>NC_069781.1:37910498-38535498 GCF_027406575.1 Nycticebus coucang
CTTTCAAGGCAGAAATTGTGATAAATTTTTCAGAATCTTCTATTATTAACTAGTATTATTACTATATGTTGAGTACAGAGAGGGTGGCAGGGAGACCAAGCTTTTTAATATATACATTTTATACTTTTGTATGAGAAGCTGACAAAAATAGGGAAAAGTAATGTAATTATAATGTGTTTTAAATTAACTAATAAAAAGTCAATAAATAATCAACATTACTTCTGCTCAGATTCAACAGGAGGGAAATTAGCCCCCACCTGTTGGTAAGGGAGTAACAAGATTATAATGCAGAAGACAACATGGGATGAGGATATTTTGGGGGGTATCTTTAAAAACTACAATCTACCACAATTTGAATGCAGAAAACTACAAAGACTCAGAAATACTAAATAAGATAAAAACAAATACAAGACTATTGCCACATTCACAGGGAAGTATGTAGATATTGTGAAGATATCAATTTTCTCTAAATAGATTTCTAATTTTCCCTAGTATAAATTCATTGCAGTTTCCAAATTCCCAAGAACATTAGGTAGGACTTTGAAAAGTTGATTCCAAACTTTGTACAGAAGACTAAAGAGCTGAGAATAGCCAAACACTCCTGAAAAGGAAGAATAAGGTGGAAGTATTATACTGCAAGATATCAGGCTTTATTCTTAAAACTATCATAATTGAGATAGTGTGGAACTTGGTGCAGAAATGCACAGACTGACCACTGGAATAGAAATGAAAGATCAGAGACAAATCCATGCATATATGGAATCATAATATGTTTCTGAAGTGGCACTGTAGAAATCAGTTTATGGTGTGAAACAACTGGTTTTCCAAATGGAATAAAATGCAATTTTATTTATGCCCACCACATGCCACCCATTCCAAACAAAGACTTGAAAGCAAAACATTTAAAACATTCAATAGAAAATACAGGAAAATATCTTGTTAAATTTAGGTTACAGAGGATTCCTTGAACAAGAAAACAAAAGAATGAACTGTAAGAGAAAAGACTGATAAATTAAACTACATTTAAATTAAGAACTACTTTTTATCAAAAGATACCATATGAAAGTGAAAAGATAATTCTTACTACCTAAATTTAATAATGATAAACCTAGAAAAACCTATGGTAACTGTTCATGAAAGTATGCATCCCAAAACAACTTTTACACAAACTAGCAAAGAATAAGTCTAAATAGAAAATTCAGGGAAGATATGAGTAAAACTAAGCAAATAGCTACATCTAACAACAGCTTCGATCTCACTGTTTTAATGGCACACATAAATCCTTTATGACAGATGGAGGTCAATAATGTAAATATGTGTGTGTGTGTGTATGTGTGTATATACATATATTTTTTCTTTAAATCAGTAAACAAATACTTTGAACATACCCAATGTCTCAAATAAATCATGTTTTGGTTTTTTTTTTGTTTGTTTGTTTTTTAATATTTTTGTAGAGACACAGTCTTACTTTTTGGCCCTCGGTAGAGTGCCGTGGCCTCACACAGCTCACAGCAACCTCCAACTCCTGGGCTTAAGCGATTCTCTTGCCTCAGCCTCCCGAGTAGCTGGGACTATAGGCGTCCACCACAATGCCCGGCTATTTTTTTTGGTTGCACTTTGGCCGGGGCCAGGTTTGAACCCGCCACCCTCGGTATATGGAGCTGGCACCTTACCGACTGAGCCACAGGCGCCGCCAAATCATGTGATTTTTAAATGAATAAAATGGTGAAAATAGTAAGAAATCCAAGTCATAATAATCACCTCATTAACATTAACATCCTCAGTACCATTCAATAAACACCGAATCTTACTGGGAACCAGTAGTATGAAATATACTAACAGTGGAGCTACTCTCCCTGCCCTTTAAGCCTATAATCTAGTTAGCAAGCAATAAATACATATATATAGAAAAGTTAAATTTCCATCTAAGTCTCAAATCAATCTGTTTTACTCTATCTTCACCATCTCCAAGCTGTTAACATCTTTTTCCTGGGCTGGGCGCAGAGGCTACACTTATAATCCTAGAAGCTGAAGTGGGTGGATTGCCCTGAGCTCACAGGTTCAAGATCAGCCTGAGCAATAGCCAGACCCCATCTCTAAAAATAGCCGGGAATTGTGGTGGGTGCCTGTAGTCCCAGCCACCTGGGAGACTGAGGCAAAAGAAACACGTAAGCCCAAGAGTTTGAGGTTTCTGTGAGCTATGAT
Organism: Nycticebus coucang; assembly: GCF_027406575.1. NCBI lineage: Eukaryota > Metazoa > Chordata > Mammalia > Primates > Lorisidae > Nycticebus > Nycticebus coucang. The sequence goes on from NC_069781.1 coordinate 37,912,704, forward strand.
ACTAGGGCACTCTACCAGGGGTGACAAAGTGAGACTGTCTCAAAAAAAAATCTCCTTTCTGGGTCTCTGTAACCCTTCCTAATAATCTTTTGCATTCATTATATCCCAATCTATTCATTATACTGTAGTTATAACAACCTTTTTGAAATTCAAGAGGACTACAGATACAGTTTTTGGAGAAACTGACTCTAGAGTGAGAAACACTAGGCACAGGGATAAAAACAGGGACTTGTATAAAAACCTGTACTGAACAAGCTCAAAGCAGCCTTCACCTAACTCTTTAAGGTAACACCAACCTGCCCTAGTGGAGGAATGAGAATTCTTCTGTAAAAAACTAACCCAGAACAACCTGCAGATACTGCTATTTGGAGGTTCCCCCAATGAAAATGCCAGCTTGCCAAAGCACATTTAAATGAAGTCTATCAGTAGACAAGCAATCCACTTTTTAGTATCTCATGAAAAGAGAAGAAATGACAAAATGGTAGGAAAGAAAGGGAAAAAAGATCAAGAAAAGGAACTTACAATTTAATTATTTTAATAGCAGAAATAAAGAATTCGGTAGAAAAAATTGAAGTTGAAGATAAAGCTGAGGAATTATCAAAAAACGGAAGAGGAGTGAAAAATGCAGAGCGATTCGAAGTGTCCGTCCACAGCCTCATGCTAAGCCTGGATTGGGAGGAGCGGCAGGCGTGGAGGGCGCCCCGCTGCTGCCATGGCTGCTGCAACTGCCCTCGCCTCCGGGATGCGTTTGAGGCCCAGGCACACAGGGGAACAACCGGAGCCCAGGGAGACAGCGACTGGGGGTGCAGTGGAGGAGGCGCAGCAGCTCCAGCTGCGCTGGGGCTTGGGCCTGGAGAAGCTGTATGGCCTGGCTCTGCACTTCTCCAGAGATGAGTATAAAATCTTGAGATACTGCCCAGACCTCCGTAAGAGCCGTGCCCCCCAGACCTCCTTAAGAACTATGCGGTGACCACGAGATCAGCGCCAGCCCGGACCTCGTAAGAGCTGCGCTGCCTGGAATGCTACCGGCACTCGCCTCCGCACACCCTGACCAGGAACTGCAGGAGCCGTGCAACCCCATGTCCTCCCTCCTGTATCCTCCCTACCTCCACACTGGCCTGCTTGTCTGGCCAGGGACTCTGGTAGCTGCGTGCCCTATGGAGCCCTACCAGCCTCTGCGCAGAGCCCGTCTCCTGGCCAGAGACTGCTAGAGCCTTGGGCTCTCTGTGCCAAAGTCACTGCATGCCAGGCACTCCCAGAACCAGGTGCACCACCCCATGCCCTGTTGCTGGATCCAGGTGTGTGACACTCCAGAGCTGTTTCCACAACCAGAACTCCCTGGCTGGGGCAGCCCCAGAGAAACTACACAGAGTCACTCCCTACAAAGATCCAGCAACAACAGAGTGATCCCCCAGGTGTCTAATCTTGGAGAGATACCTCTCCAAGCTGGGACTCTGAGGATGGCCAGAGGCAATGGTGAAAAACAATCATGAGGGGAAATCAACAGAAAAACTCTGGCAATATGAATAATCGGAGTAGATCAACTCCCCCAAGGATCAATGGGGCAGACACAGCACCAGATCCCATGTACAAACAAATAGCTGAGATGTCAGAAATCGAATTCAGAATCTGGATAGCAAATAAGATCGAATTAGAACTCCAAGCAGTAACCCCAAAAGATATCTCAAGAATTCAACGAATTGAAAGACCAAATGGCCAAAGATTTTGACACATTGAGACAAGAAGTTGCAGCCCTCAAAGATCTGAGAAACACAGTAGAATCCCTCAGTAACAGAACGAAGCAAGCAGAAGAAAGGATTTCCGACATTGAAGACAGAGCTTTCCAACGCTCCCAAACTCTCAAAGAGGAAGAGAAATGGAGGGCAAAAACAGATCACTCTCTCAGAGAGCTCTGGGATAATTCGAAGAAAATCAATATTCGTCTTATAGGAATCCCTGAAAGCGACAAAGTGGCTTCACAAGCCACAGAGTCTCTTCTCCATGAAATTATGAAGGAGAACTTTCCAGACATGCCAAGAGATTCTGAAATTCAGATAGCAGACAGTTTCAGAACTCCAGCACGACTCAACCCAAATAAAACATCCCCCAGACACATCATAATCAATTTCACTAAAGTTAATATGAAGGAGAAAATTCTGAAAGCAGCCAGACAAAAGAAAACCATCACCCAAGGGAAAGAATATTAGAATAACTGCAGATCTCTCTGCTGAAACATTTCAAGCTAGAAGAGGATAGTTATCAACTTTTAATCTCCTAAAACACAACAACTGTCAACCCAGGAACCTGTACCCAGCTAAACTGAGTTTCAATTGTAACGGAGAAATTAAATACTTTAATGACATTCACATGTTGAAGAAATTTGCCATAACTAAACCAGCTCTCCAGGATATTCTCAGACCTATCCTTCATAAAGACCAGTGTAACCCTCCACCACAAAAGTAAACCCACCCAGAAACTTTTGATCAAATTCCAACTTCCACAGTCACAAAAGGATTAAAAATGTCCACCAGACTCTCAAAAGGCTTATCAATATTCTCAACTAATGTGAATGGTTTAAATTGTCCTCAAAAGAGGCACAAGTTGGCTGACTGGAAACAAAAACTCAAGCCAGATATCTGCTGCATACAAGAATCGCATCTTACATTAAAAGACAAATATAGACTCAAGGTGAAGGGATGGTCATCTATACTCCAGGCAAATGGAAAGCAGAAAAAAGCAGGCATTGCAATCCTTATTCGCAGCTGCAACAGGCTTTAAACCAACCAAAATAAGGAAGTATAAGGATGAACACTTCATATTTGTTAAAGGTAATACTCAATATGATGAAATTTCAATTATTAATATTTATGCACCCAACCAGAATGCACCTCAATTTATAAGAGATACTCTAACAGCCATGAGCAACTTGATTTCCTCCAGTTCCATAGTAGTTGGAGATTATAACACCCCTTTAGCAGTGCTGGATAGAGCCTCCAAAAAGAAGCTAAGCAAAGAAATTTTAGATTTAAACTTAACCATTCAACATCTGGACATAACAGACATCTACAGAACATTTCATCCCCAAAAAACTGAATACTCATTCTTCTCATCAGCCCACGGAACATACTCCAAAATCAACCAAATCCTAGGCCACAAATCTAACTGCAGCAAATTTAAAAAAATAGAAATTATTCCTTGCATCTTCTCAGATCATCATGGAATAAAAGTTGAACTCAATAACAACAGGAATCTGAATACCCACACAAAAACATGGAAGCTAAACAACCTATGCTGAAGGATAGATGGGTTATAGACGAGATTAAGAAAGAAATCACCAAATTTTTGGAACAAAACAATAATGAAGACATGAATTACCAGTACCTCTGGGATACTGCAAAGGCAGTCCTTAGAAGGAAATTTATAGCACTGCAAGCCTTCCTCAAGAAAACGAAAAGAGAAGAACTTAATAACTTAATGGGACATCTCAAGCAACTGGAGAAGGAAGAACATTCCAACTCCAAACCCAGCAGAAGAAAAGAAATAACCAAAATCAGAGCAGAATTAAATGAAATTGAAAACAAAACAATTGCACAACAGATCAATGAATCCAAAAGTTGGTTTTTTGAAAAGATCAATAAAACAGACAAACCTTTGGCCAACCTAACCAGGAAAAAAAGAGTAAAATCCCTAATTTCATCAATCGGAAATGATAACAATGAAATAACAACAGACCCCTCAGAAATTCAAATAATCCTTAACGAATACTACAAGAAACTATACTCTCACAAATATGAAAATCTGAAAGGAATCGACCAATACCTGGAAGTACGCCACCTACCAAGACATCGCCAGAACGAAGAGGAAATGTTGAACAGGCCTATATCAAGTTCTGAAATAGCATCAACTGTACAAAATCTCTGTAAAAAGAAAAGCCCAGGACCAGATGGATTTACATCAGAATTCTACCAAACCTTTAAAGAAGAACTAGTACCTATATTACTAAACCTCTTCCAAAATATAGAAAAAGAAGGAACATTACCCAACACATTCTATGAAGCAAACATCACCTTGATCCCCAAACCAGGGAAAGACCCAACAAGAAAAGAAAATTATAGACCAATATCACAAGTGAATATTGAAGCAAAAATACTCAATAAGATCCTAACAAAAAGAATCCAACAACACATCAAAAAAATTATACACCATGACCAAGTGGGATTTATCCCAGGGTCTCAAGGCTGGTTCAATATATACGTAAATCTATAAATGTAATTCAGCACATAAACAAACCAAAAAATAAAGACCATATGATTCTCTCAATTGACGCAGAAAAGCTTTTGATAATATCCAGCATCCCTTCATGATCAGAACACTTAAGAAAATTGGTATATTGGGCAGCGCCTGTGGCTCAAGGAGTAGGGTGCTGGTCCCATATGCCGGAGGTGGTGGGTTCAAACCCAGCCCCAGCCAAAAAAAAAAAAAAAAAAGAAAATTGGTATAGAAGGGACATTTCTTAAACTATCTACAGCAAACCCACAGCCAATATCGTATTGAATGGAGTTCAATTGAAATCATTTACACTTAGATCAGGAACCAGGCAAGGTTGCCCATTGTCTCCATTGCTCTTTAACATTGTAATGGAAGTTCTAGCCATTGCAATTAGGGAAGAAAAGGCGATCAAGGGTATCCACATAGGGTCAGAAGAGATCAAACTTTCACTCTTCGCAGATGATATGATCGTATATCTGGAAAACACTAGGGATTCTACTACAAAACTTTTAGAAGTAATCAAGGAATACAGCAATGTCTCAGGCTACAAAATCAACACCCATAAATCTGTAGCCTTTATATATACCAACAATAACCAAGCTGAATAAACAGTCAAGGAATATTCCTTTCACAGTAGTGCCAAAGAAGATGAAATATTTGGGAGTATACCTAACAAAGGACATGAAAGATCTCTACAAAGAGAACTATGAAACATTAAGAAAAGAAATAGCTGAAGATGTTAACAAATGGAAAAACATACCATGCTCACGGCTGGGAAGAATCAACATTGTTAAAATGTCTATACTACCCAAAGCAATATATAATTTTAACGCAATTCCTATTAAAGTTCCATTGTCATATTTTAAAGACCTTGAAAAAATAATACTTCGTTTTATATGGAATGAGAAAAAAACCTCGAATAGCCAAAACATTACTCAGCAATAAAAACAAAGCAGGAGGAATCAGGCTACCAGACCTGAGACTGTACTATAAATCAATAGCGATCAAAACAGCATGGTATTGGCACAAAAACTGAGAAGTAGATGTCTGGAACGTAATAGAGAACCAAGAGATGAATCCAGCTACTTACTGTTATTTGATCTTTGACAAGCCAATTAAAAACATTCAGTGGGGAAAAGAGTCCCTATTTAACAAATGGTGCTGGGTGAACTGGCTGGCGATCTGTAAAAGACTGAAACTGGATCCACACCTTTCACCATTAACTAAGATAGACTCTCACTGGATAAAAGATTTAAACTTAAGACACAAAACTATAAAAATACTTGAAGAACGTACAGGGAAAACTCTTAAAGGAATTGGCCTGGGTGAATATTTTATGAGGAGGACTCCCCAGGCAATTGAAGCAGTATCATAGTAAGTAAAGCAAGCAGACAGCCCTCAGAATGGGAGAAAATATTTGCAGGTTATACCTCCGATAAAGGTTTAATAACCAGAATCCACAGAGAACTCAAACATATTAGCAAGAAAAGAACAAGTGATCCCATCTCAGGGTGGGCAAAGGACTTCAAGAGAAACTTCTCTAAAGAAGACAGATGCACGATCTACAAACACATGAAAAAAAGCTCACCATCCTTAATCATCAGAGAAATGAAAATTACTTTGAGATATCACCTAACCCCAGTAAGAGTAGCCCACATAACAAAATCCCAAAACCAGAGATGTTGGCGTTGATGTAGAGAAAAGGGCACACTTCTACACTGCTGGTTGGAATGCACGCTAATACGTTCCTTCTGGAAGGATGTTTGGAGAATACTTAGGGACCTAAAAATAGACCTGCCATTCGATCCTATAATTCTTTTACCAGATTTATACCCAGAAGACCAAAATCACAATATAACAAAGACATCTGTACCAGAATGTTTATTGCAGCCCAATTCACAATTGCTAAGTCATGGAAGAAGCCCAAGTGCCCATTGACCCACGAATGGACTAGCAAATTGTGGTACATGTATACCATGGAATATTATGCAGCCTTAAAGAAAGATGGAGACTTTACCTCTTTCATGTTTACATGGATGGAGCTGAAACATATTCTTCTTAGCAAAGTATCTCAGGAATGGAAGAAAAAGTATCCTATGTACTCAGCTCTGCTATGAAGCTAAATTATAGCTTTCACATGAAGGCTATAACCCAACTATAGCACAAGACTATGAGGAAAGGACCAAGGAATGGAAAGGGAGCAGGGAGGTTATGGTGGAGGGAGGGTAATGGGTGGGGCCACACCTATGGTGCATCTTAGAATGGATACAGGCGAAACTTACTAAAGGCAGGATACAAATGTCTACATACAATAGCTAAGAAAATGCCATGAAGGCTACGTTGAACAGTTTGATGAGAATATTTCAGATTGTATATGAAACCAGCACATTGTACCCCTTGATGCACTAATGTACACAGCTATGATTTAACAATAAAATAAATAAATAAATAAATAAAAGAAAGGAAAAAAATAAAGATTATAACCACCGAGTTCATATTAAATTTGAGCTGAACCAAAAAAAAAACAAAACAAAACAAAAAAAAAACGGAAGAGGAAACTAGACAATCCAAGAGTTCCAACGTCCAAAAGAATAGGGACTGGGAAAACTTTTTCTGTAAAGGGCCTGACAGTAAATAGTATAGGCTTTGCAGGCCATACGTTCTCTGAGGAACTACTTAACTCTGCTGGTATAGTGTAAAAGCAGGTAAAAAAATATGTAAACCAAGGGGACAGACAGAAGGCCAGACATAGCCTCTGAGCCAAGGTTTGCTGATCCTTGAAATAAAAGATTTAAAAAAAAAAAAAAAAGCAAAGAGAGAAAACGCAGAAGAATCACCAAAGAAAAATTTAAGAAAATATTCTAAAGTTAACTTGAGTTTTTAGATTTTAAACAGGTCCAACACAATGCACATCATCATCAAATTTCAGAATACCAAGGATGGACAGATGACAGAAGCTCTCACAAGGGGAAAAAACCCAATAGGTCCCAGACTATGCACAAAGACTGGGAAATCAGATGATACCAGCTTTTTGAAAAATAACCCAAAAAAGCTGTAAAACCTTCAATATTAAAAGAGAATTTTAACTAGAATTCTATATCTAGTAAAACTAACAATCACATGTAAGGGAAGAAAAAAGGCAATTTTTAGACATACAATTGCTTAAAAATTTATCCAAGATACCTTTATTTAGAAGGCTACTAAAAGATTAATGATAAAAAAAAAAAAAAGAGTAAAAAAAGAAGAGGAAGACATGATATCCAGGAAAATGGGGATCCAACACAGAAGAGCAGTTAAGGGAAGTCCCAGAACAGCAGCTGTGCAACAACCCTAGAAAGTCAGTCCACATTGGAATAGAGGAGAGGGAGAGGAGAAGGGCTTCAGAGGACATTTGAATGAAACTGATGTATTTGAGCATATGAAAAATATTAATAGCATGTGACAGAGATGTGGAGCATTTAGAAAAAAATCAGCTATAAATAGATAGAAAGCTGGGCAATTTAAAAAATGAGGCAATATTAACTTCAAAATAGTAAAAAGTTGTATTGTATTTCACTATTTGGCTTAGCAGGAAATAATAGCTTCATAATCAATAAGAGATATTGATTACTAATGTAACCAAAAACTGTAATGTACTTAATTAGATAGGGGCAAAGAAAGTAGGAGAGCAAGGTGGGAAGCTATGGCTCCACCTACCACATAAGAAATGAAGAGACAATGCCTAAACCTGATTCATCAAGAAATACCAGTCTACAACATGGTATTTAGTAACAAAGAGACAAACGTCAGAATGATCAAAAAGATTAACAATGGTTTCTTCCACGTAGTAGGACTTGGAGTTAGAAAATATAGGACATCATAAGCCCTCTAATTGTATTTGGCTTTTAAAACTGTGTAAATATGTTATTAATTAAAATTGATTTAAAATAATTAAAATTAATTTTTAAAAAAGCAAATAGCTAGTAAAGAATATTTGTAATACTAATTATAGACAGAAGATCAGTATCTTTCAAATTATAAGGAGCTGTTACAAAGACATCAACATAATATGATATACAAGGGATATTAACATGCAATTAACAAAAGAAATATTGCAGTCCAAGGCACACATAAAAAAACTTTTATCCTTCAAAGCAATTTTTAAAAATCCAGATTTAAACAACAAAGTAGCATTATCTGAACCTATTAATTAGCAAAAATTTAAGAAATGAGTGATAGCAATGTTAAAGATTTTTAGAAAATACACTGACTGTGAGAGTATAAGTTGATACATCATTTCTTTAAAAACCTTAAAAACATGCATTAAATGTGATCTAGCAATCCCTGCTAAAAAATGTATCCTTAAGGAAATGGTACCAAATATGTATAAAAGAATTCAGATGCAAAGGTATTATTTTAGCAAAATTTTCTTAAGACTCTTTTTCTTATTGACATCATTATCTTGCTGTATATAATGTGCTCCCATGTATAATGCATTATCCATGTTTTTGGCCCAAATTTTTAGGAAAACGCCCCTTGAGAAAGTGGCATATGGTTTACATGAATACAGTATAATGAAAGCTATCAGCCAGGAGAGATACATGTGGGGAGTGCTAGCATTCCCCAGATCACACACCCTCCCAAAGCTGCCAGCACTGTGAAGATTGTCCGTTCCCTCTCACCTGCGAGCCCTTGCCTCCCAGCCACATCAGGGGCCACAGCCAAGATGGCCACATATATGTCCAGCAGAGCAATAGCTTCTAAGACACTCAGTCCCTAGGCAGCCTGGTGGGTCCCTGGGGCCTACATGAGGTCCCTGATGGCAAACCTTGCCACCGCCACCGCCCCTGATTGTGGTGCTCAGCAGAGGCTGCTCCAACCCATTCCCATCAGATCCTGATCCTCCTAGACTGGAATCCCATGCTCCAGGAGGGAGGGCATGACACCCCAGGAGGCCCACTGGGCTCCCTCACTTCCAAGCCACATTACCCTTGTATAGTGTATATCCTTATTTTTCCCTCAAAAATTTAAGCACATTATATGTGGTGAAATACAGTAACAGCCTTACCTGAACTGTACGTCCTGCATTGATATGTTCTTCATGCAACTTGTCCCAGATTCTGCACCTCTGATACTATACAAAAGAGAAAGGGAAAGGCATTAAATTTTTCATCAATAAAGGAATTTTTCCAGCTACTTCAAAAATCCCCACTTATCTACCCAAACTTATAAGCATCAGTTAGAGAAGACAATGATTGAGTTAAGTAGTATTGGTTAACTTTCCAAAGACTAGCATATAAACAAGATGTTTTCAAGAATATTACATGTTCCAATGTACTCAGCCCTACTATGAAACTAATTTATGGCTTTCATATGAAAGCTATAACCCAGTTATAACCTAAGAATATGGGGAAGGGGGAGCGGGAAGGGAGGGAGGGTGATTGGTAGGATTACACCTACAGTGCATCTTACAAGGGCACATGTGAAACTTAGTAAATGTAGAATATAAATGTCTTAACACAATAACTAAGAAAATGCCAGGAAGGCTATGTTAACCAGTGTGATGAAAATATGTCAAATGGTCTATAAAACCAGTGTATGGTGCCCCATGATCGCATTAATGTACACAGCTATGATTTAATAATAAAAAAAGAATATTACATGTAAAATTCTGAAAATAGTAAATCAAACACAAAAATCTATTAGATCTGGGTTATTTTATTTTACCAAAGAAGAACATATATTTTGTCTATGTTGCAGACTTTCTGGAGATAAAAAAACCTATAAACTAAAGAAAAGAATGTAAAAGGATATGAAAAATGAAGATATCAACATTAATAAAATATTTTTACCATATATGAAGAATTTTAAATGGTTGTCTATGATAATGTTAAGTACTGAAAATTAAAATCTAAATTTGAAAAAAAGGAATATTAATACTGAAGAGAGCAAATAAAAATGAGACTAAACATCTAATATATATGTTTCAGTTTTTACCAAGGTAATATTTAGCTTTAGAGTATCATCCAAAAAATTTTATAAACATAATAATGGAGATTTTTTTCATTTGACAGGAACTACAGGAAAATGTGATAACATTATGGCTAAATATTTATATAAAATATAATTAACAGCACATATTGCACACTATTTTTGGTTGAAATAAAAAGTCCAAATAATTAAAATGACAGCAGATGTAAATAATGACATTAAATACATTTTTAGTATATTACCCACTAACAAAAATCAACTTAGACATAATTTGAAAGGATAGAAATATGATAGCATCCCATATATACATAGAAAACACAACAGATAAAAGTAGAGCAGCAATTTTTTAGGGCATTTTTATATTTCTTGTTTTTTATATGCCTTAAATTTGCTACTGAATGATGCAGCAAGAACCTCTTTTCACACTCCTAAAAACCTTTCGAGACTCCTAAATTTATTTTTATTTATTATTAAATCATAGCTGTGTATATTAATGCGATCATGGGGCACCATACACTGGTTTTATAGACCATTTGACATATTTTCATCACACTGGTTAACATAGCCTTCCTGGCATTTTCTTAGTTATTGTGTTAAGACATTTATATTCTACATTTACTAAGTTTCACAAATACCCTTGTAAGATGCACTGTAGGTGTGATCCCACCAATCACCCTCCCTCCGCCCATCCTCCCTCCCCTCCCTCTCCCCCTTCCCCATATTCTTAGGTTATAACTGGGTTATAGCTTTCATATGAAAGCCATAAATTAGTTTCATAGTAGGGCTGAGTACATTGGATACTTCTTCGATTCTTGAGATACTTTACTAAGAAGAATATGTTCCAGCTCCCTCCATGAAAACACGAAAGAGGTAAAGTTTCCATTTTTCTTTAAGGCTGCATAATATTCCATGGTGTACATATACCACAATTTATTAATCCATTCGTGGATCAATGAGCACTTGGGCTTTTTCCTTGACTTAGCAATTATGAATTGGGCTGCAGTAAACATTCTGGTACAAATATCTTTGTTATAATGTGATTTTTGGTCTTCTAGGTATATATATACCTAGTAGAGGAATTATAGGATTGAATGGCAAGTCTGTGTTTAGATCTCTAAGTGTTCTCCAAACATCTTTCCAAAAGGAACGTATTAATTTGCATTCCCACCAGCAGTGTAGAAGTGTTCCCTTTTCTCCACATTGATACTCCTAAAATTTTTATGTCATCTAAGAACTAAACAGTAAACATTAAGCTTAAAAATAATTATACCATATTGAAAATTTATTTACCAAAATTTAAAACTACCATCAAACCACTTTAATTTATAAGAAAAATTGAATTGATGCCATCAGATACAGTAGGAATGCACTTTTAGACAGTGCTATAATATTAATAAAAGTTTGAGAATGGAAGCCAAAGATACATGTGTGAAAATGGACCACTTCTACATTTATTACTCACTACTAATCTGTCATGATATTTTAAGAAAAATTAAAATCGACCCTCAATGAATCCCCAACAGTAAAAAAAAAAAAATTAAAAACAAAGAAAAATTAAAATTGAAGAACTGGAGTCGAGAATTTGTGGAGGCCAAGGCTGTTAGAATTCACGGAGCAGAGAATACCAGAGAGGAGAGACAGTTGCGCCAAGAAGAGAGGGATACAGGAGAGAAAACTCCAGAGATCTGCCTTATTTTCCTTTTGAGTATTCAGCAAAGTATTGCTCAGCATATGCAGGTGAAGAAACTACTTGAGGTTAGAACAAGAACAGGTGGAATAATTCCTTAAGATCATACAAGGTGGCTGGGCATGGTACCTCATGTCTATAGTTCCAGCTACTCAGGAGGCTGAGGAAGGAGGATTGCATGAGGCCAGGCATTGGGGCTGCAGTGTGCTATGGTTGGACCACTGCATTCCTGCACTCCAGCCTAGGTAACAGAATGAATGAGACTGTGTCTTAAAAAAAAAAAAAAGAAAGAAAGAAAGAAGGAAAACAAAAAAATCAAAACTGTTGAATTCCATGTTTTTTCTACTGTCTTTCTTTATTGAGGAAAATTTTCAAATACAAAAGTCAAAAATAAAATAATCAAAAGGAAAATAAAAATCAAGACAGAATAAAAGCAAACCTAGATACTTCAAATTAGTTCAAGTCAATAAGCCCAAGGAAATTACATCCTAGAGAACCAAAACACCTTCCAAATGTGATCACAGAAACACTCTGCTTACCTATGAAGAACTGTGAAGAGCTGAAAAGGTTCCTAGACTTACAAATATGGATCTAATTTTCACAAAAGAAAGTATATTTAAAACACTGCAGGGAATAAATCTTAAATCTTGAGGAGAATTCTCCAATAGATTATTATTAAAGAGACAGTTTGTGAGAACTTACAGAAATGGTGACAATATACCAATACATTCTGATTAAAATGTTAGACAAAAAAAAAAAAAAAAGACCAGGGGATGAAAAGAAAAGAAAGTGGGTGCTGTATGTACCAAAGCCCAGGAGTTTTTACCTAAAATTTAGACTTCTTTTTTTTTTTTTTTTTTTTTTTGTAGAGACAGAGTTTCACTTTATTGCCCTCGGTAGAGTGCCGTGGCGTCACACAGCTCACAGCAACCTCCAACTCCTGGGCTTAGGCGATTCTCCTGCCTCAGCCTCCCGAGTAGCTGGGACTACAGGCACCCGCCACAACGCCCGGCTATTTTTTTGTTGCAGTTTGGCCGGGACTGGGTTTGAACCTGCCACCCTCCGCATATGGGGCTGGCGCCCTGCTCACTGAGCCACAGGCGCCACCCAAATTTAGACTTCTTTATAAACTAGTGCAGAAGAGCACTTGTGCAAACAAATATTTCTATGCAGAAGTCAGTATGTTTTGGGTATTTCGCATCTGATAATCCATTATAATAAATATTGCTAATGCATATTTTTGCTTCCATAGGAAGGTACTTTTTTTTTTTTTTTTTTTTTTTTTTTGTAGAGACAGAGTCTCACTTTACTGCCCTCGGTAGAGTGCTGTGGCGTCACACGGCTCACAGCAACCTCCAGCTCTTGGGCTTATGTGATTCTCTTGCCTCAGCCTCCCGAGTAGCTGGGACTACAGGCGCCCGCCACAACGCCCGGCTAAGGAAGGTACTTTTGTACTCGTATTTAAAAGTGTTCATTTTCCTGGGCAAGCAGTTGGCACATGGTACATAAAAATCTAATAATGACTGATAATTACATGTATTTTGGAATATTTGAGTTATACACGTTTATTCTTTACGGACTGTGAATGCTTTTTTACTATAAAGACTCGGTCCTTTCTTAGAGATATTTGCATGAATACATTTATTTCCATATGCTCCTCCTTGTCTATTGCCTTACCACTCTCCCATTGAATAGAACCCCTTAATAAAGCAAATACATTTTGACATTTAAAAAAATACTATTCAGCTATTAAAAAAAATGGAGACTTTACATCCTTCGTATTAACCTGGATGGAAGTGGAAGACATTATTCTTAGTAAAGCATCACAAAAATGGAGAAGCATGAATCCTATGTACTCAATCTTGATATGAGGACAATTAATGACAATTAAGGTTATGGGGGGGGGCCTTAGTGTGTGTCACACTTTATGGGGGCAAGACATGATTGCAAGAGGGACTTTACCTAACAATTGCAATCAGTGTAACTGGCTTATTGTACCCTCAATGAATCCCCAACAGTAAAAAAAAAAAAAAATAAATAAATAAAAAAATAAAATGTTAGACAGGAAAGGGCCAATGACTTCAAAACAAAGACTGTTTAATTACCAAATTTGCAGATTACATAAATGAGAAGAAATAATTAAGAGATAAAAGATCACAATTCTACATAGTAAGAATGAATATAACAATAAATGTAAAGCCCAGAACTTAAAAAGAACAATTGCACCAGTACAAGAAACAGGTATGGACGGTGCCTGTGGCTCAGTCGGTAAAGGCGCAGGCCCCATATACCGAGGGTGGCGGGTTCAAACCCGGCCCCAGCTGAATTGCAACCAAAAAATAGCTGGGCGTTGTGGTGGGCGCCTGTAGTCCCAGCTATTCGGGAGGCTGAGGCAGGAGAATCACTTAAGCCCAGGAGTTGGAGGTTGCTGTGAGCTGTGTGATGCCATGGCACTCTATGGAGGGCCATAAAGTGAGACTCTGTCTCTACAAAAAAAAAAAAAAAGAAACAGGTATGCTCTGTCCTAATAGCTGTAGTTCATATAAAAAAGAAAGTCCTATGTCATTCGTTCAGATGATTACAAAGTCAATAAAAAAGCCGACAATATAAAGCGGCTTCTAAGGTGACTGATAAAATCGTAGGCTCTACACATGCACACATACATACATTAATTTAACACACTTTTTTGTAATAAAAGCATGCTATGTTTCAAGAGCATTAGAAGTTTAACACATTTACTAATACAATGGTCTTAAGCAAGTAATTTAACTACTCTAAATCAGTTTCTCCACTTAAAAAGTGAAGACAGTGATAACTAATGGTGTTGTAAGGATTAAATGCTGATATATAAAAACTCCTAATAGCACTTGACAGATGAAAAAATAACTACTAATTTGACTATTATTATTTGCTCACTTGACAAAAAAACCGTAGAAGAGACTACTGTCTTGAGGGGTATGAAATAGATGACCTTACTTTTTATCACAATAAATTATAAGAGGCTCAGCGGCCATAGCACAGTGGTTATGGCGCCAGCCACATACACCAAAGTTGGCGGGTTTGAACCCGGCCCCAAACCTGGCCCAGGCCAGCTAACCAACAATGGAAGCTGCAACAAAAAATAACCAGGCATTGTGACAGACGCCTGCAGTCCCAGCTACTTGGGAGGCTGAGGCAAGAGAATCGCTTAAGCCCAAGAGTTTGAGGTTGCTATGAGCTGTGATGCCATGGCACTCTACCAAGGGTGACATAGTGAGACTCTGTCTCAAAAATAGTAATAATAAAATAATTAAAAAATTATAAGGAATAAAATAATTCCGATTTCTTCTGCTTGCTATACAATTTGATACCTAAATTAGGATACGTTATTAAAAGCTACTATTCCAAATATGTGAAAAAGAGAAAAAAAACTGAAAATGATTTAAGTTAAAAAAAACTTAAAATTGTTTTAATAATATGTGTGAAAAAAATTAGAAGAAGCAACCCCTTAAAAATTAGTTAAGTTGAAATCACTGACAAGTACTTCTAAATGGTAACTGCTTTCAAAAAATATTGTTTGGGTATTGTCTATTTGCACAACAGCACTAGAGAGAAAAGTTAAAGAAATGTTATAACTTAAGACAATTAACACGCTTTTAGTTGCAAATAACAAAAATCCCAAAATTAAAAATGGTTTTAATAAGTACCTCTATTATGTCATATACAAAGCAGTCTAAAAGAATAATTCCAGGTTAGTTTAATTCAGAAGCTTACAAGTTATCAACTGCCCAAGTTCTGTTTCTGCTTTACTACTTTCAATAAGGTGCTTCTGTCCTCAGATTTATTCCCTAATAGCTGAAATAAGACTGGTTATAGTTCCACATATAACAGGAAGACACATAAGACCAAGCAGAAAAAAAGGGGACTGTTTTCTTCCATATGTATCTTTATAACAGTAGGTAACTTTTTCCAGAAGTTTTCATATCCTAAAGACTTTCCCTCAAGTCTCACTGAACAGAGCTATAGAATATGTCTATTGTGCACTGGTAAACAAACACTGACAAGAATGGAATTACTATATTCATCAGACACATCATTCACACTTGTGCTGAAGCTTGCCTATCCTGAAACACAAAGGAAGGCCAAACAATCCAGGTCCTGTCAGAAAAAGGGAAAGGGTGAGCAAAGGTGATGGAAAAGATTTCACAAACTAAGCAGAGAAAAATGGAAAAGATTTTCATTGTAATCATAAGTGATAAATAAGATCAAATAAATAACAAATAAGACTTGGTATGTCTGATTTTGTACTAAATATATAATTCAGACTTCATGATGCTTGAATAGTCCATGCCATCCATTTTTGTACTTAATTATATGTTGCCTCTTATAATTCTTTAAATATTTCTCATCTTATTTCCTTAACTGGACTGCAAACTTCTTGAGAATTAAAAAATCTATCTTTTATGTATGTGTCAGTGCTAAGAAACAGAAAATACCAATAAATAATTATGAAAAGCTAACATTCATTTCTTGTAATAAATAATCTGCCTTCCCAGTAAACGTGGCAGGCTGAACACAAATATGTATCTCTGCTCTTTTCCAAAACCCCACTTAATGACAATAAAAACTATAAAGGTATAAATTCACAAGAATAATGAGAATACAAGAGAAGAAATCAGCTGCCAAAAATTTTTTTTTTTTTTTTTGTAGAGACAGAGTCTCACTTTATGGCCCTTGGTAGAGTGCCGTGGCCTCACACAGCTCACAGCAACCTCCAACTCCTGGGCTTAAGCAATTCTCTTGCCTCAGCCTCCCGAGTAGCTGGGACTACAGGCGCCCGCCACACCGCCCGGCTATTTTTTGGTTGCAGTTTGGCCAGGGCCGGGCTTGAACCCGCCACCCTCGGTACATGGGGCCGGCGCCCTACTGACTGAGCCACAGGCGCCGCCCAGCTGCCAAAAATTTTAACAACATTTTGGAAACTGGAAAGAGAATGGACATGTTGCAACTTACTCAGCAGACCAAAGGAAACTGAAATCTAAGCCTGCAGAAAGAGGGATGATAGGGTAGAGAGGCAATGAGAAGCAAGCCACAGGCATAGCACTACTCAAATAGTAAGCAACCTACCAGCTACCAAGTAACCAAGTAGAAGTATGTGGGGAAAGCAGAAGGATTTTTTAAAGTTTACATAATGAATAGGTAGTCCACCATACCCTCCGTCCACTTGCCCAAGCAACTCCCCTTTCCCATCACTACAGAAGATACCACTCCAGAAGACAGGCTCTAGAGATGCCAAAGTAGAGAAGCTAGGAATCTTGGACACCAAGCATAAATAAGGGAAGGGATGAAGTACTGAACCCAATCAGGAAGATTAAGCCTAGAGAATGAATCTCTAAATGGTGGGGAGCTTACTATCCTCTTTGCCTACTTTCCTTCCCCTGGCTCAGAAGGCTGGTCACAAAATTCATACTATATCCACCCCTAGAAACTTCTCACCCCAATCCCTGCCACAATAATCATCTGTGAACAAATAAACATACTCCCAAAGGTAGAAGACTGGAGGATTTCTCTCTCAGGAAACTGAATACCTAACAAGACATACAGTTACTAACATCTGGTGGCTCCCCATTAAAACAGATTCTCACCTGCTCACCCCTCCAGACAACTATACCCCAACTCTATCCTGCTACCCACCTACACAGACACAAACACATTCCTTCCAATTAGCCCTCTTAAATATTAACAGCCAGCCAAGAAAAGTCTATAATACTATATGCTGAGACAGAAGGCAAGAGAGAGACAGACAGAAGGACAAAGGAAAAGGGAATCACGGAAAACAAAGACAAAAAAGAAAATGTTAAAAAATAATACCACCATAGAAAGATAACATGATACCATATCCATGAAACAAGAACAGGATTCTCTTTAAAAAAGAGAGTGAGAGAAAGAGCAAACACGCACACATGTAAGCACATTGAGAGAAAAAAGAACACAGAAAAAAACCTTCCACCATGAGAGGAGGCAAAAAGAAGGTGCCGTCTGAGAACCAGCAACCGAACCCTCACTAGACACCAAATATGCCTTGATCTTGAACTTCTCAGCCTTCAGAACTGAAGAAGCAAGGAAGCTGAAACATAGGAACGTCTTCAGAGTGGTCCAAGAGAACTGCTGGGATCCAAAAGTTCACGTTAGAGAAATGGACCAAAAAGGCCAAACCTCAGGACACTTTAAACTTGTGGCAGCTTTTAAACAATGACCTAGTGCCACCACTGCAACAACTCCAGGAAATTTGTAGGCCTGGGAATGCTGCCCATGCAGGCCCCCAACTTGGTCATTAAGGACGATGGAGTGCTATGTGAGGAAGCTGGGCTTTCCTGGGGTCCAGATCAGCTCTCACATAAACCAGTGGGATGTGAACTCACAGGAACACTTCCCTATCTACCAGGCGGCTGAACTGCTCCCTGTTTGTGCATCCCTGGGATGTGTGTATGGATGGCTGAGGGCCAAATACTGGCTTCCTTGGCTTGTAGGAATGCCAGCAGAGAACACCATAGCTATCTGCTCCATGATCACAGGTTGAGTGTTTGAGAAGTTTCCTGAACTGTGTGTTTTGCATAGGGAGGTGGTGCCTTCACTTTCACACTGGGAAGAATCTCTCATGGATTTAGCATGAGGCCAGTTCTGTGTGCCCAGGACAATCTAACCCAAAGAAATACCTTGGTTCCTTTTAAATGGACCTCTTGGTTCATGATCTCTGTCCCTCAAGCTGTTAACGAATGTCACAGAAAAGGATAAAGTCATTTTGGGAACTGACTCCCCCTTTCCCCTAGGTGAGCTGGAACCCAGGTAACTGACAGAATTCACGGAAGAATTTGATGGAGAAACAAAGGATAAACTTAAAGCTGGCAATGGCCTGGAATTTTGGGGTCTTGAGAGAAAAAGAATTGCATAATTGAATTTACTACAAAGGCAAACTTTCAAAAAGATATTTCATTTTTGTTTGGAAATATGTATCATACACATATTACTAAAATCTTATTTTAAACTATTTTACCTAGAAACAGAATATCCCAAATATCCTAAATTATTCAGAACAAAAACGATTCATGAGTATTTTCATTCCGAAAAGCAGTACATTATTTCATATGTAAATCAAAATATTTTTCTTTATATTTTTTTAAAAGTGAAAATACAGTACCAGTTGAGCATTTTTAAAAAGAAAAAGAAAAAAGAAAAAATTGAACATAGAAGAAGTGTGATTCTGGTTATTTCATCTAAGCTTGAATGCAGATATAATGGTGCTATAGTAGTCATTTTATACACAAAGTAGAATCAAGTTGAGGATGAGATTGCAAGATAAAAAGTTTGGGTCTTTAATGACTTGTTGAGCTATCAAAGCAGCTGTGGACTATTTCTATTACTCTGAGAGATTAAAAACAAAATCAAAACAAAGAAAACCTCCCTCTTACTTAATACACTATTTGGGATTGTCTGCCTCTTGCACTATATCCATACCCTAACTAATATAGTACATACTACATAGTGCGTTGTCTCCTAAGTCCCTATAATATGAAACAAAGAGGATTACGTTCCGACCTTACTATCTTGTCATTTCTATTAACTTTGATAAGTCAATCTTGCATTAATCAAGAAAGCTGAAGGCTAACTCTTCAAATTTCAGGACTGCATTCTAATCAAGTTTATCATGTGTAATAAAATGCAATGCTGAAGGACCTATGGAATACAGCCCCAGGTGTCCATAGCACACTACTTTCATTGTTTTCGGATGTTACAGAATCACTCCGCTAAGGCTTACCTTCATTTTCCTCGTAGTCTGAGTTTCTTCTTTTAAATTTATAATGGATGACTGATGTCCACCACAATAAATATTTTATCTTTCTGCACCTTTCCCTAAGAATAATATGCCTTTCTGAAAGTGAAGCAGTGTCAGACACCTGGAGTCCCAACTCAGTTTCTTAACTCTTTTGTCTATGCCCTACAGCTTTTAAATGTTTTTACACTGCCATAACATATCTAATAAAATACGCTATCCAATCCTATACAGATAAAAAGTCACTTTCCTATTAAACTAGACATACTAGAGACAGTGGAATGATTAGAGCTATAGAATAAAAGCTAGATCAGTATGAGTTTAACTGCTTGGCTCAAGACAATACCACCTATATTACAGTTATTCTGATATTGTCTAAAAATTTCACAGAATGCTAAGAGAAAAATATTCTGGCAGAGAGAGTTCAATGCAACTCTTTAACAATTTCTTATGACATCTAGCACAATTAATCAAATCAATAATATACACATTCCTATCCCCACACACCTGGCTTTTCCATTGATGTTTGATTGGGTAGTACATGTGGCTAAGATCAGCAGGTACTAACAGCAAGCATTTTTGCATACAATAAACATAAGGAAAAGGAAATCTAAGACATGCCAAAGCTGAAAGGTGAAGTAGGACAATAAAGAAAAGAAATGGTGGGCTGGCACAGTGGCTCACACCTGTAATCCTAGCACTCTGAAAGGCAGAGGTGGGAGGATCCTTTGAGATCAGCCAGAATAAGAGTAAGACCCATCTCTACTAAAAATAGAAAAATAAACCAGGCATTGTGACTTCGCCTCAAAAAAAATGGGGGTGGGTGGGCGTGGGGGGAGGAGAGGTGTGCTTAACAGATCACAGTCCATCTGTTTTCACATTTCAGAATCAATAAATTTGCCAAATTCTTGTTATCTTTTTAACTGGGCACTTCCGTATGAGCTCAGGACTTCAAATCACACCAGTCAAACTTCTGACCAGGAGATGATCAATCAAAAGTGAACAATTCTATTTCTATATTGTTACTGTGCTAAAAGAACCAGCCCTCCTCATTAACATGTATTCCTTTAATTTGCTTTCATTCATGACATGAATAACCTATTTACCAAACAACTCCATCTCTATCCTTAAAAGTCATAGCATTACTTAATTCTTATTGGTGAAAAAGAAAGAAATTAAGACAAAATACTGATCCTAAATTCTAGAGAGAGAGAACATTTTATTTGCATGAAATTTTTCATTCTCAAATTCTTTGAACTTTCTATATTTCTTTTAAGAGGACTTAAATAGTAGAAAGATGGTACCTCTGGGAAAAAAGCTGACACTTTTCTTACTTACATAAAGCTACTCAGTTGACGGTGATGAATAGTGCTTATATTGCAAGGTTTAATGACTACACTCCCCCCTAAACTATGAAAAAAAGATAAAAAGCAATGGAGAACTACAAAAAGTTATACTGAGGGAGGTCTTTTAAAGGAACAAATATCACTAGCCTGTCCCACAGCAATTAAGACAAAATAATTTGCCAAATCAATGCCCACTATTCAGTAAACTTGATGTTCTCACAAATGCCACAACCACTCCACCAGACCCTGGCCAGTGCAAGTTCTATACAACTCTTACCACATTTTCCCTCTACCTATTTCCTCAACTGACCTAGGCAGGATTTCTCAATTTCTCAATTCCTCAGAGAGACACAATAAAGTTAGGAAATTCCCTCATATGTCACAATAATTTACTTCTTTAATGTATATACACCCGAAGAGAACAGGAGTTACTCAAAGACTCACACTCAAAGCTCAAAAACCTTGCCGTGGGATGAATGAAATTAAAGCAAGTACATTAGCCAAAGTTCCCCACCTTTACATTATAGTATACTATCAGTTTACATCTTAATTACTAAGTACCTAAAATTTCAATATGTACAATTACAAAGGTATAGATATTCCTATATCCCTTTCTACAAAGAAATGTATGAGAAGTATATATTTTTGCTGAACAGAAAAATCAGCTTAAAAAAAAATAATGTTGCTCGGGGTGACACCTGTGGCTCAAAGGAGTAGCCGTGCCGGCCCCATATATCGGCGGGTTCAAACCCAGTCCTGGCCAAAAACTGCAAAACATAAAAAAATATATATATATATGTATATATAATAATAATGTTGCTAAATCAATAGGAGCTAGGTATTTCAGCAAAGCCTCTTACCTAATATTCTAAATTTAGCTGATATGAGCAATAAATATAAATCAGACTGATTAGTCTGATTATATAACAATTATCATATAACTATTTCTACCATATATAACAATTATCATATAACTATTTCTTGTGGTAGAAAATGAAAAAACTCACCTTTTCAATATTTATCTGGTGTTTTCTTAACCTCTCCAGATCTGTTGGGATTACTATCTTAATGAATTTCTGGATAGCTGGTTCAAGACGGCGTAATTTCACTTTTTCTTCATCTTCAGACATTCTAAAAGAATGTTGTATCACTTCCACTTATATCAACTGTCTTCTCTAGTCATAAAGAAAAACCTAAAAGAAGATAAATTTAAGAATTTTTTAAATCAGTCTCCATTCTTTAAATTTTTTGTTTTTAATTATTATGGGTACATAATAGTTATATGTATTTATGAGGTACATGTGATATTTTGATTCAAGCATACTCCATTATTTTTAACAACCAAAACTAGGTAGTTTTATAATTTTTTTTTTTTTTTTTTTTGTAGAGACAGAGTTTCACTGTATCGCCCTCGGGTAGAGTGCCGTGGCGTCACACAGCTCACAGCAACCTCTAACTCTTGGGCTTACGCGATTCTCTTGCCTCAGCCTCCCGAGCAGCTGGGACTACAAGCGTGTGCCACAACGCCCGGCTAGGTAGTTTTATAATTTATTCTAAATATATATTCACTTTAATGCTGAGTTTGAAATGTCTTTATAAAACCATGTATTTTAAAATATTTTTCCCTTTATGAAAGTTACATATATTTACTTTAGAATGTTCAGAAAATATAAATAAATGAAGAGAATAAAATAAAATCAACATATTAAGTACACATGAAATACCTTTTTGAGGCCAGGCACAGTGGCTCACACCTGTAATCCCAGCACTTGAGAGGCTGAGGCAGGTGGACTGCCTGAGCTCACAGCTTCGAGACCAGCCTGAGCAAGAGCAAGACCCCGTCTCTAAAAAATAGCCAGTGTTTTGGTGGGCGCCCATAGTCCCAGATACTTGGGAGGCTGAGGCAAGAGAATCGCTTAAGCCCAAGAATTGGAGGTTGCTATGAGCTGTGACACCACAGCATTCTACTGTGGGCGACAAAGTGAGACTCTGTCTCAAAAACAGAAAAACAAACAAACAACAAAAACAAAAAGAAGCACCTTTTGGGGAAAACCCTAGAAATATATTGTCCACGTTTTCATTTCCTGATATATCTTGGACATTGAATAACCTTTTTTAAAAAGGTGACAAATGACAAACTCAAAGGAAAAATTTCATTCTTAACATTTCTGCTTATATTGAAGTTCATCTCTAATGTCATCATAATGTAACTGTGTAAGTATACTTCAAATATACTGTATTATAATATATATAGTATGAAACTCTCCTCATTGACATCTTTTAAATTGTCTCATCCCTTTTCAAAAGGTGATTAGTATTGTCTACAACTGATGTAACCAATGACAAAGCTGGAATAAGAATCCAGGTTTCCTGAAAATACAATCAAATGCTCTTTCTACTTCATCAGCAGTTTTCTATCAGTGTTCCAGAAAGTCCTATACCTTTTGGGACACAGCAGCAGAAGGCAAGGGCTGGAAGTAAACAGGCTCCATTACCCCATTCTTGGAGAAAATGTACTTACATTTATTTTATAAGTTGAAGTTTATCAGATCTTGTACATAGTATAAATAATGAATGGGCTCCACCACTTACCCAAACTTGAAAACCGCTATTGTATACAATGCTTTCATGCCATTTAATTAGTCACCTTTCCCATATTTAAAAAAATATTAAATTGACTGTGTTAATGCCACTGGGTTATGATGTCTTAGCCCAGGGTCCATAAACACAAGGGTTCACATATAGATTTTGTGGAATCCCCGAATCTATAAAAATTATGAATGTATTTTGTTTTATACGTTAAAGTCCATTGCTCATGAGATTCTCAGACTACCTCCAAAACATTAAGGATTTCTCTCCTTTCCTTCACAGTTGAAAATCTTGATGTGCTAGTATATACCTCTACTACTCATGCACTGGTAAACTGGTTTTTATGTTCAACATAAGCTCAAAAGCAAGCAAGGAAAATCTCCAGGCTCCAAAACCAAATAGGATAAAAAGCTGCAGGATAAAAAGCTACAGAATGGGAACTGTAGATACATGGAGAAGTTTATTGCCAAAAGAGACCATCCACAGATTCAACAAAAGAAGAAAATTCATAGCTAAGGAAATAGAGATAATAATCTTTACTTTTTTTTTTTTTTATTGTTGGGGTTTCATTGAGGGTACAATAAGCCAGGTTACACTGATTGCAATTGTTAGGTAAAGTCCCTCTTGCAATCATGTCTTGCCCCCATAAAGTGTGACACACACCAAGAGAGATAATAATCTTTAAAAACTTAAAATATGTAATCTTCTAAATGTTCAAACATATAAAGGAGTCTTTTTTAAATTAGATAATATTATGAAACAATAAAAAGCCAATCTGAATTTAAAACAAGTAAAAATACTAGAAATGAAAATCTCAAAAGATGGATTAAGCATTAAGCTATATAGCTGAAGATAGAATTATTTATTGGAAGATATCACTCAGAACATAGAGGGATAAAAAGATGGAAAGCATAAAAATTAAGATAAGGACATAAAGGATAAAATGAGAAACTCAATAACAAATAGGAGTCTCATAAGGAAAAAAAAAAGAAAATGAGAAGGAATTATTCAAAGAGAATATCCTGAGAATTAAAATGTAAAAACTCAAATTGAAAAAGCATATAAAAAAAAAAAAGAAAGAAAAAGCGCGTAAGCCTCAAGTAGCATAAATTACGAAATACATTTCCTAAATACATGGAAGGACAAAGAAAAAATGTTAAAAAGCAAACTAGAGATAAAAGATAAACTATGTATCTATAGATATTAAAAGATAGGAATATCTCGGCGGTGCCTGTGGCTCAGTGAGTAGGGCACCGGCCCCATATGTAGAGGGTGGCGGGTTCAAACCCAGCCCCGGCCAAACTGCAACAGAAAAGTAGCCGGGCGTTGTGACGGGCGCCTGTAGTCCCAGCTGCTCAGGAGGCTGAGGCAAGAGAATCGCGTGAGCCCAAGAGTTAGAGGTTGCTGTGAGCTGTGTGACGCCACGGCACTCTACCCGAGGGCGGTACAGTGAGACTCTGTCTCTACAAAAAAAAAAAAAAAAAAGATAGGAATATCTTCAAAGTACTGAAGGAGTTGTTACGTATCCAGGCAAACTATCATTTAAAGGTAAAATAGTAATTTTCAGACATACAAAGGCTCATTTTATTACCAAGCTCCTCAATAAAAGAATAACCTATAAGCCGTATTGTAACAATAAAGAAAATAAACCCAAAGGAGTGGAATGGCAAAGGGCGATGAATATAATAAACTGTTAATGGATAGAATAAATAAATGAATTAAAGAACAAAGAAAAAATTTATTTTGACTAACATTATTAAGTATAATAAAAATGTTTCTGTGTAAATAATTTACTATAATTACACATAATTTAAATTAATTACATATAATTTAACTAATCATCTGTTCTGGCTATTTAGGTTGTTTTGATTTTCCACTATTATAAACTACAGTGTAGTTACCCTCCTTACATATGAATCCACTGTCATCTATGACTATTTCTTTGAAATAATCAACAAAGAGACAACCCATCATATGGGAGAAGATACTTGCAAACTATTCATCCAAAAACGGACAATATCCAGAATATACAAGAAACTCAAACAACTTAAGAGCAAAACCCCCAAATAATCCCATTAAGAAGTAGGCAAAAATTTGAATAGATATTTCTCAAAAGATATCCAAATGGCCAAAAGGTATATGAAAAAAATGTTCAACATCATGAATCATCAGAGAAATACAAATCAAAATCACAAGGAGATATAATCTTACTCCACTTAGAATAGATATTAAAAGACAAATGCATGCTGGCGAGTATGTGGAGAAAAGGGAAATCTTATATGTGAGCCATGAGAATGTAAATTTTTTAACACCATTATAAAAAACAGTATGGAGTTTTCTCAGAAAAACTAAAAATAGAATTTCCAGGGGATCCAGTAATCCCACTATTGGTTATTTATCCAAAGGAAAGAAAATAAGTATATAAAAGAAATATATGCACTCTCGTGTTTCACAATAGCTAAGACATGGATCAGTCCATCAACAGATGAATGGCTAAAGAAAATATGGTATAAATACACAATGGAATACCATTCAGCCATAAAAAGGATGAGATGTTATCATCACAGGTAACATGGATGAAACTGGAGGACATTATGTTGTTTTTTTTTTTGAGAAACAGTCTCAAGTTGTCGCCCTGGGTAGAGTGCTGGCATCACAGCTCACAGCAACCTCCAACTCTTGGGCTTAAGCAATTCTCTTGCCTCAGCCTCCCAAGTAGCTGGGACTACAGGTGCCAGCCACAATGCTCAGCTATTTTTGTGTTGCAGTTGTCATTGTTGTTTAGCTTCGGTGTATGTGGCCACTGCCTTACCGGCTGAGCTACAGGAGCCACCCTGGTTAAGTGAAATAAACCAGGCACAGTAGGGTGACTATAATAATAATTTATTACATGTTTTTTTTTTGTGTGTGTGTGTTTTTTTTTTGGCTGGGGCTGGGTTTGAACCCGCCACCTCCAGCATATGGGACCAGTGCCCCACTCCTTGAGCCACAGGCGCCACCCAATTTATTACATGTTTAAAAATAGCAGAAAGACTTGAAATCTTAGGCAAAGAAAAGATATTATGAGGCCGGGTGTGGCGGCTCATGCCTATAATCCTAGCACTCTGGGAGGCCTAGGCAGGTAGACTGCCTGAGCTCACAGGTCAAGACCAGCCTGAGCCAGAGCAAGACCCCATCTCTAAATATAGCCGAACGTTGTGGTGGGTTTGAGGTTACTGTAAGCTGTAAGACCATGCCATGGTACTCCAGTGGGGGCAACAGAGTGAGACTCTGTCCAAAGGAAAAAAAAGATACTATGTTTGTGGGGACAGTTATCCTAAATACCCTGATTTGATTACACATATAGTGTATGCATATATCAAAAATATCACATGTACTCCAGAAATACGTATAATTATTATATATCAGTTTAAAAAATTAATCTAAAAAATCAAAAATAAGTATCTAGAAATGGAATTATTAGATAGAGAGATTTGTAAGGGTTTTACATGTTACCAAATGTCCCACAAAAGGTTATGCCTTACATTCCTACAAGCAACATAGTACAATGTCCATTTATCCATATTTCAACCAATTTATTTAATATTATCATTCTCTTACACTTGATTGCAAAAAAAATTTATTTTTTATATATTTTTTATTGTTCGATTCTGCATTCTTTAAATTACTATGAGATTGATTAGCCACTTGCATTTCTTCTTTCATAAATTGCCTGCTCGTATTGTGTGACTTTTTCACTACAGGGGATGTCTTTTTCTAATTAACTCATAGGAGTCTGTTAAAATATATCAATTATTTATCCAACATTAACATTGCCCAGTTTATCACACTGAAGCTTGTGTTTTCTTCTATTATGTAGATTATATACTATAGAAAGCCATCTATCACAATTCCTATCAAAATGTTTTTTGAACACACCTGTTGCTCTACATGCTCAATAGATACTGTCTGAATTGAAATATTTCACATATACTCGCTTCACCATTTCTAATCCTCTCAATCCAGTCAAATAGCACAATACACATAGCACATAGCAACAGAGCTGTAACTGGTCTGCCTTTAGACACTTCCTCTCTCCAATTTTTCCACAGTTATTACCAGTTAATGTACCTAAAACACCAATTGCAACATGCTCCTACTTTGAACAAAAACTTCCCATAGTTTTCTATTATTTGAATATAATGTATATAAGTTGATCCATCCTATCAATCCAATGATTATCTCCCAATCTCTCCTTTGGCCTTTGTATTGACACTCTGGACACACTTTTACATCCATGTTTCTATATATCACTTACCAAGTAAGATAGAACTCAATTAATTCTTCTTTCTCTTCCACTAATCAGTTTGGAATGAACTTAACAATCTCTAATTATTGAATATTTGCCTTGCTTTCACTGTTCCCCTATGTTATTACAGTAGCTTTCTTTCTTAAGTTCCAGAAGTAATTCTCCAAATCACAGTTACGCATGACCCTGTCTCTCAGCTTTGTGTGTACAAGGAAAACCTGCTGCTTCAGCAACGGTCATCTCTCGGAGAAGACATCCTGCCTCAAGAACTTCTCAAGTGACCCTTCCAACTCTTGGTCTCCTCCTAGCTACTATTTTTTCCTTCTCTCTACCATTTTCTATTTTTATAAAATTATAATAAAATGCCTATATAAAACTAAGAACATAACATTCAAATGATTTTATACATCAAGATGTTATTGAAACAAAGTTGTCTAGCAGTGGATCTGATCATAAAATGGCTCAAATGTTTGTCAGCTGTTTGGGGAAGGTCCTAATTCAATATACAAAATGTGATATAGAAGTGTGATGGAATAATAAGTGAAAGTATATTTCAACATTTCTTGATTTTTTCAGCCATAAAATTGGAACATATTTCTGATATAATTAAAACACAAGGATAAAAAAATGCATTTACATTAACATCTCTACTGTGTAAAATATGCCTATGAAAAAGACAAGACAAAATACACAAAAATACCTAATTTCTCAAACTCTTGTAAAGTTGTTATATTATTTATGACATTTAAGAAAAGCATAATGAAATATTTGGAGTGATAAAACTATTCTATATGCATTTGTCAAAACCCAAAGAAGTGTACACCACAAAGAGTATAATTTACTGTATATAAATTTTTTTTAAAAAGCAGGATGTGGGGGAAACCCAAAATGGAATATAAATTATAAAAAATAAAATTTACTCTCTTATAAATGAGTAACATAATCACACTGAAAAAAGTGGGGAAGAAAATCTAAGTAACTAGAAAATAATATTTTGACTGAATACTAGAAGGCTAAAGACAAAAAGAACTGCAGTATACTCAGTAAATTTTTTTCTCACAGGTATAAAGGTTAGAAATCCTGAAATTACTTTATGTGTAAACCAGGACTGAACAAATAAGGAACTATTTTGGACAAAAGGGCTGGATTTCTCACTGTCAGAGAAAGAAGTTACAAATAAAGGACAAATAAGAATGAACCTTGTCAGACTAGAAGTGGAGGTATTGGGATAAACTTCTGTTTTTTCTTAAATCTACAGATAAATACAGAAATACAGATTTTTGTGTATGCATGGCTATGTATATGTATACACTGCTATCTTCTGTGACGCCCGAGAAGCAAGGACACCCCAATAGAAACACATGTACCTAGAGCACAGTTTAAATACCATTCTCCAAAAAGAAAGTAAGGGTCCTTGGAGAAGTGGTTGACATCAGGGCTGAGGTAGGGAAAACACAGGAACCTGAAGCATCTTATGATACCAGAAAATAAGAAAATACACAAAAAAGGATGTGGGCATGTTGAAAGGGTACAGGAAGTAACCTGAAAAAAACTCTCCGTGGTCAAAGCTGGCGTAATTTGAGACAGAAAATAAGTAACACAAGCATAAGATAATAACCAACAGAAAAATAAATATCTGAATCCATACTGATAAAAATAAATGACTTAATACAAATAAACAAATGTGGGGAAAGGACAGTTCATCTCTACAAAAGGATTTCAATTATATTAAAGAAGAAATGAGGGAAATAAAGATCACCATTAGAACACCACAGTAATAATTACTCAAGGTAAGATCCACTAGTGGATGCTAAATTCAGCAAGGGAGGGTGGAGGAGAAACAGAATGTTTGCATAGTTTAAAAGTTTTCCCCCAAGATACCAATTAATTATAAAGAGAAAAACAGTATTTTTACATTGGAGGATCCTACTAAATACCATCTGACCAAGTGATCAAGATTAACATCACAAGTAGTAAGTTGTATCATACACCCTGACAGGATGGACTGACAAGGGCATATACTATACACTTTGTGATACTCTTGAGAAAAATTCATAACCTTAATCTGATCATGAGAAAATGTTGGAGGGATATTCTACAAAATAACTGACCAGGACCCTTCAAAAGTGTGAAGATCATGAAAGACAGGAAAAGACTGAGGAACTGTCACAGACTGGAGGAGATGAAGAAGTCCAGATAACTAGATGCAGGGTGGGATCTTAGATTGGATCCTGGAATAGAAAAAGGACATTACTGTAGAAAATGATGAAATCAGAAGAAAGTCAGGGGGTCAGTTAATACTGTACTAATGTGAATTTCTTGCTTTTGATATTGTACTATGGTATATAAAATGTTTCATTAAGAAGCTACAGAGAACTCTTGTATTACTAAGGTTTTTTTTTTTTAAGGTACAAGAGGATATTTCACATAAAACTAGTAAAAAAAACATTTAGAAGTCAAGTAACTACAATCATATTCAAGCATTAACAACTGCAGGGTGCCAGTACCATACCAGATGTTTTACAAACTTTATCACTTAGTGCTTTCAACAGGAGAATGAATACCACGATTCTGCTTTCTGATGAGAAAAAAGTAAAAAGGTTAACTAAATTATGTAAAGAGGTAATTAGTAAGTGAAAAACCCTATTTCCTAGGAAAAGTCCCAAATCGCTGGCAACCCCACTCCCCCAAAGTGACAAACACCTTCCATCAGCCCAGAGATCCCACATTCTCAGGCGTGTCGCTTTGTGTTTCTGACTTGGGGAAGAGATACCAACTCAGGAGAGAAAAGTCAAGGCGCTTGGTCCCCCCGTACGGTCTCCTCTCTGAGCCTCGGACACCTCGAAGGAGGCAGCCAGGTGTGGGACCTCCTGCACCCACCCTTGTGCGGGCTGACACGGGGCTCCGCCTCTCGCTTCCGCCCCGAGCGTTGCGTCATCCCTCGCAGTGTCACCAGGGCACACCTGGGCCACACATACCCAACGCCCCCAACAGCGAACGGATGCGCGGACTCGTGCCGGGACCGAGACGCCGGCGACCCTGACGACCTGGGCCCCCAAATGCGTCAGGATAGGCTTGGAGCAGGAAACTTTTCTACCCCGGGACCTGGGCAGGCCATCCTGCTCGCGCCGTCGGGCCTCCCTATACCAGATTCGACCAGCTCCTCCAAAAACGAAACCGAGTGAGGTCCTCCACTATTAAAGCCGAGAAGAAGCCCCATGGTGCTCTCACTTCAGATCTAATGCCCCGCTGCCCGCCCAGCGCCTTGCCCGCGCGCCGGGTCGGGACCAGGCCGGTCACAGCCTGTCAGGGGCCGACGCCCCCATAGCGGCCTCGCGAGAGCCCCTTACCTCCCGCCGGGGCGCTCGAGACCGGTCCCTGCGCACGGCGCAGGCGCGGCGCGACGGGGCGGGGCGTCGCGAGCGGGCGGGCTGTGCCCGCGCTTTCCCGCCTGGCAAGGCCACCAGGGGGTGTGGTGGGCGCGCGGGTAGGTACTAATGGGGGCGTCGCTCGGGACAGCTGATCTTGATCCTGATTTACTTTGTAGGATTGTGACACTGGAGCCAGGACAGAGAAGTACAGTTTTTAGGCCTGTGTGACAATTCACATTTGTTTAGCCCTCTGCATTTTGCAGTTTTTCTGTTCGTTTTCCTCTGCCCTTCCTAGAATTTTATTGGCAGGCTGGTCGTATGTTCTTGGTAGTTTACTTGTGTTGAAACTGAAGTTCCGAAAGGTGATGCCTTCTCTTCCCTCCCCACCTCACCTTTCGTCCCCAAAGGCCCTGTGAGGTGGACTGGGTGGGAGTGCTCTCTTGACTACGACAAGCACAGACATTGAAGGTCAGAAAAATTGTGTTTTCCTCCAAAAACCGGCGAATGCTTCAGACAAATGTCCATAACCCAATTTTATAATGACTTAAGGCACAACAAAGAGTTTTAAGTGACTACAGTTCAGGCAGTTTGAGACAGAGCTGCAACTCCAAATGGATTTCCAAATTTCCTTACCAAGTTATTCCAGTTAGACCAGCTGCTACCACATAAACACGTGGCTGGCTTTGAAGTCCTATCCAGGTCACAGGCCCTCCTCCCTGAGTGGCCCAAGTTGAGACTCAACCCTTTTTTATATGCATTTTTGAATGTTCAGATGGCTTGCTTAGAATCTATCCACTAATGGTTATATCCAGAGAAGTCATCAGGATGTTCAAGAAAACTCAGTTCTTAGGGTCTTTCAGTGCAATGGGAGTGAAGGTAGGAATTGTGAACCAGAGATTAGGAGCCTGTAGAACCTAAGGAAGTCTTGAAAGGAAATTTCTAAAATAAAGCACAAAGGGCGGCGCCTGTGGCTCAGTCGGTAAGGCACTGGCCCCATATACCGAGGGTGGCAGGTTCAAACCCGACCCCGGCTGAACTGCAACCAAAAAAAAATAGCCGGGCGTTGTGGTGGGCGCCTGTAGTCCCAGCTACTCAGGAGGCCGAGGCAAGAGAATCACTTAAGCCCAGGAGTTGGAGGTTGCTGTGAGCTGTGTGATGCCATGGCAGTCTACCGAGGGCCATAAAGTGAGACTCTGTCTCTACAAAAAAATAAAATAAAGCACAAAATCTAAGAAATTTAGATTTTCTTGGGGGTCATAAATAATGGCAATGTTAGTTTTACAGTAGCATTGGGAATGAGGTGTTTATCAAATTTAGTATTAAGGAGAAAAATTAAAGCATTAGGCATTATCATGGGAAAATGTCTCTTATGCAAGGGTCAGTTAAGTAACATCTTTTGAAGTAAATGTTATTTGTGTTAAGTTCTTGTCCTAAGCAGTGAAGGTCAGAGATAACCACGTCCAAGCACATTTGTCTTTCAACAATGTCAAACTTTTATTGATGCCGTTTAAATCATAAAAGCCACAAGCTTTTATTGGTGAAGTTCCCAATGAGGCACTTCTCCTTAGTACTGTCCATTCATTCACTGGGTACTCAGAGCTGCTAACACACATTCTCAAGCCACTCCACAAGTCAGTATTGTATAGTAGTATACTGAATATATAAATGTTAACGATTAAAATTTCCACATTAAAAAGTAACATTTAACATCAAGAGAAAAAAAGGAATTAAAAAAAGGAGTGAATGAACCAGTCCAAGGAAAGGAACATGGATAAGAAAAATATCCTGGGCTGATCCGGTAGATTGTCAGTGAAGCTGCCAGGATCTTGCAAAGAAAACTCTTTGATTTTGGCAGGGCCTTCGGGCAACAGATGCCTAGCTGCTTATCACAAGGGACAGCAAGGCAGCCACTATAGAAAAAGGACTGTACCCGCCAAAGAAGCCCAGTTCCTTTTTTGGCCCTTGAGTCATCTGGTGGGGACTGATAGTAAAGAGTTATGCCCTTATCGGTGTAGGTGCAGTATGTAAATATCTGGTCTTTGTTGGCAGGATGACTTTTAAGATGGAGTCTTTAAGGGTATAGGCACTTATGTCAAAGGTACTCTGTACAGTTCTGAAAAAGCTACCTCAAGTATAATAGGGAGGTGTGTTACTCAAGGATTCTAAATTTGAACCTGGCCTTCTAGGTTGCTATAAGCTAGTTGTGTCAAGGTAGAGGATAATTTTTTTTTAATCTAACAATTGGCTAGCTTGATTTATGTTTAAATACAAGGTGGACATAAAGTTCTTGTGCAATTTAAAATAGTTTAATATAGTAAATTGTACACGCACTTTGTGGACATCCTATATTTAGAAGTATAGTATGTGGACCTCTTTTTGTACCCTGGGCCATGAAGTTGTTACCCTGCTACCACTAGCCAACTAAAGGTTCCAGAGGTTCTAACTGAATGCATGAGGCTAAACAAAACAATAAATATATATTGGAATAAAAACAAAAAAAATCTTTTCAAGTATTTTCATTGATTGGTTTCTTGAAGAACCCATAGTAATAAGATGAAATGAATTCAGTAAGGTGGCTAGAGAAATAGCTTTCCCAAACAATAATCGCCAATTTAAAAATGTAATTGGAGAAAAGATCACATTTAAAACTAACAAAGTCACGTTTGCCTTTATAAAGAATTACAGGACCTATTTGAAAAGTTTAGGGTGTTGTCAGGGCAGAGGGAGAAATTACAAAGGGACATGAGGAAACTCTGGGGGTGATAGAAATGTTCATTATCTTGATCGTGGTGCTAGGTGCATGGATGTATACGTATCTCAAAATTCGTCAAATTGTGCACTTTAAATATGTGTATAAAAAAATAAATAGGTTACATAACTGTTTATTATATATACATATATATTTATTTTTTATTGAGACCCTTCGTGGCCCTCAGTAGAGTGCATCATAGCTTACAGCAACCTCCAACTCTTGGGCTTAAGTGAGTCTCTGGCCTCAGCCTCCCAAGGAGCTGGGACTACAGGTGCCGGCCACAACACCTGGCTTTTTTTTTGTACAGACAGGGGTCTCACTCTGGCTTAGGCTGGTCTTGAACTTCCACCTGCCTCGGCCTCCCACAGTGTTATGATTATAAGTGTGAGCCACCACGCCTGGCCTGTTTATTATATATCAATTATAACTGAATAAAGCTATTTAAAGGGAGGGAGGAGAACTAGATTTTTGTTGAATGTATGCAGTGTGTTGGGCATTTGGCTAGGCATTTTACATATAACATGTCATTTAATCCTATCAGCGACCTCCAAATTAGATAACATAATTGTCTCTATTTACAGTCTAGGAAATTGAGGCTTAGAGTAACTTGCCGAAGGAAGGTCAAGGTCTCATATACTAAAGGACAAGAGAAGGACTCAAATCTTATCTAACAACAGTATTTGTGCTTTTAACTTCAGCTCTACATTTTCATAAAGGACACAAAGACTTGGGCTGGGTGTAGTGGCTCACACCTGTAATCCTAGCATTCTGGGAGGCTGAGGTAGGTGGATTGCTTGAGCTCATGAGTTGGAGACCAGCTGAGCAAGAGCAAGATCCTGTCTCTAAAAATAGCCAGGCATTGTGGCAGGCACCTGTAGTCCCAACTACTCGGAGGCTGAGGCAAGAGGATCACTTCAGCCCAAGAGTTTGAGGTTGATGTGGGCTACAACACCATGGCACTCTATCAAGGGTAACAAAATGAGACTCTGTCTCAAAAAAAAAAAGGGAAAAAAGGACATAAAGAATATATAAGGGTGGCGCCTGTGGCTCAAAGAAGTAGGGCACCGGCCCCATATACCAGAGGTATATCTAGCCCAAGCCAAAAACTGCAAAAAAAAAAAAAAAAGAAGAAGAAGAAGAATATATAGAAAAATAATACACTATTTTTTCCTGAAAAGAAAACTTAATATTGCAAAGTTATCAATTTCCTCCAAACTAATTTAA
This sequence comes from Nycticebus coucang, assembly GCF_027406575.1. Classification (NCBI taxonomy): domain Eukaryota; kingdom Metazoa; phylum Chordata; class Mammalia; order Primates; family Lorisidae; genus Nycticebus; species Nycticebus coucang. The sequence continues at coordinate 37,948,010 of NC_069781.1, forward strand.
AATTTAGCAACATCCCTAAATACCATTATGATTTTTTTTAAAACAGCATCTCACTCTGTAGTCCTGGGTAGAGTGCAGTGGGATCATTATAGCTCATTGCAACCTCAAATTTCTGGGCTTACATGATCTTCTTCCCTCAGCTTTGGAGCAGCTGGGACTACCAACTCTCACCATTGCACTCAGCTAATTTTTCTTTGTTTAGTAGACACAGGGTCTTTCTCTTGGGTCTCGCTCTTGCTCAGGCTAGTCCCCTGAGCTCAAGCAATCCTCCCACCCTGGCCTCCCAGACTGCTAGGATTACAGGCACGAGCCCTCCATGCCTGGTCCTATTATGATTTCTATAATTAAACAATTTGTTAAAATCCCAATTTATTTAGCAACTCTGAGTTTCTTTTCCTGGAATGCTGGTTTTTCCTACTTCTCCTACCCCATAGAAAAGAAATTATTCTTTAGGACTCAAGTTAAAAGTCATATCCTCTAAAATTTTTCCAAGCCTCTCAAGTGAATATCTTACATGATGCTATAGCAAGCTGTGTTTATCCCTATGAGAGTCCTCATCATACCAAGAATTTTTTATCTTCTCATTCATCTCCCCACTAGCCAACATTTTCCTAAGGTCCTAACTGAATGCATTTCAGTTCCTTGAGGAAAGGTATATGCTACTATTTACTTAGAACCTAGGAACATACTAGGAAAACAATATATGTTCACCACATGAATTATATCATTTTTCTAATATTATAAAACAAGTATATGGAGAAACTGATATGAATTCAACTTGGCACAATAATATTGATCTAGTAAGTTATCTTCCTAGTCCATTCCTTTTCTGGGAATTATTTCTCCCTCCATATCAGAGTGATAGCAGTTATGAGCCTCAGGCAGACATTTCATACAAGCATGAACCTTTGACCATAGTGAATTGGTCCAGAACAGACACCTGACTTCTCCAGCTGGAACAATAAAATACCTTGCCCAGAAATTTGGGTTTGGGAGTAAGATTCTAGCTTCAGTCTAGCTGTTTTCTTAAACAGAGAAGATGCTGACAGCTGAGCCATGTCTCAGTCAGTTTAGGTTTCTCTAATAGAATAGCATGGACTGGGTGTCTCAAACAACAGAAATTTATTTCTTACAGTTCTGGGGGCTGGAAGTCTAAGATCTGGGTTCTGGTGAGGCCTTTCCTCCATGGTGCAGACTCCCAACTTGCTGTTGTAACCTCACACAGTGGAAAGAGGGCTAGCATGTTCTCTGCAGTCTGTTTCATAAGGCACTAATCCCATTCATGAAGGCTATTTCCCAAAGGCCTACCTCCTAATATCATAACATTAGCAGTTAGAATTTTAATGTATGGATTTGGTGGGGCAAGAGAGAATAAACATTTAGTCCATAGTCCCATGTTTTTCACTCTCTAGATGAGCAAACCAAAGGAAGCCATGTTACTCATAGATCCTATTTATAAGGGTGGAGGGGTAAATATATATAAATCTTAGGTCATGAAAATTTTTAAAAAGTTGTTTCTTTATTGTAGGTCATGTTCAAATAAAAAATTTAAAAGCCATTAGCTTCTAGATTCTTTTTCTAGCCATGAGTTATTGAAATATCTACTATAGTTTTGAATGTGTTCTGTTTCTCTGTGCATTCTATCATTCCAACCATCTTGTCAACTGAGACTGAGAAAAGTTAAAAATAAAGTGATAATAGTAGTTATCTTTGAGATGAGATTAACATAGGGTGCTTTCTGAGGAGCTGTAAATGTTCTATATATTGATATGGTGTGATTACATATGTGAAAATTCATCAAGCTGTACATTTAAGACTGTGTACTTCATATAAGTTTACCTCAATAAAAAGTTTTTTGGGTTTTTTTTGTTTGTTTGTTTTTTGAGACAAGGTTTTCACTCTGTCATCCTAGCTCACAACAACTTTGAATTCCTGAGCTCAAGGAATCTCCCTGCCTCAGCTCTCCTGGGTACCTGGGCCCATAGGCATGTGCACAGTACTGCCCAGTTAATTTTTTTTTTTTTGTTGTGAAGACTGGGATGGAAGGAAGTCTCATTTTTCCCACCAGGCTGGTCTTAAACACCTGGCCTCAAGCAATCATCCCATCTCAGCCTCCAGACATGCTGGATTATAGGCATGAGCCACCATATTTAACTGCAATTCTTGATTTAAAACAAAATCCTTAGTAATCAAGGAATAGATATTTCCTTAATTTCTCTACATTACCTCTCTGGAAGTATTGATGAAAATAGCAGCAGTAATCTGTACCCTTTTTAAAGCCCTTGACCCCTTTGAAAATGCAAGAAAATCCATGGAAGAAACAGAGAAAAGGGGTGAGGATGATTCAATGCACAAAAAATAACAGTTTTGGAGCACAAACTCCTGACTCCAGTTCACTCCTGAGGCTTAGCTGTGTCCTTTACACTTAGGTCTGGTTACACCCCTAAAGTCTTCTGAAAACCACCCCTCTTTTTCCTTTAATTGCTTTAACTAACTCAGGTGAACTACTTTCAATCAAGAGAGTTCTAATTATTATAGACACAAAATCCCATTTGTTTCTACTATCTTATGATATTATTTTAAACTTATCTATAATATATTCACTGACTTCAGTAGTTAAACCTCTCCACTGTCTGATTTACTGTCATGGCCACCACACACACCATTCCCAAATGATCTGTTCATATGTATGTTAAGGTTATAAGAACCTTACATCAAACCAAAAGGAGTAAATATTGCAGGCGAACAGGAACACTCCCATTCACCATGTAGGAATTTGGTAATATTTTACATTTACAGTGACTTAATTACTCAGCCATCTGCTTATAAACTTCCCTTCTATTACCCCCCTCCCAGTTTATTGTTCTTCAGGTTAGCTAGTTTAGCTATTCTCAAAATTTAGTATGTCTAAGAATTACTGCATAAAGTAGTATTTATAAACACATTCTTAATAGATCTTGTGGGCAATTTAAAGAATTTGCAAGGGCAATGTTGACCACGTAATGTTTGCTTTATTTGCTAACTTTAATTCCTATTAGCCAAACCCCTTTACCATCCCCAACTCACATTCAAAGATTCAACTTTACACTATTCTTGTAATTAGAACACAGTAAACATATTTAGCATTAAAATCATATGAAATGTCATTTTTACTTTGACAACTTACAAGCCACCTTGGATTTTGTACTACCTTAGTTATTACTATCATGAATGTCAGTTAATATCACATAACAGATGTACAGACATGCAAGTTAATAGAAATTCCACATGGGCCCAACCTTGTTTTCTAACTTAACTTTTGCATTACTCTTCTTCATGATTCCTTTGTCCTAACCAAATTGAAATTTTCAATATTCTTTCCCTCATCTTATCCTATGCTTTTTACCTGGAAGATTCTCCACCCTTTCTGCATGTTGAAATCCTACTCATCTTTTCATGTTTATCCTAAATGTGGTCTCTCTTAATATTTCTAGAATTCCTAGATTTAATACCTCCTTCCTCCAAGTAACTACGTTGTAATGTAGACTTTTTTTCTTTTGACACATATACATTTTATTATGGTAATTTGGCATGTGCATTTTTACCCCTCCAGTGCTTTGCAACCTTTCAACTCTCTGTCCAAAGTAATGCTATTAACAATGTATTAGGTGATTATAGCATATGGATAAGTGAAATGAATGGCACAAATGTTTTAAAGGATGGGAGGGAGTAGTTGGGACTATTCTATTATAAGGTAACTACCTTACTTGTAAAGTATAGCATTATTTGAAAGTAGACTTAGATTAGTTGTAAATGTATATCAGAAACTCTAGGATAAGTGCTTTAAAATTTTTCAAAAAGAAGTATAAATGAAATGCCAGAGAAAATAGAAAAAGGGAGAATAAAAAAAAATAAGGATACATGAAATGAATAGAAAACATTATAAACATGTAGATATTAAACCAAACATATCTATAACCACTTTAAATGTGAATTGTCTAAATACATCAATTTGTTGTCAATGTAATTTCAGGGTGAATAAAAAAAGACAAGATCCATATGTTGCCTACAAGAAACCCACTCTATAAAGACATAGGGAAAAAAAAAAAATGGGCTGGCAAAAGAAACATTATGCTGTATTTGTTTGCTAGGCCTGCCGTAACAAAATTCCAGAGATTGGGAGGCTTAAACAACAAAGTTGTTTCTCTCCTTGGCTTATAGATGGCCGATTTCTTTCTCTATTTTCACGTTGTCCTCCCTCTGTGTCTGTGTTCGAATGTTCTCTTCATAGGCAGTAGATGATCTAATATGTAGGGGGGTAGGGGAAAGAGGGAGTAGGTAGAAGGGAGGAGGGGGATGGTCATGGTGTATGGCATACCATGGCGTGACACAATTATAAGAGGGACTTTACCTAGAAAATGCAATCCGTGTAACTAATTCTTTGTAGCCTCAATGAATTCAACACAATAAAAAAAAAAAAAGATTTCCTCTTCATGTAAGGCACAAATCATAGTGATTTAGAGCCCCCCTTAATGACCTCATTAAATAAATCAGTTGCATACCAGTAAGGGGGTCAGGGACTGACACCACCATTGTTGTTTTGATGTTGTATCTTTGTTTATGTGGGGAGTTACGAGTTCATCATTTAGGAGTTCTGTTATTAGAATAGGACTACAGGCACCTGCCACGATGCCCAGCTAGTTTTTCTATTTTTACTAAAGATGGGGTCTCACTCTTGCTCAGGCTTGTCTTGGACTCCTTGGCTCAGGCAATCCACCACTTTTGTCTCCCCGAGTGCTAGGATTACAGGCATAAGTCACCACATCCAACCCTTCAAACTTTTCTTATGGCAGTGATGAGTTGCAGTATCTCAAAATGTCATTGGTATGCCACTGAAATACCCTATCTCCAAATACAGTCACATTCTGAGGTACTGGGCATTAGAACTTCAACATACAAATCTGGGGGAGGGGACACAATTCAGCTCATACTACATGCTAACTCTATTCAAAAAAAAAAAGCTGGAATAGCTCTATTAATTTCAGACAAAGCAGACTTCAGAACAAGCAATACCATCAAGGATGAAGAAGAGCATATTATCTAATGATAAAGGTCTCAATTCTCCCAGAAGACCTAACAATCCTTAATGTGTATGTACCTAACAACAAAGCATCAAAATATATGAGGCAAAACCCATAGAACTGCAAAGAGAAAGCAATAAGCCCCCTTACAGAGCATAAGAACAACAGTGCACAAATTAAGTGCATGAAAGCTGCCTTTTCTTCCAGAGGCAGCAGGATAGTTATGGAAGAACCAAGATAGTGTAACAATGGGGCAAAATTATTTCGGAGATACCAAACATTTCTAGATTCCTGTTGGAGAAGCTGCCGGAGCTCTCTTTTATAGGATTATAGGATCTATCCTCAATTCTTTGACAACTGACACTCTCTCCAGTAAACCTTTTAATCCTCCAACTAGTGGAATACATTTAAGGAATTGAAAATCGACAAAATTCTCAAAGAGCCCCACCCTCTCTCTTTTCATCCCAGCAAGCCCCAAATTCCATTGTCATACCCCTTAGGGGATTTTTCTCCCTTTCTGTAAACTTCAATGATTTACAGAAGATTTTTGAGTGGTATTTATATTTCCTGTAGCCAAAGACACATTAACTTTACTATTTCCTTGGCAGATCATTACTGAAGAAAGAAATGTTACTTATTTCGTGGAAATAAATTGATAGGTTCAGCAATTGTCTCTTTACTTATACTGGTAAACATTTCAGAAAAGAGATGTTTTGAACCTGAGCAAGTAGTTTTAAGTATGGAATAAGCAGTTTCCTGAATCTCTGTACTTAAACATTAAATGACATACGTGGTAAGTACGAATCTTTCCAACATCTCTTCTTGTTCATTCAGTCTACACTGCCACCAGGCCAGCCACTACACTAAGTCCTGTTGAGCCAATATTTGAAAAGACCCTGTTCCTGTCCTCCCTCAGTCTGGAGGGAAAGACAAACATGGCAATAAACAGTATAACTAGTAAGTGCCATTATTAGCTCTCCCTACAAAAGTGCTATAGAAAGAAGCAGAGAGATGGTGACTTAAGTGCTTAGTCAATACATGGGCGCCGCCAAAGAAAGGAGGAAACAGAATTCTAAATAGAGAGAACACGTGTAAAGGACACACACACAAATGCAACAGTGGTATGTTCAGGTCCCCCAGAGAAGGGGAAGCAGCAAGAGGAACACCCAGACTCCTAAACTCTTGACTTAGGACAAATACTTTTAGTGGCTTGTCGGTGCAGCTTTCTGCCTGATGGTATCACCTAACAGTGCTAATGGATAATCAGGGAGGGCCAGGTGAGTAACTAACTACCTCAGATGCATTTGCATTTGCTTTGCATTCAAAGTTCACGCCGATCACGTCTATTTGTTTCAGCTGTGGTCATGGTGCTATTTATGGTCATGGTTCAAAACAAATTTCGTGTGGGTCCTCTATCTAGACAAATGTCATGTGACTCACAGACTCTCACACAATACCGACAGATTACTTGTGGTGGCTTTTGAGACCCTCTGCCTTTTTTTTTTTTTTTTTTTTTTTGAGATGAGGTCTCAAGATATTGCCCAGGCTGGAGAGCAGTGACTAGTTACAGGTACAATCATAGCAGCCCATTCCAGCCTTAAACTCCTGGGCTGAAGAGATCCTCCTACCTTAGCCTCCTAAGAAATAGAGACTATAGGCATACACCATACCATGCTCAGCCTAAAATTTTAATTTAAAATTTCATGTACTTTCCTGCCTCTATGCCTTTGCTCAAAGCTATTTCTTTTCTTTCTTTCTTTTTTTTTTTTTTGGCCAGGGCTAAGGTTTGAACCCACCACCTCCAGTATATGTGGCCAGTGCCCTACTCCTTGGAGCCACAGGTGCCACCCTACTCAAGCTATTTCTTTCTTTGGAATGCCTTCTGCCTCCTTTCCATTGATCAAAATGTTATTACTTGGCTTGGCATCTGTAAGTCAGTGGTTAGGGCATTGGCCACATGCACAGGGAGGGGCTGGTGGGTTCAAACCCAGCCTGGGCTTGCTAAACAAACAAAAAACAACAACAAAAATAGCCAGGCATTGTGGGGGGTGCCTGTAGTCCTAGCTACTTGGGAGGCTGAGACAAGAGAATTGCTTGAGCCCAAGAGTTTGAGGTTGCTGTGAGCTATGACGCTATAGCACTCTACAGAGGGTGACAAAGTGAGACTCTGTCTCAAAGAAAAAAAAAAAGTTATTTCTTCCTGAAGATCCATCTCAAATCTCCTCTCTCCCCCAAATCTTCCCTTTCTCCCATAACCTGTGCTCCCACAATACCTTCAGTTAACTTTGCTTTGTCTTACAGTCAATCACATTTCTGTCTTTCCAATTGGAGCAGAAACTTGTTGAAGGTGGGGACTTTCTCTTAATTATTTTGTATTCCCATCACCTAGTACATAGCCTGAAAAGTTGATAAATATTTGTTTTAAGTGGCGTATTTGTCTCATCACCTTTATGATCTCACTGGTGTCCTCCAGTTTCACAACTGAGTTCCACTGGCTGAGCTAACCTTCTGAAGATCAATTCATCACGGAGGCTGAAATCAGAGGAAGAATAAGAAAGTACCAAAAGCACATAGGTTCACAACCCTGACAACACAACAAAGTCACTTGTAGACCTTTTAAAAGCTATAGTTGCCTGTATTTGTTTTTTCTGGAGTGGAAACCAGGCATCAATATATTTTCTCTAGATAATTCTACAGTACAGTCACTTCTGAGAACTATAGACCTAACGGGCAGGTGGTGAATACTTGCAAGTCCCCATATATAAATTGGAATAATTTCTTAGTTACTGTTCTCAAAATATGAATCTTTTCCTGGAAAAAAATAGACTCAAAAGCACGGAAGCCACATAGCTGAAAATCTGGACAAAATCGACCATTTTCCAGAGAAATCTTTGCCATAGGAGCCTGACTTACACTATGGGAGGAATCACATAACTGGCATGGTACTCACCTTTGTGTCCCCAGTCAGCATATCTAGAACCGTGGTGCTCTCCATCATAGACAAGAGGTCTTTAACACAAAATTACAGAAAGCTGTGAAATGAACTGAACTCAAAACGCCAAATCATCAGGTGAGCTACAAAAGCTTGATGGTACCCAGTTCCCTTGAGGGTCTCCAACACAGATATCCCTGTGGCATTCGGTCAGTGGAATGGGTGGGCAGAGCCAGACACTGTGAGAAGGACCCCCACGTGGTACCATTCCAAGGGCACCCTGCACATGCGTTCTATGTGATGGTGCACCCCGGGGATTATCTAACGTTGCATCTTGGTGCTAAGATTTTCCAGGCCTCAGACCTGGGAGAAATCTGATGGTGGCCTCCACCTTGGTTCCCCAGCCTTCTTCTGACTTGAAGTGGCCACTCTGAGCCAAGGTGAGGAACTCAGAGTATCCTCACCAAAATCTCTCTGCTGGAGTCTTTTCCTACCTGACGATGTCTTCACCAGAAATTCCCCCTAACTGGTAGATCAACACATCCTTGATCCACCTGGTGAATTCCAGTTAGATTTGGTCCTTAAATGGGTCACTGCAGCAGAGTTTCTGAAAGATTGTCATTTCCTTCTCAGAATCATCATCATTTCTCTTCTCTTTCCTCATTAGACAAAGTGTCCACAGAGAAGTGTCCACATACTTTATTTTCAGATTTTGGATGTTTTGTGGTGCACGTGTCTGTGTGGGTGTGTGCCAAATTTAACAATATCGGAGGAAATAAGAGGTAAAATGAAGTAGTGTTATCTATTAAAAAATTATCCTAGCCTCTGTAGGAAAATAAAGATCTTAAAAGCAGTGATGGTGATGGTGGAGTTATCTACTGAGTAGCTTTCACTTTTTATATTTTATTTTATTTTATGTTATTTATTTATTTTTTTTTTTTGTAGAGGCAGTCTCACTTTATCGCCCTTGGTAGAGTGCCGTGGCAACACACAGCTCACAGCAACCTCCAACTCCTGGGCTTAGGTGATTCTCTTGCCTCAGCCTCCCAAGTAGCTGGGACTACAGGTGTCCACCACAACACCCGGCTATTTTTTTGTTGCAGTTTGGCCAGGGCTGGGCTTGAACCCACCACCCTCGGTATATGGGGCTGGCGCCCTACCCACTGAGCCACAGGCGCTGTCCCACTTTTTATATTTTAAAGCATGTGGATAGAGCAGTGGGGTCTTCAAGGTAAGGAGGGCCTTTTTCCAAATGAAATTGCTGTAAAAATAAAAAAAAATAGGAATTTAGCACGAGAAAGTGTTTTATAAACTGTAAAGAGCTATATTAAATATACGGACTTATTATTTTCATAAGAAATGTGCAAACTGAGTGTCACAGGGTTGAAGGAGAGAAAGAGACCACATCTTGTTGTAGAAATCAGGATGAAATACATCTTCCACTAAGGAACGACCCTGTACACAATTTGACTTGGTTTCTGCATCGAGACCATGATTCCTATGGTGACTTCAAAGCAGGGCTGGTTATGAAAATAGAATAAGATTTTCATGTCTGCTCTTGTGAACTGTAGAACATTATACAAATGCAAAGTGATGTTATTGTAGCTATTATTGGTGATGGAGATTTTACTGTTTTAGAAGAATTGCTCAGCATTAACAGGCAGAGCTGGGGTGAGGAAGCCCTTACCAGTACAAAAGTGAGGACTGAAGAGGTTTCTGTCAACTTTCTTGGCTGATTGAGAGTCCTTCTAAATAACAGAGTTGTCTTTGAGCATCTGTTGACACCTACCCTGTGACAGGCCAGTGACGATGCTGGTAACACAATATTGAAAAGAAATGCTATACACAATATTGAAAAGAAATGCTATCTGCGTTCAGGGAGCTCACTTTGATTTGGCTATGAAGATGGCTTCAAATATCAGATCAAGGAGTTTACAGTTAATTTAGGGGTAAGGGAGAGCCACCAAAGTTTTTAGAGCTAAAGAGTGACATAATTCAGGCCATCCTGACAAAATACAGTATTTAATTCAGCTTTCAACCAGTTTACCACCAAGAAGTATTTTAGGGTAGCAGATAATTGAGCTCATTAACTCTTGGGCTTCAAGGACCTAGAATGTTATTACCCCTCGAACTAGCTTAAAAAAATAAAAATAAAACTTGGCCCGGTTCAGTGACTCGCCCTTGTAATCCTAGCACGCTAGGAGGCTGAGATGGGTGGATGTTTGAGCTCAGGAGTTCCAGACCAGCATGAGCAAGAACAAGGCCCTGTCTCTACTAAAAAAAAAAGAAAAAAAACTAGTCAAATGTGGTGGCCCACGTGTGTAGTCCTGGCTATGCAGGAAGACCAGGAGTTTGAGGTTGCTGTGAACTATGATGACGCCATGGCACTCTACTCAGGGCGACAGTGAGACTGTGTCTAAAACGAACAAACACCTTGTGAATCATAGAAATGATTGTTTCCTTCTTTGCAATGGTTAGAAAGCCTAAGCCAAATGTAGCAAGTGTACATGTAGAACTTCAAAGCATGAATGTGAATCCTCACTTTAACTCTGGCTTATTTTTCCCCCATTCACATTTTAATCCTTCTCTGGCTTCTATAAAATCTTGTGGAGTTATATGTAGTTTTGTAAATCACTTTTAATCCTACTTAGAATAAGGTAAATTACAAATAGATAACTATTTTTTTTTAAATTGTCTTATTTAATTAACTCTTGGTGAAGATTATTTGGAATGGGAAATTTGCGTGGATGAGGAATATTGGAAAAGAAATGTTACAGATGTCACTTTCCGGCAGCACTGCCGATCTCCTAACTTTTAAAATTGTTTAGTTAAAGTCACGTACAAAATAAGATTTGAATATAATGTGAATCTATTGGTAACAATATTCTTGCATGTAGAGTCAAAAAGTTTGAATTTTGTTTTCAAAAGAATATAAGAAAGATGCAAACTTAAAACCACCTAAATCTTTGCTCTTGTGTGTTTTAAAAGTTCTGTTTAAGTTTGAATAAAAGAGCTAAGATTTACAGCTTATCAGAACATTAGAAGATAGAATCTGTTATCCTGATTTTTTAAATTAATAAAAATGCATTTGAAATGGAATGAAATCTGTTCCATTACTAAAAGGTATTTGTAATGCTTGGATTACATTGCTAGATCAAAAGAAAGGAAGGCCTAGAGAAGTCTGTGTGTATTCTTGTATTCAATCTACCTTATCACTTTAAACTTGCATTTTTAAACATTTGGAAGCAAGGTAATCTCTAAGAATTTGAAAGTATTAAGAACATTTTCTCCATTGAAAAAATACTCTTTAGAGACTGCTTTTGGGGCCAATTTACAAGACCCACAACTGAATCTGTTTCTTGGGTTTACGTGCATACCTTTCCCCGCCACCCATTGACTAGGTGGGTGATCAAAGTTCACCTTTTTTTGTTTCTAACAGAATTAGCTATTTCTGAAAAAGTCCAAAGTCCCTTTTTAAAAAGGAAATGACTTTCTACCTATGAAAAGAAAAAATAAACTTCAGGAGAGAATTCTGAAGGTGGAATTTAGAGATGTTGCAGATAAAGGCAATATAATATTACTAGAACTAAAATGTTATCTTCTGGGTCTACTACATGGGACATGTGGTAGGGATGACTCACTATAGAATTTTACCCAAACTTTTGATGAACAGATACTTGCTTCTACAGTAACTGATTTGGAACACAGAAAGAAAATACAATATCCAGTTGATTTTATGATTTAAACATGGGTCAATCTTAAATCTGATAAACCAGTAAATAAATACCTCTGCTAGGAACCGAGCGTCGAAAGTAAGCGATGAACAGATAGGGCTCACATATTTGTATTCGACTCCTGTTGCTTTCCAGGGATCACTGCATTCTTTTCTGTACTCAATAATCCGACTAAACTTTCCAGAGGTTCACCTGAGACTCACTTTCTTGCGCTTTCAGGAACAAATGATTTTTCTATTTAGAAAACCAGAACATTTGTTTGTTTCTAGGCTTCTCTTCTCTATGCTATCTCAGAATGTCTCAGAGGATTACAAAGTGTCTGAGTTTGTTGCACATTGTGGTATCATTTATCTGGGTCTAGAGATTTGAAGTCAGGCAAAGTAGTTAAGGGTGTTCTTCCCTCCCGTCCACATATCTTGAGACACAGTTGTCTGCTCTTGTGGTTTGTGTGACCCTTTCGAGTTCTTGTTACCCTTCCATTTGCACCAGAAGGAAGTAAAAATCGAGTTGAACTTGAGAACTAGAAAAGCTATTAGATCAAATCCAGATACAGAAACCAGAGTGGGATTTAATTGTCTTATTTCTTATGCTCACATGCAACAGCTTTCACTAATTGGCTTTCTGTGTAGCTTTGCCTATAGATAAAGAATATACTTACCAGAGGGTTCAGGTCCCTAGCTATAAATTAATAGATGATGAATTTCTTGGTTTATGTGCTTGTTAGTGGGTGTCCATCTAAGAGAGAGAAAGAAAGAGAGAGACAGAGACAGAGAGGGAGAGAGAAAGATCAATCTATCCATTCTCACCATGCTGCTAAATCGGGTTCCCAAAGTATAGCCCCTGGAACCCGGAGATCACAGCAGGGCACTGCCCCTTCAAGGCCATTTGGATACCTAGTAACCCTCTTCCATGGGGTACTCTGATTCCATCTTGTTCTTAGTTGTCCGCAAACGCTTGCTCTGTGAAGACAGTCCACCTCTTGGTTTACAAGGCCAGAAATAAATAAAGCTACTTCTGAAGAGGCCATTACTGACCACAATAGGTCTTTTCTTTCTAGGAGCAAAAGCCAGAATCCTTCCACCTGTTAACACCTGTAAATCTTCTGAAATGCTCCTTGGAACAAAGACTGTTGTTTCTTCTTTAGAGTGTGACGTGAAAATCCATTTTTACAGTCATACAGTGAAATATGTAGCTGTGCGGGAAGCTTCAGGACTAGAGAAAGATCACAATAGACTTCTTTCCAAACCTTTTAGGGATTCTTCATATGATGGTTTCTAAAGTGAAAGCTTGATACATGCTTCAAGGACTGAATCCTGGGCCTTTACGACAACTAGCAAAAAGGATGAAAAATGCCTAAAAGCTCTAACATCCACTTTAAAAAATCTTCCAAATTATAATTATTGAAAAATACTATTTGGAACTACATCACGATTAAGGAAGCATCTGAAGTAAAGTTGCTTGGAAATTTTGAGTTCCTCTCCAGCTAAAAAATCTGTGTTAATGGACTTTAAAATGATTTTGTATTTGTTTTTAAAAAGTATGCATCTGTATCCAGGTTGACAGCTTAAGTACCAGGCTCTAGCCAGACAAAATTTGAAGTGACTAAAAGGCAGTGCTTCTTAAATAAAAGCAAAGTGGAGCTGCCATTCAAAATCACTACCATCTCCTCTACCAATATGAGATTAGCACTCACACTCACATCTGATGTGAGCATCACCTTAAGCTTGCAAACAGCCAGTTTGGATCACCCTGCAAGTACAGGGTAAAACAAGAAAAGGTTCCCAGAACTCTGTTCTTTGGCTAGCTTATATAGAATGGAGAATTCTGTAGAGGTGATGTGTTCACCGTTTGCATACATTTTAGAAGACAGCTGGAGTTTCATTTTCTTCTCTGTTTCTGGACCAGCCCTAAATAACGAAGCACGTGCCCTCACTGACTTCTAAAGGTAAGTCACTGTTAGGTTTCTTACTTGTTTTTGCTTTACATTTATTTGTCTCATTCTACCATGCGACTTCAGTTCTGCTCTGGCCCTTCGGAATTGGTATTTGAACTTGATTTCTTTAGATCCTGGATTTTCCTAACAAATTCCAACTGGGTTTATGCTGCTGGCTCTCTAAATGGTGGTCTACCTAAGTTCTTGCTCTTCTGAAGCAAACTTCAACACAGTCCACTCAGCTGTCTGGTTCTTCTGTGTGTCCGTAGGAGTGTATGTAAGTGTTTGCTAGAGGGGTGAACAGGGTATATGCACAAGTTGGATAATCACTGGGTGGGGAGGAGATTGAGAGCTAAATAAGAAAAAGGGGAGTGAGGAAGCAACACAGTCCCTACTCATTGACCATCCTAGGTTTGAGGTAAATTCTTAATTAGGGGTTTAGGTCCCTGCCAAGCATTTTCGTTCAGTCCTCAGATTTTGCTGCCACCTGGTGCTAAAATGTTCCAGATAGTGATGACTAAATACAGTAGACTGGCAAACTCTAGAAAGTATTACCTAGATTCAGAGATAATACAAATTAGGATGCTGGATTGTTTAACATAGAAAGAAAACATACAACATTTTAAAAAATAAAGAAAACTAGCTGAAAATAAATGATAAATGATGAATGTGGTATACCTATGATAACAAATATGTAGTTGCAAGATATCATTTCTTAGATGTATGGTTCCTATCTGACCCCATTTGAGCTGTCACTCTTCAATGTGACAGAATGCTTAGTAATAATACACATTAACAACAAATAATTTCTCTCAGTTAATGGCCTCCCTAATTAAAAACAATTTGCTGCCTACTCCTTCTAAATTGAAATTGGTTAATTTTGCCCAAGGTTTATTTATATTTCACAAGAACTATTTTGTTTTTCCCTTTGCACCCTTTATTGTTCTGCCATCTCCCTCCATTCTCTATTCTGCCACCATTGTTCTCCCCTGCTTCTCCAAGCAGGGTCTGCTTCCATTGCTTATTTTTCCAAAATTATATGTATATTTTTGAGACAGAGTCTCATTATGTCGCCCTTGGCAGAGTGCCGTGGCGTTGCAGCTCACAGCAACGTCCAGCTCTTAGACTTCTCTTGCCTCAGCCTCCCAAGTAGCTGGGACTACAGGCATCCATGACAATGCCTAGCTATTTTGTTGTTGTTGTTGTAGTCGTCATTGTTGTTTAGCAGGCCTGGGCTCAGTTTGAACCCACCAGCCTCAGTGCATGTGGCTGGTGCTGTAACCACTGCACTCTGGGCGCTGAGCCAATTTTTTTTTTTTTTTTTTGAAACAGGGTCTTCCTATGTTGTCCTGGGTAGAGTGCTGTGGTGTCACAGCCTGCAGCAACCTCAAACTCTTGGGTTTAAGCGATTCTCTTGCCTCAGCTTCCCAAGTAGCTGGGACTACAGGTGCCCACCACACCTCCTGGCTATTTTTTTTTGTTGCCATTGTCATTGTTAGCTGGCTCAGGCCAGTTTTGAATTCTCCAGCCTCAGTGCATGTGGCCACAAAATTATGTTTTGTCCCTATTTTTCAAGTCTCTGTGTTAGAATATTTTTCCTTCCAGATGTAAAGATGCATATCATCCATCTAACCTTTAAAGACAGGCTGCCCTATGGGTCTCCCAAATGAAGCAATACCTTATTCATTTAGCATTTGAATCTCAACTGCTGAGGAATATAAGAATAATTCCCCAAGGTATAGGCAAGAGAGAAGTTCAGTAGTGTCATTCTGAGGCAGATTGTGTCTTTCAAAGATGACCAAAAAAGTAATTTCCATTCCATGTGTTATTTTTACAATGTGACTTTGGCTCTCTTCTGGTAGAGAAGTGGAATCTATGTTCTCCTACACAGAATCTGGGTAAGGCTTATGACTTTGGAAAAAGTAATGCTATGT
Organism: Nycticebus coucang; assembly: GCF_027406575.1. Lineage (NCBI taxonomy): Eukaryota > Metazoa > Chordata > Mammalia > Primates > Lorisidae > Nycticebus > Nycticebus coucang. Next base: position 37,963,603 of record NC_069781.1, read on the forward strand.
AACTTTCAAGTTTAGGTGATAAAAAGTGATAAAGTTTCCTCATGGCTGTCTTGGGTTGCTCACTTTTGGAACCCAGCCACCAGGCTCTGAGGAAACCCAAACTAGCTCATGCAGAGACACCACACGGAGAGGTCATTTGTACTTCGTCCAGCTGACAGTCCAACTGAGGTCCCAAAGCCAGCATCAACTGTGAAGTTACCTCCAGATGACTGCAACTCCAGCCATCAAGTCATCCCCAGCCTTCATGCCTTCCTGGCTGAAACCCAGACATCAGAGAGCAGAAACCCAGCCATTCCTACTGTGCTCTGTCCAAATTCCTGATCCACAGAAACCATGAGTACAATAAGATTGTTGTTCTGTGTCACTAAGGTTTTAGAGTGGTTTGTTATGCAGCAAGAGCAATGGAAACACAACCCTATTTAGTGTGTACCTCACAAATTGTAAGCAAATATCCCAAGACAGGTGATGATCCCAACCTCCCTCTGCCCAATATATAACTAACTTTCTTGTCATCCTGAGGCGTTTCCTTTATTTTATTTTATTTCTGTATTATTGGGGATTCATTGAGGGTACAAAGAACCAGGTTATACTGATTGCATTTCTTAGGTAAAATCCCCCTTATAATTGTGTCTCATCCCCAAGAGATGTGTCACACCCTTCCTCCATCTGCCTGCACCCCCTTTCCCCCACCTCCCACCATGTACTAGGTCGTTAATTGTCTTCACATCAGAATTGAATATATAGGATTCTTGCTTCTCCATTTTTATGATGTTTTACTAAACATAGTGTGTTCCACTTCCATTAAGTCTAATGTAAAAGCCTTCTTACTCCTTCTTTTTTAATGGCTGAATAGGATTCCATGGCATACATATACCACAATTGTTAATCCATTCCTAGGCTGGTGGGCATTTAGGCTGTTGCCACATTTTGGTGATTGTAAATCAGAGCTGGAGAAGCCTTCATCTCTTCCATTTTTGAAGTCTTGTTTCTGACATCCCAGAAGCCCTGCCACTAATTCTCAAAGGCGGATTCTCCATTTCTCTCAGGAAATCTGGGACTCCATTCTGAGTATTTCTGTCTCACTCATTCCTGGCCCATTTTTCACATATCTGTCTGTCTTAGGTAATGTTGCTATAAAGGAATACTAGAGACTGGGTTATTTGACTCATCCTTCTGCCATCTGAATGGTGCCAGCATCTGCTTCTGGTGAGGCCCTCAGGAGCCTTCCACTCGTGGCAGAAGATGAAGGGGAGCCAGCATCACATGGCAAGAAGAAAGAAGCAAGAGAGAAGGGAAGAGGTGCCAGGCTCTTTTCAAAAACCACTTCTTACAGGAAATAAGAGTGAACACATGCTCACGCTCCTGACCATGGCATCAAGCCTTTTTGGAGGGATCACTTCCATAACCCAAACACTTCCCGACAGGCCCCACCTCCAACACTGGGGATCAGATTTCAGCATGAGACTTGGTGGGGCCCAATAAACTATATCCAAACCAAGGCACCATGCTTGGCTTCTCATTCCATCATCTGCCCCAGGATGAGTGACAGTGGTAATTGCACATCTTCTGAAGAGACTTCAACCTACCCACAGGAGCGTGGCCTTACCTTCTGATTCCAAGAAGATGATTACATCATTGATGACACAATATCAGTATTTACTAGGCTGTAAAGTCTTAACTCCAAGATAATATCTAAAATTTGTTAAGATGTTACTATATGCCAAGCATTGTGCTACATATAAGCATTTTTCCAAACTCTTTTCCATCATTTCAACAACCTAAAACTATCTTCCTTTCTGTTTTGTTATTTTATTTCATTTTTTGAGATAGAGTCTCTCTTTGTTGCCCTGGGTAGACATTATAGCTCACAGCAACCTCAAACTCTTAGGCTCAAGAGATCCTCTAGCCTCCCTAGTAGCTGGGACTACAGGCGCTGGCCACTACATCTGGCTAGTTTTCTATTATTAGTAGAGACAGGGTCTTGCTCTTGCTCAGCGTGGTCTCAAACTCTTGAGCTCAGGCAATCCACCCACCTCAGCCTCCCAGAGTGCTAGCCATTACAGGCATGAGCCATTTTAAAATGAGGAAAGTGAGGAACAGAAAAGTTAGGTAATTTGCCCAAGGCAATATACCCTGGGAACGGTGGAGGGGAATTCAGATGGCAGTGGTCTGTCTCCAGAATCCATGCTGTTAACCACATGTCACATGTACAGAATATTAAACAGCTAACATGCCGCAAGCAAGCCCACTCACTTAAAACACTGTTCCCAGGTTAGATGAAGATCTTACTTAAAGGTCTCTCCTGCCCTACTCTTCCTCATAGCTTCCCATTTCTTCACAGAAGGGCACATAAATCTCTACATGAATAAGCAACTGCTTCTAGGTGAAGAATGTCCCGTTTAATTTTGTATAGAGAAAATAAGCATTTCACCCAAACAAGAAACAGGATCTGTAGATGAATAATTCTGGCTGTTAAAGCCTAGCCAGGACAATTTATATCATAGCACAGTCAACTTAGCTTTTTAGGCTAAAATATCTGCATTTAGGTTGCATCACAGAAGCTTGTTTTATGTTTGTGTAAGTAAAGGGCCAATTCAGGGCTTTATCCCCCTGAAATAAAGGATAATCTGCTTCAAAGTGTCTTTTTTAGGGCAGAAAAAGCTTACCACTCTTTAATACAGTGTTCTGCATTGTTTTATTTGCCAGTTTGACTGGGTTGTAGCAAGCTTCCTAGGAACCTCCATAGCTCTTACTCCAGGCCTATTATTGAGACTGTATTCTGCACTTTGACACCAGCCCCCCACACACACAATGAGTCCACCTTTTCCACACATGGATGAGAAATGGATATTTTACTGAAAATCCAGTGGGACTAGAGGAAGAGGTTTTATATTACAAAATCATATTTCAAAACTTAATAAAATCCCACTTAAATATTTTCCATTGTGGACAGCAGCTTTCCTGTCTCTTTAAAATCTTTCCCCTTCTCCAGGGTTGTTCTCTAGACTCAAAGTTCTTATCCCAAATCATCATCACCACCTCATCCTGGTCTTATAGTTCCCTCTCCCGTTTGCATTCTCACACCAAGCTAAGCACTCAGAAAAGGAGTCCTTTCCTTAGAAGAGGGAAGAGTATGGTATATATTACACAAATTTTCCCAGTCATAAATAATTTGTTTTACAAACATCTCCATTGCAAGAGCTTCTAAATATCAACTTCAAATTGATTTTAAAATTATGAACTAAATCATACACGCAAAATAAACATAATGTATATGTACATGTTAAAGGATAAAAAGTAATAAGACACACAACTCAGCGTATTGGATTATGCTGGGTTGACATAGTTAAACTGGTAATGGTACTTACTAGTACTCCGTTTGCTCTATGATTCAGGGTTAGAATTGGCCCAAAAGAGGAACTTGCACAAATATTGAAAATGGAAGTGGAACAACAGCCATTATTCTCTAAAGGTCATTATAATCATATGTGGTGATGGACAGACACAGAGTTTCCTAGCAAGCTCCAACTTGTCCTTGCTTTCCTCTACTCTGCTATATAGCTCTTTTCCTTGAGTGCTTGCCTTGCTGCCATTCCAAATGTGGTTTCTTGGCTGAAGCAAAACAACATATACTCTGGCAGCTATTGATGTGACAAATGCTTTTTTCTCAATGCTCCTCAGTAAAGACCACCTGCAGCAGTTGTTTGGCCCCAAAGAACCAATGGTTCTTGGAGTGTCTTGACAGAGATGCATTACAGAACATATAATCTTTGTGAAAGAATCATAGTTCAGTCCTCTTGGAATTTTGGAGCAAAATTATGTCATCCTCTCCTGATTACTATTCTTCTTTTGAGAAGCAGCTTATGACTTGCTGCGGGGCCCTAGTAGAGACTAAGACTTGACTATGGTCCAACAAGTTACCCCCATGCAACCTGAGCTGCCCATTGCAAAGTAGCTGCAATCTGATCCAATCAGCTATAATGTTGAGTGTGCACAGCAGCACTTCATTATCAAGTGGAAGTGGTATGCATGAAGTCAGGCCCAAGCAGGTCCTAAAGACAAATACATTTCATCAGCAAGTGGCTTAGATTCCCATTAACCCTAGTTTTGCTGCATTGTGCCTATGGCCTCATAGGGTGTTCCTTATGAACAGTTGATTGAAGAAGAAAAAAAATGGGATCAGGTTTATAGATATTTCTCCAAAAATGCGAGAAGAAGTTGAAATCGGATGCCCATAGCACTATAGCCTCATTCCAATGTAGCAGTGAAAGAAAAGCTCCCCAGTGGAAAATATACATAGTTGGTTAATTTGCCTGGAAGGAGAGATGGCCAAAGGGATGGATCTATTAATTAATGAGCAATGACTAACGGCTTGGTTGATTGGTCATGAACTTGGAAAGAAGACAATGGGAAAATTGGAGGTGATGATGTCTGGAGAAGAAGTAATGAAGATATAAATCTCTAAATGAGCACAGAATATGACAATATTCAAATCTAAAGTAAGATCTCATCAAAGAACAACCTTACCAAAGAAGGATCTTACCAATCAAGTCGACCAGAGGACCAGTTTTGTGAATATCCGTCAACTTCTTTCTCCAGTCATTCTCATCTTTGCTCAATGAACCCGCAGATAAAGTGGCCATGGCTGTGGGGATAGAGGTTATCCAGCCACTTGGACTTTCTGTCACCAAAGTGAGTCTGGTTACCTCCATGGCTGAGTCCCAACTGCCAAACACAAAGATCACCATGAACTGGAGATATGGAAGCATTTTTCAGGCCGCCTACTTTAGGCTGATTGAGCCATTTCTTCTTGGAAGGGGAAGCATATTTTATAAAGTACCTTATTTGTCATCATGATATTCCATATAGCCTTGCTTCTGTCCAAGGAACTCATTTTACAAAGAATGAGCATAGCCCTAGTTTTCCCATAACCTGAAAGAAGCTATCTAATAGAATTTTTCCATGGCCTTTAAAAGACTCAGTTTAGTGCCAGATGAGTAGCAAAACCCATTAGTTGAATCAGGTTATGCAGAGGCATAGCTTGTTATTTTTTTAATTTGGAAATTAAATATGGTTAATGAATTATGTGTGGATACCAAGTTGACAAGTGGTGGATTATGCTGGCTTGTACTACGTCAATGTGGATCTACTGAGAATTACAGTTCCTAGAATTCCATTTGTTGTAGGATATTGAGTTAGAGTTGGCCAAGAGAAGAACTTGTTCTTGATTTGAAAGACAAAAGTAAGGCAGTTATCATTATACTCTAAAGGATGTTGTGGTCAGATGTGGTGATGGATACAGAGAAGCCCAGTGGGTCCACCTTGTTGTTTCTCTACCATGAGCATTTAAACATGTCTTTCCCGTCTTAAAAATCTCTCCTTTAACCTCTTGTCCCCTTCCATATTACTTTCTCTTATTTTATGCTTGCTATGTTGTCTTCACATCTCTCTTCTGTTCTCTGCTACTGGCCTCTTTCCCTTTAAAACTGTTCTTATCATTCTTCTCCCTGTTCTCATTCTTTCTGGATATCTAATTCTAATATTTGCTGATGGCTGTCAAGATTATATCTATCCAAACATCTCCTCTGAGTTTCACACTTGCATATCCAATGGTCTACTCAATACCTACATCTCTGTGGCAGACAGGCACTTATAACTCAGTATGTCCCTAAGCAAACTCATCATATTTCCCCTCTAAACTATACCTCTTTCATATCGAAGTAAATGGTACCATCATCCCCTCAGGTTTCTAAACCAGAACCCAGGATTGAACACTTTCCACTTGTCTCCCTCCCACTGCCACTGTCCTTGTTTAGGTTTCCTTTATCTCTTGCCTAGAAGAATGCAGTAGTCATTCTTTTTGAAGTTGTGAAGATCTAATTATATAATATAATATAATACAATACAGTTAGAATGCACTATATAAACATTATGGTTTATCTTCAGTGTAGGCCAAGATTAAGGTGGGCAATAAATGCATTTTATGGGAGAAGATGCAGCCCATAATAGGCTAAGCTGAACAAAAGGAAAACATGCTTATTCATGGGGTGGCACCTGTGGCTCAAAGGAGTAGGGCATTGGCCCCATATGCCAGAGGTGGTGGGTTCAAACCCAGCCCTGGCCAAAAACTGCAAAACACAAAATCAAAAACACAAAAAAAACAAAAAGAACCACTCTTATTCAACCGTGGACATTTTTCAGTGTGTTAGACCTGATGGCAATGCTGTCCATTCCATAAGTATGTATTAGTTTCCTACCATGTGCTAGAACTGTGCCTGCAGGAGAAGCTTCCTCAACCTTGACTTACTATGTACTTTTTCTGGGTCTAGCACTCTGTAACACTCAGGAGATACAAAGATGGGAAAGTTATGATCTCTATTTTTTTATTATTATTAAATCATAGCTGTGTACACTAATGCGATCATGGGGCACCATACACTGGTTTTATAGAACGTTTGACATGTTGTCATTACATTGGTTAAAATAGCCTTCCTGGCATTTTCTTAGTTATTGTGTTAAGACATTTACAGTCTACATTTACTATGTTTCACATATACCCTTGTAAGAAGCACTGTATGATCTCTATTGTTAAGGGCACTCAACTTTCTTCAGTCACTGCCTATGTTAAATGATGTCCACTATGCTCTGCTCCTCCATAGACCATGTTGTAGCCAAGTTCCTTCCAGGGCTTGTTATTTTCAGGGAATAAATACAGAGGTGGAAAAAAAATCCCATTTCAAATCAGTCTAGAGACTTATGTAGACTGTTGTCTAGATGCAAGGATTCTTTTCCAGTGACACATAGGAACCACTTCCTTGAGACCTGAAATAAATTGCAAGCAATCTTAGTAATGAATTCAGCCTTGCGCTTGGCCCATTCCCAGAACCTCTGGCTTAATTATGAGAAGAAAACCTATTTATTCTGGGACATCACTACTTTGGGATAAATTCCTGGAAGCTATCAGAAAAGCAAAGAAAAGATCTTTCTCAGAGTCTCCTCTCTAGATTTCTGAGAAAGAAATGCTTCATGTTTGGCCTGTCAAGTTGCTTTTATTTCGGCCCATGGATTTGGCCCTTATTAAATTCTTTTTGAACTTAGGTCTCCTTGTCCATTTGAAGGCCTAGGCCTTCTGTAGGAGACTAAGTCAACCTTTCTTGGGTCTTCGTCCTTCAATATTGTCAGGTAGGTAGATAGCTAGAAATCCTGCTCTTCTGGGGAAGGAAGAAAAGGAAGTCGGGTGGCCGTGAGTGTGGGATGGGGAGAGGTCAGGCACCCATCTTGGTGCTGCCCACCTTAATCCTATCTCCAGTAATTGCTCATACCTGGGGAGGAAGGAACACCCTCCCAATCAGAACTTAGCTTGCCAACTGCAAGAAGAATGTAGCTATCTCACAGGCCTAAAAACAGGTACAACAGAGTCTTGAAGGTGACCTAGAACAGCCTTAAGGCTAATTATCATGTCATTGCCTTAAATCTACATTGTGGGGTCTGGTCCACACCCCCACCAATGGGCTTTCAGAGAGGCTCATTTCAGAGAAAAGTAACTTGTCCAAAGATCACACAAATATTGGGTGGCAGACCTTGTCAGGAAGCCCAGGCACTCTTAACTCACTATCTTCTTTCCACCTTTTTTTTTTTTTTTTTTTTTGTAGAGACAGAGTCTCACTTTATGGCCCTCGGTAGAGTGCCGTGGCCTCACACAGCTCACAGCAACCTCCAACTCCTGGGCTGAAGCGATTCTCTTGCCTCAGCCTCCCGAGTAGCTGGGACTACAGGCGCCCGCCACAATGCCCGGCTATTTTTTGGTTTGGCCGGGGCTGAGTTTGAACCCGCCACCCTCGGTATATGGGGCCAGCGCCTTACCGACTGAGCCACAGGCGCCGCCCTTCTTTCCACCTTTTTATACCTATGTCCAGGGGCCTAATTTTTAGCTCTGATCCACTTCAAAATTATTCTGAAAACTGAGTAAAACTGCTGATATTGAGAGCCAGGGAACACTGATGTCTCTTGTGGGACTAATTGGTTGTGGGGACCCATAAGCCCCAAGGGGACTTACCAAGAACAAGGAAATGTGTCTCCTGAGGCGGCAGTTCTCAGCCTGGCTTACTCTGAAAACACTTGCGGAACTATTAACAACACTAAACCCTGGGTTCCAGCCCTAGAGATTTTCATTTAATTGGGGTGGGGACAGGCTTCCATTTAGAAATTTAGAAGCTCCCCAGTTGATACTAATATGTAGCCAAGATTCACTGGCATTGCCTGAGGGCGTCCCTGGTCTCCCCATTCCTCTTAGGGTGCCTGTCTTAGTCATTTGCATTGGAGTAAAGCTGTGGTTCTCAACCTTCTTAATTGCTGCGTTGTTACAAATTGAACAAAGGGGTCTTAACCCACAGGGTGAGAATTGCTGGTATGAAGGGATATACTAGGTTGGGTAATTTTTAGAGAGAAGAGGTTCGTTTGGCTCCCAGCTCTACAGCCTGTACAAGAAGCATGGCCTTGGGATTTGCTTCTGTCTAGGGACTCAGATTGTTTCCACTTAAGGCCAAAGGCAAAGGGAAGCAGGCATGTCACATGGTGAGAGAGGGAGCAAAGAGAGAGAAGAGGGAGGCAGCGCCAGGAGATTTTTAACAAAATCAGTTCTGCAAATGATCAAGTGAGAACTCACTCATTACTGTGGGGACCAAGCCATTCATGAGGAAGTTGCAACCTGGACCTGGAACACTTCCCACCAGGCCCCACGTCCAACACTGGGATCAAATTTCAGCCTGAGATCTGGAAGTGACAAATATCCAAACTATCATAGGTTTTGTGAATTCTATCGTTCTCTTTTCTGAATTCGTATTGTATCAATTATATATAGTCATTAAAATCTAGAAAATACAGATCAATCTTTGGAGAGTAATCATAATTATTTCACAGAGAAATACTGTTAACAATTGGTGGATATCCTGATTTTTTTCTACATATGTACATAAATAAATCATCCCATACTCTTTCTTTAATCAAAAATGTTATACATACTTCTGTATAATATACTCCCTGTCAGTTTCTACATCAATACATTCAAATTAATATCATTTTCAAAGACTTCGTAATATTCCCTTGTATGCCTGTACCTCATTCACTTGTAGTAACAAATAGGATTTTCTTTTTATGTCCATATCCATTTCTTTTCAGAGGAGACACTTGAAATCTTAGAATCCAGTAAGGGGGGGGGATCAGATTTTGTCAATCCTCTTGGCTTCTGAGCCAAATCCAGTTTATCTGGAAGATTTACAGTTAATCAAACAGTACACCAATTTGGGAAAAATCTTTTTGGAGGGAAGTTTGGAAACTGTTATTAACACCCAAGTCCCAATAATCTTAGAGAACGAAAGAAACTCTGGGTTCTACAAAGTTCTAGCATGTCTTCAGTTGTTGGAAGTCTTCCTTATCACATTACTTAAACCTAGCTAACTCCCTGGCTAACCTTGCCAGGGAGTCTATGTTACAATGCTAAAAATAACAACAACTAGCATTTGCATAGCACTTTAGAGAGGAAATCCTAACATGAAAATTATAGAAACTAATTGTCATTTATTACCTTTCCTTATTGTGAATCAATGTGCCAGGCACTGAACTAGGCCTTTAATATAGTCTTTTATTTGATATCTCTCAGAAGGCCTATATACAGTAGCATTATTGTCCTGATTTTACAAATGAGACAGCAGAGGCTCGGTGAATCAATTGCCTGAGCTTACCTGTTAAAACCAGCTTGCAAACATGGATTGTATCAGGGTTTTATTCAGCTATGTATCTCATAGTATAGCTCAGTGCTTTGCATTGTGTCTAGGAGAGGGTAGGTATTCAGGACTCAGGTGATGAATGAAGGACTAATTAAATCACATGCTGTTTCATTAATTCATGTTGTCTCTGGCTGATGCAGAGATGCCCTACTCAGAAATTTGCTTCCTGAGCCTTCCTTCTCCAGCAATGATTATTCACACAGTAATGATTCGGTGGCTCACGGAAAGGTGTCTGCACTCTTTTCATTCTCTAGGGCAGATGCTTCTTAAAATGTGATCCCTGGCCCAACAGTATGATTTTCACCCATGAGCTTGTTAGAAATGCAAATTCATGCATCCCACCCTGAACCCACCCAGAGCAATAAATCAGAATCTCTTGACATTAGTATCAAGAATTGTTTTAATAAGCTTTCCAGATGGTTCCAATGAAAATTAAAGATGAACATTAAAGTTTGAGGACCAGTGGGAATAAGTAATTTGGGTCTGGTGTGTTGAACTTGAAGTACCTTTAGGTTGGGTATTCAGATGAAGATGTCTGGAGGCATCTGGAGCCTCCAGGTCTGGAGCTCAGGAGAAAGAACTGAATTGGAGATGGAATTGTGGGGGTGGTAGTTGAAGCCATGAATAAGACTGCTCAGGATGGTGGGAAGCATTATTGGAGAGAAGGGCAATAGATATTCCCTACTAGCATTATTTGAGTGGGGGAGGAATACTCAGAGAATGAAGAATCCTGGGACAGTCACTCTTTCATGCAAGCAACTTGGCACTGGAATGTTTGTTTCATCTTTTCCTCTGCATTATAAGATCCTTCAAGGCAGGGACTGTGTAAACTTTAACAAGTCCCTCAAACAAAAGTACATTGCTGCAGGCTGTGAATAATCAGTGAATTCCTACCAGGATTCTGCTTTGGAAAAATCCAAAATGATCAGAACCAACAGCAAGATGTTTCCCCCCAAAATCACTTATATCATTTCCCAGTGGACAGTATGGCAGATTAAAAATAAGTGAATAAATAAAGGGCATCAAGTGTAATCCACTGATCTCCATGCTAATCACATTAATCAGAGTGAATTAATTACACCTGAAAACAGATGCAATGTTAAATTCCTTAGAAAATCAATTCATTAAACTCATATCAGAATGCACAGTCAACAACCCCCATGTTTAGAAACTATCAGCATGATTTGGGGCAACTTCTGATTTACGAACGAAACTGCTTAAAACATTTTTAAAGGCAATTACAATTACTGTCTGGCATTTGATGGAAAGAAATCTCGTCAGCATTGTCCCTTGTGTGTCAACTGTCACAATTTTCTAAAAATTTTGAGGCGAAAAATAGGCAGGCTCTACTATTTGCTAGCCTTGATTAGGGTTAATTCAATGTGTGTCTGCAAATAATAGTGTTTAATGTAATCTCTCTAATTACAGATAAAACGCATTTTCAGTCATGCTCATCACTGACAGTATTTTGGGATAAGTTAAACTGACAGCTGCTTTCTAAAGGAAAGAAAAAAACAAACCTTCCTTGGGGTTGTGTTTCTCTCTCTCTCTCTCTGTCTCTCATTAAAGTTAAGAAAAGATGAAACCAGACACTTTGGCTCTGGATACCAACTTTGGAAATCATGACATAGTCTATCTTCTGGGAATTTGACATGTTTAACCAGCTTCTACCCCAGCAATGACTATCTAACTTAAATTTCCTCTAAGTGTTTTCTAAGAGTTTTAGTGAACCAGGTGTGCTAGGCACTAAGGCAATCAAGAAGAAAAGATGCTATCCAACATGCCCTTCACAACTGGCCCCATGAGGCAAGTTTCAAGCTTCCTACTATGCTAGACATAATAGTCACAGTCCCCTTATATTCACAGCCCCTCCCCAGTAAAACCATTCAAGCCACAATGTTTTATGAAGGGTCAGCATGTGTTCCTCCTCAACCTTAGCTGACTGGATCAGAGACTACCGAAAGACACCTAAACTAGGCTCAGCGCCCATAGCTCGCTCAGTGGTTAGGGCGCCAGCCTCATGCACTGGGGCTGGTGAGTTCGAACCTGTCCAGGGCCTGCTAAACAACAATGACAACAATAACAAAAAAAAATCCAGATGTTGTGGATTTTTGTGCCTGTAGTCCAGCTGCTGGGAGGCTGAGGCAAGAGAATTGCTTAAGCTCAAGAGTTTGAGGTTGCTGTGAGCTGTGACGTCACAGCACTCTACTGAGGATGACTTAGTGAGACTCTGTCTCAAAAACAAAAAAAAGACACCTAAACTACAGATTGTTCAGGAGTCTATAATGTGGCTGACATGAAAAGTTGAGCTATTGATAGATTAATCAGATTTCCTTTCTTAGGAATAGTAACTGGAAAATTTTGGATGGGGTAGTTAGGGATAACAGTGAAATTAGAAGATAGTAAGAGAAAAATTAGAAAATAACCTTAAAGAGGCAGGCATCTTCAGATCTATGAGGTTATGAAGAGGCAAAAACAGAAGGCCTAGTTCAATGTTAAATGGATCAAGGAATGAATAAAGAAACAAATAATTGTGAGCTAAGGTGTCTTTGGCTTTTTGTTTGGTAGCCCCAAAACATAAATGATTCACAGAAAGACATTATCCTTAATATTCCTGACTCTTTCTACCTGAGCTGCAGATGAGCCATCCTTCTTTCATCCTGTGAGTCTTAGTTGGGATATAGCTTAGCTTTGAGTATTGAAAAAAATCAAAATAGTGGTTCAGCAAAAGGTTTGTTTCTCTCTCATGAAAAGCCTAATTCTGAGCAATTCAGGACTGATAGGGTAGTTCTGCTCTGCAGAACCCTCAGAAACCTAATTCCTTCCAATTTCCTTTGTTATAATTCTTAGGAGGTACCCTTATCTTCATAGTCTAAGATGGTATCCACATTCCAGAAGGAAGGATGGAGACAGGTGAAGAAGAAGGGGCAAAAGTCACAAGCTGTAACTTAAGATAGATTTCTAAAATCTAGAAGAGTCTTATATATTCATGATTTGGGGGTGGAAATTATGGGAAAGATCTGAGTTCTACTTCTAGAACAGCGGTTCTCAACCTGTGGGTCATGACTCACAGGAACTGTATTAATGGCTCGTGGTATCAGGAAGGTTGAGAACCACTGTTCTAGAGTAACACTAGAAGCAGAAATGACTAGCAGTAGAGCAAGAAGATCACTAACAGCTAATCAGACAATAGTAGGAGCCTAAAGTGAGAGATCATGTAATGATTGGGAGAATTTACGGGTATTTTGTGTTGGTCTTTGGACTTCTCTATGAAACAGAGAGTTCAAAATAATCCCTTCTAGGTACTAAGGACAAGAGACCCCAGATAATATAAGTTACAATACAAATTAGACATATTACAAGAGTAAGCCTACATGCATAAGCTATCCTCAAATATTACCTCTCATGATACTACCCTTGATTCTTTCCAAGTTGAAATTTCCATGCGTCCGGCCACTCCCAGGGCAACAATAAATTGTTTAGAAATACACACGTAATATATGAGCAAATTCATGAGCAAGGAACTGAGGTTAAATGACCCCTGTGTTCTGGGAAGGGGCTTCATGATAGCTTCATGAAGGCAGTTGAAGGTAGTAGAACCATATTAACTTTGTTCAAATCCCACTTACTAGCTGTGGGGTCCTGCTGCTGGGTATTTATCCTCTCCCTATCTCTTTCCCCATTTTCAGACTGGGCATATCAATGTGTTCTTAGAAAGAGTAAACAGAAAGTGAGATTATGGATGAAAGGGTTTACTAGAGTATCTGGCACACATCACAGATACTTAATAAATGTTAGATCTCTCTTCTTTTCCTCTTGAGTCAAGTATCCTTAGAGGCTCAATATGCCGGATGGCCAGCATCACAGCCAGTAGTGAGAGAAGGGGGCTGATGATCCCCCGGCTCACTGATGAAGCCATGAAATGCATCTGAGAGAGACAGAAAAGAACAGAATAGGAAGGACAGTGTGCTTGCAACACAAGCCAAACAGAATACACAAACAAAAGCATCGCTTAGTCAATGTCAAAGTACAGCTCTGAGGAAGAATTTTCTGAAGGATTTCCTGAAGAATTTTGTTCATGGTGAGGGATGTTACCTAACAGGAGGTGCAAAAGCCCTCTTTGAAACAAGGTAGAATTTTCAACTGGTTGGGCAAAAGATGAGTCTTCTCAAAGAAGAGTGTTTGGTTGAGAATGATGGGCCATTTAAGCCTCTTAGATTTTAGTCCTTTCACTCTTTAGCCTAGCCCTGGAACAAACAGCCTTGCTCATGGAGCAATCTCAGGTGCCTCCAGAAGAGAAAGAAATGGGGAGGTTCTGAAATCAGTGCGTAAGGCAAAAAAACAAAAACATGTATCATCAAGATTATCTTTGAAAATCACTTAAATCATACTTAAACTGAAAAGTCAACAATTAGCTAAATGAATGCAAAGCAGAGTCTCAAAGGGATATACGCATGGGAGTATTACTCACAATAGGCAAGAGGTGGAAGCAACCGAAATATTCACCGATGGATGGATGGATTACAAAAATGTAGAATATACATGTGATGGACCATTTTCAGCCTTAAAAAGGAAGGAGATTCTAACATATGTTGTGCCATGGATGGACCTGAGAACATTATGCTAAGTGGAATAAGCCAGTCACAAAAATACAAATACTCTGTGATTTCACTTTTATGAAGAGTCAAATTCATAGAGACAGAAGGTGGAATGATGGTTGCCAGGTGAAGGCGGGGATGGAAACTTGTTGAACGGATACGGAGTTTCAGTTTTACAGGATGGAAAAGAGTTCTGGAGATTGGTTTCACACAACGCTTCTGACATGCACATTTGAAAATGGTTAAGATGGTGAATTTTATGTTATGTGTATTTCACCACAATTTAAAAAGTCAACGATTAGCCCTCTCTCCTCCCCCTTTAAAAAAAAACAAAACAAGATTTCACTCTATTGCCCAGGCTGTGTGCCGTGGCATGATCAGGGTTCACTGCAGCCTCCAACTCCTGGGCTCAAGCAACCCTCTCTCCTTAGCCTTCTGAGCAGCTGGGACTACATCTGTGCCACCATGCCCAGAATAAGGGTTTTCTTATTTTTTTTGTAGAGATAAAAAATTATCACTGTACTGCCCACAGTGGAATGACTAGCTTCTTGTATTTATCTTTGCACTTCCTTGCACAAAATTGTAGAAATTTAACTACAGACAAGTGCCCCTTATTTAGCCCTGAGCTCCCTGCTCCCTCCCCATTCAAAACAGATGGTAGTACCTATTATCCTTAGAGAAGGGCATTAATCCTCTCCTCTTATTTTTTCTTTTTGGCCAAGCACCTATATACACAGAAGGTGCCCCCAAAATGTGTACCCATTGTAAGAAAAGGAAAAAAAAAACTGTATTAAAATTGTGATACCCAACATATACTGGTCACATTTATTATTTTACATAGTGTATCTTGTCTATCTCCTAATTGCAGAAGTCAAATGTGACTTGAGTACTAGGTGCATTTGCATTACTTGTGAAGAAGGGGTTTCTAAGCAATGTGGTAGTAATGGCTTACACAAAAAGGCAGAGAACACTGATCAATCTTTGAGAACTCTACCTCTGACATTTGGAAATTCTGGTTCACAAACAACCAGTAACCTATCATCTTGATATAAAAATGAATCCTTCATACCTCTAAAGAATACTGTCAGGAACCAAATTGTTAGCTTCATTTACATTATATACAGTTGAAAAAAAAAAACAAAACGGAGTTTTATACAACGTGCATGATTGCATCCTCAAAGCACCCAGCAGCGTTCTGCCCCCAGGAAGTAGTCAATAAATGATTATTGAATTTAGAATGTCCTTTCCAATCAGTGAGGTTTAATATATTTCCAATTCAGAATGCCTATTAATTTTTCAGCATTACTAAGCCTTCAAAAAAATCAATTTTGGGATGTGTTTAAGCCGTTCACAACAAATACTACTATGTAATAATTAAGAGGAAATTGTGAAATGAAGCATGCTTATTCAACACACAAATAGCCACTGATAAAATGTAATTTAATTTAATCATTTAAATTTACATTGTTAATGTACAAGAGCATTTCTTTCAAACCACAAGTTAACACACACTAAAGAGCAATGCTGTTAGAGGAGCAGAGAAACTTGGGAGAACTCTGCTGTCTGAAATAAAAGCAAGGCACTCTCCATTAACAGCTGGTGGATTCCTGATTTCTGCCCACAGAAGGCATGCTCACACTGAGAGAGCTCTCCTGCAAGGGGAAGAATTACCTGCTTTAATATACTTGTTGTCCTCTTCCGAACTAGTGTGGTCATCCACTCGGTTTAAACTTATGTGCAACATTAAGACAAAAACAAGAGTTGAATTGATAAATGACTTGGAAGGCTCTCATAGTTGTAATAACTATGGAAGACAGAAGAACATACTATAATCTTTATATTCAGGACTAGTGTCTGGATCTGTTACTAAAAAAGCTTCTTCCTTTCTTCCAACCAATAGATATGATGGCTAAAAAGTCTTTTCCTTAAATCTTAGGAATGTAAAGATGAAAAGTAACAGCATTTCTCTAGGGCTCTGCTTTTTTTGTTTTCTTTTGTTTTGTTTTATTCTTCCTTTACAGACATGACAAAAACAAAGATTAACTTTCCAAATACTAATGGTGCACAAGAAGGTTATGTATGCGTAGTATCTCTAATTTATTCAAATTCAATTTGAATCTGGTCTGAAGCTATCTTGCATGAAATGTTAGCTTTCCTGATATTTAATAATGTTTATTATGTTTGCATATAAGCTCAAAAAATTAATGCAAGAGTACTACTTTACTCATGGTTATCTTCAGGTAAAATGTAAATATTAGTGGTTATGGTTAAAAGCCTGATTTCCTACAGATGCAGTAAGTTGAGGGGAAAAAAAGACTATAGAAAGGTGAATTAGGTCATAGTCTTGATTCTGTTTCTAGATGTTTCTCCTTGAGTAACTCTTTACCCTTCAATAGGTCCTACTTTTCTCCTTTATGAATTTCAAGAGGTCTGAATACTTGACAAGTCAGGCCCCTTCCAAGTCTAACATTTCAAAATCCTAACATTCCAGGTCCTATCATCTTGATACAAAAATAGTCATCTTTCATAAAAGCTCACACAAACATAATACATGATCAAATATCAGAATGACTCCTGGAAAAAAAAGTATATGATTTTCTATCTGGATTATACTTTGCAGCAATTAGGCAATTCATTTGGCATTTGTTTGATTGTATAATTTAATGACAATATAAACAGCATATTTTGTTATTTTTCCTTTAAAAAGACTAAAGCAAAGATGATTTAAAGCTAACAAAAACTACTGTGGCATCAGTTTGACATTCAAAGTTTGTTTCTTAGCAAAATGTCCAAAGATATTTTGACTTGATACAGAGTATATAATATAAAGACTTTTAGACCTAAAAATCTTCAAACATTATTCGAATTTAGCAAAACATAAGCAAAATTTTAATATCAAAGTGCTAAACAGTACTGCCTTAAAAGTCACTGCAAATGAACCATAAAATAACGGCATGGGAAGTGACATTTATTGTACAAATGGTTAATAAAAAGACACCTTATAAATATATATGTAACCTGCTATATTTATATATATATGTTTATTTAATTTCTAATTGGTGTACCCAAGTCACTGTGAACACCCCATTTAATTACTCTGTAATTCAGCTTCCAGGAGCTGGTGGTCTTGCAATAAATACAGGCAAAGCTATTACAATATAACGTGCATACAAATGTTTATACAAATAAGGACACTATGCCACAAATCATTTCATCATATTATGGCATCAACAGTATAAACATACAAAAGGGAGTACGAACACGGAATGTTGAAACGCAGCCCACTAATCCTTTCTAGTACTCACATTCATACTATTTTTTAAAAGACTTGCTTTCCAGAATTGTCTCTTTAACCAATAACAAAAATTAAAATTATATATAGAAAAATCCTTACTATCCCTGGTGCTTACCCTGTATGACCCAGTTCCTATGTATTTGCATGTTCTGATCTTGGAATCAAATACTTGACTGACTTACCAAACATTCCTGGGGCTTCTGAAAGAATTTATCAGTCAGTTGCTACAACTGAAGCAAGTTTAGGGGACTCTTGGTGGGGTTGATAGAATACAACCAAAACGGTAATATTTAATCCATTTATTAATCTGATCCCCCTTCAGGACAGCTGGACAGTCAAGGCAGAGATCTGGTTCCATCAAGAATGACCTAAAAGTCTTGGATAGGCCATAGCTCAGAAGGATTCTACAGGGCAGGTGATCCAAGCTTCTGCTAGGAAAATCAGCATGTGTCCATATGCTAACATGACTGCCTCCTTTTTATTTCCATATAAAATAAAGGAGAGTTAATAAACAAGACTAAGACAACACTTTTAAAAATTGCACTTGTATATGGAAGCGAACGGCCATTATTGTTTTGCTATGTCTGATTTGTAGGTAATCCTCCATCTTTCGCCATTTATTAAAATAAAGGAAGAGAGAAATTAAGAAAAGGGAATTTCTGCCTTGTTTGCACCACATATGTACCTTTGATACAGGAAGCATATTTTAAGGGGATCAATCTTAAGACACATCCCACCCTGGCGAACAACCCTTGGCTGTTCTTGTTTTTAAATACAAAGCAACTATAATTGTATTCCCCAGAAAGACTTTTAAAACAGTTAAATTATCCTTTTTTTTTTTTCTTTTTTTCCTGCTGGGATAGCATTGTCCAAAAGTGCTTTGTTAGCAATTTATTAGAAAACCCTCATGAACTATACCTCCCTACCACCCCACACCCCAGAAGCTAAATATAAAACACAACCCCAACACAATACTCCGCAAAGATTTCTGGCTTTAGGTTGTAAGGAAAAGAGCCAGAAAAAAAGTCTTCACTTTCTACAGGAGCTGTTTTTTCTCTTAAGGAAGGACAGGAAATGCTAGGTGTCCAGACCCCTCCTTTAGCTGCTTGGCAAGCAGGTGCTAGCAGATGAGGGGCTCCCTGTCTGGGCTGCTCCTGTTTAGAAGGGTAGGGTGTCTAGGAAGAGCTTGTCAATGATGGAAGGCGGAGACACCAAGTCTTCCAGCTTCAGGTAGAAGATGCGCTGGAGGCCCAGGGTGCAGATCTTCCTCAGTTCCACCAGGGCACCCAGGACCTTGGGCTCGGTGGGCTCCAGAGCTTGTCCCTTATTCTGATGGTCTTTTAAGCTGCTTGTGATCTTGTTGCATAGCTCCTCCACTCTCTTTGGTTCTTTTAACCCATGTCGTTCTGCAGAGGGATAGAAAAGGGCAGCTTTAGGAGGCATACACACTTCAAGACACTTCGAACCCCTAATTGAGGTTTATGTCCTGTTTTGCCAGTTGGGATGGCATTTTATAATCAAAGTGCCCTCCCTAGGCTGGGTGCAGTGGCTTACACCTGTAATCCTAGCACTCTGGGAGGCTGAGGTGGGTGGATTGCTTGAGACAAGAGTTTAAGACCAGCCTCAGCCAGAGTGATACTCTGTCTCTAAACTAGCTGGGTGTTGTGGTAGGTGCCTGTAGTCTCAGCTAGTCAGGAGGCTGAGGATTACTTGAGCCCAAGAGTTTGAGGTTGCTATGAGCTATGATGCCATGACACCCTACCAAGGGTGACAAAAGTGAGACCCTGTCTCAAAACAACAACAACAACAACAAAGTGCTCTCCCTCTTAGAGGCAGTTCACAGCTGCCCGAATCAAACAACATCAGGGTTTAGATCCCAGTTCTGCCACTTACTTGCTATATGCCCCTGAGTTAAGTCTCTTAACCTCTGAGCCCCAATTTCCTTTGCAATGAAGAGAATGATCATACCTTGTTCAGTTTCTGGGAGGACCAACTTAGGTAGATAACACAAGTGAAAGCACAGTTCCTGGCACCTAGCTGCACTGAACGAATGGTAGGGTGGTTATTATTTTGTGCCCATTATCCTACTAAGCCCTCACCAAAGCCCTGTCAGAAGACAACTCATTTTCAGAATGACATGGAAACACATTCAAGCAACTGAATTAAGGTTCCTGTCTTGATAGACTCACTTGAGGGAGATGGGGAGGCTGGAAGTTCTATTTGCTAATGCAAGGGCTGCCCAGCAAGACCCAGTACAAAGTGCATTCTTGTGTTGTCATGCTAACCAGCATTGAGAAGACTCCAGCTTTTCTTTTCCCTGTTCCCCCTCCCCTTTGAAACACCTATTGACTACACCTGGCACTCTGTACAAACTCCAGGTCCTCCTGCTGTGGAGATGGAAAAGCCAAAGAGAAGGGGAGGAGGCCCAGAAGACATGGAGCAGGCAGTTTATAACATATGAAGGAATGAATACCAGTAGCTTGTATTTTATAAAACAATATATAAAATGATCCCCATGTTAAATATTATGATCTATGTTATGTGTAAGGATAAATGATTTTTCCCAAAGTCACACAGCTGCTGAAAGCTGGTATTTGGGCTGGTACAGTGGCTCATGTCTATAATTCCAGCACTTTGGGAGACCAAGGCAGGAGGTACTGCTTGAGGCCAGGAGTTCAAGACCATCCTGGGCAACATAGAGAGACCCCATCTCTATAAAAAAATTTAAAATTAGCCAGGCATAGTGCCACATGCCTGTGATCATGCTACTTTGGAGGCTGAGGAGGGAAGATCACTTAAACTTGGGAGTTCAAGTTTACAGTGACCTATGACTGTACTATTACACTCTTGTCTGGGCAACAGAGGGAGACCTTGTCTCCAAAATAGAGCTGGAATTGAATCCAGTTGTCTGAGGCAGATTCTGGCCTCTTGTTTCAGAGCAACATTGCATCTCCCCATAAGGAGAAAGGACCCTGACCTCCCATACAAATCACTTTGCTTTTCCTCAGCATTTAGATATTCGAACCTCTTTTCTAAGGGAAAAGGTTGGCCTGGGTTATTTCAGTTTTTCCCTCTCAGTACATTTATGTGCAAAAATCATGACACTTGAGAGATGGAAGACATCCTTCTAATGAGAAATCAAGTGCTTGTTTCTAATTTTTATTAAAATCTTTTTAGTTGGGGATATTTTTTGTTAGAAAGGTTATTTCCTTGAAGCAAAAGACAATCAAGGAAGCAAAATAATTATCCAGACATTTTTCTCTTTTCTTGTCCCAAATAAAAGAGGCCTGGGATCCAGGAAATCTATATTGTCTTCAGTTCAGCTTATTGTATAAGAACTTCAGCAAGTTATCTCTAGGGCTCTGTAAAAGAGAAGGTTGGATCTAATGACCTCTAAGGTCCCATTTGGCTCAGATGTGTTATAATTATATTATAGTGCAACCATGAAAATTGCCAACAGCATCTCAGTGGATTGCAACTTGCAGGCGTCTCATCTCAATGTTAACAGTCTTTAGGGAAAAGGGCACTGGACTTGGAGTTAGACCTGAGTTCCAATTCTGGTTCTGTCACTTACTAGCCAGGTACTCTAATATCTCTAAGGTTCAGTGTTGTCATGGGAAAATGCAGATTACTGGGGGGCAGATACACACTTCTTTGTTGTATTCTTCCTGAGTATCTTCAATATTATACAACAAATTAATATAAAAAACATGATTATAATAAAGCCCATTTCCATGGGACGTTGCGAGGCTAAACCAAGACGATGTTATGAAGAATGTTCTGCCACCTGTAGAGAACTGCACTCATGGGATGGTCAGGCTGAGGACAATGCCTGATACCTGGTAGTGGTTGGTAACTACCATGTCTAACTAAAGCAGGAAAGGCTCCTAATTCCCAAGCTTTGCAGTGTATGTTTTTGCTTTCCCCAGGAAACTATTAGCTAATCAGCCCAGGTGCAAACCTGTCTCCTAGGGCTTATCTTTACTAAATACATAGTCCCTGTGCTTTAGTCTCAGAATGATGCACCCAAGAGTGAACTTTAAGAGAAATTCTGCCTGCACTGGTGTTCCACCTAAAGTTTTATTTCCCCCCTCAAAGCAAAAAAGCAGGCTGCAAATTTGGCAGTAAATTACAAGAGCTATAAAACATTCATAGCCTCTGACAAGTAATCCCACTCTTGGGAATTTATCCAAAGGAAAAATTTAACAGAAGAATAAAACTGTATGCATGGAAACATATTACTTCCTCCCCCCCAAATATCCACTCAAAACAAAAGCAAATAAATGAAAATTGGACAAAGGTAAAGAGTTGAAGACTAGGGCAACATTTAAGTAAGTGATGGTACAGCTATATAGTGGAAGGTTCTTACATATCAAAAAGGACAAATATAAAGACTGTGAAGCAACATGGAAAATATTTACAACCTTAAATAAGGAGGAGAATATTAAATCATATCTGAGATGTGATTACACCTATTCAAAAATTATTTCTGCATATAAAGAAGGGTTAAAGGAAACAAAAGGTGAAAATGCTTATGGGGTTGTTGGATAAATTTTGTCCTTTCTTTTAAAACTTCCAGGTTAGTGCTGTTTATATAATAAGGTGAAAATAGCACAAGGTAGATTGGGTCCTTTGTGAAGCCCTCTACTAGTTTAACATGACCAAACATCAACTTGCTAATACTAAATTTATTACTACTGAGATGTATCAATTAGAGTTATAACCTAGGGAGAAATGCTTTCCTCAGAATAGAATACCAATCCATTGATTTAAGCTTTCCCTTCCTTTCAGTGTCTCATATCTTACATAATATTCAAGACTTCATATTCATTATTAGGATAAAGAAAGTGAACAGTGTGTTGGCTGGATTTTGGGAGGGGGCTGATTGCAGAACCTCGTACAAGAGGTTTCTCATGGCCAAACTCACAGAAGGTGCCGTGGAGTTTTCCCTGCTCTCCAACCAGTTGTGACCGCTCAATAACTATGGCAACCATTATTTATTCAGTGAATTCAAGTGGCGATCGATCCCTCCTGCCAGCTGGATCAACTCTAGGCCTGGAATTCCTTGAGGAATTCAGAGACGCTCCGGTTAGAAGCCAAAGGCACCTCAACCCTTCTTTGTTGTTTTCAACAGCCACTGGATTTGTAGCTTCTTTACTTTTTCAAAAGAGAAGGAGATAAAATTCAGTCTCCATGCAAACTACTGCCAGCAGCCGGCACGATTTTTAAGTCACTAGGGAGTCACTAAGTGTCTGGGACCTTTCTGGTAATTTGAAATTCCTTAAAACCCAATCACTGACATTTTCGTTAAAGGGATCTCCTTTCTTCTCGCAGCTTTGGTAAACATGGCTGCAGAGCTGATATACAGAGAGTTCATAAATTCTGGGGAGAAGCAGACATTTGGGTTACCTCCCTTCCTAGAGAATTATACACAGGAGGTTTTAGTTGAAGGTCTTTGTCCACCATTAAACAAAATAAGCTTCTCGGTATTTCTTGCATGTCAATCTACATAATTTTTACCCAATACTTCAGTATTTTAAGTCAGGCATTATAATATTCAAGACTTTAAAATACAATTTACAGAAAGAGTTAAGTAAAAGATTTATACATCATAATCACTGAATATATAAATTGGAAGAGACTCGAGTCATTTAGTTCAAATTTCCACCTGAGAAAAGAATCTCCACAAGTTACTACAGAAAATGTGTCAGGCACCAGCTAGAGTGGGAGTTAACTATTTTACTCCGATAATAAAAAACATATTACCCTGTTTCCCCGAAAATAAGACCTACTTACAGGAAAGATAAGACGTCCCTTGAAAATAAGATCTAGCGCATCTTTGGGAGCACACCTTTCGGGGAAACAGGGTAAATAGCATTTTCTATTATGCTCTTTTACTTAGATTATTTTATCTCACTGTCACAACAACCCTGTAAATTAGACAGAACAAAGATGATCTTCAATTAATAGATAAGAAGGTGAAGACTGAGAGGGTTAATTAACTTGCCCACAGTCAAAATTAGCAAGTGGCTAATTTCTTTCACCTTAAGTTCAGAGATATTGCTATTAAACCAGGCTGCCTTCCAAATCTGAATGTCTCTAATTGTTAGAAAGCATCTCCTCATCCTAAGATGAACT
The DNA here is from genome assembly GCF_027406575.1 of Nycticebus coucang. NCBI lineage: Eukaryota > Metazoa > Chordata > Mammalia > Primates > Lorisidae > Nycticebus > Nycticebus coucang. Next base: position 37,987,419 of record NC_069781.1, read on the forward strand.
AGACTTCCTGTAACTCCCTCCTACTTTGTATGTACCTAATTATCTAACTGATCAATCACATCTTTCAACAAATATTTATTGAGTACCCATTCTGCAGCACTGGGGTTAGAGTAGTGAACAAAGCCAACAGATAACAGATCATACCTCTAACCCGTGTGTGGTGTTAACATCTAAAGATGCTGTTGGATTCTTGTGTATTTTGGCTACCCGTGTCATAGACCTCTGCTGAAGGCAAGAGGCAGGGAGATAGAGGGGAGGAGCAGAGGGGATGTGGGAAAAGGGAGAAACTGATGGAATGAAATAAGAGTGATATTTACGTCTGTATTCATGTTTTTCCATCCCTGTCTGGTTAAGATCTACTCATCCTTTAGATCTCAGATCAAATATTTCTTCAAGGAAGCTTCCCTTTTTAGCCACAGGCTAGATCACGTTCTTCCTATGGCACTCTATTCTGTCCTTTCACAGGACATAACAGTTTGAAATCAGATATTTATGGGATGCTTGCCTGCCTTTCCAATTAAATGTGAGCTCCATGCGGGTAGGGACTATATTTGCTCAATATTGGATCTCCAGCACCAACCCTAGTACATAGGAGACACCCAACAAATACCTGTTAAATAAATACATAAATATATAAATCATATTCCTGTAAAATATGATTAAATAAATACTAAGAGTATAGATTCTTAGTATTTATACTAAGGGAGTTATTAAGAAGCTAACAACAACCCTACCATATATGAGTAGGGTGATTTTGGGGCCTATGTCCACATTTGTAAAATAGTGCTAACAATGGTATCTGTCTTATAGGTTGTTATGAGAATTAAATGAGTTAATGTGTGTAAAGTATTATGAACAATGCCTAGCATATAATAAGCACTTAATAAATATTTGCAAGTATCCTCTATATCTAAAACTCAACTCATTACCTTCCCCTTCAAATAAGACACTTGTCTGAGTTTTTTTGTTAATGGTATCAATCTTCTCTATCACTCTCATAAACATCTCTTAACAGTTCCTTCCCCCAGCCCATCACATTGAATCTGTTGCAAGAACAGATTCAAGATTCAGATTCTGAAGTTCCCTACATCTATCTCCTTCTCTTGATACTCACTGCCTCTGGACCAGATCTTCAGTATCTGCTGCCTAGATTGTTTTAATAGCTCTTGACAGATCTCCCTGCTTCCCATATCTGTTGTAATCCATTCCTGGTATTTTCAAATTTCTTATTAAACAATGTTAAACAAAATAACATGTGTAAAGCCCTTGGCACAGTGCCTAGCACCAAGTATTCAAAATTGGTAGTTCTTAATTTCAGAGAATCCTGATTACTAATAGGTTCCTTCTCCCCTTGCTACTTAAGGTGTGGGCCCTGGATCTGCAGCATCAACATCACCTGGAAGCCTACAAGAACTGCAGAATCTCCAGGAGTTTGAGACTAACCTAAGTAAAGGTGAGACCCTGTCTCTACTATAAACAGAAAAATTAGATGGACACAGTGGCACATGCTTGTAATCTCAGCTACTCAGGAGGCTGAAGCAGGAGGATCGCTTGAACCCAGGAGAAGGATGTTGCTGTGAGCTAGGATGATGCCACAGCAACAGAGTGAGACTCTGTCTTAAGAAAGAAAAGCAAAAAAGAAATGAAGACATGCAGAATCTCAGTCGCTGCCTCAGTGCTACCTAATCAGGATCTGCAGTTTAACCAGATGCTCAGAGATGTGTGTGCACGTGAAAGCTTTGTTCTAATCAATCCTAGTGCCCATAAAATGCTTAACCCAGAGACATGTAGTCTCTGTTTGAAAACCTCATGCCCCATGGCAGCTTATTCCAATTTCAAATCATTCTGTCTATGAGAAAGTTTTTCTTGATGGAGCTAAATTTTGCTGTTCAATATATAGTTTTTCAGTCCTCTCTCTTGGGTCCATACAAGAAATGTCAAATTTTCTTCCCATGCCAGGGAGCAAGGGAGGAAGAAAGGGATGACAGTAGTGGTCAGGAGCTCTACCAAGGAAAAGCAACTCCTCTTTTTGAGCAGGTTTTAGGTCACAGACTAACTCAATGACAACAGTATAGTTTCAGCCAATGGGGAAGGAGACACAGGCTCTTGGAGAGAGATGTGTGTGTAAATCAACCACCAACAAACTAACAGGACATCCTGCTCTGCACGCCACTTCTTTTTCTGCTGTCTCTTAGGTCATGTATAACTTCCCTTCCCGATGGGCACTTCCAGAGACATTGTGCCTACACTGGTCAGGAAGCCACAAGCCAGCTAGCAGCCCGTGTTGAGACTGCAATAAGCTTTTCAGTCTGATTGCCTTTGATTTTTAGAGTATGTGTCTGTCTCTCTCTCCAATGAGATCACAGACTCTTTGAAGGTAAGGGATTATTGTCCCTTACACACAGTAGATGTTCAATAAATGTGTACTGAATTAATGTGAATTGAAATAAGGGAACTATCAAGAATTCAGACTATTGTCTAATAATGATGGTAGGCTAACAATAATTCGTTTTTGTCTAGTTTGGAAGACTTTCTGATTCTCACAGTTAACCTATTCATGAATCTTTGCCATGTGCCAGACACTTGTAAATGCTAAAGTGAAAGATAAATAAGATTCTCCCTCAAGAAATCCATAGCCTAGATGGCAAAGAAAGATACAAAGAAATTCCTTAATATAGATATATATGCAATTGTAGGGATGTATGAAAGATTGTATGGTTTCTTAGAACATCTGGCTCTTTCTAGAAGTGTGTAAAACAAATAATATTTAGGATAATAATAAAGATTTGTTTGACTTTTTTTCTGCAAAGTACACATTAGCTAATTCAATCTTTGTAAGAAACCTGCAAATAGACATCATTATCCCTGTAATAAATGAGAAAACTGAGATTCAGAGAAGGCAAAGAACTTGCTCAGATGGCACACATAGCAAATTGCTGGGTGAAGACTTGAACTCAGATCTCCAGTCTCCAAATCCTATGACACTTCCCTCCCTTTTGTTTCTAACTACTTTTCCCTGCCAGGATTTATAGTTAGTTTTCCTTGAAACACAGCCAAATGGCTATATTTAATACAAAAACAGGATAACCAGGTAACCCATTCAGCCTGAGCAGGGGAACTCTGGAAAGACAGGTGGTGGAGGACGTAGCAAGGTCAGCCACCTGTCTGGCTGTGCCATGCCAGTTTCACTGCTTTCTTGCCCTGCTGGTTCCACCCTCCTTTCTCCTCAGTCTTACTAAAGCACATGTTTTAAGACTTGGAAAAAGACTAGACACAGAAGAAAAAAAGAGTTATTTTTCTCATCTGACAGAAGACATGAGTAGGAAAAGGAAAGCTATGGGGAACATTCTTTTAACATAGTGACTCACAAAATGGCATCTGGTCACTCAAGATTCCCTCCATCATCTGGTTCAAAACTACCTTTGCAATCTTCTTTTCCCTATTACTATATGGGAAATGCATTTTGTGCTGAGGTTAAATCACAGTATCAGCCCATAAAGTAAATAGCATATAGAATCAGTTTTATCCCTGAAAAGCCTTTACATTCCCCCAGAGAACAGGACATGCTCTTAGCACTCACCAGAGGTAGAGAAACCATGACCCCCAGTGGATTCCTCTGATCATCTCTCTCACGCATAGGTCAGGACATACAGTCATTGACTGTAATAGCCTGTGTGCTTAGTTTTTCTCTTCTTCTATGTGGATCATATATGTGAACAAATACACGTCTCCTCCAAAATATGCTGAGATGTTGCATTGCCATGTCCTTGCTATTCTGTTTCCTTGACGTGGAATGTCCTTTGTCCAGACATCTTCCTATGTCCAGATGCCACCTCTTTGGGAAGTCATTCATGACCAACACTTCCACCTTTCTTCATCCCCTCAAAGTTAGCAGTAATCTGCACTTATCTCACATCAAATCAGTCCCTTTTAAGGACCTAAGCATTAACCACCATTTATCAAGTTCATCATATCATAATAATACATGACTTCCTATGTACTTTCTGACAGCGGAATTCATGCCTGGCTCATCTTCGAATCCCCAGAGACTGTCGCAATGCCTGACACATAGTAGGTCCTCATTACTTAATGAATGGATATTTATAAAGTAGCAATTCCAAGCCAGCTCTCTGTTTGATGGACTTTCTCATTAAATACAATTAACTGTGACCAGATATCAGCTGATTGGTGTCCCATCAGAAGCAAAGCATTTTCAGAGATGTGGCATCAGCAAAATGCACTTGTTAGGGTAGATAAATTGGAGATCTAAAAACATTCAAAACCACTACTGCGGGGGATCTCCCTATTTACTGTAGGAAAGGGGAGTGATCTGAAAGAAACCATTTCTTGCCCAACTTCATCACCTAGTTTTTTATGATGGGACACAGAGAAAGGAAAGAAGAAAGAAGAATTAGGAAAAAAAAAAAAAGAAAAACTTATGTTTGTGCAAACCACCAATATTGTTCAGATTCTTAATACTTTTCCAGCAAGCAAAACTGTTTAAACTTCTAAGATCCCATTTACATTTTATGAGTTCCTCTCTGTGGTTTAAGAACACACAATTTTGTAATAAATCTTCTAAGGTAAATAGTCCAGCTGATATTCCACAATCACCTTTTATGAGCAATGGAGCTTATTCAGAAGCCAAGATCTATAACAGCCCATATTCAAATGAAAATTAGTATCTAAAACAGTGCACCCTGTTTCCCAGCCATCAACTTTTTTTGCCATTTCCTGATGTTTTCACACATTTCAAACCCCCTTTCAACTAGCAAATCACAAGGAAAGTGCTGTGAAGTCCAACAACGAGAGGAGGCTCATCTCTGTTGTGGGTTATAACCACAGCACCTCTAACAACCTGCTCTGCACAGGCTGGCAGGAATGAGGGCAGGAACTGAACGAGGGTGGCCCCAAGACACCACCACCATAAAGCTCTTGGCACATTTTAAATGCCAGGTAAGTGTGGCTTAATCCTCGTTCTTGGATAACGATGATAGAAACTCCCTCAAATTAGGCATATGCTTGCCCTTTCCCCCGGGAAGCCTGGATAGTCTAAAATCAAACTCAGTAGCATGAAGAAACAGGTGGTGGCTTCAGAAGGCAGAATGTTTAGTGAATATCTCCTTGGACACCTGAGAGAGAGGATTAAGGGAGGACAATGATAATAAAGTAATGTAGGTGAATTTAGTGTCTATGTTTGGCTACATCACCAACCTCATTTCCAATAATCCTCACTGCTACCCCATGAAACAGAAGTGCTTATACCCATTTTACAGATGGGGAAACTGAGGTTCATAGAGATGAAACACATTACTCAGTAGCACATACTTATTAAATATAGGACTTAACATTAGAATATTGGGATGCTAGGTTTTAAACTTTATGCTATTTCTGTCATGCCAGACTGCTTCCTTCCCCAGCACATATCCACATAAATGGGCAACAGGCTGAACAGCTATAACTACAGGGCACAGAATGAATAGGGCTTAGAGAGAGGATTGCCACCACCCTCCTCTTAAATCCTGCTCTGTTCTTTGCACTGAAGTTCCCAGTCTCTCTAGGTTGGGCCTGCTAGGCACATGTCCTGGTCTCCTAGTTGTCTATTAATTTCTACTTAAGGGTAAAACAAATAAAGATGTAGCGTATGGGGGCAGGCCCTCCTCTGAACCACAGCCCTCACACCTCATTCCTCTTAGTTTCTTTCCCACTCTAATTTGTGCTCAAAACAGCTGGCAGTGTAGATCTTTCTAGAATGGAAGCCTGGCCGTTGTGCTTCGTGGAGCAGAACTGTCTGTGGATACCCACTGCTCTCAAGATAAACTCTACCCCCTCACCCAGGTCTGGAAGGCTCCTCAGGCCCTGCCCTACTCTTACCTATCAGACTAGTTGCAATTCTCATCACTGTATGTTTTTTTTGTCATTTCCTTGAAACTTATGATAGTCATATTTTCATGGCTTTGACAAATTTTTATCTATGCCTAGACTCTCACTCCTTCCATTTTAGCCTGGGGGTATGCTCTAGTTTTATGAAGGCCCAGCTCCTGTGATTTCTTGTGGGAAGACCACTCCCACCTGCTGTCTTGCTGTCTTTGGACACTTTGAATCCACTATTTCCGTATTTCCACTCAACACCTTATCGCCTTACATTACATGCATGTCTGTCTTCACCAGGGATACGTATTATCTTCTCTGAAAACCCAGAGACATGGAGTATAGTGCCTGGGTAAGTGAACATTTGCTGATAACATAGAAATAGACTATGTCTATAGGATGTGGCAACATAGTGGTTTTTTATTTTTATAGAAAGCCAACGCTGGTTCTAGATTTTATTGTTTGTAATTTTAAGATGAACTAACTCCATACTTCCTAGTTTTGAATGGTTAAGGGTCTAGGAAGAGCTAAATGGCTCTGAAATTGAGCTGCAGAGCTTAAGTTGCAAGGAAGGCTTTGAATCAGTTTCATCACAGTCCTGCTGGAGTGATATGCTTGTGCCATAAATGTGCTTATTTTCTTCAGGTGCTCCTGTACGCCATTTGGAAATCCTCCAAATGGAATCCATACTCTTTGAGACTGACTTGGTTTTTTGTAATTGCTCTCTTGGAAATCTCTGGCAGCCTCCCCTAAAGAAGTGAGTTTCTCATCCAGGACCAAAGATCAGGAGGAAGTCAGGTACTTATTGGAATGCTGAGGAAACAAACTGGTGTCTGATTCCTAACCGCGCCCATGCCATTTCCTTTTCTTTGCCTTCATGCAGACTGTCAAATGATAAACCAGCTTAGCCTCCACGGTATACAGACACATCTCGCTTTAGTTATGGGAGATGGCCCAAGAAAATGCAAGAAAACGATGCTTGGGCAAACCAATGCATATGTCTGATGAAACAGAAGGAAGGGGGGCATCTGTACTAGAGGAGGCATTTGGTCTTCTGGAAACTTACCATCAGCCAAGCATCTATCACATGGGAACTTCAGCCCTCAGTCCATCTTTTGGTCTTGCAGCAAGTCTTGCACTTGCATCTGATCAAAAGGATAGGGATGAGCCCCCCACCTGGCTAGTCTCTTCTGGAACCCCTGCTTTCGTCACTGCCTCCCCTAACCCCAGTCTGACTGAAAATGACAGGCTCTAACAAGAAACTCAGAAAGTATGAAGCAGCAAACGGAGCTGGGCTGGGGCCTCTGAAGTCACAGGGAGATGTATTCCTTTTCTTGCTCATCATGCCTTCTGATCATCCTGCCTTGGGATCTTTTAGCTCCCAAAAGACAGAAAGGCAGAGACAGAGAGAGAGAGAGAGGCATAATATAGAAATTGAATATGTTATTATGTTTTATGCTCTATTTCTTAACTTTCAAAAGCTGTTCAGTTGAGCCATTTTGGCTTTTTACAAGTATTTCTTTTTCTCTGTCCTTTGCTAATCAAAGTTATTAAATCAAGTTGTATTTTGTATGTCTGTAGTTCTTTGGTTTTATTGGATCACTAGCCGATGACTGGGGAGAGGGGACAACTCATCACCTCTGCCCCATAGGAATGGGCTGGTTAAGGTAATCATCTTTGCAAACCCTTTGTAAAATAACCCCGAAACAGCCAGTCCAACTGTCAACAGAGCTCCAGCGAAAAGTTAGATTTTTATACCTTGAGTTTGTTGACAATGGTAACCAAATAGACTAGGGATCCTCTTTCCTATAAGTTCATGACAAATTATAGATGCATATTTCTTTGTTTAAACTGGGTTAAACTTAGCAGATTTCAGGAAAGTGGTGACTGGGCCAGCATCCCCTTAACAAAGGAAAGGAGAGACTGGAGGATGTGGTTTTGGTAAGGTGGTGCTTACCTGTGATCATGCTCAGTGCTGACAGGCAGGCTAAGGCTTGGATATCAAGGTTCAGGCTCTGCAAATTTAAGGAAAAGTCTTTAATAGAGTCGAGCCACTCCCCAAATCCACGAAGGCACTGAAGTCGATGCAGGACAAGTCCATTGCAGAACACAAACTTATCTTCAGCAGTGTTTGACCTGGGGGCGAGGGGTGAGGAGAAAAGATACATTAAATAGGTCTGTTCAGTCTGTCCAGTGTGGTAAAATCATGACACACAGGTACCTGGACAGCCACAGGGTGGTGGTAGGACCCAGCACAGTTCTGTGAAGCATGTTCAGACACGCACAATGAATAAGACTATGTTCTTGGGGATAAACAATCAGCACCATCTGTCTATGCTAACATCCTTGGTAAGGATCAACCCAGAGGAAGATGGGGGCTGTGGCACCTGCTGTCTTTGACTAGATTGAAATTCAGTTGCTGGCTTGCCCAGGACAAGACATGGAGGAGCAGGTACTCACTGACTACAGCAGTGAAAGGAACCCAGAGCACTGCCTTACTTTGCAATGAACATGAGACTGTTTTTCAGGGTTCTTGAAGGGTTCTTGTCCTTCATTTTATTAAGTGTTAAAAACCACTAAGGCCTGAGGCTAGACAGTGCTTTTCCATTGTGTAGACCAGGGGTCCTCCAACTACCGCCTGTGGGCCACATGAGGCGGTGTGATTGTATTTGTTCCTGTTTTGTTTTTTTACTTCAAAATAAGATATGTGCAGTGTGCATAGGAATTTGTTCATAGTTTTTTTGTTTTTAAACTATAGTCTGGCCCTCCAGCAGTCTGAGGGACAGTGAATTGGCCCCCTGTTTAAAAAGTTTGAGGATGCCTGGTATAGACTCTTAAAACCTGAAGTCCTTATAAGTGCCAAAAGTTAATTACAAAGTAAAATGTGGCCTAATGTAAAACAAGTTTTTATTTTGTATTACCTTTTTTTTTTTTAAAGACATAGGGTCTCACTATGTTGCCGAGGCTAGCCTCAAACTCAAATTCCTGGTTTTTAGAGATCCTCTAAACTCAGCCTTCAGAGTAGCTACAATTGTAGCCTCGAGCCATTGTACCTAGCTCCTTCAGTAGAGCTGCAGAGGCCTATATCTAAAACTTTGCTGATTGTTTATATTATATACATAATCATCCCATTCTTTGTTCATGAAAGGCACCCTGGAACTTCTAGCTAGATGCCACCAATTAGTGGTGTGGCCCTGGGCACTCTTTTAATCTCACTGGACTTCCTATTCCTTATCTATAAACCAGGAATTTTAATTGCTGCCTCGGAAAATTGCACCTCTGAAGATTGAGAGAATTAAATAAAGGATTAGTTCCTAGCACTCTGGGAGGCCAAGCCAGGTGAATGGCCTGAGTCTGAGACCAGCCTCGGCAAAAGGGAAACCCTGTCTCTAAAAATAGCCAGGCATTGTGGTGGGCACCTGTAGTCCCAGCTACTTGGGAGGCTGAGGCAAGAGAATCACTCAAGCCCAAGAATTTGAGGTTGCTATGAGCTAGGGGACACTACCAAAGGTGACAAAGTGAGACTCTGTCTCAAAAATAAAAAAATAAATACATGCATACATACATACATAAAGGATTAGAAAGCCCATGCATGGTGGCCAGTACACAGGAGGATTCAACAAGTTATTAGGTGGGACTAATTCTGAATTCTGTGCGCTCCTTACTTTAATATTAGCTTTCCTTTAACTTTCAAATCTTGTACCACATATTTATCTATCTTGGCCTACTGTATTCACAAGGCAATATCTCTGTAACTGTGCTTCTCAGATAAACAGGTTTATTCATTCCTTCGTTCAGCAAGTATTTACTGAGCAACAAGCATGTATCATCCTTGGACACAGGCACTGGAGGAAACTTGGTGAATAAGACATGTAAGTGCTGACCTATATGGAGTATATGGTCTACTTATTCCTGTGCTGCGTGCCTAAGAGATGACAGTCACATCACTGGCTCGTCTCTGGTGTACACTGGATTGGCTGTAAGTTAAGCTAATCATTGGTCCCCTAGTTGTAGTCCACCCCTGTCTTTCCCACAGATCCCCCCCCACCCAGAGAGCACACACAGGACAGAATGATTCAATCTTTAACCACCTAAGCCAGAGTGAGACTCAGTCTCTAAAACTAGCTGGGTGTTGTGGCGGGTGCCTGGAGTCCCAGCTACTTGAGAGGCTGAGGCAACAGAATCACCTGAGCCAAAGAGTTTGAGGTTGCTGTGAGCTATGACATCATAGCACTGAACTCTGGGGGCAATTGCATGAGATTCTGTCTCAAAAAAAAAAAAAAAAAGAAAGAAAGAAAGAGAAAAAAAGGTGGACCTCTGACCACCGCATCAGATTCACCAAAACTTATGAGTTTAAAATGCAGACTTCTGGACTTTTCCCAAGGCCTAGCAAATCAAAATAGCTGGCAATGAGGCATAAGAACCTGCACTTGGAATAGGAGTTTCTGCTAACACAGTATGAAACTGGGAAGGGAGTGGTAAGAAGAGAAAGAGGGGAAAGACGATGAGTTTTCCTATAATATTTGGTGCAATGTCAGTACCATCTCCTAAAAATATATAACGGAAAGGAAGCAAGGAAGATGAAATTAAACATGCTATGTGTGAAAACGAAAACAGTAATAAATACAGTTTTCTTCAAAAGCTACATGTGGAATTTATGAGAAGAGCTTAGATCTCAGATTCTAGCTTTTTGAAAAATCACTTCCTTTCTGTGTTTAATATCACTGAGTATATTGGACCAAATCTTTCGATCCAGCAGCTGTTCTCTTGGAGTAAACACTGGGGGTGAAGAAGCTGTGGGGACGCGGTAGCGCCCCATCAGGTGTTCTAGAACAGTAATTTGTTAGACAGAAACCTGCGAGTTAAATGCAACGTTCCACAGCAAGTACAGTAGAACCTCCATAGTTGACCTGAGTTTTAGAGACTGGACATGCACCGCTGTATGATCAGTACAGGAAGCCTAGCTCCTTATGTTGACCAGTTTGCTACAGTCCCTGGGATGGTCAACTTGCAGAGGTTCTACTGTCTTTACTCCCAGGAAATACTTACATGCTATGAGAGTCTTTCTAAAAATCATAGAACACTGGAGTTGCAAGGGACTTCGGAGATCAACCCAATCCCAATCTCTTCATTTTAAAAAGGAGGGAATTAAAAAAAAAAAAAAAAAGGAGGGAGTTGAGTCTGTGGTGAGGCAAGTAACCTGCCTTCCAGCAAGTCTATATTGAACCCGGGCCTGGGTTCCATTTTGCACTGCTCAGTTTTTAATATTTCTGATCATATTTCATATTTGTTTCTTGAGCAAATCTTTCACTGATGACTCAGTTACAAAGACAGAAGGTTTCAAACTTCTGGAAGGAGTACACTGAGGGAAGAAAAAATAATAGTCAATTACCTGATGGAAAGTCTGAGGACAAACAGCTCCAAAAAGGCTGATTCTATAAGTAATGTCTGATCTTCTTTGGGGAGATCAGTAAATCCTGGAATCTTTTCTGCCCAGCTTCTGGATACATCAATGGATGCTGTCAGAAGGTTGTAGAACTGTTGCACATGCTCAGCGTCTGTGCCTGCACTGGCCTGGTCAGTGGGACAGTACTAGGAAGCAAACCAGAGACATTAGGATAATACCATTGTAAACTGTCTCTTACAAGCCTATCAATATCTAAGTTTTTGCTTTTAGGTCCTACAGTTGCCAAAACCCTTTCCCATGCACAATCTTACCTGACTCTCATGATGGGCCTGTGATATATCTAGATCAAATTTTATCAGTTAATAGTGCTGTGGTGTTCAGTTTTGACTATGCACTGCAATCATATGGGGAGTTAAAAACCACGCCCCATATGATTGCAGAGTTCTACCCCCAGAGATTCTAATTTAATTGATCTGAGGTGGGGCCTAGGAGCCAGAAATTTTAAAAGCTTCTCCAGTGATTCCAAAGGGTAGCCCAACTGAGAACTCCTGCCCCAAAGGTTTGTGTCCTTGTGGGTTTTCAGGGTCTGCTGGTTCCACCATAGCACAGCTGTCTCCCAACAAGATGATAAATTAACCCAGTGGTTCTCATAGTGTGGTTTCCAGACTACCAGCATCAGCAATACCCAGGAATAAGCTAGAAATGACCATCTCAGGCCCCACCCTAGACCTACTAAACTGGGGCTAAACCCAATCTGGGGCTAGGGAAAACCTGGGAAAATCTGGGGCTAGGCCTGCCAGACTTCAGGACTATCCGGTGATTCTCATACACACTACAATTAGAGACTCATAGGATCAGCCAACAGGAAAAAGAATGATTTTTGCTTGCTGTTGAGGGATTTCGGTGAGATAAAACAGACCAGGAAGTGGCAGAACAGGAGGTCTCTTTAGCAGAACCGAGGAAGCTGTGTGTTATTAGACTCAAGACTTACGGATACTTCAATTAATGAAAAATAAATAAAATTTAAGATTCAGTCTTTTGTCATACTAGCCATATATCAGGTGCTCAATAGCTGACCGTGGTGCAGAACGTTTGAATCACCGAAGAAAGAGCTACTGGACAGGATTGATCTAGACCCAAGAGAAGTCGTAAGAGAAGAAGGGCACATGTGGGAATAGAGTCTCTACCTGGCTTTTGAATATTCTGGTAGAACCAGGGATTTTTTCTTTTTAACCACTGGAGAAAAAACTTTTCTGCTTCAGGCAGGAAGACTGATACAGTGAGATAATTACCAAGGTATAACCAACAACACAGAGATTTAAGAGATATGCAGAAACACTCATGTAAATATGCACACCATCTCCTTCACATTAACACAGTGTGTGAGTCTGCATCCCTCCTCTCAATTGATCCTCATGGAGCAGGGATTTTAATCCTTATTTTACAAATGAAAAAACGGAAGCTCAGAGAAGCCAAGAGACTTTTCCCATTTACCTAACCAGCAGTGGTACAGCCAGGACTTAAACCGGCCCTGTGATTTCAAGTCCTATTCCTCCTGGTTCTGAGTGGGTCTGATGTGACCACTTGGTAGCCTATGGGATAGTTTTTGAAATCTTTAAAAAGCATTTTGCTTTTTTCTGATTGGAGCACTCTAGGGATGTATTCATTGGCCCTATGTTTCTGTCAAGAGCACAGTGACCGGCACATAATTGGCCCTCAAGAAATAAATGTTGAATATTTTTTAATGGAAGAATAGTCAGGGGAGTGTTTAGGTTTGCCACATACCCTAACTGGCTGGAAAGAAACAGCCAGTAAGCAGCTAGGTGTTTACTGCAGAGCTATGTAGGTGAGAGGACACGAAGCACTTGTTTTAATTTGGTCTTTTTTTGGTTTTGTGTTTTCCCAAGAAGCAGTATGAAGTAATTAAAGAAGCATCAAAGAGCCCACCTACTTCTAATTCCAGTTTTGCTCTGGCCCTTAATTTGTGAAATGCTGTAGTGTTATTTCAATTTTCTGAGCCTCAGTTTCTCCTCTGTAAAATGGGGGTAATAATATTTTCTTCAAGATTTTGTTGTGATGATTAAATTTGATAACATGTGAAATAGAACACGGTTAAAGAATGATGACAGTGATAATACTGATAACGGTAACAATACCTGCAACTCTCTCCATCTCCCAGCTTCTGTATTTACAAAATGAGGAAATCGGTTGACACTGAAGGTTTCTACTTTCCAGCCCTCATTTTCTAAGCCCTGAATACTCAGTGATGTAATGGATCATGGGAGCAAAATCCAGGACAAGGAAAGCAGTTCTCCTTCCCAAGGCTATTCAAGGATGGTGGCATGATCCTGGGTCAAAGATACTTTCTACTATGCTATACATACGCTCTTAATGGGAGAAAAGTAGAAAAAAAGATTTTTTTTTTTACTTTCTCCTTAATTATGAATCTAATTCTATAGATTTAACAGATTTCTCTTTGATAGCACTTCATGTGAAACTCCCAAGCAAGTGGTAATATGGAGTAGAGGAAAGTGGGTTAGGCCCGGCAGCAGGTCATGGGGTCCTCGTCCCCGTCATGGGCTCTAGCACTGACTTGCTGTACAGCTTGAGACAAGTCACTTATCCTGGGTCTATCTCTGAAACAGCAATCACATACACTTGCTGGGTCCTTAAATCCCTTCTGACTCTTGCAGTAAGTGATTTTTTTTTTTTTTAAAAGAAAAGTGCTGTGGCGTCACAGCTCACAGCAACTTCCAGCTCTTGGGCTTAGGCAATTCTCTTGCCTCAGCCTCTCAAGTAGCTGGGACTACAGGCATCTGCCACAACGCCTGGCTATTTTTTGTTGCAGTTTGAACCTGGCTTTGAACCTGCCACCCTCAGTATATGGGGCCAGTGCCCTACTCACTGAGCCACAGGTGCCACCGGCAGTCAGTGATTTTAAACGTTGCTAAACCACACCAGGTACAATGTTGCTACCTACACTTGACACTGATCCAGCATTCTTTTCTTTTCTTTCTTTCTTTTTTTTTTTTTTTTGTAGTTTTTGGCCAGGGCTGGGTTTGAACCCGCCACCTCCGGCATATGGGGCTGGTGCCCTACCCCTTTGAGCCACAGGCGCTGCCCATTATTTTGTTTTAAAACAGTGGGTTAAATGGAGAGAACATGAGAATGGGATCTAACTGCTCCCTTCAGGGACCTCCCTGAAACCAGGCCTCACAACTCAACAATCTCTCTTCCGATATTTGTTCAGAATCCACCAGAGCGCACAGCTTTCACCGAGGGGCCTCTGCCCCTGCTGGGCTCACATTTCATGCCTCCTGCACACTGGAAAGTGAAGTCCCAGCCTACCCTGTATGTGTACTTTTCTCTGATGGAGCCCAGTAAGGAGGAAAGCCAGCCAGCCCGGCCTGCCAGACTCCAGCCAGATCCTCTGGGCTTCACCTGCAATGATTCTGGTCCAAGTCCCAGAATTCTGGAGCCAAACTGGATTCAGCCTGAGCCACCAGTATCTTGGGGGTGACTGGAGGGTCAGCATCCAATTCTGGGGGAAAAGAAAAACTCCTCTATTGGACATAAGATTTAACGAAACGGAACACAACATTTAGATTCCTTCTCTCCCTTGCTTAGCAGGTTAGAATACTGAAATTGGAAGAAATGGACCCCCAGTTCTATTACTATGCTCCCTCCCTTACATTGCTAGATAGGTTTGGGGTTCAACAGAGGAAAACCTGGACGTTTTCAAAATCAACCATGCCAATTGGACATAGGCCAAATATAAAATATTATTATTATTTTTTTTAGAGACAGAGTCTCACTTTGTCACCCTTGGTAGAGTGCTGTGGCGTCACACAGCTCACAGCAACCTCCAACTCCTGGGCTTAGGCGATTCTCTTGCCTCAGCCTCCCAAGTAGCTGGGACTACAGGCACCCGCCACAATGCCCGGCTATTTTTTAAAATAACTTTTTTCCTGTTTATGCTAATTTTCTTTTCAGCCTATACGGATTATTGATCCGTCAAAACTCTGGCTTTCCCACTAGTCAAAGACACAATATTATATTCTAAGAGCCAATACCTAATGAAGATTTCTTTTAATCAATTAGAATAAAGATACAGAGCTACAAAAAACAGTAATGGATATTATTTAAACTAAAAAGAGTCTGCACATCCCTTATGGCAACAGCATAGCCATACCAGTCAGGCTTCAGCAACAGCCTAGGTCTAATGCAAGTTAGGTATTTGTATAGGAATTAAGGAGGTGAGACCCTCGGAGAACACCGATCCTAAAAAATTATCAATGTAAGGCTTTAATAACAGACTGGAAGCTGTATTATCTCTATCTCACTTTCAGCCCTGGCTGAAACATATCCTAAGGACATGTTTTTCTCCCCATTTCTCTGGGTATACATATCTCTAAAAATTATAAATATGATCATTCTATGAGTCAAACTATGTATACATATTCTTAGGTTCTTACACTTTAAAAAGTGACATTTAAAAAAATTGGCAGTGAATATATTTACCCCCCCCAATTTTTTCTTTTCTAGTCTAACTCCATGTACTCTGCTCCCCCCCAAAATAAAAAACCTAAACCAGAAAACTCTTCTCCTCCTACTAGTGGCATCACTGCAAATACATATTTTACTTGATATATATGTTTACATATATAGAGGGTGGCCAGAAAGTTCATGTGCAATTTAAAATTGTACACTATAGTGTATGTTTACTTTATTTCTCCTTCACTGGAGTGTAAATTCCATGAGGACAGAAACTCGTCTTGTTCAACAGTTTGTCCACTGCCCTAGAACAGCACCTGACATCCACCAGCCATTCAATAAATATTTGTTAATTACTTTCTGGAAAATTTATATCTCATTGCTCATCCTTTCCCAGCCCCAAGCAAAGATGGAAAATTCACGTTAAAGTGGAATTGTTGTTATTAAACTATATTGCTAGTTCCCAAATCTTACTGTGGTCTGGATGTGAGCTACGAACCTGCATTTTAAACTCATAATTCTTTCTGGTAGTGGCAATTTGGGCACATGCTTTGGGAGATGCTGATCCATACCCCTACTGAAATTAGGTTAGATAAAACAGAAAGTCTGAGAATGAGAAGGCAGAAAGGGATCCTGGGAACACATTTAGTCCAATCTCTCCAATATTCAGATGAGGAAACTGTGGCCCACAGAGGGGCAGGAACTGGCCTGAAATCACCGAGTGAACTGACAACAATTTGGATGGTCTTCTAAGAAGCTTCATGAAACAACTCTTTTTACAGTCTTCATGCTGCCTACTTTGCAGGTCCAACATGTGTTAGCCACATTGTTTCTTAGGCTATCTTTGTTAACATATTTAAATGCCATTTGCTGCTGCTTGATTTTATCTGAGTAGTATCTCTTGTGTTTGCAGACTATTACTACACTAAGTGGCACTGACTACCAGAACACATTCAGAAACTACTTGAAATGATCAACTAATGAGGACATTAAGTGTATTTTCTCATTAGTAATTATGCAGGTTCTGAAGCCAAGTCCAGTATCTATATATACTTGTATTGCTAAATTCAAAGCAACTGGAGGGCAGAGAATAGCAACAATTTGAGGAGAGACAAATCAAACGTGACATGTTTTGACTATACTCTGCAATGATCTGAGTTCACTTATGAGGGAGAGAAGTTTGGGCCAAAGGAGAGGTGAACGTCCCAGAGCCAGGAACATCTCACACAGCCCAGGAGCTCTTTTTCTGGCTTCTCAAATATTCATTCCTTCAGTGACTTGGAACCAAAACCCCTCCACCTCCACTTTCTACAAACAGGGAGAAAACTGTTCATTTACTACCTTAAAGGCACATAGGCTAATACACGAAAATTAAAACATACTGGGCTGGCAACATATTGTCTCCATTTTCTTTTCTTTTTTTTTTAGTAGAGACAGAGTCTCACTTTATGGCCCTCAGTAGAGTGCCATGGCATCACACAGCTCACAGCAACCTCCAACTCCTGGGCTTAAGCAATTTTCTTGCCTCAGCCTCCCGAGTAGCTGGGACTACAGGCGCCCGCCACAACGCCCAGCTATTTTTTGGTTGCAGTTCAGCCAGGGCCGGGTTTGAACCCGCCACCCTCGGTATATGGGGCCAGCGCCCTACGACTGAGCCACAGGTGCTGCCCCATTGTCTCCATTTTCTATTGACCTTACTTGCTGGGGAAGTAGGCATGTTTAATAAATTGTATAAGTGAAAACAACTTTCAGACTCAAACCTGACAGGGCAAATTCTTATTTAGAATGTAATAAATATGGATTCTCACTAAATGTTAACATTGGTTACTGCTAAAGAGTGGGATCAGACAGATATAGATGAAGAGGAGACTTCTGTTTTTCATTTTATGTACTTCCAAATAGTTTACTTTTTAAAAAAACAATGGCTACATATTACTATTATTGTAATTTAAAAAATCTAACCAAGCTTCTATTTTTTAAAAAACCTAGTAAATTGCCCTTAAATAGAAGTGGCAATATGATGGAATAGAAACATATTACTTAGAGTGATGAGATTTGGATCTTGTCCTAGCCTAGCTCCTGACCTCAGGCAAGCCAATTAACCCTTCTAAGCCTTAACTTTACTCCTCTGAAAATACAGGGTTAAATTAGGTGATCCCAAGGTCACCTTCAGTTCTATGAATTTGTAAATATAAAACTTAAAGGGGGAAGGCATTATGAAAATTGAATTTTAACAAATGGCAATCTTAAAAAATAAACCATCAATTATATCACACAAAGCTGGAGACTTAAGTGAAATTATGTAAGAATATATGTGATGGTACCCAAAGGAAACAATTAAAGTGAAGAGACAACCTACAGAATGGGAAAAAATATTTGCAAACTGTCAATCCAACAAGGGATTAAAAACCAAAATACATAAGGAGCTCGACTCAATAGCAAAACCCAAATAATCCATTTTTAAAGAGCGCAAAAGCCCTAAATAAATATTTCTCTAGAGAAGACATACAAATGGCCAACATGTATATTTAAAAATGCACATTATTAATTATCAGGAAAATGTAAACAGACCACAATGAGATGTCATTCCAGTTAGAGTGGCTATTATCAAAAAGACAAAAAAAAAACAAACAAAAAACAAATGCTGGCAAGGATGCAGAGAAAGGGGAACCCTTGTACACTGTTGGTGGGAACGTAACGTAGCATGGGTACTGTGGAGAACAGTATGGGGATGTCTGAGAAAACTAAACTAAAACTACCATATGACCCAGCAATCCCACTGCTGGGTATATGAACAAAAGAAAGGAAATCAGTCTATCGAAGAAGATAATCTGCACTCCCCTGTTTATTGCAGCACTATTCACAATGGCCAAGATATGAACTCATCTTAAGTATTCATAAATAGATGAATAAATAAAAAATGTGGTATATCCACAATGGAATATTATTCAGCCATTAAATGAAAGAAATACTGTCATTCCAGCAACATCCATGGGCATTATGTTAAACAAAATTAGCCAGGCAGAGAAAGACAATATCACATGTTCTCACTAGTATATGACAGCCAAAGAGTGGGTCTCATGAAGATAGAAAGTAGATAGTTGCCAGAGGCTGGGAAGGAAAGGGAGGACAGGTGGGTGAAGAGAAGTTGGTTAATAGGTACAAAATACGGTTAGAAAGATTAAGTTCTAGTATTTGACAGTATAGTAGGGAAAGTATAGCTAACAATAATTTATTGTATATTCAAAAGTAGCTAGAAGAATTGTAATGTTTTCCACACAAAGGAAAGATAAATGTTTGAGGTGATCACACACTAATTATCCTAATTTGATCATTACAAATTGTATACATGTATCAAAATATCACATGTGCCCCCAAAATGTGTACAACTATGATATATCAGTAAAAAAAACAACAAAAAAAGAATATACTGTATGTGATGGTACCTGGCTTAAAGTAGGCATTCTATAAATGTATTTTGTCTCATTCATTTTATGTGCTAATATTCTGATACAGAACAAAGCAAGTTCAATCTTGTTAAAATAGAAAGTTACTTAAAAGCACATATTCTTATACGTATATGTACGTAAGCACTTGCATTTAGGGGCAATAAAGTAAATCTCAGAATCATAAAATCTTAGAGTTGGAAGGGACTTATTGTCATCCCAAATAACTTTCCCCCTTGTGAGGAATCCTGTTATGTGTTCTCCTTAATTACTTCTTGTGTCGATGGACCCACACTCCCACAGGAGTTAGTATGGCCAAGACCTGTCATCAGAGTGAACTGGAAGAGGTCCTCCTCTTTCTCCCTCTGGATCTGTCCTTGGGAGCAACAATTCTTTTGCCCCAGGGCAAAAGAGTGACTTAATCCTACCAAATCTTCTTCCTTCTTGTCTACATATTTCCATTTCCCCCAACTATCCCTTACAGGTTTCCAGAAACAGTGTATCCATATACCTCTTAAATCCCAGCTTGGAACTGGACTCAATCCTTGAAGTGTGGTCTGACAGGACAGAGTCCATGGGGTCATCACCAACTTGGTCCTATACTTCTACTATTGCAGCCTAAGGTAATTCTGCATCTCTTTCTTCCACAACACACATACTTTGTTGGTTCGTATTGAGTGTGTATGGAACAAACGCCTGAGATCTTCTTAACATGAACCACTGACAAGCCAAGGCTCTCCCATTTTTTTAAAATTCTAAATGCTGAGCTTCACATTTATTTTTGTTAGCTTTCTTCGTGATGGTTTTAGCCCTTCCTGTTCCAACCTGTCGAGATCACTCTGAATGTTGATACTGACATCCATCATATTAGCGATCCCTCCCAGCTTTCTGTCATCTGCAAATGTGATCAGCATGCTCCTATGTCTTCATCCAAGTTTTTGATGAAAACTCACTGTATTTTTTTAAAAGTCTTTTAATTTAGTTGATTTGGGTCCAATTTTTGATAATTTTGTAAAGCTATCTAAAAGCAGGAAAATCCAAGCTATGAGATTCAACCTGATTCCAAACAATGCAATTAAAAGAAATATGCTTTGCAAAAGTGAGCCAGGCCCCAAAGGTGGTATCAATGTGACCCAGACTCTGGCATGGTCAATCTGCTATTTTGAACAAAGCTAACAATTAAATTGGATAAATGTTTGTTGATGAGGATGACGACACTAGACTAACAGACTGGATGGAGCAGAGGCAAGCAAACACACTGGATTGATTTTTCAGTGTGGAGACAGTTCCCAGCTGGGACAACTCAAAGTGCTGGGGAGGGTTTGCCACTGAATGACTAATTAGGCTGTGTAGAATGATAATGAAATAATTTGGGGCCAAAAATCACTTTGGGGGCCTAAAACTCTCTGAACTGGCCATTGATAGTGCTTTCTAATGCCCTAGAACAGAGGTTCTCAACCTTCCTAATGACATGACTCTTTAATATTGTTCCTCATGTTGTGGTGACCCCCAACCATAAAATTATTTTCGCTGCTACTTCATAACTGTAATTTTGCTACTGTTATGAATCGTTATGTAAATAGCTGACATGCAGGATGATCTTAGGTGACCCCTGTGAAAGAGTCCTTTGACCCCCAAAAGGGTCGCAACCCACAGGTTGAGAACCACTGCCCTAGAGCAATGTCAGATTGTGCGCTCTAGGCCCTGTCTAGAAGCTTCATTAATTCAGATAAATCACATAAGGAGGGGGCGGGGGTGCCTCAGGGAGAAAGAAGCCTTTGTTCCTAAATGCTTTTCTAGTACCCTCTCTCACTAAAACCAGAGAGGCAGTGAAGTTTGGTATTGAGGAGGACAGACTTTAAGTCCAATACATGTGACTCCTAATTCTATCTCTGATGCACATGACCTTGGGGTAAGTCAGCTCTTTAGCCTCTCCCAGTTCTAATTTCCTCATTTATGAAACTGAGAGCATAACACTTACCTCAATTAGTGTTACTGCAGGTACCTGACTGTGTAATGTTCACACTCATTAGTACGTTCAACAAATGGCAGAGTAAGAAAATTTGGTTGAAGAGATAACATATGAGTACAGTGCACTGTGCTAAAGTTTTGACAAGTATCACAATATTTAATCTTCACAAACAACCCCAGGAAGTAGATATTATTATTATTATCCCATAATACAGATGAGGACACTGAGGCATTAAATGGTTTAATCAGTTGCTTACGGTCACCCAGCTAGTAAAATGATGGGGCTGGGATTTTCGTCTATGCCTGCATGATTCCAAAGCCTAAGCTCTTACCCACTGACATCATTCTATGCCTTATACTATTATTTGAGACTTGACTTTAGTCAAGAGACTCTACTTGTAATCAGAATAAGAGTCCTCAACCTTTGGTGCTAAGGATCTACCATGCTTCTCATTTGATGTCTCGTGATCAGGCGCAGAGAGGAGGCTTCACAGCCTATAATGAGGGCTGGGGATGAGGGGAAGAGGATCACAGCAGGTACACCAATCACTTCTGTCAACAATGCAACCTAAAAGGAGGGGACTAGCAGAGACACACTCACACTTTGCTAGTCATTTAACCAGAAGCTGATTAGACCTGGGGAAGGCAAGTTGGTAGTAGCTGCCAAGTCAGATCAACCAACTGGGGACCCCTGGACTGGTACCGCTTCATCTGTGTGCAAGCTGTATTTCTAAGTTTTCTTATGTTTGAGTGGGGTTTAAAGGATTGCAGTTTGCAGTGGTTTAAAGGATTAAATGAGACAATGTACCACAATATCTAGCATGTAAAAATTGCTCAAATTACAATCCTTTCCCCATCCCTTCCCTCTTCAGTGAGACCCTGTTTTACTAGCAGTTGCTTTACTAAGTCCTTTTAAAAATCTGCCTTCCAGTTCTGTTTACACATTTGCTCACAAAATCCTTTCTCATGGATCTTCTCGGTATTACCTAAATTTTGAAGGAATTTTCAGAGTTCAAATGGTTGAGATTTTACTATATCCCATATGAAGTAAAAATACTGACATGTTTTTGGTTGACTTAATCAATCAGTAATCATTTATGGTTTTCAAAACATATTCACAATCGTCACTCTTGTGTGACTGATGTTCAAAACATGCTCTGAGGTTAAATAATCTTCTCCACTGCAGGGATGAGTGGAGAGCGGGAGCCAGGTGACACAGGTAAGATGACACAGAGGTGGCCTTCCATCTCCGTCCTCCTGACATCTCCTGATGTCAAGGCCAGAGCTAACTCCTCTCCATAATGGTATAATCCCTCTGAATAAACAGCAGGTCAATCAATGCCAATGTTTTGGGTAAACTACTGAAGGATAACTTGAGGTTCACCCAGATAGTTTAATCACAATAAGAAAAAAACAGTAGTCACTTTGTCTAGACCATGAGAGAAATCTACAAATTATAGTTCACCTGTGCAGATTTTCATTGGCACAACAGGAATCCTACAACAATGGGTATGACAGGTGCAGCACTGTCAGGGTCATTTGTTAAGGCTAAGAGATTCAATAAGGCAAAAATCATTTGGTGCAATGGATGCACTGAATTGCAATAAGGCAAAAATCATTTGGTGCAACAGATGCACTGAATTGCTAAATGAAGCAACAAATATAGAAGAGGCATAAAAACTGTCTAGCACAGTGCCAGGCACAAAGTCATTCAATCAACTCTTATTATTAGTATCATGAATACAGACAATGAACATTCGTTTGGAAGCAGGAAAATCATAAAACTTACTCTGGAATAATCAAGATCTCTGGGTGTTGAGTCTGTTAAAGCTCGTACCAGGGCATTCATCATACAGATGGGAGGAGAAGGTGGAGAGGGCTGAGAAGGTTCCTGTTGTAATGGGCTCTTTGGTTTGGAAGGCAGACGACCTCTCCTCCCTTTCAGACTGTCTGTACGGACAACTGATGCCAAAACAGAAAGAAAACAATCTTCAAAGTTTATGTTATGAATAGCCATAAATTGCAAAAAAAGAATCAAAACACATTACAGTTGAGCAATCACTAATGAGAACAACCATTTAAAAGTGGTAATAGTTTGGAATATTCACATAATGATTTAATGAGAGTTGAAACAAGCAGCATAAAAGCCACCCCATACTCACATTTGGTAATGGATTAGCCCTAAAAATCTCTTCCTTAAATAGAACACAGATGTATGCATATAAGCTCTCTTATCAATTTTGATAAATTAGAATAAATAGTCCTCAGTTATTTTTAAATGCAAATACATGCCATAAAAATAAAATGTTGAAAGGAAAGAGGAACTGGAAAAATTCACTATCCCAATGTAAATATTAACATTCTTTTGCAGTGATTTCTGAAAATATGTATAAACAAATCAGTAAAAAGCAGTAGATCCATACCTTCTTTAACCATTCCGACACTGAGACACTTCTGGAATCGACAGTACTGACACCGGTTTCGACGTCTCTTGTCTACGGGGCAGTTTTTATTTGCCAGGCAAACATATTTTGCATTTTTCTGCACTGTTCTCTGATAAAATACAATACAGAGATAGTCAACTAATAGTTTCTGGAAAGAGGTAGAACCTGACAAGATGTATTTTAATTACAACGTGAAAGGCGACAGTGCAATTCGTATAATTCGATAAATTTAATTTCCTAACACGCTAGCCTGCAGGAAAAACAATTTTATTAGTGTTAGCTGCTGACAATGAAAATCATCTTGGATTGTTCTGAAGCAAGTCTCAGGAGACACCCAACTCTGAATGATAAAATCATATCTGAAATTACCAGGTCAACATATCATACCTTGGAGAATTAGATTATCTCCACTTTTAATATCCCTTTGGGAACAATTTTCTACTTGTTCCACTCCCCTGATTATTGCTGACCTTATTAAAATAAAATCAAAATTATCTGGGATGTACTTTGTTTGCTATCAGTATTGTAAGTCAAATACCACAGTAACTAGCTTTGCTACCCAATAGAGATGAAATCATAAAAAGTAAAATCAGGAGTTGTCTGGTTAAAATATACAGGAAACAGGGTTTTAATGCGAACAAGAAATACACTGAATCAGCCTCTGTAGTTTAATTTCATCTTTAAAGAATATCTTTGAAGGCACTACCATAAAATTGGACTCAAAAAATCACTATCACATCCAAGAAGGAAAGAAAAAAAAATCCAAAGGACAAAAAAGAATGATAGAAAGAAATATGAGAGCCATATATTTTCAGTAAAAATTCCCATTAATAGTTTATTTCATAAATTATTATTGACATAGACACCAAAATAACCATACTATAAAAGACACATCATGAAACTTGGGCCTGGATATAAAAACAAGGTTGTATTTTTCAGAATCCATATAATTTTGAAATGACACATGGAAAGATTAAACATATTTTATGTTCTAAATTTAAAAGAATGCTTGTTTTTGTAAAAAATGGAAAAGATTTGTACAAATGGATCTTCTACCACTTACGGTGAATTTGTTCAGAGATTGCCTGTATCTATACAACCTCAAATAGAGCAGAGAATTGAAATTTATATGGGAATTCTGGGCTGCATTAAAAAAGAAAATTCAGGTAACTTGGGCTTTTTGATCTATTTTGTATCCAAAAGTCTAGATTTGCTTTCAACCTCTTCTTTACTTTCAGTCATCCTAACTGCATGTTTCAGTTTCAGCCTATCATCTTTTAATTTCATTTTAGGGGACAGTTTCTAAACTGCTTACATAAAACTTAAGCAGTACCCATATAACAAAACCAATCTATCTCAAGTCTAAGACATATTTCCTCTGCGTTAGTAGGTGATTTTAGTTTAAAATACAAAATTCTAAAACACAAACATACTTATGAGTTTCCAGCATTTCGATTCTTAGCAGTCTGTAAGGTTAGGAAATGTGTGTTTCCTGAATAAAGCTCTCTTTCATTGAACATGCAGTAATTTCTAACACTCTATTTCTTGCCATTATCCTCAAGGCTATATGCCAATTTGAGTGCTGGTGGCATTTTGCTTCAGGTATACATTTTCCCAATAACCTGAGGCCTTTCCCACATTTTTGTGTGCCCATACAGTTTAAGAACAGGGAGAGATCGTTATGGTTCAATCACCGAATTCCCATCATTAACTGCACTTCATGTCACATTTTTAAAGAATTCAATTTAATGGTAGAAAGCCACTGGGTAAAACCTGCTCTGGTTCCCTTAATTAACAGATCTGTGGGGTAGTTCTCCCCCATCCTGCCCCCACCCTTTCAAGTATAGATTTGTTTTCAAGGGATTGCTGCAGAAAAGGGAAGCTGTTGGGGAAAACTTAATTGACATTTCTAGACTCAGAATGTATTACCACTCTCGTATTCTTGTCAACTCTCAATTATTTAGGGTTGATTATATTCGTGGATTATTCATAATTCTCTTAATTGTTTTTCTTTCTTTTACCCCTTTCTGCTGCCAGTTTCACTGCCCTTCAGCATTTCCACGGCAATCCTGTAAAAATCAAATCTGCTAAAAGAATGCAGTTACTTGAAAGTAGCCCTGGTAAAGCTTTAGTACTTAAGAAAGAGGGGAAAAGTGGCTAAAGTGACTGGCTAAAAAAAAAAAAGGCTAAGATTCTGTATTTAAAACATCATCATCCTGAATACCTGCAGGGCACTTAACATATTGTAAAGTCTTTCCTAAGCGTTTCCTCATTTATCTGAAGAATTTAATTAATGACATGATTACTATCAGTAGATCAAGAATAACTATTGCTTGTTGCTATGTACACCCATCCACAAATATGTGCCTTTTTACAAATACTCTATAGTTTTCATTTAATAAGGAACTATTATTTTAGGGCTCTTTAAAAATTAGAAAGTGCTTTCATATATGTTTTTAGCTCATTTAATGTACAGCCCTTTCCTTTTATTCACTATTAGGGAAACTGAGGCCTACAAAGAACTGTCATGCCCAACATCACACAATTGGTAAGTGACAGATCAGACTCCTTGAGTCTTCTTACTACCATTTCAGCATGCTCCCGGATACGTCCTATTGGCCTCCTAAATCCTGGTTACCCAATCAGCATCCCACTTGCCCTCTCTCTCTGTCCTGTCTGGAGGATAGGAAGTGACTTGTGTGGCTGTGCAAATGCCTGAAATAAGGGCCAAGGTGGGTGGGGAATGAGGAGAATGGTACAGAAGTAAGTATCTGAAGAAGCCTGGGAGTCAGTACCAAAAGGGAGAGCAGCAAGAGAACAAGGTCTTTTCCTCCTGAGTGTTGGAAAGAACCTTGAACTTGGGAATCAGGAGAAACCAGCTGGAAACCCCAAGTGCAGCTAAATCATTGCTTACAGCATGTATAAGACTTCTCTTGTCTAGAAGGGGGCTGATGGCTCTCCCGCTGTAAAATTCTCCTTTATATACTTATGAGAGAAAGAACAATGTCTACCCTTGGCACTCTGTGTGGTACACAGGTGGGGCAGTATTCCTAGAGGACAGAGTGGATTGGTGAGACCCCAACTTCTATCTTCTATGAAGAGAACTACCCTAAACTGGGTCAAGTCATTTGCCCATCTGTCTGTTCCAATGCTGCAGAGTGAGGAAAAGGGTGTGCACTTTGGGGTCACACAAACATGAGTTGGCATCCTGCCTCTATCTCATTCTATAACTGTGTGTCCTGGGACAGCTGAACAACCTACCCAAACTTTAATGTTTCTATGAAACAAAGAAAATATCTACCTCTAAGACACTGTTAATAAAAATAGCTAGTGAGTGGCCAGAATTCAGCCTCAGGTCTGATCCTAGAGCCCCAGCTCTTACTGTAAGGGTTAAATGAGACACAAATGCCCAGGGCCTTGGTGTGCAGACCCTATTCCTTCAGACACCCTGGATGGACAGACAAGGAATGCAATCAGGTGTTTCCATTTTTGAAGTCACAGATCCTTTTAGGAATCTGCTGAAAGCTCTCCAGAAAATGCTCCTAAGGCAATGTCAGGGAAGGAGGTTCCCAGACCCCTCTAGTCCTACTGGGGTGGTTTCCTGCACATGTGCCTCAAGTGAAGCGCCCTGGAGAAAATGGGTGCGAGGTTGCTAGGAAGGGCTACAGGAGCGCATAGTGTAGATTACACCTCTCAAACCAGGAAGCACAGGCTCGCCCCTAACCCCCTCTGAAGCTCCCTTCAGCTAGGGGGCTGGCTGGGGAGGAGAGGGACCTCCAGGAGGAGGCAGGCATGTGCTCACCTTGAAGAAGCCCTTGCAGCCCTCGCAGGTGCGCACGCCATAGTGCTGGCAGGCTGCGTTGTCCCCGCACACAGCGCACGTGCCCTCCCCGGACGACGAGCTCCTGTTAGGTGGCGACGGCAGGGTGGGGCTCTCTCCCAATAGGCCGGACGCAGTAGGGGAGGGCTTGAGGCCCAGCGGCGGAAAGGGCAGCGGGGGCGCCCTCTTGGCCAGCTGCAGCCCATACGGGTGGCCCTCCAGCGCGGCAGCCTGGCCCGCAGCGGCGGCGGCTCCCAGCGGCAGGCTGAGTGCGGCGGCGGCCGTCGGGTCGTAGCCGAGGTGGTGGCCGCCGGCGGGGCTGGGCCCAGGCGGATGTGGTGATGAGGGCTTGAAGTGGAAGAGCGGGAAGCGTGCTCCGGCCACCGGGGGCACCGCCTTCATCGGTGGGTCCAGCAGCGGGCCGGGCGCGATGCAGCCGGGCGCTGAGGGCAGCGTGTCGTCCCACAGCGCACCCGCCTGCGGGGGGAAGCCCGGCGTGGTGGGCGTGGACGGCGGGGACGGCTTGAAGTACATGGAGGTGCTGGGGAGCACTTCGTCCTCCGGGCCGGAGGGGGTGGGGATGGATGGCTGCTGCTGCTGCTGGTGATGATGGTGGTGATGGTGGTGGTGGTGGTGGTGGTGGTGGTAGCCATGTGCGCGCCCATCCTCCACCTTGATCAAGGGTCGCGGCCCAGACGGCTGCATTTGGTACAGGCAGGAGGGCTTGAGTTCATAGCTGCTCGAGTAGCCCTCCATGAAGGTACTGAAGCTGGGCAGGGATGTGGTGGCGGTGGCTGTGATCTCTGTGCTGCCAAGGTCCATGGTCAGCTTGGTGTAGTCTGAGGGGTTCATGATCTCTGTGGTGTATTCCGAGCCGTATGTCTGCACTGCATAACTGGAACCTGGAGGCGAAGGGCTATATTGGGCTTGCACGCAGGGCATATCTGCAGGGACAGGGAAAAGGGTCTCTTAGAAGCAATTTGACCTGGCTTATTGTACCCTCAATGAATCCCCAACAATAAAAAAATAATAATAAAAATTAAAAAAAAAGAAGCAATTTGACATTTATTTCCTAGCTAACAGACAGCATTGGATTCATTGCTACTTAATTTGGGAAAAAAGAGGAAATGACATCCTCTCCTCCTTCTGGGAGCATAGACACAAAGCCCCACACCAGACTTTCTTCCTCCCAGGGAAGAAAAGCTGAATCCTTGACAGACAAAAGGGGCTGTCAAGACTCAGGCCTACTGGGGGACCTCTGTACCCATCTTCTCTTCCTCCCCTGTCCTGTCCTCCACCAGATCTGGGAAACTTGATGTCTTTCCTCATGAGCGCAGAGATTTTTTAAAAAGTGGTTTTGAATCCTATAAACTAATTGGGGTGGCATCCTCAGCCACAACCTGAGAGGACAAAGAGAAAGCCAGTTGGTTTATTCTGGAGGGAAAGAGGCCATTGGTCTCCAAAGCCACACACATTTATTTGTACACCTATTAGTCAGAAAAGGCACCCTATGAGAGACTTACTGGCCAAGGGAGACAGTGACATTCTAACATTTCATGAGTGCCAACTGCGGCTGCCCACACATGTTGCTTCCCACCCCCTTCCCAACTCCCCCAGAGAGGACTAGCAGCCTGCACAAAGTGGACCCCTGTTGATGGCTTCAGCCAGCTAGGTGGCGAGATGGGGACGTAGGCCCAGGAAATGGACTCGGGGGAGTTTGTACCATCTGCAAAGAAAAAGATCAGCAGCTGCAGCAAAACACCCACCAAACCTGCTCTCTGCTCTAATATATACATATACATATTTCCTAATTCTGACTATTAAAATAGATCAGTGGCTGTTTAATGACAACAGTTTACAGGTATCATAACAGGCAAGTTCGTGTAGGTACTTCCTTATGAGAAAAGAATTAGCACCCCTGGAAAAGAAGAAAGCAGTTTCTGAATTTGGTTTCCTGACAATTTAAATATATTGAGCCCCCAAAGTGTGGTACTTAGAGTCCTTACTATTCTTCAGAGTAACTGGGTGAGAACTGGGTGAGAAGGCCCTGAGAATTACTAAATGTAGTATTGATTTACCCAGTTATTTTCCTTTCTTTATGGCTAAATATAAATGGTAAAATGCACAGTTTCTGGTGGTTGGTTTTTCTGAGCCAAAGGAAAACCAGGTATTTAATGCCTGTTTGGAGTCTATGGTGTAAAAGGTGTGACTAATAGAGACAAGAGTGCTTCCTGTATTTCCTTTGACATCTTTCTCTTACCCACATTTCCAAATCGGATTGAGTCATGCATGTATAGGATGAAATCTTGACTTGAAAAAAGGTGAGGAGGGCCTGTTAGGAGAAGCAGTAATGAGGGGCCAGTTCAAGCCCTTTTGTTTTCCCAAGTAGGGCCTTAAAAACACACTCAGTAGTTTAAAGTTAAAGGTTTACTTATCTTGCTATCTAGGGGGTGAAATGAAAGACTCATCATTTAAAAGAAAGAACACTGCTTGATCTCTCTTCTCTCTTCAGCACCTCTAGAATTTCTCCCTCAGTCTTTTCTGTCATTGTTCCCTGCCAATCCCTACCTATTGCTCTTCTTTGTGTCTTTCTGAGGTTTCCAGCTAGAAGATGAGCTTGCTAGGGCAGCATTTTATTATTCTGTGCTATCTCTGGTGCCTACTCAGGCCTGGCACCGATTATTGCTTTAGCAAATTCATAAAGAGGTGGTACAAACCAAACCTGCAATCCATTCTTGCCAAACTCAAATTTACACCTTGTTTTCAGCTCAAATGCTTTTCTCTTTCCTTCTGAGCTTCAGTAATCTAAACTTCTGAACCCTACAAGCAAAAATACTCAGTACTGCTCTAAGTGATTCCATGGCTCTTACAGGCATACACTAGCTACAAAATACAGCCCAAATGAAGACACAAAATGTATAAAAGACCCCGATCTATTGGTGTATTTGCATTTTAGGAAAAGTAATTTTGAGAAGTGTATGCTTAATTTAATCTGGCTGCTCTACTCACTAGCAACAGGGCGTGGTATACAGAGGGGCTTCGTGCAAGGAAGCCACCTGTGCTGTGAAATTCCCGGCCCGCAGCCACTGTCCTGGCACTGGGAAGTCCACCAAGCCGCCGGTTGGGTGTGTGGTTCCCCTACCCGCTTCTCCCAGCCCAGGAAGCAGAGAGATGTGCTTTCAGACCTACCTGGAGGGTATCTTGTGCGCTGAATGGTGGGGCTGGGGGTCTCTCCACCGGAGGCTGAGAGCGTGAGAGGCGGGGGTGTCTGGCGAGGCGAAGCGGCGGCAGTGCTGCCTGGCTCCGCTGAGGGTCCAGGCTCAGGGCCCGGGCTTGCCGGGCTGCGTTCTTCCACAGTGGGCTCTGCAGGCACCGGGAGAGAGGACAGAGGTCACAGCAAGACCATGTTGGGTCACTGCAGCCTGGGCTGGGCGCGCGCGCGTGAGTGTGTGTGTGTGTGTGTGTCAGAGAGAGAGATACACACACTGCTGGGAAGCCTTTATAAATACTACGTTAATTACAAAGAATTATCATAAGGGTAAGGATGCTTAAGGGTACCATAGTCCCCCTGGGCAAAAAGCTTCAAACAGCGCTGGGGAAGCTGAGGGAAGGTTGTTCACACCCACCGCGGTTTTGTGGCACCCGAATCGAGGCTAAAAACCGAGTAGCCAGTCGTCGCCCAGAAATTGATCTCTCTGCCCCAACAATTGATTCCTAGCCCGGGAAGTCAGGAAAACCGAATAAAGGAGAACACTTGAGGAACGAGTTCCGCCCGCATTGAGAGGTCAGTGAGTGTGCGCAAGCAGAAAACAGCCATTTTCCAACTTCGCTGCCCCCACCCCTCAAATACAAATTTTACATGTTGCATAGGAAATGCACGAGGTCCGGAACGAATGGATGAATGCCCGGCGGAATTAAGAAAGTCTGTGCTTTTCATTCTAAATGCTAATGAAGCTTCGCTTCCATTAATCGCGAGTTTCGGGGGCCAGGGGTCAAGCAAACAAAAGGGCACAGTGGAAAGACGGCCGGCGCTGGAAGCAAGACTAGGAGGCAGAAGGCGTTCTCCGCGGGTGGGCCAGGCAGAGGCAGGTCCCGTGCACCCAGCGGGGGTGTCCCTGAGGGTTAGCGGCTGCAAGCCTACGAGCCACCCAGCTGCCCGGAGGGGGCACGTTGCAGGGGGCACGGTGTGGAGGGCACCGAGTGCGGCTCTGGGGTGAACATCAGCGCACAACCCGCAAGAAACTTTGTAGCTGAAAGCGCCGCTGGTCAGGCTTAGGGGAAGGATCTGGGTGCCCCAAACTCCGGCCTATAGCGCCCCCTTTGCCCAGGGTGGGCACAGCTCCAGAGTGGGAACTTGGACCGAAACCCCCCAGATCAAAACAATTCAAAAACCTGTTGGGTGCGCAGGCCGCGGGGTTGGTCTTCCTGCCCCGGGCTTGCTTGCAGGAAGAGAGAAAGGCTCTTGGAGTCCCCAGGTCCGGGAAACCCTCGACAGCTATCAAATGGGGGATTCCCTTGCCACCCCCAGCTCCAGTCCGAGCTGCTCCGGCGGAAAGCATGTGCTCGCTGTAGCGCAGGCACACGCGGGTCTTCCCATAGCGGTAGCGTGTGCTTCCCGTCCCCCCGCATCTTCAAGGTGGGTGTCCAGCAACTCCCCCCTCCTCCAGTGGGTGTCCTCATTCCCGTTCCACCCCAGCGGCCTTGCAAGAGGAATCTTTTCCGAGTGGCGGCCTCTGAACTCGGGTGGGCGGGGACCGCATCTTTCCAAGGAAGGGTTCCCCTGGAGCGCCCAGAGTTTGCAGGAGAGAGCCCCGCCGCCCTTCCTACAGCCCAGCCGAGCGCCCCACAGCTCTCTTGGTCCCTCAAACGGCCGGTTACCTAGGCGAAGCCTCCGCGCCTGGAAACACGTTCCGCCGCTCCCGCTCACGGCCTCCAGGGCCGGCAGCATAGAGCCTTGGGGTTGTAAATTAGGAAGAAATAACTAGCTCTGTCAAAGCTCCTTTCTTTCTCGTGGGCAGACGAAAGGAACACCCCCGTGTTCCCCTCCCGGTGGTGAAGTGTGTGGAGGAAACCGTGAAACGCACCATTGTGACCCGGGCTCCTCCGCGGAGTTTCCAACCCTGGGGTGCGGGGGCGGAGG
Organism: Nycticebus coucang; assembly: GCF_027406575.1. NCBI lineage: Eukaryota > Metazoa > Chordata > Mammalia > Primates > Lorisidae > Nycticebus > Nycticebus coucang. Next base: position 38,020,012 of record NC_069781.1, read on the forward strand.
TGGGGCGGGGGCAAGAGGAGGGAGGAGAGACAGACAGAGAGGGAAAGACAGACATTCTCAGAAAGTCCGAGGAAGACTAGACAAACTGCGGGGGAGAATATTTGCGAGCGCGCGGGCCCCGTGATGGGGGCGGGTGGGCTCATGGGGAGGGAGCGGGCGTGGAGATTGCCTTGGCCTGAGGAGTCTGATGGTCATATTACAAGCATCTTGTTCAGGGGAGATTACTCAAATAAAGTAACTTAATTGTGCCCAGGAACGGCGTTGGGCCGCTCTTTATTTCCCCAACTCGGTTCTAAAAAATACTTCCCCGTCGTGGGAAAAAGAGATCCGGGATTAGATTCAGGATGGAGTGAACGGCGTCCTGTACCTTTCTCCCAGCACTCTAAGGCCCTGGGATAACAGCCCGAGATTTCTGATTACTAAACTCCTTGCAGCATTTCCCTCTGGAGGCACACATAAAAGGCAATCTCCAAGAACGTTCTTGGAAATTAAGAGACAAGTGCTCCCCCCCACCCCCCACGACTGCCCCGAAGCTGCCAACAGGTTCAAGAGGTGCCTTTGCAAGTCAATCTCCGCAGCGTGCGCTCGCCTGACCGCTTTCCTTTCACCACCGGGAACTTTCATTTCTACTAACAGTAAAACATTCGGACAAAGTTCTCCAAAAAGCGCGAGTTCTGTCAGAGAAAAGTAAACCATGCCTGTCTCACACCGAGCCAAGGTCTGCCGGAGAGGGACGACGTACCCACGCGTGTCGGGGCGCAGGAGTCGGCAATTACACCCCATTTACCTCCGAAGGGAAAAGTGTAAACCGGCAAGTCCGCGACGCCGGGCAGACGTGCCTAGTGGAGCCCCGGGCTCATTTCAATACAATAAGCCACATTCCTACAATTACGCTCTCTTTCCTGAGGTCCTCCGAGTGCCTCTGCAAACTCTGCCTGCCACTGCCCAGGCCCCTCCAGAGCTTCCTTCCAGTGAACCTGCTCGGTGCCACCAATTAGGTACATTAACTTGGACCCACCAGAGCCCCTATTTTCAATCCTACTTAAAAGGTAGGAAAATTACTGCGTTCATCACCGGAGCTGCAACTCCCTGCCGTTGCCGCCGCAGCCGCCGCCGAGAGCATCATTACCATGACAACTAGAGCCGAAATACCCTGAATTACATCGCTAGAGCCGCTACAGCACAAATCCCAGTTCTCCTCTTTGTTAGAAGCTTTTCGCCTCTTCGAATGGGGGGAGGAATCCCACGAGCTCTAGAGATCCCCGCGGGCCAGCTACAGGGGAAAAGTTTCAGATCAGAACCTACAGGCTGCTCCGCCAGCAAAGGCGAAGCGGGGAGGTGAGGTAGGGGGAGGGAACCTCACGCTCAAAGTTGTCAATTTCAGGAGCGACGCTTCCCAGCAAGCCAACTTTTTTAGCGAGTCCCCTATTAACTGGGCGAATCTCATACGTACTTGAATGCTGTGGCGGTTCCGTCTTTAGAGCGAGTTTCTAGAGAGCTGTCCCGAAATCTGCACTGGGGGGCGAGTCACAGCTGCTGTCCTGGAAGGGCTGAGGTATACAAGCCCAGCAGCTCCCAGAGGCGGTAAGCGGCTGGTGGGGGATGCTGCGATCCCGACTCATGAGAGAGCGCCGCCGAGAGGTTCCACGGGCGTCCTGGCTTGGGCTGCGACCAGGGGGGAGGATGCCGCCGCTGTATCCACCTCCACGGCCACCGCCAGCGCCGTCAGCGTTGCAAAGTGAGCCCGGGAGGGGCGTCCGGCTGCGGCGCCGCGCTGCACCAGCAAGGGCACAGGGCAAGAGGGGTGTGAGCGCGCGGGAGAGAGTGGAGTGTGTGTGTGGAGCGTGTGTGCGCGCGTGTGTCTGTGTGCGAGTGAGGGAGCGGGTGTGAGCGCGTCTGTGTATGGGGAGCGGAGGAGGAGCAGGAGCTGGAGGAGTGGGGGGCGGGAGGCAGGAGACTCCGCTCTCCCGGCTGCGCGTTCGCTTGTTCTCTCGGCACGTCATTTATGCCACAGGAGCCCTAGTGGCCTCTCCATAGAGTGCCTGGAATGCGAGACGTCAATGTGACGCCATGGGACGCTACGTCACCCTCCTCCTCCCTCCCCTGGCCCAGCCGGTTCCGCGTGTGCGAGGGAGGGTGTGTGTGTGCTCGTGTGTGCGCGCGCGCGCTCCCAGGCCAGTCGCACTGCCGCACAATGGAAACTGCTCCGCACTTCCCGCCCCGGCCCTGGGGCTTTTCGGAGCCTTGCCTGCCAACTCGTTTGCAGCTGCGCTGCTAGCCTGGGCGCGCGTCTGCGGGAGGGTGCAGCAACCTCCTGCGGGTCAGGCGGCACCGCCCAGCTGTCAGGCTCGGGTGGAGTAGAGTTGGAGGAGTGCTGCTGGCGCGCCTCCGAGGCTGTCCCAAGGCACCCAGCCCGGGCGAGTGGGTAAGGGAGAGGACAGCTCTTCCGAAAGAGAAGGCTCTTCCAGCCACCTTCTCCGAGTGACCTGGCAGCCGGTGCAGAAGTCTGGCCCCAGCCCGAAGACTCCCCGAGGTGCAGCTGTGCTTTCCTCTTGCATTATAAAGCTATTTACTTCTCTCGGGTCCTCTGCCTAACTCGGGCCCCGCTCCCCATCGTTTACTGGGTGCGTATTTCGCACACGGATGCGATGGCTACGGGTTTTATTTCATTGCACTTACGGTGTGAGTTTCCTAAGTGAACGCATTATAACCTAAAGAAGTGGACGTCCATCATCCACAAGCGCGCTGCAGCAGAAACTACTTGATGTGTATAAAACAAACGCACACGTGTTGAACAGCTGAGCGGTTCTGACTGTTGCAAATCTTTCCTCCTCCCCAGCACCGGGTCAGAAATGGAACTCTCAGCTCGCACTTTCACTTTTTGACGATTGTAGTTGGGGCCCCTCTCATTGCCCAAATTAAACATTTCGAAACCAATCAACAGGATTTATTAGTCAGTCCCTCGCTAGGGGATTTGCTCTGGTCTCCTGGGACACATTTGTCACAAAAAGGGTGTGCCAAAAGCCTGGGCAACCGCATGTAGGAGAGAGAAAGCAAGTTCTTCCTGACAATGGTAAATTTAAGAGTAAATTTCTTGCTGAAAACAAAAACAAAGACTTATCAGAGTAAAGACTTCTAGTTCAAAGGTTGGCTGATGTGTGAAAGTAATCACTTTGGGAAAGAATTTTTTAGGAGAAAATATATATGAGTGAAGTAATACAGACGGACCCCACATAGTGTATTTGAATCGGTTGTGACATTTTATTTCTTTGACTTGTCCTAATCTGCATGTTAGGGTAAGGAGGGAGAAGAAAGGATCCCATGGTAGATAGCCCAGAATTGTAGACGTTTAAGAAATGAAGAAGGTTCGAGCTAGGACTAGAAACTTGAAAACGAGACTACATATAGATATATACAGCATGTATAAGATCTTTCTTCGCCTCCACTTCCATTTCAGACAGGGTGATGTGGAGAAGACCGTGGGAGGAGGCTCTGAAAGTGGACCCGGCGGAGAGAGGAACCGAGCTTCTGCCCTGCCGCGGGTTCCAATCCAGTCTCGGAAGGAAGGAGGGCGCTGCTACATTGTATCCATTCAAAAGCTGAAGGGGGGGAGCAGGACCTGGAGCCGCGCGCCGCTGACGCACGCGAGGCGCGTGATTGACGCAGGAGATGTTTCTAAATTCGGCGGTTGGCCGGGCCCCGCCGCCGGCGCGCGCCGCAGATAGCGGAGTAGGTTCCCTTCGGTCACCCCCGCCCCTTCTCCATTCAGCTACGCACGGGGCGGGGCGGGGCGGGGCGGGGCAGGGCGCACGGGGCGGGGCGGTGAGCGCGCGGGCGCGCGGGGATCCGGTCGAACCAAATATAGTCGGGCCTGGCTATTTTTAGCCGGGCCTCGGGCGCGAGCGCGCCGCGCGAGGGGGCGCCCTGACCCCGCCGGGAGTGCAGAGGGGGCGGGGGCGGAGTCGCCATCTTTGACTCGGCTCGACCCTGTCTAGTGACCGGCGACGCTGGGCCAGGCTCGGCGCCTGGGGTCGGGGTGAGTGGAGGTGAACTCGGGGAGAGAGGGGGGCGCGGGCAACTCTCCGTCCCGTGCGCGCTGTGAGGACGGAGCAGGAAGAAGCGCGGGGTACGCTCTGAGCAGTGGCGCGGACGACCGAGTGGGGCGCGCGGTCCTCGCGTGCGTGCGTGTGTGTATGTAGGGGGTGGAGGGACGGTGATCCCCGCCCGCCCAGCCGTCCTGCCACCCGGCAGCCTGGCCAGCCTGGAGTCGCGTGGGGGCGGAGCTGCCCGCGGCCACCACTTCCTGAGAGCCGGGGATACCCCTCCCGGACGTCACGCAGGAGCCGAGGCGGCGGTGGCGGCCCGGGGCTCATCCTGCACTTGCATCACGGGTGCAGCAGCTGCTCTGCTCCTTTGTGGCTTTTTCCCCTGTTGAGTAACTGCTTTGTTAACTGAAAATACCATGACGGGCCAGTGTGATCACCAGCTCCAGACCTCAAAGAAAGTGAAGCTGTCAGGCAAGAAGAGGGAGACTCCCCCAGCCGGCTGCGATGGTATCTGGTGGGTGGGTGTGTAGAGAAGCACTTGACAGTTTCCACGTATTACTTCTTGCCTAACTCTTCACCCCCAAGAAGGTTTAAAAATACTTTTATTTCCATGCTGTAAAATTTCATCTGTGTTCTGCACCCTGCTATTCCTCCTCCAATTTAAAACTCTCATGCAGAATTGGAATCACCGTAAGCAGGAACCCTAAAATTAGGTACAATTTTTAGGAAACATGACATCTTTCAACACATTTATTGAATAAACTACGTTTTCGAAATGTTAATATATAAAAGGTAAGACTTGCCCACTCAGTGTCGTTATAAAGCTACAAACCAAGTTTGTTCATGTGAATTGGGCTCCTTCAGACCGTTTTAAACCAGTATTCTTGTTTACTTTAAATTAAAAAAAAAATCCATCCTTGGCTAAGAATCTCTAGGTAAAGCATTTTCTCTCTATTAGTATCTTGGTAGTTAATTCTGTTCTCCCCCTTCCCTTTTCTTCCGCCTTGTGCCTTCTTTTCATCCTTTCCTCTCTACCAGGTCACCCACCGACCTCTGTTCCTCTACTGCTCTGTTAAACTAAGGGCCGTTGTCTGACCTGGCTGAGCCAATCGGCTGTTCCTGTCTCAGAGCTTCTATGGTAGGAATCTGGAGAGGTTCCAGTGGTCATTAAGGGGCAGCTTTTTTACACAAAGGCAGTCATGGAAGCAGAGACACCACAGCTGTCTGACATACCAGGATAACATCCTCTGCTTAGTCTAAGGTCTCTACACATATACAATTCTTCAGGTGACCTAAACGGAATTAATTTTTCTCTGTTCCTTTTATTGGCTCTGTATCTTTTCAAAAGTCTGATTTATTAAAAAATCAGGCATACTATTCTGTAAGGCATATGTAGTGTGATTTTCAGCAATCTAAGTTACTTTTTAAAGTTGAAAACAATTATTGAGTGAAACAATGCGTTGTAGTTAAATCTCTCTCTCTTTTCTTTTTTGGAAATCAGATAGAATAAGATCACCATAATCTGTTAAATATTAACTTTTCCGATTCAGTCCTTTTTCTAGAAGAGGGATGATCATGTGTGGTCTAGTTTACACAACAAAGTAAAGAAAGCAGTTAGTTTCTGCTTTCATAATTCTTAGCACAGTCAGTTAAAAACTCTTTCTATAAAGTAACTATTACGGAGTCACTAGATAATTACCCTTCATTTTGTTTTGGATTTGTAGGCCTAATCTCCTGAAAGAAAGTGCTCTTTCTTGGTAAATAAAAATGAAATTTGGGGAAAATTCCTTGTATGCGATATAAAACAATTGTTTTAACAAAGTGGGATTTACAAATTGCTTTAAATGCTCTTCTGATGAAGCAGTCTTGTGAATTTTTCTAATACCTAAAGATGATGATTCTTATTAATGCAAAGATTAGGTGAGGAAAAGTGAAATGAAAATTCTGAGCCAGAAGTTGTTACCTAAGGTGATAATAAGAAAAGTAAAAAAAAAGTGTGTAAATTCGAGTTTTCTAGAATCAGTGTAGACATTCTTTACTATATTAAATATACATTTATAAAATGTAGAAACTTTAGCTGACATTTATACATTTAAGATGTACCTGGGATTATTGTAGTAATTTTCTATCTGACGTACCTGCATACCACCCCTTTTTTTTTTTAGGAATTCTATCATTGCCAGAGTAGTCTTCCTAAAATATAGCTTTTGTTATTTTACTCTGGGACTTAAAAAGTCTTCAGCAGCTGTATATTATCTCTGACATCAAACCTAAAGAGCTCCTTTATTTTCACAAAATTTCCCTATTCTAGTCAAACTGGTATTCTTACTGTTCTTCAAAGATCCTTTTAACCTCCCACATTTTTTATAGTTTTCCTTTTTATGACATTCCCTCCTCCCCCTTCTTTTCTACTAATTGAAATTTTACCCTTCCTCTAAAACTAGCTCAAGAAGTGAACTCAGATTGTGCTTTAGTCTGTCACAAAGTTCTCATTTTACTGCCTTCTTTTCGTGTGTGGTAGTCTATTCTCTTGTAAAACTATGAGCTTCAAAGGCACACCTCACGCAACTTGAAATCTCTATGGCACCTAAGAATGTTCAGCATAAAATATTGCCTCATCTAATGTGAATACAGAGAGCAACCAGCATATAAGTTACAAATTATATAGGTTCAGATTTTCTTAGCATGAATGGACATATATGAGATCATACATTAGTTGTTTTCTTTACTTCAGCTTTGATTTTCCTGATTGAACACACCTTGTCAAGGTGCCCGCCACAAGCCCAGACAGCTGCGTGGTACAAGGAAATGGCAGTTTGGCTTGTACGTGTTATATCTGCGTAGGAAGATTTGCTATGATTTTTTTTCCTGGTAGACTTTTGGTTTGACTCTTTTTCTAACCTTTCCCCCCTTCTCAATTTGTACTTTCTCTTAGTGATGAACTAGGTGCAATAGGCTAGAAGTGTTAACATCAACTTGTTTGGAAAAATTTCTTAAGATTGAGAAAATTGATAAGATATATGTATAATCAGTTACATATAAAATTCTTGAGTTTTTTTCTTTTCCAAAATATATTTATTTAGATAGACCATATGACACTACACGCAGAGGTAAACTGGGCAAAAAGAGTTTGGAATTGTTATTTGTTAGAATTTTTAATTAGAAACTTATGTGACTTTGAATATTAAAATTTACTTTAACAAGGAAAAGGTAATAAAATAGTTGGGAAAGACTTTCTGTGGTGTAGAAAATTTTAGGAAAAAATAAAGACATGAGATGGAAATGTTAATAGTATAGGGCCAATAATATTTTAAAATCTAATTAAATAATGTTTTTCCATCCATTAGTAATAACGGACAAGCTTTCAGTCTGGTTAAAAAGATAGTTTATTTCTTAGTCATGTTATCCCCAATCACTGGTAAACTCTAGAAAACCTGAATAATTGGGGGGAGAAAAGTTATTCCTTGTGTGATAAATAAATTCAGGATATTATGTCTATGAAGGAGATCATCCTTTTAACTAGAGTTAACAAAGTAAATACTCTTTCCACATGTAACTGCATAACCCTTATGCATTGTCCCAATTCTTGAGAAAAAATTGCTCACATGTACAAGTTTCTTTTAACACGTTCCCCAAGAACGAGATGCTGTATGTCACAAGAGTGGGAGACTGACTCTAGAGGTATGGGTCTGGCTTTGCCTCCATGAAGCTTCCCAGCCTTAGGTAAGTTAATTTTGGAGGGACCTGTGGTGAGCTCACTTTATGATTTTTCAGGTACTGAAGTATCTTTCAGGTTCTAAAGTTAATGCTGTTTTAGGCCAGTTAAATACTGTGAATCATGAGTCATCTCTGTCCAGGTCTCCTAAGTTATTCCATGATTGCCGTGGTCTGGAGGCTTATTAACTCTTTTTTTTATACAACACGTATGCTTTTAGTAGTAATATATTAAACTGCTTTGGCCTGTATGGAAATTAACTATAGCCTTTGAGCGGGATCTTGGCGGCCCAAGAGAGTTAATGTCCTGCCAGTATCGTAGCCTTCTCCTGTCCTTGAAGTAGAAATGAGCAGAAACCTGGATAGTCCAAAAGTCATTTTTATATTTAGCTTTGGAATTTGTTTTTGTGCATCCATTTGAATATGGATGAGTCACAAATTGACTTCATACAAACTTTCATTGGAAGAGAGTCTGTTGTTTGCTCTTCTTCAGTTCCTTTCTAATCCTCCCTTGTGTTCCAGGCATAAACCGTTTCTTAAGTGTAGTGGCTGAGGCAGAACTATCCACTTCTTTTTTCCTAGAGAAGGCTTGGTGATGGTGGGGCTGCAAGTCTTTATGTCTCCTTTTAGAGTGTAAGTAAATAGAGAAAGTGAAATATTAAGAAGGTGGGTCTTAGGGAAAGTTCCAAGTAGGTGTTAAGTTAAAAAGGTGTTGGCAAAGTGATCAGAAAGAATACAATAGACTTCTGTTTGCAAACTTGTTAGGTTTTGTAATTGGATCCATCTTTATGAATACATAAGAATGGACTTTATAGGCACTGGGAAGTGTCTTTACTTTAGCAGATTGCAGGTTTATGTATTATATTGAAGGTTTGGATAGTAAAACCATGGTTTATCCATTAATTTAGGGTTATTTTTTAAATGCCTATATAAATACCATCTATATATTTAGGTATCTGATTTCCTACTAAGATCATGTAATTAGTAACTTACTCTGATTTTTTGCCATAATACGTTTTCCAGTATTTATTCCACATGTTTATAGTTCACTACTGGAAAAATTCTTCCCTGACATCTGTTGTGAATTAGTTCCCTTTTCTAGTTATGTTTTCTTGTTTTATCAGTTGTGAGGAAAATAGAAAACTAAATTTTAAGGATTTCTGATTTTTGTAGTAAAATTGCAAGAAACTACCACATTTTTCCTAATACCTGAAAATGATTCTTAAATTTACATGCTAAATCACTATTTTCATTTTTTAAACAGAAAAACAGTAAAATTTGAATCCATTTACCATTGTTTCATGTTTGTCAGACTGACTTTTAGTGACTTCTTCATACTTCTCAAATTTTTTTTAAAAGAGCTTCTATTATCTTGATCTTTTAAAAATGCCTTTGTGTTTGAATTGTCTTAAACTTGCATGTTCTTTGGGATGAATATTCTTTTTTTTTTTTTAGAGTCTTACTATGTCTCCCTCAGCAGAGTGCTATGGCGTCACAGCTCACAGCAACCTCAAACTCTTGACCTTAAGTGATTCTCTTGCCTCAGCCTCCCAAGTAGCTGGGACTACGAGTGCCTGCCACAACACTGGGCTATTTTTTGTTGTTGTTGTTGTTGTAGTTGTCATTGTTGTTTGGCAGGCCTGGGCTGGGTTTGAACCTGCCAGCTACCATGTCTGTGGCTGGCACCCTTGCCACTACAGGTGCGGAGCCTGGGATGAATATTCTTTGGGATGAATTATTGAGCACTTCAAGCGTTCAATAGAGTGGGTACTCTGTAAACATTTGATGAATGAATGGAGCCAGTTTTCTTGAAGTTTTATTTAAAATATTCTATTTTCTTTATCTTGACCAGCATCGGCCTTAGAACTTTCCTGGATGTTTGTACTCAGGAGGTAGCATAATGGGAGAGCAGAGAAGGCCTGTGGTGTGTTACTGTGCTACACTGCCTTGTCTCTTGATTGGCGCTAATCTACAGAGAACTGAAGGGCAGTAAGCCTGAGCTACTGTGTCACATTTGTGTTTGAATTAAGAAACCATTCAGGTATTCTAAGGAATTGTTTTACCATCTTTTGACCCGAAACACTCCCAGAATTATCCTTTTGCTTATCTCTTTATTTTGATGTGCTGCCTTTGTTGTGATACTTCACATGATCACGTTCTTCCCTCTTTTCATCAGTGTTACTGCCTGAACATATGTAACCTATTAATTGGTGAGTTCCTCACCTCTAGTCATCAGGCCTCTAACTGTAACCCTCACTTTGCTTTCCACTTGTAGATGCTACTATTCAAGTCTTCCAAGTGCACAGTCACTTGTTTACTACCAGTCACCCATGGAATAAGAGGCCCACGTGGGGAATATTAACTAGGACCTCAAATTATGTCTACTTTACATTTTTACACATTTTAAGATTTAATTTTTGAGAGGATAATATATTCACATGATTCAAACAACAAAACATTTGGAAATGAGAAGTTTCCCTTCCACTCCTGTTACCTACTAAATGACCATTATTCCAGAGTTTTAAAATGCATTTCCAAGCCAATACACATATAAATTCTGTTTCCTTTTCCTTTTTTATGCACATGGAAGCTTATGTACGTTGCTGTGCCTTTTTTACTTAACTAATGTATCTGGGAGATCTCTTCCACATCACTGTTTATTTAACCAGCCCCATATTGATGGACATTTGGGAAATTTTCCATCTTTTGCTGTTACAGGCAATGCTGCAATAAATACTTTTGTTATATAGATTATTTCACACTGGTGCAAGTATAGGATTTGTAGGATAAATTCCTAGAAGTAGAATTGCTGAACCAAAGGGTGTATATCTAAATAGCTTGATAGGTACTGCCAAATTGCCTTTTATAGGGGTTGTACAATTTATAGTCCACCAGAAATACATAGGCAAGTGTCTGATTATCTGTATTCTTGTCAACAAAAATCTGGTAGGTGAAAAATGTTATCTTAGTATAATTTTAATTTCTGTTTCTCTTATGAGTAAGTTTGAACATCTTTTCACATGTTTTAAGAGTCATTTATATTTCCTTTTTTGTGAAGTGTCTTTTACATTCTTTGCTTATTTTGGGAAGCAGGGGTGGTTTAAAAATCACTTTGTAGTTACTGTTTACGATATGGAGATTTGCCCTTTCTAATATGAGTCGCAACATATTTCCCCCTAGTTTGTCATTTGTCTTTCAACTTTGCTTATGATGTTTTTGCTATGTAGATTTTTTAAAAAATGTGGTTGAATCTGTCAGTATTTTATGACTTCTGGGTTTAGTCAAGTTAGAAAAACCTCCACTCCAAGGTAATGAAAGAATTCTCTCCTACTGACCTTTACTACTTGTATGGATTTTATTTTACATTTAAAATTTTGATCCAGTTTTCTTGGTCTATTGTGTGAAGAATGGGTCCAACTTAATTTTTTTCCAAATGGCTACTCAGTTGCCTCAACACCATTTGTGAAGTCTACCCCTGCACTGTTTTACTTCTTACTCAAAACAACACTGATTCATCTCCTTTTTTTTTCACACCAACTCTGCTGCGACTGAATATGAATACACTTCTCTGCTTTCCTTCCTGTGAGACACCTTCTTCAGTGGTAGAGATGTCTTTCTTCATGCTGCCTCCTTCCTTTCCTCGGCAAATACCACAGCCTGGCAGCCAGTGACTAGCTGAATGAGTACAGGCTGCTCACAAGGCTCTCCAAGATTTTTCATTGAGCAGTAACTGGTTAAAAAGGAATCCTAACTGGAATCAGGTTCCCTAGAAGACTGTTCAAATAGAAATGTCTTCTGGCTCTCTCTAGTCATGCTCACCAGCTATTGTAAAAACATAAGGTACACTACCTGGGTCCTTCTCTCTTGAGGGAGTCTAATTTGGGTTGCTTTCCTCCATGCAAATTCATATCATCTGGCACCTCTGCTTGTCTGACAGTGTGAGATATTACCTTCTGTAATTTGGAATGGGAACCATAATATACCAAAAAAGTACTGCTAGATTTCCTGTCACGCAGTGGCTAGTTCCAGAACCTCATTTACTGGGAAAGTGATTGTGGATGAATGATTTTGCAAACATGCCTCCTTAATGTAAACCCCAAGCAGATGATGTTTTTTCATCTATGAAATCTAGGAAAAACCCTAGCTTCGTTCTACCAGAAGAGAGTGTCCAAGCAGGCAGATGAAAATGATTTTCCTTGATACTCTTACTTAGCACTCTCTAAACTACTTGGGCTAGTTTTACAGCTTCTTAATAAAAGACTTCCTTCCATTTTGAACCATTGCCCTAGGCCATCTTTCCCTTCTAAATTGTCCAGTTCATCTTGCCAGTTTTTTGTTATTGAACCTTACCTTTTGATCCTATTTCTTATCTCTGCCTTCAGATTTTCCTTGATGTTGGTAGTACACTCCTTGTCCAGTGTACCAGTTTGACTTAAAAGTTATTATAGGCAGTCCCCGAGTTACAAACATCCGACTTACGTACAACTCACATGAATGGAGACTATTACAGTAAGTCCCTGAGTACAACTCTTACAGATAATAGGAAATGAACCTGTTCCATCTTACGTACAAATTCAACTTAGGAACAAATCTGTAGCACCTTTCTCATTCATAACCTGGGGCCTGCCTGTTTATAATTTAGTTGAAAGCAAACTGCTCAGCTGGTCAATTTGGTTAAAATAATGATTTGGTCAGAAATAAATATCCTAAGTTATTAGTTTTCAGTAGTAATTTTAGTGTATTATGGGATGATTAAACACTTCTGGCCCATTTTGGGGGGATTTTTCTGTTTTTTTTTTTTTTTTCCCTTTAAATTTCAAGTTTTTATTTTCAGCTACAAGAGCACATTGTTGCTTGTGATATAAAAAAGTTGAAGCAACCAGGGCAGTGCCTGTGGCTCAGTGGGTAGGGTACTGTCCCCATATACCAAGGGTGGTGGGTTCAAACCTGGCCCCGGCCAAACTGCAACAAAAAATAGCCAGGCATTGTGGTGGGTGCCTGTAGTCCCAGCTACTCAGGAGGCTGAGGCAAGAGAATCACCTAAGTCCAAGAGCTGGAGGTTGCTGTGAGCTGTGTGACGCCACTGCACTCTACTGAGGGCGATAAAATGAGACTCTGTCTCTACAAAAAAAAAGTTGAAGCAACCCAGCTGCCCCAAAATAGGAATATACTTGGATAAGAGTGATAAGGTTACTTGGAACAAACAAAACATATAGTTGATAAGATAAACATGTTTTCTTTATTATTTTACCCCCTATTATAAAGGCAGTGCATGTGCAGTACAGGACACTCAGAAAAATTTAGATAAGTAATAGAAGGGAAAAAAAAAGCCGTAAATTAATTTACCCGGGAATAACCACTTTGTCCTTCTTAGTCCTTTAGAATGTATTTTATACACATACACTCTGCATACTGTTTGTAATTTGCCATCATTTATTAACTCATTCTCCAGTTCGTGGTACATCGCTTTTGTTTAGGGTTAGGTTTTGGTTTCTTTTGCAATTGTGGGCTAGTCTACCTTTGATTGCAAATAGATAGCCATTCTCTTTTCCTTCTGTCTCAGTGCTGCCTCGGCTTGCATCCAGCCTGGGTCCCCAAGGGCCCCCCCCCTGCTTGTTTTAAGTGGGACAGTTTGTAAATGAAGCCATTCTGCCAAGCCTTTCTATGGAATTACTAAAGAGGCCCAGTTCCAAAATTCCCATGGTACCCTCTGATTATATAGAAATTTTTTTTTGTTTCGTGCTTGATATATATTATGTTTTATGTATGCAAACTACTTGGAAACTGAAGAAGGGGAGAGATTAGATTGGTTCTACATTAAAATGAAATAAAGAGACATTGCAACAGAGAAATTCATAATCATTGAGGGGAAATTATTTAAAAAGTTTTTCTCCAGGAGAAAGGCTTTTTCCTTTCTGTCTGGCCAAATGGGTACATCCAGGAGCTATGGAGGAAGAAGCAGTCTGATGTAATGCACTTTCCTCTGAGGGTTCACTGCCGACAATTCTACTACACTCTACAGGAATCGCAGCTCCACCCAGGTGGATAAAACGTATAGACCAGGATATAAAGCTAAGCAAGTTTACATCATATATAGGATTTGTGTGCACCATGGTGGCTGCAAATGCCCGGTTCCTAAGGGTGCAACATATGGCAGGACCGTTCATCACAGTGTTAACCAGCTAAAGGTTTGCTAGAAGCCTTCATTCTGTTGCCAGGGAGTGAGCTGGATGCCGCTGTGGGGCTTTCAGAGTCCTGAATTCTTACTGGGTTGGTGAAGATTCCATATACACATTTTTTGCAGTTTTTTGGCCGGCGTCGGGTTTGAACCCACCACCTCCTGTATTTGGGGCCAGCACCCTATCAGTGAGCCACAGGCACCGCCCTATATATACGTTTTTTGAAGTTTATCCTCATTGATCATTCCATGAAGCTATCAGAAGAAATCTTGACACTACAGTGGATCACCAAGTCAGTTCACAGGCATAGGAGATGTGTGGGCTGACATCTGCACGGCTCTAGAGCTGTGGCCTTGGAAAGGGCCATAAGTTCCATCATACCATTTGTAGTTCTTGCTGTGCAGCTTGGAGAAGGCAAAATATTCTTCTGCCCCACTGTTACTGCTAATATAAATAAAGTTTGTAAATTCAGACCTATTAAACAATTTAGGATGGTCAAAAAAAAAAAAAAGATTTTCTCCAAAACAGGGTTGACAAATATGTGCTATGTGTGTGCCTAAACCCAAGTCCATGGTCAACTGATTAATCGTCATGGTACTATTTTCCATTGGCTCAGAACCAGCTTTCATTCTTTCTCAAAATGAGGTTCTAGGTAGCTATATCTGTTGCAGTGGGGATAAACCTAATTATCATTCTTACTCTAAAATCTTGCATTATGTTGTTTTTTTAAATAGTAGATTGACCAAGAAAGTTATAATACAATTTTTTTTTATCTTATAAACAACTTTATGATGTTAAATATGGGATACAAGCAGAGAATAATTATCTGGATCTCAGGCAAAGCACATGCCTCATAGTTAAGATCATGGAAGCAGCATAATTAAATTATAGATTTGTTATGGAGTGAAAACAATGTCATAATAATACTCATTATAAATTGCCCATGGTATGGTCATGGTGATTGACTCCCCAGCATTCATTCCACCCCAGATGATTAGGCTAAGCAGTCATGGTTAATCCTATTTCCTTTGCCAGTGAAGGGTTTGGAATGATCTGTAACCTGTTCTGCCCAATGCAATGTGAAGGAAAGTCTGGAGGAGTGCTGGAGTACTTCTGGGGAAGGATTTCCTAATCCTAAAAACAGAGAAAAGAGACGATGCCTCCTCTCCCTGTGATGTTATGTTTGAGTATGATGGCTAGCGCTGTTCTAGCCATCTTGGGAATGGATCTAGAGATGGCAGAACAGAGAGATGGAAGAAACCTGAGCCGTTGATGACCTTAGTGAACTGCTGATTGTGTTGTACTTGGTCTGCCATACCTCCGAACTTCCAGTTCTGTGAGATAGTACAGTTCCTTATTGTGTAAGCCAGCAGGATGTGGGATTTTGTCACTTGCAGCCAAAAACATCCTGAGTGGTATACTCAACTCTGTTCCAGTCAGATGCATGTCAGGTGGAATTGATTTTATTCTGATAAGTTTCTTTTCACCAGATTCACATTATTTCATTTTAATCACACTAATAGCTTCACTATATGCTACCTGAAATCTTCAGGAGTGGGGCTCCTCCCACTGTCTTTTGGCTTGATTAAGTGGATGTAGATTCTGACTTACCAAGTCTCATCTCAGTCTTTTTTAAGGGGCCCTACCTTAGACCAAGGTTCATCACAGAGAGCAGCAAGGAGCCAAACGGCACTCGCCATCTGTTCTGGAATCTTTTGGGTTGTTTGACTGTCTGTCTGGTGGTGTGACTGCTCCTGTTTGTCTTTCGTTCCTTCTTTTCCTGATTCTGATTTCTTGCTTTGATCTTGGTTCCTGCTCTTGCATATTTTGTGTCTTATGCTTGATCTCAAGATTGTTTGGTAGATTTATTTTCCTCTCTTCCTTCTCCCTTCAGCCTCCTTTCTTCCTTATCTCCCTCATCCACTCCTTCCTCACTTTGTAACTTTACTTTGTGGCCAGTGGAGATTGTTCTGTGTAGATGGGGAGTTTAGTATTTGCCAGGAATAATAATGAGTTCAATAAGTAATCATGCAGCTGTTTGTTCTAGACTAGTTTGGTAGAAAGGAAGAGCAGGTCAGCACTTGGGCCAGCCAGAAATGAATGGTCTGGAGTCTTACTAAGGCTTCACTATTTGCTACCTGAAATCTTCAGCAAGTGACTTAAACAAATGGAGATTGTTCTTTAAAGTTTGCTACTATTGTATGATATTTTCTCTATTATTATTGTGATTAAAATGAAATAATGTGAATCAGAAAAAAAAACATTCTTTTAAAAAAGGAATACCCAAGCTTTGTTGGATTTTCTGATTATTTTCCAGTAAACTAATGGGGTTGACATTTATATTTCAATGATAACCTAAGGTCTGGAAAAAAAAAAAGGAAAAATCCACACAATATTAATAAAGGTCAGGATGTTGTTCATAAGGCTTATTTCTAGTTCAACCAGAAATTCTGGTCAGCCAAATAAGGGGAAGGAGAAACCAATAGAAGAAACACCCCCTCTAGTGGCGAGGGGCCAGCGCCTATACGGTTGCTGAGGTGGGTGATGGGAGTGGAATACTTAGGATGTTTAAGTTTCTTAAGAATAATTCTGAGGCTCTTGAGTTGGAATAGTTAAGGAGGGTCTTTAGTTCAGGCTTGCTTTGTCAGGAGACAACACATTTCCCAGGATAAGCAGCTTGGTATTCTAATGCGGAATTGATTATTTGAAAAATGTTGAAGCTACTAGTTAATAGGAGAGGTTTATAATTTACTTTTATGTAGGCCAGTTAGAGATCATGAAAATTAGGAGACCATTACTTCTAAACTTCTTATTAGTCTGAGTTGATATAGTAGATACCTTTCTAATCCCATTCGGAGGAGGAGAAATCCTATGTAAAGTGTGCATGCCATAGAGTAGTATTCATCTATTTTCATGTAGAATATTGGTTGTGGATTTCCTAAGTATGAATTTTGATTTGAAATTTTTAGTGGTGATCCTGAGAACCAAATGTTTAGCTTACATCTTGGAAGTGATTTGTTGGTGGCTATAGAAAGGCAGTGAAGTTAAGTATATTAAAATAACATATTCAATTATTGAAGACCCATAATTGAGTGGCTTAGGATGAGAACCTCATGCATTCTCGGAGGACGTTTCATCTTAACAATGTATGTCGTTGATGATAATCTTTGCAAGTGATTATTACATTTATAAATTTCAAAATCCATTTAAATTTTTACTATTTCAACTTCTGTTTGGTAAGGATTCTTCTTAAAGACTTCTGAAGAGACAAAAGCTCAGTGAATAACATTTTTATGATATTCTGTTAGATCTAAGAAAGATTTGAATGCCATTCAAGTCCAGTTTAGAAAAGAATGGTTAAAGCCCCAAGAAAACAAATTCTGGTATAAGGCTGCATTATCGACTTGCCATTTTTTTTTTTTAATTTTTAATGCCAAAATTCCTTGCCCTAAAGGAAAGAAATTTGAAGCTTGCAGGAGGCCAGCCTTTTCATAAGGTGGAATATGTTTGGTGACATTTCTTATGGAATAGTAATGGAATAATTCCCTAGAAATTATAAACTTGTACATGGATGAAGTGAGATTGTAGGGTTATGAAATTATTGTACATAACTTACAGAACCAATATCCTTAGTTTATGGTTATACTTCTTAAAGATTACTTTATTTCAGAAAATAAGAACTGGGTTTGGCAGTAAATCAGAATCTACCTGTTGGGAAAAACCAGAAATAGGAGGAAGAAGTTACTAATAGTTCAGTCCTGAGAAAATTTCAGTTTGAAATAATTGTGAGTTAGAATTATATGTTAAGCAAGTTCACAGATAGTGTGGAAAGCAAATTGGTTAAAACTGATTTGGTAATATGTTAATATTTGGGGGCAATAAACCAATTAGATGGTCTCTTTACTCAATTAATGTAACAATAGTACAGGCTAGGTAATCTGGAGAGAAGTTAAGTAGATGATAAGGTTAATGGTAATGATACCTTCCTTAAATCCTAGTACTGAAGATATACTATGTATATTAGTGATAGCTTAATTCTATAAATAAAAGTCATATTAAGAATTGACATAGGGCAGGTATGGTGGCTCATGCCTGTAATCCTAGCACTGTGGGAGGCCAAAATGGGAGGATTACTTGAGCTCAGGAGTTCTAGGCTGGCCTGAGCAAGAGTGAGAATGAGACCCTGTCTCTACTGAAAACAGAAAAAATTAGCGTGCATTGTGGGGAGCACCTGTAGTGCCAGCTACTCAGAAAACTGAGGCAATAGGATTACTTGAACCCAGGAATTTGAGGTTGCTGTGAGCCAGGCTGATGCCAAGGTTCTCTAGACTGGGGTAACAGAGTGAGATTCTGCCTCCTAAAAAAAAAAAAGAATTGAGTATAATAGTAGCATCACTGAATTAGGCAAGTATTAATTTGTGTAAAGGATTGTAGCTTCACAACCCTTGAATAAGGAACTCTGAGGCTCTAAACCTCATTTGAAATTCCAGATAAAGTATAAGAATAATAATTCAAATTTCATAGGATTGTGCCATATTCTGAGTATTTTCATGTACATGATCTCAGTGATTATTAAAAGAACCCTGGGTGATAGTAGTGGAGGCTTGGAGGCTCTGAAAGGTTAACAGACTTGCTAAAGAGCAATGATAGGAGTGGGACTGGAGCCCAGGGTTCCTCCCCAGATCCTTAGTTCTTGATGTTGCCATAACAAATCACTACAAGCTGGATGGATTACAATAACACAACTTTATTCTCTCACAGTTCTGGAGGCCAGAAGTTCACAGTCAAGATGTTTGATAGGGCCACATTCCCTCTGGGGGGTCTAGGGGAGTGATCTGTCGTTTGCTTGTCTAGGTGCTGGTGGCTGTCAGCATGCCTCATTCCATTTTTTGCCTCTGGGGTCATATAGCCTCCTTTTTTGTGTGTCTTTTCTGTCTCAAATCTCTCTCTGCTTTTCTCTTACAAGGACTGACTTTAAGAGAATTTACTAGTCATTGAATTTAGAGTCCACCTAGATAATCCAGGATGACCTCATCTCAAGATCCTTAATTTCATTATGTCTACAAAGATCTCTTCTCCAAACAAGGTAACATTCACAGGTTTTGGGGGTTAGGTATGGAGCTATCTTCTCAGGAGCCACTATTCAACCTACTACATTCATTAAATGCCATTTAATTCTGTATCTTCCTTTGAATTGAAGAAATAAGTTTCCATCTGAAGATAGACAGGTGGACTAGGGAATTTTTAGCTGTTAGGTAGAGAAGAACTTTGAAAATATTTCTGGTTGTTGCTAAGTGATTAGTAAGTGTTTGTTAAACTTTCAGAGGTCAAATGTCTTGGATAGATATTTGCTAGAGAAAGAGTAAATCAGAGTAAGGTGAAAAATATAATATATTCTCCAAAAGGTAGTCACTGACAATGCCTTGGCAGAAATAAGAATTGAAATAATTACCTAGGAGTTCCACCAAGTTGTTGTGCAAGCGTTTACATTTACAAACTATAAAAGTGGGACTAAATTAAATCATTACTTTTTATCACTAACAATATTTGAAATTGACTATTTCATTTTTTGAATAATTGGGCTAAAAGAGAGAGAGAGAGAGAGAGGCCTTTTGTTAATGGTGTTAGTCTGTATGATCCGTTTCTTGCATCCTTTGGGCATTTTGGGGTCAGATAAATTAAGATGCTCCATGTTTATAAACTCTTTGAGTCAGGGGACTTGGCTTGTCTTACATATAGTTAGATCCCCAGTCTAGTTCATGACACATGGTAGATGTATTCAAATAACATTTGCTGTATGAGTGAAATCACCTTTTATGACACCCAAATCAGACATAAGTCCTATACCATTTCCCTTTTTGAAGGGTTGTAAGATCTATTCATTGTAGGAGTGGCCCCACTGACAGTTACTCTGATAGAGCCTGCAACGTTTTCATCTCCAGTAATCTTGAGCTCCAGGCCAAAAAACTATTTTCCTTGCCATCTTCACGTTAATTGAAATAGTCGATGAGATTTGTTCTGCCTGTCAGTTCACTTCTCACGAGCTTGGGGCTGAGCTGCCATTAGGAGACGTTAGGATGTGCTGCTGTTAGTCCTATGCACTATGCTCTGTGCTCTGTGCTCAGGGGAGGGTCTTTTGCTCTCTCCAGTCTGTAGAGTTTTTTTTTTTTTTTTTTTTTGTAGAGACAGAGTTTCAATTTATTGCCCTCCGTAGAGTGCCGTGGTGTCACACAGCTCACAGCAACCTCCAACTCCTGGGCTTAGGCGATTCTCTTGCCTCAGCCTCCTGAGTAGCTGGGACTACAGGAACCTGCCACAACGCCCGGCTATTTTTTTGTTGCAGTTTGGCCAGGGCTGGGTTTGAACCCACCACCCTCAGTATGTGGGGCCGGCGCCCTGCTCACTGAGCCACAGGCGCCGCCCCAGTCTGTGGAGTTTTGACTCACTGATACAGGTTTTGAATTTAACAGCAGAACTCTATTGACTCTTAACTATGTGCCAGCTTTTGCATATATTATTTCAGATGTTGCTTCTAGCCAACCTTAGAAGCTAAGTAGAAGTAACATTGTTCCTATTTTACAGAAGCACAAAGAAGTTAAGTAAATTGCCCAGGTTCACACCAAAATTTGAACCCAGGTAGTCTCACTTCAGAAACCATGTTCTTAACCATGCCCAGTGACAGCCTCATGCTCATTTGTTTGTAAGTAACCTTGTCTTCTTTATGAAAGTTTATCCCTTTTCTGTATTCTCTTTGTTTTTTCTTTCTGTTCTCTCTTTCCTTAATTTTTTTCTACTTTTTTCTTTCTCCCTTTTATCTTCTCTTTTCCCCTTCCCTTTTTCCCTCCCTTTTCTTTCTCTTTTATCTTTCTTTTCTAATTTTTAGAGACCGGGTCTCACTGTTGCCCAGGAGTGCTGTGATCATAGATCACTGCAACCTTGAACTCCTGGGCTCCAGTGATCTTCATTCCTTGGCCTACCAAGTAGCTGGGACTACAGGTGCACACTACCAGGCCTGGCTCTTTTCTTTAGTCTTAAAGCAGAAATCTTGCTAGTATATATCTGGGATAGTTTCCTTCTGAGGGACATTTTCCTGTACTGTGTTTTGCTTATGGCTTTTTCTAATATGGTCCTTGTTTTCCCTTTGGAACTCCTTTTATTTTCAATTAGATCTCCCAGATCTGCCCTCTTGTTCTCTTATATTTCCATTTAGGAATTCTATTTCCTTTTATTTTTGCCTTGGATAGTGTGATACTTTCATCTTCTCTTCAGATAACAAATTTGTTCTTTGGAGGGTCTGTTGTATTTTTTACTTTCTCAATTGAAATTTAAAATTTATAAACCATATTTAAATAATTCTCTACTGTATTATTTTGTTCTTGTTATTCCTTTGCATTCAATACCATGTGAAAAAATATATAAGTAAATATGATTTATCTTAGAAATGCAATGCTATTTCAACATTAGGAAATATTAATGTAATATATCACTTTAATAAATGAAAGGAAAAAAAATCCTCGTATCATTTCCACAGATAATTGCAAAGGTTTGTGATAAATCTATACCCATTCTTGGTAAAAAACAGCTCTTGGTAATCCAGGAAAAGAAGGATGTTTTCTTAATAGCCAGTATCATAGTTAACATTGAAATACTTGAGCAACCTGTCTTAAATGTGTCCTCAGAACCATGGATCTGGTATTTTATATAAAAGAGGATATCTGTTTGTATTAGAGTAAAGCAAGATGTTATAAAGTGGCTTAATACTATAGAAATTTATTTTTGTTTTCTCTCCATTATGCATGTTTCTAGTTAGTAGGCAGTATGGTGATTCAGGAACTTAGGTCCCTTCCGTTATATGCTCTCCCATTTCCTAAGGCCTTGAATGCTTCTGTTTTCAGCTGATGGAATTGCAGAGATAGGGTGGAGAATGTACTTTCTTCTCAGTTGCCATGGCTTGGATGTGACACACATTATTTCTGTTCACATTCCCATATTCCATTGACCAGAATTAGACAAGTTGTCTCACATATCTCCAAGGTGTTTATGTGTTGGGGGAAGGAATGGGAAACATTATCTGGCTAGGTAGCCACAGCTATGGAAATAGATATTCTTTTTGTAGTTAGCAGGAGTGGAGATTAGGGCCATCTGAATGAAGGCACTGGGGTGATATCTATAAAATTTTATTATCTATGTTTTATCTCAAAATTCCACTTGCAGAAAATTTCCCTACAGATATATTCACATATATATGCTTATTTGCATTTTAAGGACATACCTAGCAATACTGTAATAGTAAAAGATTGGAAACATTCTGAATGTCATAGGGGACTGAATAAATAATGTATATCTGTACAGTGGGACAGTCTGCAGCCACTAAGAGGAATAAGAGAGTGCCAAGTGCACTGGAGAGAGAAAAGCAAGGTACAAAACTGTGTGTGCACAGCTACCACTTATTTAAAAAGAGAAATACGTGTACATATACTCATATACTCAGAATATTTGTGGAAGGGTAGGGGGAAACTCAAAGAATCACAAAAACTGGTAATGGTGGCTGCTTCTAGTCAAAGCTATAAAGTAATAGGGGATTAGATGAGAGAGAGACATTCTTTTACTGTATATTCTTTTGATGTGAACCTACTTAAATAAATATAAAGTCAGTTGTGGAGAGTGGTGCCTGTGGCTCAAAGGAGTAGTGTGCTGGCCCCATATATCTGAGGTGGTGGGTTCAAACCTGGCCCCAGCCAAAAACTGCAAAAATAAAAAAAAAATAGTTGTGGAAGTATATTAAATAACATGGAAAGATGGTCATAATATATTGTTGCTTAAAAACCAGTTTACTGAAAACTATGTACAATATGGTCTCATTTTTATAAATGAAGAAATAAATGGGAAATACACAAATGGTAGTTTGTGATTTTTTTGCTTATCTGTGTTTTTTTGATTTTTCTATAATGAACATTTATTACCTTTGTGATTGAAAAAATTATACAAACTAAGAAACTCAGTGAAAATTTTTCTTGGAAGTCCTTGTTGACCCTGCCATGAAACCTTTTCCCATTTCTCTTGTTAAGGCTAATGAATGCCTCCTTTTTTCCTTCCATGAGACATTATTCATACATTCATCACCCTTTGAAATGTATTACCATGTATACCTTTGGCTCATTAACTCTGTGATCTTAGAAGACCTGGATCTTGCCAGGTATCCCTTTCTGTGCTAAGAACAGTGTCTTTCTTATAACTAACGTGTACAGTTAAACATTGACTCATTGCTAAAACCGGGAGTGCAATGAGTGAAATAGTTGGGTACTTTCTGTTCTACTGTGATGCACTGTACCCCAGATATCACTGACTTGTTAGTGATGCCAGTAGCTTATTAGTGCAGTTCAAAGCCTGTGGGTCAAAGGTTTCCTCTCTAAAATGACATTGGTTGCCCCCAGAGATCTCTGTCTCTGCATCCTAAGTTTGTTGGCATGGGTGTGTAATAGAAGTAAATGTAGTAAGAAATGACAGCGTTTAAAAAAATCAGAATAATCAAATTGCTGATGTCATGGTCTCTGTGCTGATACAGATAGATACTCCTATCTGCTTGATATTATAATTTACAGTAGTTACTTCCTATTTTTCTGTCCAGACTATTTTCCTTTCCCTATTTCTGTCCTTTTGCTACAACCCCTCCTTGTACACATAGCTGTATTTTTGGTATAGATTATCAGGGGTCATTTGTGAGTGAATGAATGAGAACAAATACAAATGAAAGAATTGGGAGCTGAAAACATTTGCAACACTAAGATTTTTAATTGAAAATTGGTTAAGAATGGATTTGATGCTCAGTTTTATTACTACAGTATCTTTATCGTCTATATTTTTTCCCTGTGTTCTAGTCACAGAGAACATAGTTCTCTGTAATTTTATTACTACAGTATCTTTATCCTTCACATTTTTTCCCTGTGTTCTACTCACTTCTCCCCATAGCCCAGAAGTTCCTGGTTTTCTTTCTCCAAGCCTTTTTTTTTATTGGGAAATTCTCTGCATATATCCATGATCCAGTGTGTCCTCTTGACTGGGCCATAGGAACCCCAGCTATCTGCTTACACATTATGTCTGGGTGTGTCTGTGAAGGTGTTCCCAGAAGAGATTTGAATCAGTAGACTGAGGAAAACAAATTGCCCTCCCCAGTGTGGGTGAGCATCATCCAGTCTGTTGGGGGCCTGAATAGAACAAAAAGATGCAGGAAGGAAGAATCCTCTGTCTCTGCCTGACCGCTTGGACTGGGACATAGGTCTTCTTGTGCCCTCACATTGGTACATACACCAGCGGCACCTCCAATTCTCAGGCCTTTGGGGTTGAGCTAGAACTTACACTGTCAGTTCTGGTTCTCAGGCCTTTAGACTCAGACTAAATTTACACCACCACCTTTACTGGGTCTCCAGCTTGCAAATAGTAGATTGTGGGACTTCTCAGCCTCCATATTCTCATGAGCCAATTCCTCATAATCTCTTGGTCTCTTTCTGTTTCTCTGGAGAACCCTAATACATGTACCTTCCCATATGGAGCCAATTTAGATGCCACTCTTGTCAGGTAAGTCATGTCCAGTCAATTTCTCTCTTCTCATTCTTCTGTTAAATCATTATACTTCATTAGAGCACTAACTATAGTTTGTTCATTCATCCTCTATGCATTCATTGCATGTGCATATGTTCTGGGAGCTAGAATAAGAGACCACTAAGACAGTCCTCAAGAAGCTTACAGAATGATGGAGGAGGCAGCTAAGTGGAGAGTTTCAGTGCAGCATGTGTGTGCAGCATTCTGTGGGAGTGCGGAGAAGGAGCCGCTAATCTAGCAGGGAATGGTGGATTCCAGAAAGTTGAGTTGAACACCGAAGGTGGAGAAATGGAGGTAGGAAAGGGAATTTTCCAGAATGGTGGAGCAGCAATAGACCATGGAAATACGGAATGTGTGGCATGTCTGAAGAATGGTAAGTAGCTCAGGTTTGAGTGTGAATGGGAGAAGTGGCAGGAGATGAAGCCGGAGAGGAAGAAAGGGTACAGTTGTGATGGGCATTTTGTGCCAAGCTAAAATGTGAGCTTTCTGAAAGCAGTGTAGAACCTTCAAAGGATTCTGTGGAGCAATGTAAGCAGCCCTTAAATTCTGAGCTGCTCCTGCCTGAGGGCAGGAATCAAGTCTTATACATCACTATGTTGCCTTAGCACCTGATACAGTGCTTAATACATTGAGGAGCAGTAAAGTTGAATTGGATTTGCTGGGTACTTCTCCAATATTTTAAAATAATTGATTTATCTGAAATAATAACAATAGTAATGGTATTGCATGCTTTTGCAATCCATTGAGTCTATAAGCATTATCTTAAACCTAAGTCTTACAAGTACCTGAAGAAGTGGATATTGTAGCTTAGAAAGTCCAAGGGAGGGGACTGGAGCATAGTAGTTAAGTCTGCTTAGGTTTGAATTTCAGCCTCCTCACTTAATTAGTTTTGGATCTGAAAGTTAGGTATGTGCCTCAGTTCCTTCATCCATAAAATGGTAACGATAATAATGATACCTGTCTCATAGAGTTTTGAGAGGATTAATGATTCATGTTAATGTGTGGAAAGTGCTCGACCCATTCTTGCTACTGGATTACATACTTAGTCAATGTAATTCTTAGCTCTGATATTATAAAGAGACATGCCCCAGAGTCACATGAGCAATTTGTGGGAAAGCACAGGTGAACCAGGCAATTTGATTTCAGAATCTACACTTTAATTACTACACTATGCTGTAAATGCTTCTGTGGTTATTGTGAGATAATTACAGACTGATGGGTTCTGAAGCCAGAAGAGTTTCTGTCAACATGACACATACTCCGTGGGGTGGGGAGTTCCTCTTCAGGGCTCTTCAAATTATCCCCAGTTAAAGAACTCTTCCTCTGCTACCCTGCCTGCACACAGGGAGTTGTATGAGAAATAGGTCTCTATAATTTAGGTAAATGTCGTTAATTCTGGGTTCATAATGCATGTGGTTAGTGAACCTGGGGAATATCTTACAAAGGCCTCCCTGGAGAAGTCAGTGTGCTGGTGCTGACATCTGGTGTCCCATGTCAAGTTTTGTCACTCCATTCCCCTTCTTACTCCCTAGATTTTTCCAACTTTAGGACCCAAGTGGGAGTCTTATGTTGGAGGATGTTGTGCAAACCACATGCGTAAAGAAAATAATTTACATTTTTCCTTTCTTAGCTTCTGGAACATCAGCGATTCCATCCTCCCACTACCCTTGGGCAGAAATTGAGGTATTCTCCTTATGCTCCCTCATCTTCTCCTAAATGCACCACACACGCGCGCGCGCGCACACACACACACACACACGCACAGACACACACCACTCCCGGCCATTCATCTTAGCAGGGATCCAGCATAACTATTTTTTTCCTGACTGAGGGGCCCAACAATGTATATAGACTTTGGTAATAAAAGAGCCTACCAACAATTTGCTTTTTTATCTTTATTCCCACCCTCTCCATCTTTCCGTTCATGACTGTTTTTTTTTTTTTTTTTGAGACAGGGTCTTACTTCGTTGCCCAGGCTAGAGAGAGTGCAATGGTATGAATGACTGTTTTCTAAGTTAACTTTTTTCTTTTTCTTTGCTCTATTTTATCCCTCTCACAATCGCAAGTATATAATAAGCATTCAATAAATACTTCTGAATGGATGATAGAAAGGCAAGATACATTGTATATTTAATACGTTAATGATACTCAATTACATAAAAATGTGTAAGTATGTTACCTTGCTTTAAATTTTCTATGAGAGCAAATGGTTCTTAGCAAGTGAGCTCCACCTTCACTTCCATTGCCACATTAGAGTTCCCACTACTTTTGTGTTTTATTTGATCATCCTGGGTGTAGTTCTGGTGGCAAAGAAATTGGATGGATACCTCACAAATATGGAAGGAGACTTCTAGGTTGGAGGCAGGTCTGTCTGATGGTATCTATTATTCCGCCAAGTCCTTTTGCAATTTTCATGACTTCATAATGAAAAATTTCCCACAGATTTAAGGCCATAAAGGAAATTAAAAATACCACAGGAGACATACTTCTTACTGTTGGAAAGAGAGAGAAAATAATCTGAGGGGAATAGAAGATACTGAGAAAACCCAAGTTCACTGCTTCAACTTACTTTGTAGGTTTAAAACTTGCTTGGAAATCACTGGCTTCTATAGGCTTTCAACAAGGAGGGCAGCAGACCTAATTCTCTTATTTTTCTTATTTTTGAACCCCTTGCTTACATCGTCACTTACATTTGAAACAGTAGTAATCGTTTGCCTTTATTGTCCTATCCCAACCCAGCCACTCACCTTTTCTCCCACCAATTCAAATAAATTTTTAGGTTTTCAAAAAGAGTTCTTTCAAAAAGATTGGTTGACATCACTTGTTGATCAGGGTGCTAAAACCTACAAGATTATAGCTATAGATATCCAGGACCCAGAATAAATAATCCTTGTGGTTGTGGTATGTGAGAGCTTAAATTTATGTAGACAGTGATACAGAGACATTTCTCCCTCATGCTGGTTTCCTAGGAAAGCAAGCATTCTAAAGAAATGTACAAAAGAGGTTTGGACATTAGGACCTTATCTTTGCCTGAAAGTCCAGACTCATGCTTAGTCTGGGCCATGATGATGTGCCAGTGGGCTTTCCAGACACGCTCAAAGCAGTGAATGTGGTCCTTCAGAACTTTGAATGGCCCCAATTTTCATATGATGTGCTGCGGTGTGCAGAAACACTCAACGTATATCCAAAGGTGAGGACCGTCTGCTCCCAAAGCATCGTGTGTGTGTGTGTGTCTACAACCTGAAGACTTCCAGTGAAAGTGCTGCGTGTGTGTGTGTGTGTGTGTGTGTGTCTACAACCTGAAGACTTCCAGTGAAAGTGCTGCCCAAGCTTTAATTTGGTGTCCTCCACACACAAATCTTGCTTTGGAGGTTTGACTCCAAACCTCCTTAAGAAATTAGAAAAAGGAAACCAAATTAAACCCAAAGTAAGTAGGTAACTATAAAATCAGAAATCAGCTAAATAGAAAAGAGGCAATTAATAGAGAAAATTAACAAAGCCATAAGTTTGTTATTTGAAAAGTATAATAAACTTGATGAACCTCTAAGAAGACTGATGAGAGAAAACAGAAATGAACAACATTAGGAATGATACAAGTTATGTAACTAGTGTAGATCATACTGACATTAAAATAGTAATAAGGAAAATGATGAACATTTTATGCTAATAAATTCAAATTAGATATGTTTTCAAATTCCTTTTAAAGATAACTTATCAAAGCTAGCACAACATGAAATAGAAGATCTGAATAACCTTATGTCATTTAAAAATCTGAACTGTGGCTAAAAATCTTCCCATGAGGAAAACTCCAGCTCTATGTGGTTTCTCTGGTGACTACTATCAAACATTTAAAGAAGAAATAATATGAATGCTAAGCAAATTAGGAAAATAGAAGAGCCCCCTTTATGAGGCAAGCATTTCCCAGACACCAAAATCTGAGAATAATATTTCAAGTAAGGAAAATTACTAGTTGAAATTCCTTAAGATCATAGACACAAAAATCCTTAATGAAGCATTAGCAGGTTGAATCCAGTAATATTTATAAAGGTTAATACATGGTGACCAAAAGGGGTTAATCTCAGGAATGCAAGATTGTTTAATCAAAAAACAAATTAATGTATTATACATATTAACAGAATAGTGGAGAAAAACCACAGAGTCCTCTCAATAAGGTGAGAAAAGCTTGTCACAAAATTCAGTAATTTCTGACTCAGTAAATAAGGAATACAAAGAAATTTCTTTAATCTGATAAAAAGCATCTACAAATACCTACAGAGGCATCATGTTTAACACTGAAATCCTGAAAAATCTTCCCTCATGGCTAAGAGCAAAGTATGGATTCCCTTTCTTAACACTTTTATTTAATACTGTGCTTAGAGTCCTAGCTGTTCTAATGAGGAAAGAGAAGGAAGTAAAAGCTATAAAGCCTGGCAAGGAAAAAATAAAACTCTTTCTCATAAATGTGATCCTTTATATATAAAATCTTAAGGAATCTACAAAACAGCCCCTACAGCAAATAAGTGAATTTAGAAAGGCTGTGGGATATAAGGTCAATATATAAAAATCAATTATATTTTTCTAGATTAGCAGCAAACAATTGGGAAATGAAATGAAGAACATAATCCTATAAGACAACCTTAAAGCCCACAAAACAGAGATGAATTAGAGATCTAACATGAAATTAAAACTAGGAAGCTTGTACAAGAAAATACAGCGGGGCATAAACAGCATAAACAGGAAAAAAAATCAATGAATTGGATGAAAAACTTTGGCTTATCAAAAATTACAACAAAAATGGGCACAGTGGGAAGGACTATTTGCAATGTACATATCTGTGTCTAAAATAGACTCCTACAAATCAGTAATAGACAAACATCTCAGTAGAAAATAGGCAAAACACTTGAGCAGGTAGCTCACCAAAGAAGATGTATACATAGCCAAAAAGCACGTGAAATTACATAATGTAACTTGTCTTTGGGACAATGCAAATTAAAATTATAATGAGATATCATTTTGCACTTAACTAGAATGGCTAAAATTAAAAAGACAACATCAAATGTTTGATCGATTTAGGGGGTGCTGGTGCAATTCTTTTACATGGATGTATTGCATAGCAATGAAGTCTGGGCTTTTTGTGTAACCATCTCCCAAATAGTGTACATTGTACTCATTAGATAATTTTTCATCTCTCATTCCCCTCCCACCCTTCCACCTTTCCAAGTGTCCAGTGTCTGTTATTCCACACTGTGTCCACCTGTACACTTTATTTACTCCCACTTACAAGTGAGAACATGTGGTATATGACTTTTGGTTTCTGAGTTATTTTACTTAAGATAATGGCCTCTAGTTCCATGCATGTTGCAGCAAGAGACGTAATTTTGTTCTTGTTCATGGCTGAGTAGCATTCCATGTTGCGTGTATATATATGTGTGTGTGTGTCTATCTACACATCACATTTTCTTTATCCAGTCATCTGCTGATGAACACAGAGGCTGATTCCATATCTTCACTATTGTGATAGTCCTTCAGTAAATATACAAGAGCAGTTATCTTTTTGATATAAAGATTTCTTTCCTTTTTGCTCAGCCAACAAAGCCCGAGGGCCAGCATCCCAAGCCTCCCTCTTTTTATTTTTTTGAGGCAGAGTCTCACTTTGTTGCCCAGGCTACAGGGCTGTGGCATTAGCCTAGCTCAAGCAACCTCAAACTCCTGGACTCAGGTGATCCTCTTGCCTCAGCCTCCAGAGTAGCTAGGACTACAGACACCCACCACAATGCCCACTAATTTTTTTTGTTTTTTGTAGAGATGGAGTCTTGCTCTTGCTCAGGCTGGTCTTGAACTCCTGGGTGGATGCACAGTAGTGAGAATGCTGGATCAAATGGCAGTTCTGTTTTTAGTTCTATAAGAAATATCTATGTTGTTTTCTACAGGAGTTGTACTAGTTTATATTTTTATCATCAGTGTATAAACATTTCCCTTTTTATCCACATCCTCACCATCATCTATGGTCTTCTGACTTTTTAATTATAGCCATTTTGAGTGTGTAAGATGGTATCTCATGGTAATAATTTGTGTTTCTCTGAAGATCAGTGATGTTGAGCATTTTTTCATGCGTATTCATCATTTAAACGTTGAAGAGGATGTGGAGAAGCTACTGGTGAGGATATAAAATTGTACATCACTTTAGAAAATATTTTTGCAGTTTTTAAAAAGATTAATCATATACCTATTTTGCCGCCTAAAAATTCTACTTCTAGGTATTAATCCAAATAAATGAAAAAAGAGGGCAGTGCCTATGGTTCAGCGGGTAGGGCACTGGCCCCATATACCAAGGGTGGTGGGTTTCAGCCCAGCCTTGGTCAAACTGCAGCAACAACAGCAAAATAGCTGGGTGTTGTGGCAGGCACCTGTAGTTCCAGCTACTTGGGAGAATGAGGCAAGAGAATCCCCTAAGCCCAGGACTTGGAGGTTGCTATGAGCTGTGATCCACAGCACTCTACCAAGGGCGACAAAGTAAAACTCTGTCTCAAAAAAAAAAAAAAAAAAAGAAAGAAAGAAAAAATATATGCCTACAAAAAAACATATAAGAATGTTCACTGCAACTTTATTCATTAGTCTTAACTGGAAAGAAATGTTGACAAACAGGAAGATAAATTGTGGTGTAATTCATGTAAAAGAATACTACTAAGGAAGATAAAAGGGTGAAATTCTGTTATATCTAGCAAGAACAGCAAATCAGAAAAATATAATATCGATGAAAGAAGCCATATACAAAATAATACATACTAATTCTATTTATATAACGTTCTAGAACAGGCAAAATTTATGGAGATGGAAGAACAGTGGTTGCATATGGGGACGTGTGGGAACTTTTGAGTGGCTGGTAAAGGCGGTAAAGTGAGATTCTGTCTCTACAAAAAAAAATATTTGATCTTTTGATTAGGTAGTAGTTACATGGTTATATGCATTTATCAAAACTACATGAATTGTATACTTGAGGTTGGGCATTTCATTGTATGTGTATTTTACCTTACAGCTAATTATATGCCATTGTAAGAAGGTCTTAGGGAGGTTAAAAAGAAGAATTTGCAAATATCCTTTCCCATTGTGTAGGTTGTCTCTTTGCTTTGGTTATTGTCTCCTTAGCTGTACAGAAGCTTTTCAGTTTAATGAGGTCCCATTTGTTTATTTTTGTTGTTGTTGCAATTGCCATGGCAGTCTTCTTCATGAAGTCTTTCCCCAGGCCAATATCTTCCAGTGTTTTTCCTATGCTTTCTTGGAGGATTTTTATTGTTTCATGCCTTAAATTTAAGTCCTTTATCCATCTTGAATCAATTTTTGTGAGTGGGGAAAGGTGTGGGTCCAGTTTCAGTCTTTTACATGTAGACATCCAGTTCTCCCAACACCATTTATTGAATAGGGAGTCTTTCCCCCAAGGTATGTTCTTGTTTGGTTTATCAAAGATTAGGTGGTTGTAAGATGTTAGTTTCATTTCTTGGTTTTATGGGGGGGGGGAAACAGAAAGAGGGAAGGAGGGAGGGGGGTGGGGCCTTGTGTGTGTCACACTTTATGGGGGCAAGACATGATTGCAAGAGGGACTTTACCTAACAATTGCAATCAGTGTAACCTGGCTTATTGTACCCTCAATGAATCCCCAACAATAAAAAAAAAAAAGTTTAATAAAAAAAAAAAAAGAATTTGGGCAAAAATTATAGTAAAGAACAGACGTGTATCAATATTATTATCAGACAGTAAATGTCAAGGCGAAAGCATTACATAAAGCATTAATACATTTTGTATTAATAGAGGTGGAATTCATAAATGTTTATATCTGGGAGATTTAGCACTGAAATATATAAATAAAACTATTATAAATCCAAGGAGAATTGGAGATGACCACGATAACTATGAGAATTTCTAGCACAACTCTCTCAGTAATTGACAAAATAATCTAAAAAGAAATGAGAATATATAAAATTTGAATAAAAATTAATGATATATGTTAAATTGTATAACATATAAAGAGACATTCTTTCCTGATGTCCATGTTAAACATTTACAAAATGTGATTATACAATTGGCCAGATAAAAACTTTAACTTTCAAAAGCAGAAAATGCATAGGCCACAAATCTGACCACAGTGTCATAAAAATTTGAAATTGGTGATTAAAGGTTAACAGACAAAAGCAAAAAAAAAATCTAAACTCTTGAATATTTTATTTTATTTTTTTAGAGACAGGGTCTTGCTCTGTTTCCCAGGCTGGAGTGCAGGGGCGTGATTGTAGCTCATTGTAACCTCAAACTTCAAGGCACAAGCATTCCTTCTTCCTCAGCCTCCCTAGTAGCTAGGACTACAGGCATGTGCTCCCATGCTGGGCTAATTTTTGAAATTTTTGATAGAGAGATCTTGCTGTGTGTTGTTGCTTATGCTGTTCAAACTCCTGGCCTTAAGAGAGCCGCAATCAAAAAATAGCCGGGCGTTGTGGCAGGCGCCTGTAGTCCCAGCTGCTCTGGAGGCTGAGGCAGGAGAATCGCGGAAGCCCAAGAGCTAGAGGTTGCTGTGAGTCCTGTGACATCATGGCACTCTACCGAAGGTGGTAAAGTGAGATTCTGTCTCTACAAAAAAAAAAAAAAAAAAAGAGAGCCTCCTGCCTTGGCCTCTCAAATTGCTAGGATTACAGGCCTGAGCCATTGTGCCTGATGTCTTGAATATTTTAACAGACACTCTCCTAAGTCACTTTTTAGGGGTGAGGATAAAATGTATACATTAATAGCAATGAAAACAATTCCTAAAACTTAAGAGTATGCTCATGGAGATAGTGAGTAGAATGGTTGTCACTAGAGGCTGAGGAAGGGAAAGAGGTAGGGGCGATGAAAACAAGCTGGATAAGGGATCTGAAAATACACTAAGAAGGAATAAGTTCTTGTATTTGCTAGCACAGTAGAGAAATTAGAGTTAATAATTTATTGAATATTTCTAAATAGCTAGGAGAATTATAATGTTTCCAGCACAAATAAAAGATAAATGTTTGAGGTGATGGATATCCCAATTACCCTGATTTGATCATTACAAGGTAATGTATAAAGGAATCAATATATCACACGTACCCCCCAAATATGCAAAACTATAATATATTGATTAAAAAAATACAATTCTAAAAAATGCTATAAAAAAACAACCTTGAAGAGTATGTCCAAAGCAGTACTCATGGCAGATGTGAAGCTTTAAACATATTTTATTATTAAACATGACAAATAAGAACAATGAATGAAGAAGTTAGAAACAGAACAATAAATACAGTTAAAGGTGTAGAAGATGAAACCTATGAAAGTTAAATGCAAATATTACAGCACTGATAAATGTAACAGGAGTGGAATGATAAATCTATTTAGACAGTTGAGAAAAAAACCCAAACCTCTTACGAGGCAAATCAAAGAAGAAAGGAAAACTTAAGACTGGAAGTGTGCATGAAACCATGGATATTAGGGAGATAAGAAATCACAAATGAGTAAGACACTCAACTTTAACTAAAGGATCTGAAAGTTACAAAAAAGGCAAAACAAAATTTCAAAACTAAAGAAGACCTGTGTACAAAGGAATGATATAAGAAATTATGCAGCTTGTTGAATATCTGTTCCACCCAGAAAATGTTAGACTAATGATTTTGTGGGTAATTCCTGGAAATGTTTAGGGAGCAGATATATCTTAAATATTTTGGATATTAGAAATATACAGAAATCTTCCCATTCAATTTTTTTGTAGTAGGCATAATTCTGATATCCAAATCTGACCATACTAGCATGCTTATACAAACATACATATACAACTTTATCAAACCTTGCCTATGAACATAAATATAAATATTCTATAGGAATATAAAAATTGATTCCTGCACCATATTAAAAATACTGTGTTTTACTATGTAATGTAGGGGTTGTTTCAGGAATTTGTGGATGGGTGAACATAAAATTTAATGATGTAATTTGTTATGCCAGAAGGCCTTTAGTAAATTTACTCTCTATTATTAATTTAAAACTGCTAGAAGATAGGACTAGAGGTAGATAAATAGGAGAACATACTATTTATGAGATACTGAGAATAAATATCTTAGTTAATGATGAAACCTTAGGACCTCCATTAAAGGTGCCATGTCACTGAAAATCTTTAACATTATTAAGGGAGTTCCTAGCCATTGTTTTAAATTAAGTACAAATTTAGAAAAGAAGAGACAAATCTATCATCACCTAGAAAATACTTAGGAAAAAATATAAGCAAAACAGATGAAAAACTTTTAGAGCTAATATGAATTTTTGATAGGCTGGTTAGTGTGTGTGTACATAAGTATAGACACATATACTTTGTATGTTTACATATACATATATTCATGTACACATCTACATATATGTATATATGTATGCATAGCAACATTCTTAGAAACCAACACAAACCGGGTAGAAAATATAATAGTAAAAAATTATCTTTCACTATCACAATTAAAAATATTGAAACCTGGGGATTAATTTAGCAAGAAATGTGCTGAACTATAGGAAGAAAGCAACACAAATTTCTGAGGGACAAGTGACTTGAATGAGTGAAGAGACAGACCATGTTTCAGGATAAAAGGACTCAAAATTATAAAAAGTATGAATTTCCTCAAAATTACCCTGTAGATAATTAAATTCTAAACAAAATCCCAATGACAGATTTTGGAAATGTGGCAACCTGATTCTCAAGTTTGTATGGAATCACAAACTTTCAAAAAAATATATAATAAAGTATTTTAAAAAGTAATGAAAAGAAACCTACCTTGTAAGTCACTAAAACATTTTGAAGTGACAATAATTTGTTCTCCCTAGAACTGGCTTTGAAGTATAGGAAAATCACAGGAATAGAATTAAAAGTCTAGAAATAGTCACACACTCACAAGTGTATATAACATATTAGCATATAATAAGGTTATAAGTTCATTTAAATCAGAAAAAATTATGTGTTATAAAAATTGCATTGGCTGGGCACTCATTAATTTATCTTAGAAAAAGCATTTTGTAGCCAACAGATATATAAGACAATCCTCCTCACCACGAATTATCAGGGAAACACAAAGTAAAATGACAATGAAATATCACTTCACACCTGCTATTATCAAAAAAGATGAAAGGTAAGTGTTGGTTGGATGTGGAGAAAAGAGGACCCTTGTGTACTAGTGGTAGAAATGTAAATTTGTACAGCCATTATGGAAAACAGTATGGAAGTTCCTCAAAAACTAAAAATACAAATACCATATGACCAAGCAATTCCACTTCTGGGCATATATCCAAAAGAATTGAAATCAGTACACTGAAGAGATAACTGCACTCCCATGTTCATTGCAGCACTATTCTCAATAGCTGAGCTATGGAAGCACCTAGGTGTCCATCATCCAGATGAATGAAAACATGGTCCTGTGTATACTCAATGGAATGCTATTCAGCCTTACAACAGAAAAAAATTCTGCCATTTGTGATAACATGTATGAACCTGGAGGACATTATACTGCATGAAATAAGCCAGGTACAGAGAGACAAATCTCATTTATATGGAGAAGTCATAGGCGAACAGAATGCTGGTTACTCGGGCCCTGGAAGAGGGAGATGTATGAGGAAAAGAAAGATGTTGATCAAAGGGTACAAAATTTTAGTTAGACGGGAGGAACAAGCTTTAGTGACCTACTGCATGGAATGGTGACTCTAATAAATACTAATGTCTTGTATTATATATGTCAAAATTGCGAAAAGATTAGATTTTAAATGTTTCACCACAAAAATGTTAAGTATGTGAGGTAATGGATTTATTAATTAGCTTGATTTAATCCTTCCACAATGTAAACATATATCCAAACACCACATTGTATCCTATACATATACACAATTAGTATTTGTCACTTAAAAATAAAACAAAAAATTTAAATCATGAGAATACTAGCAGATTCAAGCAATGATGCAAAATGTACTTCTTCATAAATCAATAAAGAATTGATTTTGGTTGAAAAAAACAGGAAAGCATTTTGGAGCTTTCGTTCTCCCACTGCTCTTTATGATGTCAAGTCAAATTCCTCTCACTCCCAGTGTCTTTCCTGTTCTCTGCAGCAGCTTCTAGTTCTCGCTATTACCTATGGGTCCAAACTTTCTTTCAAATTCTTTCTTGGACTCAAATTTACTTTCTTCCTTGTCAACTTTCTCCTTTCTGGACCTATTTGCCAGCTGCTGATTCTTTCTCTTTCCAGATAAGACCTTGCAAGTTTAATTGGCTCCACACTCTTGTCTACTTTAAACAATCCCTTATTACTGGATTGGACAAAATAATCTTTTTTGAGGCAAATTTGGGGTGGGCTGGGTGAATGGGGTAAATTCTCATCAGACAACTACAGGGTTTCCTTTGTGGGTGGAAAAAAGAAGAGGTTGTGAATATTCAGGTGTTGATGTTGCTCTCAGAATTATTCGTGACCTGGAATGGAGGTATTAAAAATGAGAGTGAGAGGGTGATTTTCAGACTGCTTTGATATAATTAAGGAAGCTCAGAGGCTACCAGAGGAAGACAAAGAACAGGATGAGCAGGAAGGCATGGTTTCCTAAACATGTCTTTTTTTAATATATATATTATTATTATTTTATTTTTTTATTGTTAAATCATAGCTGTGTACATTAGTGCAATCAAGGGGTACAATGTGCTGGTTTCATATACAATCTGAAATATTCTCATCAAACTGTTCAACATAGCCTTCATGGCATTTTCTTAGTTATTGCGTGTAGACATTTGTATTCTGCATTTACTAGGTTTCGCCTGTACCCATTCTAAGATGCACTGTAGGTGTGGCCCCACCCATTACCCTCCCTTCACCATAACCTCCCCCCTCCCTTCCTCTCCCTTGGCCCTTTCCCCATATTCTTGTGCTATAGTTGGGTTATAGCCTTCATATGAAAGCTATAAATTAGCTTCATAGTAGGGCTGAGTACATTGGATACCTTTTCTTCCATTCCTGAGATACTTTGCTAAGAAGAATATGTTCCAGCTCCATCCATGTAAACATGAAAGAAGGAAGTCTCCATCTTTCTTTAAGGCTGCTTAATATTCCATGGTATACATGTACCACAATTTGCTAGTCCATTCGTGGGTCGAAGGGCACTTGGGCTTCTTCCATGACTTAGCAATTATGAATTGAGCTGCAATAAACATTCTGGTACAGATGTCTTTGTTATATTGTGACTTTTGGTCTTCTGGGTATATACCTAGTAAAGGAATTATAGGATCAAATGGCAGGTCTATTTTTAGATCTCTAAGTATTCTCCAAATGGAACGTATTAGTGTGCATTCCCACCAGCAGTGTAGAAGTGTGCCCTTTTCTCCGCATCCACACCAACATCTCTGGTTTTGGGATTTTGTTATGTGGGCTACTCTTACTGGGGTTAGGTGATATCTCAAAGTAGTTTTGATTTGCATTTCTCTGATGATTAAGGATGATGAGCTTTTTTTCATGTGTCTATAGATCATGCGTCTGTCTTCTTTAGAGAAGTTTCTCTTCAAGTCCTTTGTCCCCTCTGAGATGGGATCACTTCTTCTTTTCTTGCTAATATGTTTGAGTTCTCTGTGGATTCTGGTTATTAAACCTTTATCGGAGGTATAACCTGCAAATATTTTCTCCCATTTTGAGGGCTGTCTGCTTGCTTTACTTACTATGTTCTTGGCTGTGCAGAAGCTTTTTAGTTTGATCAGGTCCCAGTAATGTATATTTGATACTGCTTCAATTGCCTGGGGAATCCTCCTCATAAAATATTCACCCAGGCCGATTCCTTCAAGAGTTTTCCCTGCACTTTCTTCAAGTATTTTTATAGTTTCATGTCTTAAGTTTAAATCTTTTATCCAGTGCGAGTCTATCTTAGTTAATGGTGAAAGGTGTGGGTCCAGTTTCAGTCTTTTACAGATTGCCAACCAGTTCACCCAGCACCATTTGTTAAATAGGGAATCCTTTCCCCACTGAAGTTTTTAATTGGCTTGTCAAAGATCAAATAACGGTAAGTGGCTGGATTCATCTCTTGGTTCTCTATTCTGTTCCAGACATCTACTTCTGTGTTTTTGTGCCAGTACCATGCTGTTTTGATCACTATCGATTTATAGTACAGTCTCAGGTCTGGTAGCGTGATTCCTTCTGCTTTGTTTTTATTGCTGAGTAATGTTTTGGGTATTTGACTTTTTTTCTGATTCCATACAAAACGAAATATTCATTTTTCAAGGTCTTTAAAATATGACAGTGGAGCTTTAATAGGAATTGCATTAAAATTATATATTGCTTTGGGTAGTATAGACATTTTAACAATGTTGATTCTTCCCAGCCGTGAGCATGGTATGTTTTTTCATTTGTTAACATCTTCAGCTATTTCTTTTCTTAAAGTTTCATAGTTCTCTTTATAGAGATCTTTCATGTCCTTTGTTAGATAAACTCCAAAATATTTCATCTTCTTTGGCAGTACTGTGAAAGGAATAGAGTCCTTGACTGTTTTTTTTGGCTTGGCTATTGTTGGTATATATAAAGGCTACAGATTTATGGGTGTTGATTTTGTAGCCTGAGACATTGCTGTATTCCTTGATCACTTCTAAAAGTTTTGTAGTAGAATCCCTAGTGTTTTCCAGATATATGATCATGTCATCTGCGAAGAGTGAAAGTGTAATCTTTTCTGACCCTATGTGGATACCCTTGATCACCTTTTCTTCCCTAATTACACTGGCTAAAATTTCCATTACAATGTTAAAGAGCAATGGAGACAATGGGCAACCTTGCCTGGTTCCTGATCTAAGTGGAAATGATTTCAATTTAACTCCATTCAATACGATATTGGCTGTGGGTTTGCTGTAGTTGGCCTCTATTAGTTTAAGAAATGTCCCTTCTATACCAATTTTCTTAAGTGTTCTGATCATGAAGGGATGCTGGATATTATTAAAAGCTTTTTCTGCATCAATTGAGAGAATCATATGGTCTTTATTTTTTGTTTGTTTATGTGCTGAATTACATTTATAGATTTACGTATATTGAACCAGCCTTGAGACCTTGGGATAAATCCCACTTGGTCATGGTGTATAATTTTTTTGATGTGTTGTTGGATTCTGTTTGTTAGGATCTTATTGAGTATTTTTGCATCAATATTCATTAGTGATATTGGTCTATAATTTTCTTTTCCTTTTGGGTCTTTCCCTGGTTTAGGAATCAAGGTGATGTTTGCTTCGTAGAATGTGTTGGGTAGTATTCCTTCTTTTTCTATATTTTGGAAGAGTTTGAGTAATATAGGTACTAGTTCTTCTTTAAAGGTTTGGTAGAATTCTGACGTTAAGCCATCTGGTCCTGGGCTTTTCTTTTTAGGGAGATTTTGTATAATTGATGCTATTTCAGAACTTGATATAGGCCTGTTCAACATTTCCACTTCATTCTGGTAAAGTCTTGGTAGGTGGCATACTTCCAAGTGTTGGTCAATTTTCTTTAGATTTTCATATTTCTGAGAGTAAAGTTTCTTGTAATATTTGTTAAGGATTTTTTGAATTTCTGAGGGGTCTGTTGTTATTTCATCTTTACCATTTCTGATTAATGAAATTAGAGATTTTACTCTTTTTTTTTTCTGGTTAGGTTGGCCAAAGGTTTATCTATATTATTGATCTTTTCAAAAAAACAACTTTTGGATTTATTGATCTGTTGTATAATTCTTTTGTTTTCACTTTCATTTGATTCTGCTCTGATTTTGGTTATTTCTTTTCTTCTGCTGGGTTTGGGGTTGGAATGTTCTTCCTTCTCTAGCTGCTTGACCTGTCTCATTAAGTTATTAACTTCCTCTCTTTCTGTTTTTTTGAGGAAGGCTTGCAGTGCTATAAATTTCCCTCTTAGGACTGCCTTTGCAATATCCCAGAGGTTATAATAATTCATGTCTTCATTGTTGTTTCGTTCCAAAAATTTGGTGATTTCCTTCTTAATTTCATCTATAACCCATCTATCCTTCAGCATAAGGTTGTTTAGCTTCCATGTTTTTGTATGGGTATGCAGGTTCCTGTTGTTATTGAGTTCAACTTTTATTCCATGATGGTCTGAGAAGATGCAAGGAATAATTTCTATTTTTAAAAATTTGTTGAGGTTAGAATTGTGGCCTAGGATGTGGTCGATTTTGGAGTTTGTGGGCTGATGAGAAGAATGTGTATTCAGTTTTGTTGGGATGAAATGTTCTGTAGATGTCTGTTAAGTCCAGATGTTGACCGGTTAATTTTAAATCTAAAATTTCTTTGCTTAGCTTCTTTTTGGAGGATCTATCCAGCACTGCTAAAGGGGTGTTAAAATCTCCAACTACTATGGAACTGGAGGAAATTGAGTTGCTCATGTCCGTTAGAGTTTCTTATAAATTGAGGTGCATTCTGGTTGGGTGCATAAATGATAATAATTGAAATCTCATTATATTGCGTATTACCTTTAACAAATATGAAGTGTCCATTCTTATCCTTCCTTATTTTGGTTGGTTTAAAGCCTATTGCGTCTGCAAATAGGATTGCAACGCCTGCTTTTTTCCGCTTTCCATTTGCCTGGAGTATAGATTACCATCCCTTCACCTTGAGTCTATATTTGTCTTTTAATGTAAGATGCGATTCTTGTATGCAGCAGATATCTGGCTTGAGTTTTTGTATCCAGTCAGCCAACCTATGCCTCTTTAGAGGACCGTTTAAACCATTCACATTAATTGAGAATATTGATAAGCCTTTCGAGAGTCTGGTGGACATTTTTAATCCTTTTGTGACTGTGGAAGTTGGAATTTGATCAAAAGTTTCTGGGTGGGTTTACTTTTGTGGTGGAGGATTACGCTGGTCTTTATGAAGGATAGGTCTGAGAATATCCTGGAGAGCTGATTTAGTTATGGCAAATTTCTTCAACATGTGAATGTCATTAAAGTATTTAATTTCTCCATCATAAATGAAACTCAGTTTAGCTGGGTACAGGATCCTGGGTGGAAAGTTATTTTGTTTTAGGAGATTAAAAGTTAATGACCATCCTCTTCTAGCTTGAAAGGTTTCAGCAGAGAGATCTGCAGTTATTCTAATATTCTTCCCCTTGTAGGTAATGGTTTTCTTTCATCTGGCTGCTTTCAGAATTTTCTCCTTCATATTAACTTTAGTGAAATTGATTATAGTGTGTCTGGGGGATGTCTTATTCAGGTTGAGTCATGCCGGAGTTCTGAAACTGTCTGCTATCTGAATTTCAGAATCTCTTGGCATGTCTGCAAAGTTCTCTTTCACAATCTCATGGAGAAGAGACTCTGTGCCTTGTGAAGCCACTTTGTTGCTTTTGGGGATCCCTATAAGACGAATATTGATTTTCTTTGAATTATCCCAGAGCTCTCTGAGAGAGTGATCTGTTTTTGCCCTCCATTTCTCTTCCTCTTTGAGAGTTTGGGAGCGTTCGAAAGCTTTGTCTTCAATGTCAGAAATCCTTTCTTCTGCTTGCTCTATCCTGTTACTGAGGGATTCTACTGTGTTTTTCAGATCTTTGAGGGCTGCAACTTCTTTTTTTATTTTTATTTATTTTTTTTTTTGTAGAGACAGAGTCTCACTTTATGGCCCTCGGTAGAGTGCCGTGGCCTCACACAGCCCACAGCAACCTCCAACTCCTGGGCCCAAGCGATTCTCCTGCCTCAGCCTCCGAGTAGCTGGGACTACAGGCGCCCGCCACAACGCCCGGCTATTTTTTGGTTGCAGTTTGGCCGGGGCTGGGTTTGAACCCGCCACCCTCGGTATATGGGGCCGGCGCCTTACCGACTGAGCCACAGGCGCCAGCAACTTCTTGTCTCAATGTGTCAAAATCTTTGGTCATTTGGTCTTTGAATTTGTTGAATTCTTGAGACATCTTTTGGGTTACTGCTTGGAATTCTAATTTGATCTTATTTGCTATCCAGATTCTGGATTCGATTTCTGACATCTCAGCTGTTTGTGCATGGGATCTTGTGCTGTGTCTGCGCCATTGATCCTTGGGGGATTTGATCTACTCTGATTATTCATATTGCCAGAGTATTTCCATTTATTTCGCCTCATGATTCTTTTTCACTGTTGTCTCTGGCCATCCTCAGAGTTGGGGAGATATCTCCCCAAGATTAGACCCCAGCGGGATTGCTGGATCTTTGTAGGGAGTGACCCTGTGTAGCTCCTCTGGGGCTGACCCAGCCAGGGAGTTCTGGTTGTGGGAGTAGCTCTGGAGTGTGACACACTCGGATCCAGCAACAGGGTGGGAGGTTGTGCACACAGTTCTGGGAGTGCCTGGTGCCCAGTGACTTTGGCACAGAGGGCCAAAGGCTTTAGCAGTCTCTGGCCAGGATATGAGCTCTGTGCGGAGGCAAGGAGGGCTCCGGAGGGCACGCGGCTACCAGAGTCCCTGGCCAGACGAGTGGGCCGGTGTTGAGGCAGGGTGGGTACAAGAGGGAGGACGCGGGGTTGCATGGTTCCCAGAGTTCCTGGTCAGGGCATGCAGAGGCCTGGCAGGCATGGGTCATGGGTCACAGCGCAGCTCTTACAGATGTCTGGGCATGCGTCTATTAGTCTGTGTAATTATTTGTAACAAAATTTCTCTGTCTTGTACAAAGACATCATAAAAGGCTGTCAAATGCTATAAATAGAACCTTGGGGGTCCCTTTCCTCACCTGAGAAACATCGGAGGGCCAGCAGATGCGGGAGCCCTGAGGAACAAAAGGAGACAGCAGAGAGGGGACGGCTCAGGTCTGTGGTGACGCAGCTCCAACCCCTCCACGAGGAAGCACTGGTGTGAGGAGAGCCCTGCTCCGCGTGCAACCAGGAGATGTAGCCACCCCCTAAACATGTCTTTAACCAGAATAACATGTTTGTATTATACTGGGGCCACTTAAAAGTTTGTTCTAGGAAAGGTTTTCTAAAGGTGGAATGGGACAAAATTTTGTTCCAGGAAAGGTGCTAAAAAGTTTAAAGATCATTTCTCATAAAAAATTAAATTATATCGGGCAGCGCCTGTGGCTCAGTCGGTGGGGCGCCGGCCCCATATACCGAGGGTGGCGGGTTCAGGCCTGGCCCCGACCAAACTGCAACGAAAAAATAGCCGGGCGTTGTGGCGGGCGCCTGTGGTCCCAGCTGCTCGGGAGGCTGAGGCAAGAGAATCGCTTAAGCCCAGGAGTTGGAGGTTGCTGTGAGCTGTG
Organism: Nycticebus coucang; assembly: GCF_027406575.1. Lineage (NCBI taxonomy): Eukaryota > Metazoa > Chordata > Mammalia > Primates > Lorisidae > Nycticebus > Nycticebus coucang. Next base: position 38,063,765 of record NC_069781.1, read on the forward strand.
TGAGGCCATGGCACTCTACAGAGGGCCATAAAGTGAGACTCTGTCTCTACCAAAAAAAAAAAAAATAAAAAAAATTAAATTATAAATATGTTTAATACAAAAGAACTGATTTAAAAGGCAATATGATTTGTAAATTAAAGAAAACATGACTTTAAAAAGCAAATAGTAGTTACATAAGGGGCTAATTTTATTTGCTTTTGCTTATCTCTATTTAAAACATTTTAGGTTGAAAACATATTTATGTTATTTGTTTTTATTTTTATATCTTTTGAGGCATAATTTAGATACAGTAAAACATATAAATTGTTAAGTGTACAATTTGGTGACTTTTCACATATACTATATATAAGACCATGTGACCACCAGCCAGATCAAAATATAGAATATTTCTATTACCCTAGAAAGTCCCTCATGCCCCATTCCAGTCCTACTCCCCACATCGTACTAGTTAACTACTATTTTGACCTAGTTTAGATTGGCTTTCGCCTGTTCTTAAATGGAATCATATAGTATATACATTTGGGTCTTATTTTTTTTTTTTTTGCTCAGTTTAATATTTCTGAAAACTACTTGTATTGTGTTTATAGTAAATTTGAAAATTTTTCTGGGTAATATTTCATTTTATAACTATATCACAATTTGTTTATCCATTCTTTTGTTGAACATTTGGGTTATTTGCAATTTTTTACTACTAAGAATAAAGCAACTATGAACAATGTTGCATCATTTTCTTTCTTTTTTTTTTTTTTTGGTGGACATTTTATCTGGGGCATATACCTAGGAGCAGGATTACAGGATATATGCATCTTTTAACTTTTTAGGATTTTGCCAAGATTCTCTTCAGTGTAACTTACATTTCAATTAGCAGTGCTTGAGAGTTACCCATTCTCTTTTTCTTGTGCCACTATACAGTAAACAAATAAGGCTGATTCTTCCTTGTGGGAAGACCAAAACTAAGCCTGGGGGATCTCGGCCAAAACAACTCTTATCTGGCCCAGCATCCAATACAAGGGAAGAATGTGAAGAGCAAAGGGTTGTTGGGTTAGCAGTTGATCCTGAGGGTCATTGTATGTCTAGGTGGCCAGCCTGGGAGGAGTGCAGGAGACAAAGTGAGGAGAGTGAAAAGCCGGTCTCAGGAAAGGGCTATGGACAAGAGCTCAGGGCCACCTGGCTGACTGGTTGGGTTCTGAGGGCTGGATTCCAGCTCCTTCAGGGAACTGGAGGATCATAGGTAGAACAGGAAGATCCATGGCCGTATGCTGAATGCTTAGATGATTGAGGTTTCATTGGATGTTTATAACAGTAACATGGCTTCTGCAAGTAGACCTTACAGATAGCTGAGGCAGAGCTGATACAGACAAGAGACAGTCAATACCCCAGCCCCAAGTGCACAATTGAGCCTAATCCTGGCAGTTTTTTTTAAAGACATGATGCTGCCTGGGTGCATGGGAGAAGCTGGGTCTATAATGTGTGAAAGAAGTAGGTGTTGCTTGCTAAGACACATGGGAAAGTCTGAACAAAGTAGCGTTGGTGGGTCGTAATAATGACAATGAAAATGAGGGTAAATTTTCAGATTTCACCCCCACACAGATTACTCACCCTTGGTCTGTTTTGTGGTCATAGTCTAAATGGTTAGGCCTCCTGGATGATTCTGAAATTTGTTAACTGATGATCTGGATGACAGTTCAGCTGATACTGATTCTACTTCAAAAATATCTTGGATCTTTTTGCTTCTTTCCAATTTTATTATCATCACTTGAGTTGAAGCCACCATGATATATATTCTTTGGTATATTCCAATAGGCTGTTTACCAGTCTCCCTTCAATTTCTGGCCCCCCAGATTCCTTCCACATGGCATTGTGCATCTAATTGTGCTGTTCTCTTTCTCTCATCTAACTTCAAATGTATGTTTCTGAACTATAAACAAAAATCATGTTAAAATTTCAGAAGCAGGTAGGTAACATGGATACTAGAAAGAGGTAGAAGAATCGGGTTCTAATCCTGGAACAACCACTTACTGGCCATGTGACCAAGGATTCCTTCTCCCTGGGTTTCAATTTCCTCATCTGTGAATAAAAGGATTTGGACAAAAGTAGAAAGTCTCTAAGGGCCGTGGTGGGTTTAACATTCTGTGTTATTTCATGTACTTTGCGGGGCTAATCCAGAGGATTTTCCTTCAGTTTTTATCTAGGATGAAGAGAAATGAGGTCTGTGGGGGTATTTCATCAGCTCACCTGTCTCTCTTCTCTGTGATGGTTGGCCTCTTTGAAGTTTGAGGACAGTTCCCACACATCGAGGAAAACCATATGAAAATGTTCAAAGAGCATTTCCTCATTTCAGCAGGTGTGCCATGGACTGAGAGGAAGTCTGTGGTGGTTTCAGATTGCTGGTGCAGGTTTTTGTCAAATTCTCTCTGCTTTACTGTGTAACTTGACCTTAGGGTAGAAGATGACTCCACAAGTTGCAGAAAGTGCTGCTACCATCTTTGTAGGATCCTGCTCGAGTGGTGGATGTAGATATATACATTTGTCTAGTTATATTTTTAGAAATGTAAGTCTTAAGGCACTGAGCTGTATCACACATGTTGTGCAAATGTCAATTTCCTAATTTTGCTATTGTACTTTAGTTATATAAGATGCAGCCACTGGTGAGCTGTAGGAGGCTGTGAGGGACCTCTCCAGTCTATCTTGACAACTTCCCGTGAATCTTTCATTGTTTCAAAGTCAAAAGAAAACAGTTAAGTCTTTCAAGGTGATTAATAGGATTCTCTAGGGCTAATTCCGTAACATCTTCCACAACTGTCTTGAGTTGTTTCTTTTTTCCCCTAAAGCAAAATGTAGATTACCTGACAATGCAATGGATTTTCATACTTTTCACTATAAGGTTTGTTCCCAAGGAATTTCCTACTGAAGGCTCAACACACACATGCAGTGTGTTTATGTCATGTTTGATCAGCACCAAGGCCAGTCTTAGCAGTAGTGCTGGGTGTGCTGTCTGTCTGGGTTCTTGGATTCCATGCTCTTCCCACATTTCTCTTCTCTACTCTAGTTTCCTCACCCTCCATGACTCCCTGAAGTTTATGGAGATAGAGGGTCAGGGAGTGGCCTGGACAGTGGCCCTCTCAGACCTCTGAGGAGAGTGGGTGGGACAAGATAGGCCCCAGTGGTCATTTGGGGATTCAGTCAGTCCAGACCGGGGTGGGCATGTATTGTGTGTGTGTATGTGAAGGGACTAGGAGAGGGTACTGAAGTCTGATGGGCAATGCTTATGATAGGCAGAATATCAACTCCCCAAAGATGTCCACATCTTCATCCCCAGAACTTGTGATTATATTAGTTTACATGGCAAGAGGGAATTAAAGTTGCTCATCAGCTCACCTTAAAATAGAAAGACTATCCTGAGTTATTCTGAGTGTGTGTGTGGCAGTGTAATCACAAGGGGCTTTAAAGGAAGGAGAAGGAGGCTGAAGAGGAGAGTCAGAGTGGTGATGACAAAGCAGGGTTGGAGAAGAGCTGTCCTACTGGCTTTGAAGATAGAGGAAGGGGCCTAGAGTTAAAGAATGTTGGTGGCCTCTAGACACTAGAAAAGGCAAGTCAATGAATCTCTCCAGAGCTTCCAGAAGAGAATGCAGCCCTACAGACACCTCAATTTCAGCCCTATGTTTAGTTTTAAGCTATGGATTTTTAATTATTTACTATAGCACAGTAGAACACTTATATAACGCTGGTACAATAGAAAACTAATATAATATGGCAGGATATAAGGTTTCAGGGTAAGAACTGATTGAGGGAGGCCTGAGGTTCAGGAATCAGTGAAGAGTGTCTTAGGGCTGAATGAAGTAAAATCTGAGGTAGGAATAATGGTAGGGAAGGAGAAGAAGTTTGAGGTTCAAGGCTCAAAGTCCAGGGTGAAGGCAGTGCTATGCCAGGAGGGATTGCGTTAAGAATCAGGAAAAGAGAGGTTCACTCAGTTCAAACAGTCAGAGAAGCAGTTTTGGGGATTTGGGTTATGTGGGTAATAGAGGTAAGGCTTGGATGTGGAAAGCATATGTGCAAATAGTGGGTTTGTATTGGCCTAGGGGACAGTAAAAGGAGGTGGAGAGAGCACAGGGCTAGGAATTCAGTCTGTATTTTAGTAATTTTGCTACCTAAGTTTTTGACATGGTTAACTCTTTAAAATTCCTGTCCTAGGTTTTCTCATATGTAAAGCAAGGGCTTGCTTTCCAGATTGAAATAAAAATTAACATGATTTGGTGAAGGACCTTAATAAGTTCTTTAGCCGTGGTTATAGCATCTTGGGCATAGCTCAATCTAGTGTATGCGACGATAGTGGACTATGTATTCCCTCTTAGCAGAGTGACTTTGCTCTACTTGTAAGCATTTATCATATTGCTAAAATGTGGAGGTAATGACCCCAGCAGACACCAGCCTCCTGTTGATCTGAATATTTCATACTTACAGAATTCTATGTATATGATCTTTTTCATGGGGCAAATTCAAAGTCTTCACAAACTGCCCTCTTTGATTCCTCTTGGGGTTAACAGGTAGTAACTATTTTGTAGTTGACCAAACAGAGGAAGACAGGGCTATGGATCCTCAAATCTTTCAATTCTTAAGCATTAAGTATTCCAGAATCCCGAAATACTAAATTCAGTAAAAATGTCTCTGCATTCTGTTTGATTTTGTACACTTTTCAGTTTCTCACAAACCTTTTACTGACAGAGCATCGTAGCATCTGCCAGTGATAGGGCCACCAGAGGGTTTGGCAGCTTGTGGGTGGGAGTTTCAGGGTTTGGGGACTTGGCGGCAGTTAGATTGGGCTGTTGGTGTAGGAGGATAAAACTGTGTATTGATGATGGTCTTTGCTTTTCCTAAATCACAATTGCATCATATGAGATAGCTGAATTTATGTTGAGCTTTACAAAAGCCTCCTGGGAAAAGGGCAAAACTGGTTTTAGTGCGTAAGAAATTTATTTATGGCAATTATGGTATCAAACTGGGACTGGGGACTGTTGAGAATCTGGACCGTTTTCTAGTAGAGGAAAAAAAATCCATTTTACTTTTATAAGTAGGAAACATAGTTGAATCACTTGTAGTTAAAATGATTTTTGAATGTCTGATTGTCCTTTTCTTTAGGTAGCAGGTAGGATATTCTTGTCATACTAATTCTTACTTTGAATAAAGATGAATTCTGGAAGGCAATATGAAAAACAACAATAAAATAAAGAATAAGGATGAGCAGAAAGAAAGTGCCCATCACCATAGGAGGTAGTTTGAGGCTGTCAAGCGTGGTTGGCCAGGTTTCTTGTGACTCATCTGCACAGCAGAGCGGTATGGCTGGTTCTCCTGGAAACACCAGGTCACAGATTTCTGCAGTTTTAAGATGACTCACAAGGAAGGGGGCTGCAGGTCCCAACTTAGGTTTATCTGTCATACAGAAATGTGACTTATTTCTTTCATTTTATTTTATTTTTTAACTTGTGGTGTCCTGATTTCTAGTAATAGAATGTCATGGAAAGGAAATTACATTAAGTGATTTTTTTTTATTAAGTCATTTGTATATAGATCATAAATACATTTATGTCATTATGGGATTCGATGTGTTGATTATTTGTACAAATTGGAGTAGCTTACATCCTACTAATCAACGGCTTTCACCTCATTTACCCAATTACAGCATTAAGACATTTGTGTTCTATACCTGATAAATCCAACTTGTACTTGCAATGTGCTTGCGGGTGTGGTCCCCCTACTAACCCTCTATCAACCCAGCCTCTATCAACCAGCCCCCTCCCTTCCTCTCTATCATCATAGTGGCCATATGTGGAGAGACAATATATATAAATAATATATTGTCCCCTTCCCTCATTCATCCTAGTCTATAGTTGTGTTTCATTTTTCATATGCAAGTGTGAGTGATTATGAATTGGTTTCACAGTAGTACTGAGTACATTGGATATTTTTTTTTCCATTCCTGAGATACTTTACTAAAGTGATTTAAAAAAAAAAAAAAAACAAGATTGGAAAACTTGGATGAACCTCCATTTTCCTTGCACATTATCCTCTAAAATGGGTTACTTTTGATAAGGTTCTCCTAATATAGTGTGTGTTATATGTAATCTATCTATTGACAACTTAGTTAGAATATATGAAAGGACTTAATTATTTTTCCTCCATCACTTGGTTATATTACTTTAGTCCTTTCCTTTAATGGCATCTTAAGCAGGTACCAAAACATTTTGATTATTTAATTTTTTTAAACTTTTACATAAAATATAATTGGCCCACAATAAACTACATATACTTAAAGGATACAACCAGACAATTTTTGAATAGGCACACAGCTATGAAACCATCACTATGATCAAAATAATGAACATTTTTATCTCCCCCAAAGTTTCCTGGTGCTCTCGTGATTTTTATTTACCATCTAGTAAACTTTCAGGTATAATTCGCACTGTTTATGTATAACTTCTGTTATTGATTTCAAGCACATCTACAGGAATTTTTTGCCTCGTACTGCTTTTGAGTGTGGAAATGTGAGTACTGAGCTTCTGGGTTGTATATTTACCTAAGCCATCTCTTTGGAAATCTTGCTTATCACATGTTAGTATTAAACTCAGTTTTCAAAATGTAATTTTAAGTGATGCGATGGCTCATTCCAACATTATTTATATATATTGTCTCTCCACATATGGCCAAAACTCAATACCACTGGTATTAACAAGAAACAATGCATATCATGTTCATTTCCATTAGCAGGGAAAGGTGAATTAAAAAAGAAAATCTGCTTCTACACCATTTGTAGAGCCATTAGTTGTTATTATGTCATATTTGTTCTATGAGTAATGTTCTTCTACGCTACCCTTCCAACCGGCTGGTGGCTGTTAATTCAGCAAATTCAATTTTCCCAGTGAAGAAAGTTGCCCTTGCATCAAACTCATGAATATAATGCCTGTTGGTGGATATAATTCTTCCATTGTAAGCTTCATCCATCATGCTACAGCAAGTGGCCAGTGCTATGAGCTTGAACATGGAAAAGGCTGGTAAGGATTCCTCCTGCTTAATTTCACTAATGAATTTTATTTCTTTTCTTTAACAATAATATGTCTACATAGTGAACTGTATTTATATGGTAGATATTTTCAATACCAAGCCATTTCAGATATTAGAATAAACGCTTTAGTTGGTATCATTCTCTAGATATTATTTAGCAAGCGACCTCGTGCATTTGAGTATGCTGGTCTGTGGGCACAGGTCCTGCTGTCCAGTGATAGTCGATCTAAGTTTCGTAACTGTAAGATCATGCTGAGGGGTTTGGGCTTATAGAAGTGTGCTCTAGGACTATCACAGCTTTCTTGGGATTTGACCATCCATTTTTGATCTCCATTTAGATTCTTGTCTCTTTTATATAAGGGATCCAAAGAAACACAGTTATTCTGTTTATTGCTACTAAGTAGAATTTCAGCATTTAGTTGATTGAAAATTGTAAATTTTCTCTGAGCAAAGTGGTGGTGAATTTTCTCCTGGCTACTTAGGTTCCTGGTGTGATATGCACTGATTTTTCTAGACTTGATCGACTCACCAAATCATCTTTCCTTTCACAGAAGCAGGGATACACAAATGGTTAGGAAATCTGGTGGAGGCTTGAATCATGGATTGTGTGGATAAAGGATATTAAAGGGTATGCAGATTTTTTGAGTTATGTAAACAGGAACAGAATGGGTTTAGGTATCAGATGGAATTTGCAGGTTAGAAGTTAGAGCTTTGTTAACCAATTTGATGAAAACTTTTCAAATTGTATATAAAACCAGCACATTGTACCCTATGATTGCATTAATGTACACAGCTATGATTTAATAATAAAAAAAAGTTAGAGCTGTTTGAGCCTTCAGAGATTTAAGGAAAAATAGGCACATATTTCTCAAGCTTTGGTGTATTCTAGGATTCATGGAGAAGAGAGGTTTTTATGAACTTATCTATGTAACAGAGGCTTTAGCAGATTCATGAAAGGATGGATGAAATAAATACAACCTGTTCCAAACCCAAGTAACATGGGGATCACAGGCTGAGAAGCAGCGTCCAAACAACCCAGGGAGAATCCTTCCCAGCTCTTGGAAATGTAACTGTGACTGGGCTCCTTGGCCCTGATGGTTGGATAAAGAAATGACCAGAAGAGTGAATGCAAGTGAGAAGAGGATTGGACACAGGTGAGGCATCAGTTCATAAATTCAGATCTTGCAATTATAGCTTTTACTGATATGATAGACTTTTGTTTTGTTTGTTATTCCTTTGGTCTTAGGTAAAGGCTTAGTTGGCATTTTATTCCACTGGAATAGTGATCAGCTGAAGCTGAAAGGATCAGGTCTTAATGGTGTTGGGTCTCAAGAGAGAGCAGTAGGGATGGGAACCCAGAATTGGAGACTGGGGAACAGAAGATTTGAAGTAGTAAGAATTTCCAGGTCAGAGGGGGACAACCAGATAGCAGGGTTATGCCTCACAGGTGTAGGGTACTAGCAATAAGGAGCCAGGAGTTTAGGAGACAGGAGTTTTGTTCAAGATTTTAATTTTTAGAAGAAAAGAGTATTACATATTAAATAATATTAAATAACATGTAACCCTAGAAGGTTTCAGTATTAATAAGACTTTAAAAACTGCCCAAATGTATACACATTATAAGAGATGTTATCTATGTATTATATATATGTGATGTTATGTTTATACTTTAAGCACGTCTTATAATTACAGAAGTCAGATATGACTCGTATTCATCTTCTATTTTCGGTATGTATTGAGTATTACAATTTTAATACATTTTTTCCTTTATTAAAATATGTATACCTTTTTTTTGGTCAACCTCTTTATCTTAAGATCTCTCTCTCTTTTTCTCTCTCTGTCGAGAGACAGAGAAAGAATGAGAAAGAATAGACTCTTGCTACTCTGGAAATTAAGGTATACACACACACACACGCACACACACACACACACATAAATACAGTAGAACCTCTATAGTGGACCACTTTCCTACATTGCCATCTCTTTAAGTTGACCTAATTTTCAAAGACTGGACATGCACCACATATACTCAATGGAAATTCCTTATGATGACCACCTCTGTATATTAACCAGTTTGTTACAGTACCTTGGATGGCCAATTTACGGAGATTCTACTCTGTGTGGATATGTGTGTGTGTGTGTATTACAGAATTAGCTTGATTCCTTTCCTGATTATGTACTTTTATTTTTGGCTTGCTATTTGCAATAAGTGACTCAGAAACGGAAGTGAAAAATCATTTTACAGTTTGACTAGAGATTTTTTTTGGTTAGGGTTGTTGTAATTCTTACATAATATGAGTATGAACCTCTGAATGTTTATTAGATGTCTGGTGCTACTTTTCTGTGTAAAACAACAATACCAGCCCCCTAACTCCCATGCCTCTCTAATTATATGTAAACTTGTTTAAGATCATCCAGTACAATGAATGATTCATCACTCCAAGGTGCTCTGCTAAAGGCTACATTGTTACATGACTATTGTTCCCTACTGAATGTATTTATTTTGAGCTTTAGTTAAATTTTTTTATTTTTAAAATAAGCTCCAGATCTCTATCTGTACTTATTATGTAAGAAATAATAAACACTTGTACATATTTATCTACTTTTAAAAAGTTACTTCCTATGATAGAAACAGAAGGCTATTGCATTCTTAGAAATATCTGCTTAGATTTATTGCTGTCATAATCAGCAGCATAATTATCATCATCCTCATCATCATCACTACCATCTGTTAGTAGTATTGGTTGCTAACCATTTAGTGCAGGGATTATTGTAAGTCCCGGTAGCATTTATAAATAATGTGCTAAATAAAAGAGTCCCTGCCTTTAGAAAAAGAAAAATGAGTAATGGTCAAAATTATAGGCAGTTCCTAAATTTCAAATGGGTTGGTTGCCATTTTTGTTGGTGAGGCAGTTTGTTTGAACTTGGAGCCTATTTTATTGATTTAATTGGTAAACAATTTCACATATGGTCTATAGGTACCAGTTTTTCTCCCTAAAACCCACTTAAGAGCTGAAACTCCATTGTGTTTATGATAGAGTAACAGAGGTTACTGGTAAAAAATTTATGAAGACTCAACAGAGTCTTCTGTCAGAGTTGGTGGAGCACAGTTTTTTCCTATCTGCCATCCTCTCCTACACCCCCAAGCAAGAAGACATTTATGCCTGCTGTTGTGGGTTGAATTATGTCCCCGAAAAATGTATGTTGAAATCCTAACACTAGGTATCTGATAAATGTGACCTTATTTGGAAATAGGGTCTTTGAAGATGCAATTAATTTAAGATGAAGGCTATATTAGATTAGGATGGGGACTAGCCCAATGACTGCTGTCCCAATAAGAAGAGGGAAATTTGGACACACAGATGAGGAGAATGCGATGTGACAGAAGAGGAAGAGTTTGGGGGTGATGCAAGCTGAAGACGAGGAGTGCCAGTGATTGCTGGCGACCACCAGAAGCTAAGAGGAGAAAGGAAGAATCCTCCCCTAAAACCTTACAGAGAGCATAGGCCTGTTCATATTACTTTAAACTTCTAGCCTCTAGAATTGTGAGATGTCTGTTTTTTTAAACCACCCAAGTTTAAGATAATTTTTTTATGGCAGTCCAAGGAAACAGCATACCGTCAAAGTAAACAAAGTTTGATCATTAGATATTTTTTAAAAAATAAGCAAACAAGCAAACAAACAAAATTTTCATGTGTGCATCTACTCCATGATAGCTCTGGGCAGGGACTTATTGCTAAAAGCTTAGCCTACTTAAGTTTGAGATGTGTTTTAGTTTGCTGTGTTATTACATAATTAGGGTGGTAATATTTAAATGACTATGTTTTTAGTGCTTTTTAATATAAATCCTGTATTTCAATAAGAATTTGAAGATATGTGACGACACACAGTGAATCCTACAATTTTTAGAATTACTGTGACAAGCACGACTATATGAAAAAACTCAAGACTACATATGACAGAAACCTGTACAGGCCAATCTTTGCTTTAAGTAGAGAACCCACATTAAGTAAAGGTAAATTAGATATAGTTAGAGTTTTAAAAGAAGATTCTTCTATTTACTATTCTTCTGTTTTGTTCCCCCCCCCGACTGAAACTGGCCTAACTCTAAATTTCCAGCGTAGTAGGCGTTCATTATATCTCTAGGGCTCTTCCTCCCTCCAAAATGGTCCAAAAATCCAAGGACCTGGAATTCAAAGAGGCCAGTCATCTTTCTAAATACCTTACAGAGAAAGAAAGAGAAAGAATTGGAAAATTTCATCAGCCTTCTGTTGGCTCCCAATTTTTAGATTCCATTGTTTCTAAAGCCTGTCGGTTATTGGTAATAATAGATACCCATAGTCTGAGGCATCCTTTTCACTCCTTCAACAATGCACTTTCTGGTCAATAACCCACTATGGTATCTCCCACTTGGATGAAAGCCCTTTTGTTCACAGTCATCTCTGTTAAAGGATGGGCTTTAAAGTCTGACAATCCTGAGTCTCAGATCTGCCATAAACTAGCTGTGTGACCTTGAAAAGTTACTTATGTTCACTAGTTCTCTGTTTTCAGCACTGCAAAATGGCTATACTATTGTATCTTCTCCATAGACTAGTTGTAATAATTCAATAAGAAAATGCACATAAAATACTTAGAAAAAGCCTGACACATAGTAATATTTATAATAGTGAAACAATGAGGATTGCATCTATATTTATGAAGAGATTTAATGATGTGGGGGAAAAACCTATAAGGTATTAGATTATTAAGTAAGAAATGTCTGATTTCCTTAAGTACTAAGTCTGACAGTTGTCTCTGGCATTTCACTTGGAAACGTTTTTTCATTGTAAAGGTAAAAAGGTACATCCTCATTCTTTCAAATGCATGTTTTGGCTTGTGATTATCTTTTAAAACATTTTTTACAGCAACTTTTGTGAAACCATGGATAAGTCAAAAATTCATTTTTTTTTTTTTTTAGAAGTTTCATTGTGGAACCAATGCAGTGCCGACGGCTCAAAATATCAACGAAGTGTGGCTAATGAACACACAATACCTTGATGGTTTGAGAAGTTTCTTTCTAGAGATTTTTATCTTGAAAATGAGCCAAATGGGTGACCTGAGACCAAGGTGGATAATGATGAGCTGAAAGGTGTAGTGGAAATGAATCCATCTTAACCTACATGTGAAGTAGCAGCAAGGTTTGATAGTATTCCAACAATATTGGACTGTTTGAAACATATCTGCAAGGTAAAGCTAGATGAATGAGTTCTGTATGAATTAAACGATGGTCAGAAGAGGAATCATTTTGAAGCTTGACTCTCTTTTATATCCTGACATAAAGGTGCACCATTTCTATACTGTATTGTATTTTTTTTTTTTTTTTTTTTGTAGAGACAGAGTTTCACTTTATGGCCCTCGGTAGAGTGCCGTGGCCTCACACAGCTCACAGCAACCTCCAACTCCTGGGCTTAAGCGATTCTCTTGCCTCAGCCTCCCGAGTAGCTGGGACTACAGGCGCCTGTCACAATGCCCGGCTATTTTTTGGTTGCAGTTTGGCCAGGGCTGGGTTTGAACCAGCCACCCTCGGTATATGGGGCCGGTGCCTTACCAACTGAGCCACAGGCACCGCCCTCTATACTGTATTGTTATCTGTGATGAAAAGTGGATTCTTTTTGACGATCAAAAATGTTCAGCGCAATGGTTGAATAAAGATGGCGTAACAAAACACAGTGCAAAACCGAATATTCATCAACACCCTTCCACTGCCAAAAAACTAATGTTATCTGTTTGGTTGTCCAGCACTGGTATTATTCATCAACTGCAACTTCATGAAACCTAATCAATAGACTATGGCAGTTGTCTGCTGCAAACAAATGGGTGAAATGATCCTGATGCCCTCTATCAAACAGCTGAGATTGGTCAGCAGAGACAGGCCAATCCTCTCACCAGCGCATGCGCCACCACATGAGCAGCACAAACAACGCTGCTCAAACTACAGACACTGGACTTTGAAACTTTCTGTCATCCACAATGTTCACCAGACCATGCACCAACCCAGACTTTGGACTACTTCTTGCAAGGAGAAATATGCTTAGCAAGCTGTGGAAATGCTTTCTACGATTTCATTGCCACTCTCTCTCCAGGCTTCTTTGCTGCTGGCATACACAAGCCACCACTGAGATGGCAAAACTGTGTTGATAGTTCAGCAGCATACTTTGAATAATTGTACTATTTCTTGTTTGAGATATGATAGACTCAATTTTTGACTCAAAATTGTACATTTCAATTTCAATGACCTAATAATTTTGAGGGCAAAGAGAGGAATAAAATGTATATAGTGTGATTTTTAATCACAAAGAATGGTGCTCACCAAACATTTCATTTTAGTTTCTTGACTATAGCCCCTTCCCTATACCTATCACTTTGTAACAAGGTCTAGACCAGGGGTCCTCAAACTGCGGCCTGCAGGCCACATGAGGCGGTGTGATTGTATTTGTTCCCATTTTTTTTTTTTTTTACTTCAAAATAAGATATGTGCAGTGTGCATAGGAATTTGTTCATAGTTTTTTTTTTTTTAAACTATAGTCCAGCCCTCCAACCGTCTGAGGGACAGTGAATTGGCCACCTATTTAAAAAGTTTGAGGACGCCTGGCCTAGACAATGGGCTGTGATGAAAATTAGTGTGTTATTTGTGGGCTCAAGCACAGAGAACTGTTGAGAGACCCTCAGCTATTTTTTTGTCTCTTCAAGTGATGGAAGAGGTCACTGTTCCAGGTTCAGCTATAAGATGGTGGGATTCCCATCAGCCTGGTCCTTGATGAACTAAGCCCTCTGACAACCCATAACTAAGCCCCCCGATAATCCCATGGTGTAACTCTACAAAGGTTTGGTTCTTCACCATGCTACTGTAGTTAGGGTTAGTGTTAGGTAGCATGAGTAAGAAAATAAATATTTTCAGAGTTAGGGATTTGGAGGTTAACTTGTCACTCTGACCTACCCTGACCTTTATTTTCATAAAATTATGTTTGAAAAGACTCAAAGACCACCAAAATTGTAATGATGGTTATTGTTGTATAGTGTGATTATGAACATTTTGAATTATTTTTTACAATTTTTTCTGTATTAAAATTTTTTTTTAAGGGAGGCAATGATGTGCTTAGTTCATTTAAGAATATTTTTGATCTGTGGTACATGCACACCATGCAATACTATTCAGTTATAACAAAAGATGGTGACTTCATATCTTTTGTAATATCCTGGATGGAGTTGAAACACATTCTTCTTAGTAAAGTATCACAAGAATGGAAAAACAATTATCCAATGTACTTAATACTAATATCAAGCCAGTAGATGATCTGATGCATGCCCACATAGGAGAAAAACTCATTTCAATGCTAGTTGGGTGGAGGGGTAATGAGAGAGAGAGAAGTGGGAGGGTTAGGGTGCTCTTACTGAATGTGCATGGGGTGGAGTCGTTTGGCACACCTTTGGTGTGTGAGACATAAGCACAAGAGGGACTCTACCTAACAAAATCAAATATTTTGACCTGGTTGTACCCTCTCATTAACCTGAAATAAATTTACTTAAAAAAAGAATAATTTTGATCAAAACTGCTTAAATTACCTTCTGAAATAAAGGGTAAGCTTTAACGATTTAGAAACTATTTATTAATGAAAATTACTTCACTTTCTGGCACTGACATCTAATTGGGGATTTAGTGTAGATTAGGGGTTGTCAGACTACAGACTATGGACAAACACTAGCCTGAAGCCTGTTTTTCAAAATAAAGTTTTATTGGAATACAACCACACGGATTCATTTATGTATTGTCTGTGGTATTTTAAACACTGCAGTGGCAGAGTTGAGTAGTCACACCAGTGACCACATGGGCCATACAACCTAAAATATTTACTATCCAGCCCTTTTCAGCAGAATTTTTCCAACCCCTGGTGTAGATTGTAAACTGTGAGCAAGGCCCAGGACTAGTACTCAGGGTTCTCCAGAGACAGAACCAACAGGATTTGTTTATTTATTTACTGTTTATAGGGATTGGCTTACATGATTATAGAGGTTGAGAAGTCCCAGGATCTGTAGTCAGGAAGCTGGAGACTCAGGAGAGTCACAGTTCCACTGTGCATCTGAAGGCCTGACAAGCAAGACACTCATGGTGGAAGTTCCAGACCAAGTCCAAGTCTGAAGGTGGAAGACTGAGATCCCAGCTTAAAGACAGTCAATCAGGCAGAGGGATAGAATTCTCCCTCACTGGGCCTTTTGTTCTATTCAGGCTCTCAGTGGATTAGATGAAGCCCATCCACGTTAGGTAGGGAAATTTGCTTTACTCACCCTACCAATATAAATGCTAGTCTCTTCCAGAAGCACTCTATCAGGCATACCCAGAAATAATGTTTAATCAGATATTTCACAGGCATCTTGTAGTCCAATCAAGTTGACACATAAAATCAACTGTCATACGTGGAGTATAAACTGTAAAGGGGTGCTGATGTAATTAATGTTAAATAACATTTTAATGAAGTATTAAAAATATTATTGCAAAAATCCATGATGAACAAAATGTCAAAATTTTAAATAGAGATAGAATCACTTATTTTAATACTTTGCCAAGCCATATTGGAACCTGAGGCTACTAATTTTGTCTTTATTTAGAATTGTGATTTTTTTTTTTTTTTGTTCATCATGTAGGACACAGAAGTGCCCCCAAATTCCCTAGCATAATACTTAACATATGGTGGGCCTACTTACGTGTTTTTCATCGATTATGAATTTGTTAGCCCGTGATACTGCAAAAGAGGAATAAGAAAAATCTCTGAGTGGGAGCATTTTGACCCATTTGTTCTAACCCAAAATTTATGTACTAAGTCTATTCAACAGTTTGTCTATTCACCAACAAATATTGGTGATGACTTTCATCTCAGTACTAGGCCCCTAATTTAATGACTGTTTTAAGATGGTATTTTGTGATTTATTATACTTTAAGCATAATTTTGAACATAAATTTTGAATTTAGATTTTTCTGTAAAGGCTTGCTTGTACAATCTAAATACTTGCTGTATTATTTTTTAGCCAACTATTTCTGGCTTCCTCTCCCATTTCTCAGTTGATGTATTCATCAGATAGACTAATCTCATCCTGTCCTTCCAGGCTCTTCCTGTAATATCTTCATGATGACTGGAAGATGGAATGTTCATTCTAAAAGTCAAATTTGTTGGGATGCTAAGCCACATTTTTCAGAGTCCGAAGGTTCATATAGTACACAAACTTGAACTTTACTCAGTATGATACTTGGATATTGCTGTGCCTAAGGAATGAACATAATATTGTTTATTCCTTAGCACAGAGACCCATGTTGATCAGTACAGGGACTTGGACAAGAATAAGAAACACTTACCTTTGTCTTCCAAATACCCACTATCTGGGAGAAAGAGGTAAATTTTGGTAAAGGTTGGGGAAGAAAGCACTAGGTGAGTGGATGCTGAAGTTACATAACTGTCTTTAGATAAAACATTTTCCTTTTTAAAAAAATTATATGTATATAAAATTAATTTTTTTTACATAGACAATATCTTGCTCTGTTGCCCAGGCTAGAGTGCAGTGGTGTCATCATAGCTCATGTAACTTTAAACTCCTGGGCTCAAGGGATTTTCTTTCGTTGGCCTCCAGTAACTATGCCATCATGCCTACCTGGCTAATTTTGTTTTTCTTTGAGGGACCAGCTCTTGCTGTTTTGCTCAGGCTGGCCTCAAGCAATCCTCCTGTCTTGGCCTCCCAAAGGACTAGGATTACAGGTGTGAGTCACCATGCCTGGCTGGAGAAAATGCTTTAAAGGGAGCATAATAAACGTAGTAATGGAAATCATAAGTGCATTTAATTTAACATTGAAAAATCAAGATAAATATACCCAAAGGCAAGAAGAAAACTGCTCATGAAGTTCTGATAAATGTACAGATTGTTTTGTCTGATTTGCACCTTAAATATTAGTTGGCTTTTTGCTAGATGTTTCTTCTGTTACACAAAAGTAAAGTTCAGGTTCTTCACATAGGGAAACAGGGTTAGATCCAGAAACATTCTCCTTCCTCACCTCCCATCTTTAATGTGGATGGAGGGGGTGGGGGGCAGAGTGGTAGGAAGACAGAGAAGGAAAACCCAGAAGTGAAGTGTGAGGAAAGAAAGAAGAACATGAGAGGCAGATATTAAAGGAGAAATGTGCATTGGGGATGGGGAAAGGGGCAGAAAAAGGTTGTGAGGGAGGGATCAGAGACAGGAGTTTGGCTCTAAAAGCTCTATTTTGAGTACTAGTTGGAGCTGATATGAAGGAGACAGTGATTATACAAATTTTGGAGGTGGATTCATCTGACTGATTATTTACTGTACAGATGTCCTGCAAGTTTATTGTATAAAGAAGAGAAATGATTTGGGTTTGGTGCCACTGTGATGATTTCTTCTGAAGGTACTAATATTCTGAGGTTTGGTAAAATTTTTCCTCTCTGCTTTTGTTGCCCTACTATAAAGTGAACTAGGAAGAGCTGAAACATTTATCAAGTACAAATGGCAAAATCTGAGAGAAAGTTGCCTGAGAAGTAAAGTCTCTCAGTCTTCATTTATTCTCACTATCTTAGTTTACCTGTTATTTTTCCAATTTTTTATTTGGGTGAGGACAACTTATAGTATGGTGTCCAGCATATAGACAAATAAAAGAGTTTTCTTCCTAAAGAAAAACTGCTCTTTTACACTTTACTTGGAGGAATTGGTATCTTAACTCTTCTCTATCCTTTAATGAATTTTTGAGAGAAATCTTGAAGTTTTTCTGCATAGGCAATTTTCTAATGTGATATAGCTGAATCATGTGGAGAGAATATTCCTACTATTGAAAATAATTATCTTCTCGGCGGCACCTGTGGCTCAGTGAGTAGGACGCCGGCCCCATATGCCAAGGGTGGCGGGTTCAAACCCAGCCCCGGCCAAACTGCAACAAAAAAATAGCCGGGCGTTGCCTGTAGTCCCAGCTGCTTGGGAGGCTGAGGCAGGAGAATCGCGTAAGCCCAAGAGTTAGAGGTTGCTGTGAGCTGTGTGGGGCCACGGCACTCTACCCGAGGGCGGTACAGTGAGACTCTGTCTCTACAAAAAAAAAAAGAAAATAATTATCTTCTCTCTGGAGAA
This sequence comes from Nycticebus coucang, assembly GCF_027406575.1. NCBI lineage: Eukaryota > Metazoa > Chordata > Mammalia > Primates > Lorisidae > Nycticebus > Nycticebus coucang. Next base: position 38,081,975 of record NC_069781.1, read on the forward strand.
AATAAAAAGATATGGTATTTCTTTGTATTTCCCATAACATCTAGTCATGTGCTTTGTTTACAAAGAGTTCTCAGTAAAAATTCATGAAATTATTAACTTAAGGTCTTTAGTGGCAATGATATATATAGATAATGGCATTTTTTCCATCTAATTATGAGAACTGTGCGCTCTTAAGCCAATTTCTCTATATGTATATTTTATATCTTAATTATACTACTGGTTTTATCTTTTTAATTTGATTTGTATCTTTATCAAACTAATGCATGGTTAAAAAAGCCAAACAGAACAAGACTTACCCCGTGGCACATTTTTCCCATGCCTGATTTCTATTCTCTATTCCACTTAATTAGCTATTTTGTCTCCTATTTGTAAATAACAGACCTACTAACTTTAAAGTTTTTTCGTTATGTACCAATGACTTCTTGCAATGGTCGAGGGGGCTTTAGCTTTCTTACATCATCTATTCCTTCCCTCTTCCTTTTCTTCCTCCACGTTCTACTGTCATGTCATGGTTTTGGTTAAATTGACACTTAGAAGTCCTTTTCTAAAAAGTTCTTCTTAATAATTATACTCCAGGAATTTTAAGAGAATAATCAGAGGTATGCACAAAAGATTTCCACATAAGGATGTTCATACCTGTTTAGCAGCAATTATGATAAAGTAGACAACATCTGAAATTTGGCATTGGAAAATTTTTGTTTAAAATGTACCATTACTGTTTATGTGATAGACTACTACTGTGCAGTCAGTAAAAACAATGTCTTTGAAGATTGTTTATAACATAAGCAAAAGTTCATGATATAGAGAATTAAAAGATGATGATGAAAAAATTAACACTATGCCTTGTTTGACTCAAATCTTGTTTAAAAAAGAAAAAGACGAACATAGAGGATATGGAAGGTTGTGTACTAAAATGTTAATAGTGGGTTTCTCTAGATGATCATATTGAAAAGTAATTTGTTTTCCTGTTTAGGCTTTCAAAAGTGAATCATCTCGGTGAGTTGCTTTTTAAAAGGGTTCTGCTATTTTACAGTATCATCAGCTCTTTACAAAACCAACAGTCATGGTATATAATTAAAACTACTTGGTGTGGTGCTGTTTTAAAAATGCTTTGTATTATTTATGCTGTTTCTTTTTATTTGCATTTGGTCATCTTTGTGGAATTTTTACATGAATTTAAATGCATTTACTTTTAGCTATGTGTCTTTCTATAAATTTATTTTTTGCTAATTTAATTAACAAAATTGCTCCTTATTTTCAGTTTTGTTTCTTTGATTGTGGTCAAATGATTTTTCATCACTTTCTTTTCTTGTTCTGTGTTGACTTTTTTGTGAATTGCTTTTATGGTTGTTCATGTTCATTGGACTGTAGATTTTTAGATGGTAAGATGGTAGTAGAGATTATTCCAAGTAGAGAATGAGCAAAGGTGTGGAATGACAAACCATGAAATGGGTTTGTGAGATAGCAATTCCACGTTGACAGGATGGTGGTATACAGTGGGAGAATAGGCAAGAAAAGATATACCTTAGAGTTGTTGACTATTGCCTACCTCCTTCTAAAAGATTTTTTCTGCCCACAGCCAAGCTTCCTGTCCATCCCCTATGTGATTAGATCATAGCTGACTGGAGTAGAGGTGGCATCTGATCCAAGGGCAGATAATACATAGATTGCATCATAACATTTCTGTAATCCAGCATGAAAAGAAGGACTGGGCCATTTTGACTGCTTAAGATTTGTAATTGGGGAATTGAGAGACTGAACCAATTGGTAGTGGGTGCAGAAACTACAAGTAAGTGTCGAGAATTTTCAAGGTTTAGATGGCACTGGGAGTGGCCACACTGTACTTTATGCTAGCTGAAACTATGAGGGAATGGAAACTTTGAACACCCAGAGGAAGCAGGCAGTAGAGAGAAGGGAAACTGAAAAGAAAAGCTACAACACTGGTAGAAAGAGAGAGTTACTGAGTTTAGATCTTTCTTATTTTCTTATAGCTATCAGGTGATCAATGAATATTCTTTAAGAGTTTTTTTTTTTCTTGTAGTAACTTGAGTAGATCTCTAGTCCTTCTAAGCATATAGGCATTTGGGGGGGCCATATTTTGAAGAGCTTTGGATACTAGGGCAAGGCCTTTGTAATTTGATAGACAAAGGATAAATAGTATCAATTTTTTGGATGTGGAGTAATATATTAGACATATATTAAATGAAGATTAAAAATTAGCAGTAATATGTAGGAAAGATGAAGAAATTGATTTGGAAGCTATTATAGTAAAATATGTGGAAAGTAATTAAGGCCTTGAGGATACGACAGAAGGAAGGTAAATGAGTGAAAAGATATAAAACCTATAACAAAAGGCAGAATCAAAAACGCTTGGTAATTTATTGGATATAAGGTACAAGGAAAAAAATATAAGTCAAGTTGAAGCTGAGCTCTTGAGTCTCGGGGATTAGAAGTGTTGGTATTATCATTAAGGGAAATAGGAAAGTTAGGAGGCTGGGTTGGTTTGGGTTGTAGAAGACTGGATAGCTGAGAATTTTGTATCAATTAAATTTCATGTGATAGTGGAAAATACTATTTAGTTCAGCTTAAGTAACTTATGTTGAATTCCTAAACTTTGTCCAGGCTTTGGATGGTGGAGATGGGTGAGGGAGTTGAAGTAGAGAAATGAATAAAATATGATCTGTGCCTTTGAAGAACTCCTAGTATTACGGATGAAGTTATCTATTAGGTAGAGATACGCATGTGGAGCTTGGGGGAGAACTTTTGGACTGGAGATCCAAATGTCATTAGAGCCCCAACAAACTGGATTGTCAAAGGATAGAGTTAGGGAATATAAAGAGGAGGACCAAGGCTAACACCATGGTGAAGACCTTGTGTCCTAGTGCAGGAGAAGGAAAAGAACCAGAGGAAGCATGGCCAGGACATTCTCAGGAGAAGCAGGATAGTGCAGGGTCAACAAAACCAATTACAAACAAAGGAAAGGAGGGTTTCAGGATACAAGGCCATCAATAGTATTACGCACTATAGAAAGCTATAGAGAATGAAGTTGTTTTACATGCAGGAGGACATTTATGATCCTAGAAGGAATTTGTGAGAAAAAGGGGCTAGTGAATAAATGCAGAAAGCACAGGTAGGTCACTCTTCTAATCATTTGGGCTTTGAAGGGATAATGAGAGGAATAAACTTGAAGGAGGAGGCAAGCTCAAGAGGAGGTTTTGGTTTTTCCATCTATTTTTAAAGACTGGGTCTACCAAGTAGGCAGAAGAGATGACCGGTCAGGAGGGATCAGAGATTCAAGGAAGAGAATTGAAGGAGTGAGGACATAAAGAGATGGGAGAGTTTATGGTCAAGAGTAAAGATGAAGGAGGTAACCTTGCCAAAAGAGAGCGATCTCATCCTGGAGCCAAAGGTCAAAAGGAAAAATACAATGTGTAGTTCAGAGGGGAAGAAAAAGGAAGTAAAAAGAAAAATACCTCAGATGTCTTTTATTTTCTAAGAAATGTAGCAAGCTAGAAGTGGAGTCTTGTGATTGGGGATTTTAGGAACCTAGAGGAAGAGAAAGTTTTGAAAGACCACTAAAGGGAATGGAAAGGGAATTAATAAGAAGTAAATGAGAGGATTTTTGAGTGGTAATAAAGAGACAGAAAAGAATGAAAAGTTGAGAGATGAATCAAGAAAAGAAAAACTATTTCATATTCTAGTAATACTCTGAGAATTTTACAGACTTCTTCCCCCAGCCCCTGCCACATTATTTTACAAATAAAGCATTTAATTTCAGAGAGCTTAAGCAACCTACTTGTGAGTTTTTTTGAATTCTAACCCTGGTCCCCCACTTCTTTCTAAATAAAAGAGATGTAACAATTGATTATAAAGTTAGTTTAGGGAGTTGGTTGAGTCCGAAATTTGACTAAATCTGGAAAATATAAAATTCACCCGATAAAAAGATCAGTGTCTATGTATGTGGAAGAAATGAGATAGTAGGTCATCAAGTCACAAGAAATGATTCAGGCATATTCTCTATACTACAGTGTGTTTTCTGGGTAACAGTATTTTGTCAAATGTTTAAACAGTTATGATGTTTCTTGTCAATGTTTACATGTCTGATTATACAAAAGAACTGCCAATTCATTTAGTATCTAAAAGACACTCAGTTGTCACAATACCTATTCTATATTGAAAGTCCAGTGTTCAGTGTTTAAGTTACAGTTGTGGAAGATAATCTGGAAAATTATTACACATTCACAAGTAATCATTTCTGGTAATGAATGGGAACACTGAAGTGTTTTAAAGATTATTCTATTTACTCTCAGATCTTAAGACTTATCACCTTAAATTTCTATAAATCATCTTAAAGATGAGGCTTTGAATTTCTGAGGACTCATTTTTCAGCAAGCTCCAAGAAAGGTTAAATTCCCATATAGGAAGTGGTATAATATTAGTGAACTAATATTCTTTTTGTTTTTGTGGAAAGGATCAAATCATAACTTTATAGTGAATTTCAGGGGTGATTCTTAGGGCCAAATAAAATGGTCATGACCCCTCTGTGTCATTTCCACGTTCAGTTTCAACAGCCACAGGCGAAACAGACAACGCTCACAGTAATAGGCAGAATATTATTATTACTCTTGACTGCACAAGTCTCTAGACACTTTTCTTTTTGGTTATTGAAACTAAATGGAAAGTGATTCCCCCCCCAAAAGATGTTAGTGTTATTAGACATTTTATGTTTTTCAAAGTGCATTGTAATTATGGGTTTTCTTTATCCTGCTGTGACAGCAGATGGGAATGCCATCAGTGACATCCATAGGCTTCAGCACGAGGTGGGGGTCATGGACTGTTCTGGCCTCTTGCCCTGGAGATGGAATGGAATGACTCAGGTTTTGGGGCTGAATTCCAAGGAGGCCTTCGGAGAGCTCTTCACACTGAACTGGTACTGAAACCTTTAACACTTTTCTGAATGGATAAATCTTGTCCTCAGGTAAAGACAAATATATATACATATTTTATTAAATCTTAGCTGTGTACATTAATGTGATCATGGGGCACCATTCACTGGTTTTATAGACCGTTTGACATATTTAAAGACAATATTAATGATATCCCCATCCCTACTGGTGTTGTGTCATATGTGTGTGTGAGAATATGTGGGCAGTCCAGACTTAAAACCAGCTCTCAGTGGAACAGGCAATATGACAGAAGGTGAAGACAGACATTGGAGCCAATGAGATTTCTGGCTGTGATTTCTGACTCTCCTACTTTCTAGCTATATGACCTTATAGAAGTTGCTTATGTCTTACTTATCTACCCTAGGGCTGCTGTGAGAATTAAATGAATGAATACATGCACAGTTCTTAGTATAGGGCTTGGCACGTGATAGGTACTCCATAAATGGCAGCTCTTACCATCATTATCACTATTTTCCTGAACGTGGGGCGTAAGTCTTTATGAAATTTGACAGCCAGGACAGTTGTAACGTTGTTCCTGGAAAGGTGGCAAGTAGATGCTGTCCTTCCAGGCTCACTTTGATGAGTCTGAATATATTGTAAGTCTGTTTGGCATATGCATTCCTTGGCCATCTTCCAACAAGCAATGAATAACATCTTGGATGAATGCTGGGATGGATGAATCGTGGTCTTGTTGGGTGGTGGGACATACTTCTCTGACATACTGTCATATAAGTCCCTGCTTTGGATAGTTTTTAGAAGCCTCTTGTAGTATATCTAGTCCAACTCTGAAAAATGTACATTTGAGAACCCAGGGGTGAGACCCATTTTGCCTTTCAGAGATTTGCCATGTCCGAGAAGTGGGTCACACCAGTAAAATGTGATTGGGTTGATATCTGTGCCTGTGTTACATTTGTATCATTCTACCTCTCATTCAAGCTCTTGATAGCAGGCCACAGGGAATTTTGGGATCCTCTTTTCTTTCTGCCATAGAAGCACACGGCATGCCACAATTTCTTACAGCATCTGGCTCCATGGCAGCTGTGTTTTGCAGCCCTGCTTCTTCCCTTTAATTCACTGCATCTTTCCCATCATACTTTCATGACCTGGGACATTAAGCAGTGCCTTCAGGATACTCTCTAGCCATCCAGGCACCAATGAAAGAAGCAGTCTGGTTAGCACCTGGCCTCAGGGAGAATATCTGTCAGGGAGATGTCGTCTATGTCTTCTCATCCCCAGCATCCATGTTTGAGCTGAAAGTAGAGGGTTTCCTCTCAAGACCCCTTGAGGAGGTTACTCTATTGAATATTGAGTCAACCACAGTTTCTAGTGTGTGTGTCTGCATATTGTATTATATTTTTCACACAACAAATGTCCCTTTATGTCCTATGCTGATTTTTCAATTGAGGTGCCATTTTTCTTACAGAGTAGAACCTCTGTAAGTTGACCGCCCAAGGGACTATAACAAGCTGGTCAACCTAGGGAGGTGGTCAACATAAGGAGCTAGGCCTACTATACTGATATTTACGTGTGGTACATGTCCAGTCTATGAAAGTTAGCTCAACTTAAGAGGTGGTCAATGTGGGAAGGGGGTCCATTATGGAGGTTCTACTGTACTTTCAATTCTTGTCAGTAAGTACACCATTGAGAAATGGGCTAAAGTAGAAATACATTGGATATAAACCAGGCTTCTGTCCTAGGGTCTCTTCCTTTTTATTTCTCATCCTCCCTAGATCATCTCATCCAAATGCATGGCTTCAAATTGCCACCTTTCTGCTCAAATATCTTTCTCTAGCTCAGTTCTCTTTCCCAAATAATGGGCACACAATTCAGCTGCCTCCTGGGCAGCTTCCACTAGATCTACCACAAGCAACAGACTATGTCCTAAATTGAGCTTGATCCTGCCTCCCTGTAAACTTTCTCCTTCCATATTCTTGATCTTGGATTGTGGCACCAATATATATTCAGCTGGAAACTTCTAGTCTCTGCTCTTTTCCTTGTCTCCAAGATTCAAATCCTACTATTTTCTTTTAACAAAATACTTTTGGGATCTCTCAATTTAGATCTTCCTTCATTTAACTCATAAATTAATGTAATACTCAACTTATAATTGCTCTCTTTAGCTTCTGGCCTAGAACACTGCAATTGCTCTCCTTAATGCTTTCCGCTTGATTTTTATTAAATGTGAAAACTGCAAATATGATTATTTTTTTCCTTTTCCTCACCCACTCCCAGCTGAAAAAAAATCTTTGGAGGCTTCTCCTCATTTTCAGAATGAGGAGCTAACTTGTTAACATGGCTTATAAAATGCTTTATGCTATGACCTTGGCTAACTTTTCTCACTACATCTCTTGCCACGCTCTCCCATTTGTGCTCCCCGCTGCTCTCAGAGGGGACTAATTGGCATGCCCCTGCTCCTGCAGACCGTTTTTGCACATAGTCTTCACTGATCTACAATCCCTTTACTCTCCTTGTCCCCTTAATGAACTCAAGAAGGTTTTTTTTACCCTCCTTCCTAAAGGAAGAGGTAAGTTTTTCCTTCTCTCTGCTTCCATGGACTCTGAATTACTTATTTAACAATCATTTATTAAGGATGTAGAAGTACTTGATTTTAAAAGAAAATAAAACGTTAAACCAGTTTTTGATTCAGTACCTGAATATATTTGTTTTGGATAAAAATTAAGTCACTTAGAGTGTAGTAAATTACTAAGTTTTAGCCAAATGATGTCCTAATTAACCTAGCTCTTATTTGACTCAGCTATTTCTGCGTTTTTTCCTCCAGATCATTTAAGGTATGTTGACGGTGCTGGAGAATCAATGCAACCCACCTGTAAGGTGGCCTCTTTGTTTTAAGTAATGTGTCTTAAAGTTGTATTTAGTTTCCCTTTTAAAAAATGTGTTTACTTATAATTATGTCAGAAAGTGGGAGATTTGACTAATTGGACTAGATAAAATCTTGTGTGGTATTTTGGCGTATTGATGGATTGGGGATGGCTGCATTAAGGAGGTTAGGTTTATGGCTGTATTATATTGGGTGCAGGGAGTGAGGAAGTGGGACAGTTTAGGACTGGCACTACATCTATTAAAAGATCTTATCTAAAAGAAGGCAGTGGAGGGTGGCGCCTGTGGCTCAAAGGAGTAGGGCACCAGCCCCATATGCCGGAGGTGGCGGGTTCAAGCCCAGCTCTGGCCAAAAACTTCAAAAAAAAGAAGGAAGTGGAGAGAGCTTGACCTCCACATAAACAGGCTTTTGTTCTCATCATTCCACCTGAAATTTTCTCCTCAGTCTTTCTCTACTTTTTTAGCCTCTTTCTCCTTCACCTGCCTGAATCATTTTGGGGCTCTGGTTATACTAACTGCAGTAAATCTTAGTTATTTTCTTCCCAAGTTTCATTCTTCTTCCGCCCCTTCTGAGGAATGTTCCCTGTAGCACTCCAATCGGTTTGAATTTGGTTTGATTGTGAGCTGCCATGTTCCTACAGACCTTGGGCCTGGCCCCAGCTGATGGCTGAAAGGAGGTCACAGCTCACCACATGGAGTTTCCAACTAGGGATCAGTGCAAGGGTGGTCTGTTCTTCTCTGGTGCCAATGGTAGCTGCAGGTAGCCATTTTCCTCATCATCAGCTTGCAGCTAATTTAAAAGAATAAAATAAACACAGAGAAAAGCAATGAGGAGACAGGAAGTCCTGGTGGGATTCAGGTTTCTAGTTAAGCTTCTTATATACCAGTCTCTGTATTGAGGTCTGGCTATGGCTTTCCTCTTCTTGTAGCTCTAAAACCAATACACTCTCCCCTTTGCCTACTCTGACTCAATCTGAGTTTCTATTATCTTGCAACCTAAAGAGTTGAAACCATACCACTTTTCTCATCTCTTCCTCTATAAAGAATTTTTTGTGTGTATTTTGTTAATATTCATGTCCTTATATTAATAACTTGCATTGATAGCACTTTTAGAGTGTTGCGTTTTATACTGAGTGTTCAAAGTGAGCAATATCATTGGGAAATCAGGTAGAATGCAGGCATATTTAATGATACCTAGAAGATTAGTCAGGAGGACTGATTCACATGTAAGGTCAGTTGAGATTTGTTTAGAAGACAAGAGATCAGAGTCTTATCTGGAAAAAAATAGAACTATCTGGAATTTGAACTCTGAAGTTTAGAGAACTTAGGAAATAAAATAATTTGTCAGATGATTATAAGCACTGATTTAGAATGGGGGAAGTAATATATATCATTTTATATGAATGTATATATAGACCAGTATACATAGAGAGTGTAACATTTGCCTAGGAATTCACCAGGTGTATATAAAAGTTCATCATGAGGAGGAGGCTTAAACTTGTCTTAAAAAATAATTTGGTGAAAAATTCAGTTTGAGTTTCTTTAATGGGAAACTAAACGTTTTATTAACAAAGGTACTAAAAGAAAAACTAAAAGTGTGATTTGGGCAGCCCCGTATTTTGCTTTTATGATGTGTAACTTAGACATCATAAAAGATATCATGACAATAAAAACAACCTAATAAACATAGCAAATTATTTGAACAGATACTTCAGAAAGGAAGATATACAAATGGCCAGTAGCAAGGACATGAAAATGTGTTCCACATCATCAATCATGAGAGGAATGCAATTTAAAATTACAATGAATTAACACTGGATAACCAATAGAATGTATAAAATAAAAAAGTCTGGTATCACTGCGCGTTGGTAGAATGTGGAACTACCGAGCACTTACTGGGGCTTGGTAGTGTGTAAAATGTTCTAACCACTTTGGAAAATGGTGTGGAAATCCTTACATAGGCATGATCCAACAATTGCACTCCCAGCAGTTACCTGAGAGAAATGAAAGCTATGTCTGCAAAAACATATTGTACAAGGATGTTTGCAACATCTTTATTCATAATAAATAAACAAAAACTGGAAACAACCAAAGTGTACATCTACAAGAGAATAAAGTATGGTATATTAAAACACTGAATGCTTTTTGGCAATAAAAATGACAGATTCTCATATGAGCAACAACATGAAAAAAACCATAAAAAATAAAAACCCAAACTCCAAAACTATGCTGAATGAAAAAGCACACAAAAGAGTAAAATTCTATGATTTAATTTATGTAAATTTCTAGAACAAATATAACTAGTCTATGGTGAAAAAAAATCAGTACACTGTTTGTCTCTGGGGGAACTGAACTGGGAGGAGCCAGAAAGGAACATGAGGGAGCTTCCGGGGATGCTGGGATGTTCACAGATGCGCATTTGTCAGACTCAGAAACTTGTTATTGTATTTGATGTTTTTGCATTTCACTGAACATAAATTTTGCCTTAAGGAAGGAGATGTAAATAAATGTTAAACTCTAGTTAATGGTATATATAACAAAGTGTTTAGGGAGAAAATATTCTGATATTGTAAGTTACTTTGAAATAACATTAGAAAATAGGATGGATAGATCAATGGATAGAAAGATGTATAGATGGGTAGGTATGTCATAAAACAAATATGGCAAAATATTAATTGTAAGATCCACATGGTAAGTGTATGGATGTTTGCTGTAGAGTTTTTGAACTGTTCTCTATGTTTGAAAATTTTTGTAGTAAAATATTGGAAAAAAATAACAAAATAGAATAGAAGGACCATATTAGGTAATGAGAACTGATTATGTGTTACCGAATGCTGTTTATTAAACAGTTTGCACATAAACATATTACCCCCAGATGATAATCACAGGCAGTCCCAGAATTACAAACATCCCACTGATATAAGACTAGCACTAATGAATGGAGGCTATTTCAGGTAATAGGTAAATGTACCTGTCCCAACTTACATACAAATTCAACTTCAGAACAAACCTACAGAACCTATCTCGTTTGTAACCTGGATACCGCCTGTTCAAATAACACATAGACACACCTTATTTAGGGCTGTCTCAAACAGTGCTTATTTAAATAGTAATGCTTATTTCAGAAATACTTTTATATCAGAAATCCATGTGCATGAACATTCATTACAGCACTGAGGACTATGGTAATAGAGATGCTTCCTCAAGTCTGTCAGCAAGAGCCGCAGATCGGGATGCATGAAGAACTCAGTCCGACAGAGGTGGTGAGTGGGGCGTGCCATGCTGTTGGCTCATTGATCCATAAAGGCTGACAAAGGTATGTACATGGGAGGCTAGAAGAGCCACACACGTATTAGGCTGGATGCGTAAAATGCTAATTTTCTGTAGCAGATGATCTCATCAAGGAAGTAAATAATAAAATAAAACCAGTTAGGGCTTGCTGGAAACCCTCTGAAAAGATTCGGCAGCCAGCCGGCCTGGATCTAGTCTCAGTGCTGCCACTTACTTGCTGTGTGCCCTCGGGCAAGGTAAGTGACCTCTTTGCCTCACTTTCCTCAACCATAACATAAGTGTGACCAGAGTACCTACTTCATAGGGCTGTTTTGAGAATAAAAGCATTTGGTACCTGCATTTCTGGGTCTCTTGCAATTTACATCTTTTGTATTTACCTGGATGGAGTTGAAGAACATTTTCTTTAGTAAAGTATCACAAGAAGGGAAAAGCAAGCATCCAATGTACTCAATACTAATATGAAACCAATAGATAAAACAACTACATGCCTGCAGGAGTGAAAAGCACAATTATATTCCAGTGGGGGGAGGGGGGGACAAGGTGAGGGGAACAGCAGGTGTAGTATACCATATGGTATATGGATAGCATCTGGAAAAGAGAAGCTCGGTAGAAGCTCGGAACACTATGTCATCATAAGAAACACCTGTAACATCTCAGTACTCTAACACCTTGGTGACAAGGGCATGGGAGGGATTCGGCTCTCCTAACATGAGAGCTCCTCAGATGAGAACAGCAGTGATTGGCAGTCTCTACATCTGTGGTGCAAAAGCCACAGGATTACATCTCTATACGAAGCTGCAGGAGAAGGGAGTCCGGAAGCATAGGTACATTCTTTAACGGACCTGCTCAGTCTGTCTCTTTCCCTTCTCCTGCCCGCAGAATGCCTGCAAGGCGTCTATGAAACACTGCTAAGATTCATGCTTTTACTAAGACTGCTTTTCTCCCTCAAAGACTGTTTCTCTCTCTCTCCCTTCTGCTAAGGCAAATAGCCCTTAGGCATTTAATCCCTCAGCAAGATAATAGCAGAGTGGTCCGCATGCGGACCATAGAGAAGCGAGGGCCGCGGAGACTTGGCCAGTCCCACCCGACAAGCAGAGGGAAAGGGGATTGGTAAACTCTTACTTGATATGCACAATGTAAGGGTATACAGCACACCCCTTGGGTGAAGGCTCAACTAACCACAACTTTATTTTAGAAATGCAAACAATGTAATCTAATAATTTGTTCCTTCATATTAATCTGAAATTAAAAGAAAAAAGAAGAGGGCAGGATTAGCCTGAGCTCCCTCCCGCTGGGCCAGCTCACCTGCTGGGACCCAGAGTCCAAAGTGTACCTCTAGACCTAAATGCAAGGATTCTCTGACATGGCTGTCCCCTGGCCTTTAGTAACTATTAGGAGTCTTCTGCCTCTCCCCAGTCCTTATTTACCCCTAAAAGTTAATAATAAAAGCAGCAGCACCCAGTGGAAAATGAAAATGTGGGGCCTCTGTTCAAAAAGCACGGAAAAAATATAAGTTAAAAGTGTTAAAATATAAAGCTTTTTCCTTTCTATTTAATGCCAATTTAAAGAAAACTTTAAATTGTTGACATGCAAAAAAAAAAATAAACCATTTGGTACACGTAAAGTCCTTTGCACACCTCCTGACACTTAGTAAGAACTCAATAAATGTAAACCATCATTGTCATTTTATGAAAGGCATCAAATATATCACTATACCTGGGAGGACGTTATCAACAAATATCTTAACAGGTAAGACATTAAGCCACAGGCACGTCCGTCATACAGGGATTCTGAAGGGAATGGACCGTCATGGGACCCCTAGGGTGACATTCACTGCACGGTACCTTCCAGGAACGTGCCCTACTTGCTAAACAGAGCAAATGTGGAGGTGTGGTTCCCCTTCCTGGATTTTTGGAGACCTCTTTAGCTGGGAGGCCAGCCCTAATCTAGTTCTAGATCCTTAGGTTATGATTTTATAGTAAATACTTATCTTTTTATTGTGTTCCCCTAGGATTCACATTCACTTTCTATGTTTGAGGAATCTTGTGTACGTCTTGGGGAAAAGCAGGGCTCCCCCCATTACAGAGGCAAAAAAGTCAGGTGTTCCCCCTTGCAGCTTGAGTTGCTAACCTCGTGGTAGTTTCTTCTGCCCAAGAATTTGAATGCTCAGGGAGTTAGTTACCTAAAGAAGCAGGGAAAGTTCAGAATGTCCTGCCGTGGTGGTGGTGGTGGCCATGGGAGCCAACATCCAGAGATGGTTGTCAGCAGTTTTAGCAGAGCTCCCCAAGTGGCAGGTGGTGGCAGTCCCTGCAGTGGTTTCCAAAGTTCAGTAGTGACAGCTCAGCACCTATTGGCCTTGGCAGAAGTTCTGCTTACCTATATTTTCTTGGTTTCTGCTTATATTTTGAACCTGGTTATTTAGCCTGTATGTTGTTTCTGTAAATTACTCAGGAATTTTCAATGAATTAATTTTTCTCAGTAATTATCATTGTCACGTGGAACCCTCCCTAATGGCACTGGTTTTCTATTCTATACCTACTCATCCTGCCACAGCCATTCTTTTATGTCACAGCAAATGGATTGGTGGTAGAAAAGTCTTACCTTTGTTTGTTACGATGCTTCAAATCTCAATGTTTAAAGTGTAGTCTTGGTGTACTGAGCCTCAACTGTGTTTCTTGTCTGAAATTTGCTGTATTACTACGATGTTCATCAATTTACCAAGCATCTATGGAACATTTACTTTGTCCTAGGCAATGGATAGACTTTGGAGACATAAAGTTAAATAAACTGTGTTCCCTCTTGCATTTATTTAGAATTATAGTTGTTTAATTTGTTACATCACAGTGAGATGCAGGCAAAGCCAATCAGCCTCACCTAAGGGATGGTGGAGAAGCAAACAGTTTGACAAACGGGTAGGAGTGAGAGTGGGGAAGACAGTCAACAATATGGTTAAAAATCTTGATAGAGAAGTGTGACTAGGCCTGGTTCACATCCATGCTCTTATTTGCTTTGTGAAGTAGGACAAATTATTTAACCTGTGTGAAGCTTGGTCTCTTATCTATAAAACAAAGATAATAACACCTCCACCTTCATATTATTATGAAGTTTAAATGAGATAATGGATATAAAATGACTACACGATGCTTGGTCCACAGTTCCACACAGCTGAATGTATAGTAAAATGGTAGCTATATTTGGTAATGGAATAGGCTGCCTATGGGGATTGTGTACTCCTAGGTTAAGTACAACTCTCAGGAGCATGAACTGTGTCTTAATAGTCTATCTTGGTTCCATAATCTCCTTGACTATTTTAGTCTCTCCTTTTTTTTTTTTTTTTGTCCTTTCTAGTCTAGTTCTATTATGTTATTCTTAACATCAGTAGTCAGAAATGTATGTTTTCTTCCAGCATGGATAAACCACAGTTTTAAATAGAAGTAGGCAATGTTTTCTGCCTGTTTTTAAATACTCTCCTTGGTGCTGTTTAGCAGCATTTTAATTAAATTTTTGGCTGTAGCATCAAGTTGAGGCAGTGTCCTTCAAGGAATTATCCTTTCCCTGGATTGAAATAGTGTCCTACTGGGCGGCGCCTGTGGCTCAGTTGGTAAGGCGCCGGCCCCATATACCGAGGGTGACAGGTTCAAACCTGGCCCCGGCCAAATTGCAATGAAAAAATAGCCGGGCGTTGTGGCACGTGCCTGTAGTCCCAGCTGCTCGGGAGGCTGAGGCAACGGAATCGCTTAAGCCCAGGAGTCGGAGGTTGCTGTGAGCTGTGTGATGCCACAGCACTCTACTGAGGGCCATAAAGTGAGACCCTGTCTCTACAAAAAAAAAAAAAAAAGAAATAGTGTCCTACTAATATGAGCTTGAGAATATTTTTCCTCCTCATTGTGAAAATAAGTCCTTTACACATATTAAAACCTCTTTGCCCCGTTCCTGCTCACTTGTGAGCATTTACCACCATTTGATATAGAAGGCCTGACTTGCATGTATGGTTCAAAAGACACTCAGGATGCATGAGTCTTCCTTGTGGTATTTTTTTTCCTCATGGAAACCAAGAAAAATGATTAATTTACCCAATTTGCTATCTGATCTTTTCTGAGTGTGCCTCCTTTAAACCCCGATAATTTGCAGGTGGTGGCAGTACCTGCAGGTGGCTTCTGAAGTTCAGTAGTGACAGCTCAGCACCTAACCAGGCTACATTGTCTGTTTTTGTAAGATATAGTCCCAGTTGCAGTTGAGTCCTTCAAATCTTTTATTCAGATTCTTCAGCCCATTTTGTTTCTTAAAAAATATGTTATAAAAAGTGATTATTGCCTTTGGAGTCTTTTCCAAAGTATTTCTCCAATAATATTTGTTCTAGCATTCAGTTTATAGCTAACCTGCTATGTTTTGGGGGCTTCCATGTTTTCCTTATATGGGATAATTTTCTATTTTTCTTTTACTCCTATAATTAATGTTTTGTCCGTCACACAGATGGAGTTTTTGTTTGTTTATTCTCAAAAGAGTTTTTAATTAAATATCTTTTTTGATCAATTTACAATCGCCAAAATGTGGAAACAGCCTAAATGCCCACCAACCCAGGAATGGATTAACAAGCTGTGGTCATATGTACACCATGGAATACTATTCAGCTATTAAAAAAAATGGAGACTTTACATCCTTTGTATTAACCTGGATGGAAGTGGAAGACATTATTTTTAGTAAAGCATCACAAGAATGGAGAAGCTTAAATCCTATGTACTCAATTTTGATATGAGGACAATTAATGATAATTAAGGTTATGGGGGGAGGAAAAGCAGAAAGAGGGACGGAGGGAGGGGGGTGGGGCCTTGGTGTGTGTCACACTTTATGGGGGCAAGACATGATTGCAAGAGGGACTTTACCTAACAATTGCAATCAGTGTAGCCTGGCTTATTGTACCCTCAATGAATCCCCAACAATAAAAAAAAAAAAAATCTTTTTTGAGGTGCTACCTTCCAATCTTACATAAAACTTCATTTTGGGGCGTGTAACTTCTGATGAGATGTTTGAAAACAGCCTTCTCTTTTGTTTGCTCCTTTCATTCACTTTTCTTCCCCCCTAACACCCACATTTGCATGGATTAAAATCAGTGGTAATGACACCAAGTAAGAGATTGTAGACTGAAGGTCTAGTGTCAGGATTGCCATAAAGTCAGCAGGTGGCTTTTGTTTATTCATTCAACTACTTTGGCCTTCAATTTCCTAATCTGTGAAATTAGGGGAGTTTATTCAACAAGTATTTAATTAGACACATATTATATGCTGGGCACTATGCCAGGTGCTGGAAAATCTGTAGTGAATGAAAGAGCAAAAATGCATTTCCTTATGAAATGTGTATTCTCATATTGTAAATTCTATAAACTCCAAGGCCCTTTTGCATCTATAATGCTGTATTTATAGTGACACTTTCACTAACTTCCAATTCTCTTTTGAACAGAATAGAAAAAAAAAAAACCAGCCCTGTAATATATCTGAAATTCATGTTTGGTATTTTCAGTATTTCTTTAACTTAAAATAAATATCTTAAAGTTTGTCCTGAAGAGAGTTCCCTGGAAACCAGGGAAGATGGTTTACCTAGCAAGGTTTCAGGTCAAAACTGTATTCTATATCCCCTTCTTAAAGTGAATCTCAAAATGCTTTTGGACATATACTTCAGATCTCTGCTTCTTTAAAGCACATATTTTCTTAAAAAAAGAATTACTGGAATAATTGCCTCTGACCTTTACTTAGATATAGGAATCAGTATCAGTGAAAGAGGAAATGAAAGCTTTCTTGGTTGTTACCATAATGACAATTGAGTTATAAGATTGTGTTCAGTTATAGAATAGAAAGCTCTTTACTGGAGACCAGTAGTAATTCTTAGATGATGAATAATAAAAAGTATAAATTTTATTATTTGGTTGGTATTATAATATACAGCATATGTCTTGGAAAAATAATGGGCTGTTATACATTTAAACATACTTGCCACAGCAAAGGATATAATCAATAAAGCAAGTAGACAGCCCCCTTAATGGGAGAAGATAGTCACATGTTAGGAATCTGACAAGGGACTAGTCATCAGAACCTACAGAAAACTCAAGCAAATCAACAAGAAAAAAGCAAACAACCTAATTAATCATTGGGCAAGGGACATGAACAGAACCTTCTCTGAAGACAGATGAATGGCCAATAAACACACGAAAAAATGCTCACTGTTCCTAATTATCAGAGAAATGCAACCACCTTGAGATACCACCTAACCCAAGTGAGAATAACTCACATCACAAAGTCCCAAAGCTGAAGACGCTGGTGTGAGTGCAGAGAGAAGGGAACACTTATAAACTAATATAGCTTTTTTGGAAAGAAGTATGGAGAATCTTTAAAGAAATAAAAGTAGGCCTCCATTTTGATCCGTCAATCCCATTACTAGGTATCTACCCAGAAGAAAAAAATTCTTTTATCACAAGGACATTTGTATTGGAATGTATATAGCAGCTCAATATGTAATCACAAAGATATGGAAACAACCCAAGTGCCCATCAACCCATGAATGGATTAATACACTCTGGTATGTATATACCATGGAATACTATTCAGCCATAAAATGAGATGGAGACTTTATATGTTTTGTATTAACCTGGATGGAGTTGAAGAAAATTCTCCTCAGTAAAGTATCACAAGAATGGAAAAGCAAATATCCAATGTACTTAATACTAATACGAATCTAGTGGATGAACAACTACATTCCCGCAAGAGAGAAAAACACACACTCAAGTGGGGAGGAGGGGGAGAACAGAAGGAGGAAAGAAGAGGAGGGAGGGAGGGGGATTTGGTGAACTTTCACCTAATGGGCACAATGTAAGGTATTTGGCACATCTCCTGGGTGAAGGGTTCAACTACAACTTGGACCTTACCTAAAATGCAAATGATATAACCTAATTGTACCTTCATATTAATCTGAAAAAAAAAAAAAAAAAGAACAACTATAGGCCCACGGAGAGAAACACACAATTAAGTTTGGGAAGCAGGGAAGTGGGGAGGGGAATTAAGTGGGTTCCTATCTCTTGGGTACAATGTAGGGGTATAGGGCACATCTCCTGGGTGAAGGACTCAACTGCAACTGGGACTATATCTTACAAACACAGACAATGGAGCCTAATTCTATATACCCTTATGTTAGCCCAAAATAAAGAAAAAAAATATTGCCAATGGGTTATTAGTGTTACAGGAACTATCACAATAGGATCCCTTAAAGAATATTTAGACCAAGTATTTTTCTTCTTTGCCTTCATATTCTATTTAATTTAAAGTGGGCTATCTGCAGGGGTGGTATATTCAAGGTTGTAAGAAAAGGTTGGAATGATTTTATGTTGAGATAATTTTGAAACTATTATCAGAATAGAGCCATGTAAAAAGATTATTTATAATAGATAATGGCTGTCAGGAAAAATAAAAGGGAATTAAAGATGTAAGCAAAGGGATAGATAATAACTGATGAGCTGGTGGAAACCCCAGAAATCATCTGGCATGAAAACCAACTCATATCAGTTTTTTTTTTTATTTTATGATAATAAATAGCAAATGTTAATTTTTGTCTGTTTTTCAAATTCTATCCGGGATAATAACTCTTGTTTTAGCTCTCAGTTACCACCCTTTTTTCCTGTGCCTGAGTCCATGCTATATTTTCTTGGCTCTAATTTCACTTGTCTCCTTATTTAATTTTCTAAACATTCAGGAAAAATAACCATAGTTACTGAAAGGAAGTAAGGTCCAGTATTCTGAGATTTTCTTATATATACATATACATATGTGTACGTATATAAAATAGATACAAAAATACAAAATATAAAAAAGGCAAGAACTATTAAGATTTCAGAGGTGGAAAGAATACTTCCGAATTGGAGGAAAAGGGAACATTTTGTGTGTAAGATTTTTACTGGTCTTAAAAAAATGGTAATAGTAAGGCAGAGATTCAGGGGACATTTTCTAGGCAGAAGGACTAGTATACTGTATAGTAAAGTATATTGTCTTGGAGTTAATGGAACTTTGGTTCAATTTTCTCTAATTCCTAGCTTCATCTGTAAAAATTTGAGGAATAATATCACAAACTGGTGTAGGCTTGTGACAAATAGAAATGTCTAGCAAAAAATAAAGGGAGGGGGGTGCTTTGACCAAGACCCCCTTCCTTTTTCATGTATGTAGGAAACACTGGGGGCCACAATCAGGAGTTTGCTGGAGCCTCAACCTTGGTTCTGCTGTTTACTAGCTATATGACTTGAGGCAAGTTATTTTACCTTCCCCAGCCTAAGTATTCTCATCTCTAAAATGGAGATAATAGTATCAACATCATAGTGTCGATGTGAGGAATAAATGAGTTAGCTCACATTAAGTACTCATAAAATATGTGGCACAAAGTATGGATTTGTTAACTCCTCTCCCCCCCAGACACTGAGGAGCCACTGAAAGTTTCCGAGTTGAGGGTGAGAGGTGAAAAGGGGCAGGAGTGTTGTCGAGAAAGGTTCAATCTTTTCATTAGGTAAATCAATCTATAGGTGGTTTATCCATAGGAATTGGGTGGTGAAGGACTGAGGAGAGACCAAACGTGGGGAGGATTAGTTAGGGGATGAGTCAACACACCTGGTCAGAGACATTGAGAGCCTGATGAATTGTTGTGCTAGCAGAAGTGCAGAGGGACCCATTGCTTAGCCTAGAGATGTGATTTTCAGACTTCAATGTGTGCGCGAGTCACCCGGGAATCTTGTAAAAATGCAAACTTCGGTTCAGTAGATCTGGGTGGGGCCTGAGTTGCTGCCTTTATAACAAGACCCCAAAGGTACCAGTACTGCTGGACTACGGACAACACTGGCCAAGTTTTTGTGGGTAAGATTGATGGGATTTGATGATGGAGTTGGTCCTGAGGGAGAAGACGGAGGGATGGTGGGTTTTCAATAAAAGGAGCTAAATGGGGAAGGAAAATGGTGAACTCAGATTGACTTGCTGAGCTTGATTTCCTGAAATTGGAGTTGTAAGCGATGGAACAGTGTAAAGACAAAACCATAGATATATTGTCAAAAGACCTGGATTAAATCTTGGTTCCAAAAATTATTAGAAAGATTACTCTGGACTTGAGTCGTTTTTCATCTCTAAATGGGAGACTACCACGGCTACCTCAAAGGACTTTTGTATAGTTTTGCATAGTTGAAGCAAGTTGTAACGTACACGGTGGCCAGACCATAGATGGTACTTACTGAATCATAAAAATTACATCTGTGGAGACTTTCCAGGATTTATAGAGTAAATCCACTCTTAGCAAGGCTGCTGTGGGCTTTAACATATATGTTTTTCCTACCATGTGCATACTAATACTTCAGACTGCAGTAATTTGACAGCCTTCTGAACTTTATGTTTTCTAAGTACTCATTAGCTGACATAATTTTAGGGGACTTGAATGCCAGGATTGGCAGCGGTTCCACCAGAGCTACATCCATCAGAAAACTGCAGTTGTCAGATTCTTCCTTTTAAGGCACTTTTCCAGGAATAACTGTCTCTGAATCAAAGAGGAAAATATCTGGTCAAATTCATTTATAATCAAAGTCCAATAATGGGAAATAACAGGCTGTGGGGATAAATCTGTGGCCTTTCACTTACATTTCCAAGCAGAGGCAGCATTATTGGTGATTGAAAAATTAGCTCTTCAGAGTTGGATATTTTAGACTGGTGGAAAGTAAATATTTTCCTCTTAAACTTAACTTTCAAAATTGTCTTGGTATCTGTCCCTATACATTACTCAATCAGTAGGATTTAAGGGATAAGGTTAAACTAAAGTGAACAAATAAATTTATGATATACAAAGAATGTATGGTCCATATTCTATCCTGGAAGGCCTCGTTAACAACTATTTGTAACATTAACAAATTGTGGTTATGTGACTATGTCGCTGGACTATTCAATAACAACCTCTTTTATTTCTTGCTTCATAAAAGAGATCAGAAAGCAAAAAATAAAAATAAACCAAAAAATTCCATGCCATATTATCAAGATATTATCTGAAATGTAACTGAGCTCAAGTCATCCAAATACTCATTAAGTTATAATTCTTTTAAAAACAACTTATCCTTGCCAAAAATTAAATTACATTAAAAAATCCTGGTATGTTTTGGGCTCAGCTGCAGGGACACTAACGGTAAAGATTTGAGGACTTCTTTGGTATCATTTCGGTACAAGTAGATTCAGAATCACATTTATGGATTGGTGACTGAACAAATCATCTCAATTCCTACTCTGTCTATCTGTGTTTTGTTGTTTCCAGTCTTCTCCATAGCTGGAACCCAATATTTTCCTCAACTCTAAAAAAAAAAAAAAAAAAAAAAATCCAATCTTTCAAGGCTGAAAAGAGCTCCAGAAGTAAATGTCTGCTGCCAGAAATATTTAATCTTGCTTGAGTAGTTGGCTGAAGTCCCTGCCAACCTATTTACCTTAATTAACTCTACAGGTATGGTTTCCTCAAGATGAACTCTAAGTGTGGTTGACTCTAGATTCAAAAAGAGAAACCCTCCATTCTCCTGAAATTACAGCACCATTATGGCTCTTAGCAGCCCCCTAAAATATACCAAATTTCTTCTTAAATTGAAAGGTGAAGTCTCAGTCTAATAGTTTGCTTGCATATGGAGCTAACCAGCTTTAGGTGTAAATGATTCCCTGCTGATAATTACTGCTGGAATGTTTGTTGAATGAGTGAATTTTATTATTTTTTTTCCTCTAAAGAATAGCTGAGACCTTTGTGAAGCTGTTACTTAGATACATGATTTTTTTCTCCACCAATCTTCCCTACCTGGATTAGGTACCTCCAAGTTACCTTACAATCCTCCCTGCCCTCCCTAGGTAATCAATCCCCAGCAGCTGCTGACTTTTACATTCTAGATGTGTGTCAACTTTGTTCTCTCCCTGACTCCTCTGCTGCCGTTTTTGTGTAGATCAGTGTTTTTCAACCTTTTTTTCTTCTTTTTCATTTCACAGCATGACTGAACCTATAGTTAAACTTCCACGGCATACTTAAATTATATTGGTCAAAATATATATATATACTTACTGTGCTTTGAACTTCTTTCAAAAATAATTTAATTAATGATTTTTAGAAATTTTTGTGGCACATCTAAGATCCTCTCATGGCACACCAGCATGTCAGGGCACCCTGGTTGAAAATAACTGGTGTAGACCCCCCATTTCTCTCTGAACTTTCATACCAGTATCCTAAGGGAATTCTCTGCCTCCAGTGATGGTGTCCTCTGATTTACCCTTCAGAGAGCCTTTAGAGTGATACTGAATATTTAAAACCCACATTTGGTCATGTAATTTCCTTCCAGTAGCTCTTCATCACCCACACTAAAAAGTCCTTGGCATAAAACCCAGCACCTCACGAGGTATGGCCTTTACAAGCTCTCAGGTTGATCAGGTTGATCTTGGACCTGCTCAACACCTCCTACTTCATGTTGCAGCAGGGCGAATCACCCTTGGTGCTATTGAAATTTTGGACTGGGTAATTCTTTGTTGTGGGGGCTTTCCCGGATATTGTAGAGTGTTAAGCAGCACCCTTCTTTTCTACCCTCTAGATTCAATGGTACTTCCTTCCCCAGTTGTGACAAGCAAAGAACAAACAATAAACAAAAACACTTTCGATACTGCTAACTGTCCTCTGGAGGGCAAAATTGCTCCCTGGTTTATACACAGGAATTGGGTTGGTGAGTCACAAACGTTTTGCCCACTGTAGGCTACATAGTACCCTCATTGCATTGTGTTTGTTGTTTGTTTACCTAGAATGTTTTTCTCCTTTTTTTTCAAGGAAGAGGAAACGTTTCTATTCTTCTGTACACTACCTTCTTTCTTTCCTCTGAAGAGGAAGCACTAGCAGTCTCATTGATGAACTTCCAGGACACTGATAGGACTAGAAAGCCCACACAGAAGGGTATAACCTACTCTTCAACTTAAAAAATAATTTACCCAATTAATACATAAGTCTGTATTTGTTAGCAACCAAGTAATACTGAACATAGAATTAAAATCGAAAGATTCGAGTCAAACCATTAATATTTAAAAAAAAAATGGTACATGCTATTCCAACATCATAACCACCAGACATCCTCCACCTTTGTGCCCATGGCCCCTTGGGGTTCCAGGGTTATGTCTAGAAAATTGAGGTTAGATTAATTCATCAAAACATGGGAACTATTGACTTGATGGGATTATGGAGCAGGTGATTCACATTTCAGGCCTATCTCGAAGAAATTTCAACAAAGCTTACAAGGGCCATATTCTTCTCCCATATCACCATCCTTTCTTCCATATTACCGTGCTTCCCCCAAATCTTTACAGTTCTTTCCCCTTCCCTCCCCATCAAAATTCATAACCCATAATAATCAGAGTTATTATAAAGAGAGACTTCCGACATTTTATGATGTTATCGAACATTAATCTACAGATGAACCGCAGAAAATAGTCAAGGGTAAATCCTGGGATCTGTGTTTTTCACTAGATCACCCCCAACCCCTGCCCTTGATGAGTGTGGTGTTCAGTCTGGTGTGGAATTCAGTGATTAAAGAGCTACAAATTAGAATGTAAAAGGATGCATGCAGGTCCCCACGTTCCGACAGCTGAGTATACCGCTTCACATTCATATGGATCCAGCATCTAGTATCCACACTTAAAAAATTCCAAGTTACAGAAATCCTTTATAGCAGATGGAGGAAAAGATGTCTCTATATGCCTATGTCCTAAATACTAAGCAGGGCTTCAAAACAAACTAGGTAAAGATGAAATACCTGCAAAGGCTCTTTCTTAAAACAACAGAAACATGCCTGATGGTGGGAAAATTGACTATTTTCGTAACAATTTCCATACTGGGCACAAAGGTGGAGGATGTCTGGTGGTTATGATGTCGGAATAGCATGTACCATTTTTTTTAAAATGCTAATGCTTTGACTCGAATCTTTCGATTTTAATTCTATGTTCAGTATTACTTGGTTGCTAACAAATACAGAGGGTGTGAGAAATCTTTTCCACACCAGTTTAATTCAACAGACCCCCATCCTTCCCTTTAAACAGGGAAGTTAAAAATAGCACTTTCTTCTAATGCTGTTCATTATTATTGTCTGAGAGCCTTCTTCACCACTTTGGATCCCATGGGAGGTAACTAAAAGAGGTGGGGGTAACATTTCCTAGTAGCAGAAACAAAGATGATAGAGTAGACTGTAAAAATGCCTTCAAAACTCTAATTGAGACAAACCTGCATGTAAAATTGTATCTGTGCTATGATTACAATCACAAAAATTCTGTTTGCATATGGACAAGGACTGAAAGGGAAGATGAAAAAAATGTAAACAGTTTGGTTTGTAGGATGGCAGAATTTTGGGTGGATTTTTCTTTCATTTTGAGTTTTGTTAATGTTTTTGTAATGTTTTGTCATAAACAATACTATAAAAGAAGCAGCTGAACCTGCTGACTAATTATTGTTAGAAAGAGCAGCTTAGCATCAACTCTATCAGAGCTAAAATCGCTGCTTTCGGCAGATGCTCTCCAACATTTTAGTTGATAATGCTGGATAAACCTAACCAAGAAGTCAACTCCTTCTGGTCCCTATGAACGTTTTCCCCTCTAGCTAACACATTCCGACAGGCATACCAGGCGTAGTCTGCTCAACTGAGGCCATAATGAGGGTGTTGTTTTCATTTTTTTTTTTTTAAATAGTTGAAGAAGTTGGTCGATCACACCTGCCCTAAGAAAGGTCTCAGATCAAATCACCTTCTGCAACAGAGTGAAAAGCTCAAGGTCTTCAAAGGAGCATTTGTCTTAGTGTGTGAGTGGATTTAAACTCCATTTAGAGGGAAATACTGGTATCACCTGCAGGAACCCCTGCAGCTTATCTTTATGCAGAAATAGAATGGCAAGAATACAAGTCAGGTTCTTGAAAATTTGACAACCGAATGTCAGCCTCACTTCCTGCACATCTGGTGTTTAAAGCACACGGATAATCAACAGCATAGACTGTCCACACTTCAGGCATTTGCCAGTGAATTCAATCCTGAAATGACTTGACGTGATGTGCTTGCCAAGGGCTCACCTAAGACACATATGATATTTGAGAGAGGCAATTTAATGCACAGGATGTCTCTCCATTCTTCTTCTCTAATCTCTGTTCCAGTAATTTGTTATATAATCAGGAAGCAACATATCTGGACTGGATTACCTGTGTTCCCGAGAGGAGCACTCTCACTGAGTTAAAAATTCAGTATTATGCTCTGAGCCTTTATAACAATTAATGCAAGAACAGTCCATTGGAATGATGTTTTTATATTTTTTGCAAATATCATTGTTGAGGATGCTATGCCTTGTATCATCTAATGTCAATTATGAAAAAATTACATGATAAATTCCTTCTGGATTTAGTATATTAGCTTTTCTTGTAACATAGGCAAACTGTGTGTTCTCTTTGTGCCTTGGCTACTGGGAAACTTAAACTATCCTTTGTACACCTTCGCTGGCAGTTTCTTACATATCAGAGGAACTGACATGTTCAGATATCAGAGCAAGGCGCAAAGACAGGTGCCATTTGGTGTCCGTTCCATTGCTGGGCCTGTTATGTCTAGGTAGGTCCAACACTTCCAATTCTAATGATCTCACTAGAATTTTTTTCTTCAAGAATTTGTTGTTCCTAAAGTGCTAGATTTTCAAAAAGAAAAAAATGCATTTCATTTTCTATAAATATCGAAATTAATTACTCATCGCTATAACTGTTCATTAAAATTCAAAATTAGATAAGATTGTTCTTCATAGACTTTTTTTTTTTAAGCCTTGAAGCGATTCATTTTATTATAGCTTCTACAGCTTCACTATTTAAGGAAATCATGACATAAGGTTCATAATTGAATTGAGCTAATACCTTTGCCTAAATTCTAAGAAGAAATTAGTGAAAGATGGTAGGTAGAACTATGGTGGTTTGTTAGGTGGAAGGAAAAAAGTGTGAGCAGTTGAGAGGAATACTTTTATATTACTGCAGACATATGGGGAATATGTTCATTCACTAATGGGGAACATATTCATTCATTCATTCCCTCATTCATTCATTCTTTCAGTCATTCAACATGTGAATCTAATATCTTCCAAAGACCATTTTAGATGCTAAGCATGTCTCAGTAAAGAACAGACAGAACTCCTTGCACTTACAGAATTTACATTCTAGTTGGGGGAAGGCAGTCAATAATAAATAAATTAAAAAATAAATGGTGCGACAGTTGGTGTTCTGTGCTATGGAGAAAAGTCAAGTAGGTAGAGGGGAAAGAGGGTGCACTGGTGTGGGGGTGGAATTTGCTATTTTAAACAGTGTGATCAGGTGGCATCTGAGCAGAGATCGGAAGGAGAGAGCTTTGTGAGTCTCTCTGGGAAGAGTTTCCATGTGGAGGGAACAGTTTGTGCAAAACTCCCAAAGCAGGTGTGTGCTTGAGGAAAGTGAGGACACAGGTGTGGCAGGAACAGTGTGTGGGGGCAGAGTAGCAGGAAGCCTTCCAGGAAGCCAGATCGTATAGGCCCTTTTATAGGGCTTTCAAAATGACATGGGGACAGTCAGAGGGTAGGGAGCAGAGGGGCAATATGATCTGATGTGTGTTTTAAAAGCTTCATTCTGGCTGCTCTGTGGAGAATAGAATGCAGTAGGGAAACAGAGGAAGAGCGGAAGCAGGAAACCTAGCCAGGAGGCTACTTCAGTCATCCAGACGAGAAGTAGTGGTCGTCTGATTGGTAGTGGTGAAGATGGGAGAAGTGGTCAGATTCTGGATAGATTTTGAATGTAGAGCTACGAGGATTGTTGGTTGTTAGCAAAGCAGTTATAAAATGAAAGAGAAGTTTTTAGTCTGAGCAAGAGATTCAAGGAATGCAAAGAGTGGAGTTGCCATTTACTGGATGAGGAAGACTGTGGGAGGAAGATCTGGAGTTTGGTTTTGGACGGATTAAGTTTGAGATGTCCAAGTGGTGATATATAGTGATTAGGTAGTTTGATAATACAGTAGAAACCTCTGTAATTCAACCACCCAAGGATCTGTAACAAATTGGTCCACAACTGAGATGGTCAACATCAGGAACTAGGCCTATAGAACTGATGTGTACAGGTGGTGCATGTCTGGTCTACGAAAATTAGGTCAACCTAAGAAGGGGTAGGTCAATGTCGGGAGACAGTCAAAATGGAGGCTCAACTGTATAAACACTAGCTCAAAACTTATAATGTTATATTTAATATCAATATAAAATATGAATATATATTTAATGTATTATGACATAATAATAATAGCTAAATATTAGTATAATTGTGGTACTACATTTTAAAAGAGATACCACCAAATTAAATATATTTTAAAGAGGATCACTGAAATAGCAAGGGCCAAAACAAGGTTGTATAAGGAGCAGTTGAAGGACCCAGCAATGTTTAGGGAAAAGAAATCATGGGGTAGATGTGTCTCTTTTCATGCTGAAAAGGCTGCCTTGAAAATGGAGAGCAAGTGAATTTCTCTGGGATGGATAGAAGTTACAGGAAAACAAGTTTCAGGTCAAAATATCTTATTGTGTGTGTGTATGAGGTAACATATTTATATAAAGTGTGTATTTGTATGCAGAAAATAGATATGTATGTATATACACACACATATATTTTTACAAATAGAATTTTCATCTTCTACAGCAGGACAGAGTCTATTCTAAAGTGGTGGATTTCTTATCACTGAAAGCATTTGACTAGAGACTTGCTGAGGATGTTGCCAAGAGAACTGGAGGGAAGTTAAGCTAGCTGGCCTCAAAGGTTCATTCCTTTTTGTTTCTGTGTATTTTTTGAGGGACCAAAGCACTCAATTAACCTACAAACCACCACAAATATTCTTTCTTGTATTTTGAGATTTTTCTGGGTCTATGACTTCCTCCAAAAGTAGACTGTAATCCCCTTGAGGACTGGAACATGTTTTATCCTCTTTGCATTCCCTGAAGCACTTGGCACAAGATTTCATATTTGACAAGTACTCAGAAAAATACTTTGCTGGTTGAATAATTTGCTTCCAAGGCATTCATTCTTCTCTAAAGCATAAAAACATACTACTGAGATGGGAAACTCATATCCAGTTTAACACTTCAGTGTGGCTAAATTAACAGAATCAGAACCAATTTCGTTCTTGAAATTCTGAGGATTTGGAATGGGGGGGAGGTTGCTCAATGAGGAGGAGAAGAAAATTTACCTCCATCACACTTTGCCTGTGGTTGATTTTGCTTGATAGTTGTAAAGTATACTTGTCAAATGTTGCGGTATTAAAGTATTAAGGATGCTTTAGAGTACTGAATGTCTGAATGATGCATTAGTGGCTTCAAAGAATTAAACAACATCCAAGATAGTTACCTCTTCTGCTTTCAACAGTGAGAGAATCTCATTAATTCATGTCTGTAGACTTCACAGAAAACTATTACCCTGTTTCCCCCGAAAATAAGACATCTCCCAAAGATGCGCCAGGTCTTATTTTCAGGGGATGTCTTATCTTTCCTGTAAGTAGGTCTTATTTTTGGAGGATGTCTTATTTTCGAGGAAACAGGGTAGCAGAGAGGTTCAATGAGTTCCTCACAATAGAAAGTGCTAAGTTGAAAGATTAATAACCAGGCTTCATTCATCCACCCATCTAACCATCTACCCATCCTCCCACCCACCTGCCCACCTACCCATTCCTCCATTCATCCATCCATCCAACAAATATTTAATGAACATATACTATGAATGGAACACTGTGGGAAGTTCAATGAAGGAGAGACTCAGGGTCAACTTGAGAAACTCACAGTTGAATAGAAGAACTCATCTAACATTATGTAATAGTATGGTGTACTAAATTCTTTACAGTAGCATGAGATCAGAGAGGAAAGAGCAGTTAATTTCTTGGCAAAGTTGGAAAGCCTTTCTGAGGCAGGAGTTGTTTGAACTAACAAAGCTTTTTTATTTCCCCTGCCCCCTCCCCAGGCAAGATAGTTTATTTTCCTCTGCTGTTTTCCCACACCACTTGCTACCTGCTTCTAATTACAGTAGTACCCTGTTTGTTACTATTTATTATAGTTATCAATTTGCTGTCTACCCTTGACTCCTCAAGGGCAGTGATTGTGTCTTACACATACATCTCTAGCCCTAACCAGCATCCAGCACGGATCCAAAGATGTTTGTTTACAGTGTAAAAATGAATGAATCTTGAAGAATAAGTTGGGATTTTTTAGGCACTGGAAGAGGGAAAAAGGCATTCAAGACAGAGGCTTGAGCTTGTGAGAAGTTATGAAGACACCTAAGGGTACAGTGTATTAGTAAAGTAGTTTGGAGGACTGGCATGGGGGGTAATGTTCAAGGGAGGGACAGGAGATAGCTTAGCAATGAAGCGGGACATTTTGATGGTCTACTGGATGCAGCAATGTGAAATAACCTACTCAGCATGTAAAAGCATTTGAAAAACTACCAAGCAATATGTGCTGTGGCTATTCCTGACCCCAAGGACTCTGGGCTCACTCCACACTGTCTCTTAGTATCAGTCCACCTTGAACTTCACTAATCCCATTTGTGGTCATGGTTACTTTCTTTTGAGGGTTTTCAGAGCAAATCTGAATTTTAGGTGTAGAATTAACTTCATTCTACTTGTATCTTTCTTATTTCACAAATAGGCAATATATTTTGTTCCTTCTTGAAACAAATTCATTTCATCTACTTAGAAATTTATTCTATAAGACATCAAACAACTTTTTTTCCCAATCACCTGTCCTAGTGACCAGCTTCATCACCACCTACCTGGTTTCTGAGCCAGAAATCTGCACTTCATCCTCATTTCTTTTTTCCCCATAGAGCTCAGTTCCCATCAATACCATGTCATCGGTGCTGCTGCCCAAATGAATCTTGTCTTTATTCTCTCATCATTATGCACACAGCTGAAGTTCAGAGCACTTTTATTTCCCTCCTATTAAAACATCCTACTAACTGGTCCCCCTACCTGTTCTTTCTCTGTATCTATGTCTGTCGGTCTTAATCCAGCAACCACAGTGATATTTCTTTTTTATTAAAATTTTGGCAAAAAGAAATAACATAAAATTTACCATTTAAACCATTTTAAAGTATACAGTTCAATAGCATTATGTACATTCACATTGTTGTGCAACCTACACCACTATCCATCTCCAGAACTTTTTTCTTCATCCCAAACTAAAATTCAGAACATGTTGAACACTAACCCCGATTTCCCCTTCCCCAGCCCCCGAGAACCACCATTCTGCTTTTTGTCTCTAAGAATCTGACTACTGGAGGTGCCTCCCCTATGGGGATCAGACAGTATTTGCCCTTTTGTGACAAGCTTATTTCATGTAGCATAATGCCCTAAGGTTCATATGTGTTGGAATATGTGTCAGAATTTCCTTCCTTTTTAAGACTTAATAACTAACATTCCATTATATGAATGTACCACATTTTGTTTATCCGTTTATACATGGATGAAACCATGGTGATATTTCTTAAATATTATCGCGCTTAGAAATTTACATTAACTTGTCCCCATTTCTCTCAGAATAAGGCTAAAAGTCATTACTGCGATTTCCACCTAATGTTGCAGTTTTAATCCAATTTAATCTCCTTGTCCATTCTCAACTTCAATCTACATGACCTTGCCACCCTCTTTCACAACTGAGTCTCAACACCAGCTTCTTCCTCAACTTACGACGTCATTTTTCGGGATAAGCCCAGTTTGTACCTCAGGCTCAGCTCAGGACATCACCTCCCATGCTGCTTAGGTTAGGTCTTCCCTGTTTTGTGCTTCTAGAAATCTCCTGAAGTTCTTTCTACCATTTTACTTGTCACTCTTAGAACAAAGGTGGCGTCTCATTCACCGTTTCATTCTCATAGTCTGGCACATTTTGGGCGCCAATAAATCTTTGTTGAATGAGTGAATAAAGAACGGAGAGAACAAGTGTATGAGTTGTGAAGAAGGTGGACATTGGGGCGATGTGAATGACTAACTCCAGGCCACAGCACATGGGAAGAGGCAATCCCACGCAGCCCCCCACAGTGCCTCTCTTCACTCCCAGGAAACCGCTGGCTGGGACGCTCTGTGCACACAGCACAACCACACACAACACCCTGCAATCCTATTCTCTAGCCCTTAACCCCCAGTGGGAGTTTTAGTACTTCAGTACTTTATAATCTTTCTCGCTCTTGGTTAATAATGGTCACACCCTTCCTGCCTCTATTCTCCACCAATTCTCCTTGTCAGCCTCCTCCCAGTACCCCGAACTTGGAAATAGACTCATATGTTTAGGTCACTTAAACAAAAGTGAGACTTTGTTCTATGAAGTAAGTATTTAGTTTGTAAAAGGATCAATGGGCTATTTTGGATCAAATAACTGTGTTTTCTTAGCCATTTAAAATGGTCTATTTTCATTTTTTTAAGCCATTGCCTTGTGAAAGGGCCTAAGAATATCCCCAACTTAGTGTTAGATCCCGTAATTACATTTTCCCATTTTGAAAGCATTTATGCAGTCCTTACAATAGAGTCAATGCAGCTAAAAATAAACACCAGGCAGTTCATATTAACTGGGTAATAATAACAGGCAACAAGGAGGCTTGGTGTCCAAATATGATGAAAACAGGAAGTTCATTACACAAGCTGTTCTTTCCTGATAGATCTGAATTCTTAAAACCTTAACTCAAAAATAATCCCTTCAGGTTATAAATAAAAGAAGAGAATTGTCTCTTCCTTGTGGCTTATTGGAGATGATAACATTGTAGCTAAATAAATCCACATAGTTGTGGATAGAAAGTAACATCAGACGCCTGTTTTGGAGGAGAAAGGAGAAAGCCTGGAGACCTCTCTCCCCACAGACAGGCAGAGTAAACTCGCTTCTTACCCTGGGTGCAAGTTGCCAAGGAGATGCTGCTTTATTAGAGCATGGAGGCAGGAAAACAGAAAGCCTTCAGGTGTGAAGAGGCATTTTTTAGTGTTCCCTGGGGAGAAAATGGATGAACAGAGCAACCCTAACTCTTAAGTGTATGCCGAATATTGTGAATTTCAATCTTAGCTTTTTCTGGTCATGGGAACAATGCCCCAAGGAAGAGGGCAAACCCCTTTCCTTGTAGAACTTCTTTTCTTTAGTGAGTGTCACTGATTGTAAAGATTTAGATTTTCCTGATTAAAATGAGGTGTGCGTGGAGGAAAATTTTAATTCAAGTAGCTATGATGAACCCCAGCAGCTCTCTTCCTGAAACCAAACCCCAGCCCTCCGAGGGGTCCAGAGGCACCATGAGGAGAGGCTCAGGACCCTGCCATCCACCTCCTCCTTGGAAATCTCTCACTGGTCATTCATTGCTGCACTGTCAGCAGGGTCCTGCTGGCCCAAACAGGGGTCACATCTTCCGTTAATGTCTTGAAACACAGTGAAGACTGGGATGGAAGGTTCAATCAAGCCTTGACTGTAGGATTGGGATGGGGTAGAAGATGGGATAATAAAGGCAGTCAAGCTCGAGGAGTGCAAACTCCTCAGGCTGGATGGATCCATTTTCCTCTCCCTAGGCTGAGTCAGTCTCATCTGCAGGATTTGCCTTGAACAAAGGGGTGTGATTAAGGAGAGCTTGTTCCTACAGCTATTCTGGTTCCTCTTGCAAGCTGGGTGCATTCCTGCTTCCCAGACTGTAGTCTTCATATCTTTGACTACATAACAAAGCTAGGGATACATTCAGGAATGTGGGTTCTTGCTACTTTCAAAGAATGTGGGTTCTTGCTACTTCCCCGCAGAAGACAGGGCCAGCCGCGGTAGTCAGGGGGACGTTCACATTGCCAACGTCTCACCTTCCAGAGCAGCCTCAAGATTCAGACCTGTGATGTTATTTCCTAAGGGGGCTAAACACATAAACACAGACATACATGCAATCTAATTGAAGAAAGATGTTCATACCCTGATTTTATGTATTTATTTAAAAGCCTTTTTATTTTTAGTTGTTATGGATACATAACAGTTGCCTATCTTTACAGGGTATAGATGATGTTTTGATATATGTATATAATGTGAATTAATTAAATCAGGGTATTGGGGGCATCCATCACCTCAAACATTTCTTTGTGTTAGGAACATTCCAAGTCCACTTTTTTTAGTTATTTTAAAGTATACCCCAACTTAGTGTTGATTATGGTCATGTTGTGCTTCTGTGAAATATTGTTCATTCTTTCTAACTATCCAACTATATTTCTGTACCCATTAACCATCCCTACTTAATCCCCCCTGCCTGGTAGGCTTCCCAGCTTCTGGTAACCATCATTCTATTCTGTCTCCATGAGGTCAGTTGTTTAATATTTAGCTCCCACATATGAGTGAGAACATGTGAGATTTGTCTTTTTGTGCTTGGCTTATTTCACTTACCGTAATGTTCTCCAGTTCCACCCACGTTGTGGAAAATGGCAGGATTTCATTCTGTTCTGTGGCCATGTGATATCCCATTGTATGGAGGTACCACAATGTATCTGTTCATTAGTCTGTTGACAGATACTTAGGTTGATTCCAAATCTTGGCTACTGTGCAATAAACATGAGAGTCCAGATATCTTTTTGATACACTGATTTCCTTTCCTTTGGATATACATCTCTACCTAGCAGTGGGATTGCTAGGTCATATGGTAGTTCTATTTTTAGTTTTTGGAGGAACGTCCATACCGTTCTCCACAGTGGTTGCACTAATTTACAATTCCACCATCAGAGTACGAAGGTTCCCCTTTCTTCACGTTCTCACCAGCATTCATTATTGCTTGCCTTTTTGATAAAAGCCATTTTAAGTGGGGTGAGATGATTTTGTAGTTCTGATTTGCATTTCTCTGATGACTAATGAAGTCAAGCCATTTGTATGTCTTCTTTTGAGATTATCTATTCAGATCTTTTGTCCATTTTTCATCAGGTTATTTGACTTATTTTCTTAGTGAGTTGAGTTCCTTATATATTTCTAATTATTAATCCCTTGTCAGATGGGTAGTTTGCAGATATTTTCTGCTATTCTGTGTGTTGTTTCTTCACTTTAATGGCTGTTTCCTTTGTTGTGCAGAAGATTGTTAGCTTGATAGGATCCTATTTGTCCAATTTTGCTTTGGTTGCCTGTGCTTTGGGGGTATTACCTTGGCCAGACCAATGTTCTGGTGTGTTTCTATGTTTTCTTTTAGTAGTTTCATCATTTCCGGTCTTAGATTTAAGTCTTTAGTCCATTTTGGTTTGATTTTTGTATATGGTGAGAGATCAGGGTTTAGTTTCATTCTTCTGCATATGGGTATCTGGTTTTCCTAGCACATTTATTAAAGAGACTGTTCTTTCCCCACTGTAAATTCTTGACATCTTAGTCCAAGGTAAATTCACTATAGATGTGTGGATTTTTTTCTGAGTTCTCTGTTCTGTTGCATTGGTCTATGTGTCTATTTTTATGCCAATACCATGCTGTTTTGGCTACTACTCACACATGACTTTAAACTCATGTTCTATGAGCAGACTGCATTAGCTGTTGGGTACTGTGAATTTCATATTTTGTAACTTTTGAATAGCAAAATTATGTTGCACTCAGGGGGTCTCAGACTACTCTTTGAAAAATGCTGCAACAGGTTGAAGAAGGAATTGTTGAGGGAAAGTGCAAGAGTAAAAGAGGTCCCTCTTGGGGAATAAATAATGATTCTCTCTGGATGCAGTGAGGGGTCTGTCACGGAGAGAGGTTCCTCCGTTAGAGAAACAGAGCCAAGGCCCTAGGAACTGAGAGAGCAGAGGTTGTTTGGCAGTAGTTGAGCCCGGCTGCACAGGACACAGAGCGCAGGAGAGAAATGTTTGCAGGAGCAGACCAGGGAGTGGGCAGCTGTGCCAGACAGACACAGGAGAGGGGCAGCTTGGGAACTGTAGTCCCCGCAGGCCACTCAGCATATATATGCACAGTGCAGAGTGACTTCTTATAATGTTTTGGATTAATTGATCTTTTTATAAAAAATAAGAGATTTTTAAGAGTACTTGGGAAAGGGCAGGGTGATCTCCTAAGCTGTGGGGTAAGGAGTGTTTTTGAGTTATGCTTTGAGCTGAATGAAGTGTGGTTCCTCTGCTATCATGACCACTTCTGCCACAGGGGCTAATTTATTTTTTTAAACCTACTCCCCAGGAAAGTAAAGGGTCAATTTTATATATTTAAAAATTATGGGTTAAACACATTAGATTCATTTCTGTGATCCACTCTAATTCATAGTGCTACAAATCCAAAATTTTTCTGTGTTACTTTTGGTTTATTCCAAGAATCTACCACAAAACATTGTACGAGCAAAGAAGAAATAAATCTACTTTTTATCTGATTACATAATTATTGGGCTTTCTTTGGTTTAAAATATCAGTGATCTCCGATATGTAAGTTTTTCTTAATTTTAGATTTCAATTCTTTAATTTTCACTATTAACAGCAACCGTGCTCCATTTGTTGGAGTTACCTGCCTAGCAACTTGATCATGAGCCCTTTGAGCTAACAGGACCTCTCGAGCTCTCAGGGCTGCAAAGCCCTATTGTTTCTTGACTTGCACATATTATCCTTTTTTCCCCAGGGGAGCAACATTACAGCAAAAGGTCCTAACAACTCAACTTCTATTTTGTCTCTGTTGTCTCTGTTACAGGTAATAGTTCCCAAGCTATCTCTCTTTCTCTCTCTCTATATATATATCTCATACTGTTACTAGGGCTTTGAAATCAAAGATAGCTCCATTTAAGACGTCAAACTGGAAATGCCTCATAGATGTTCAAATGAAGATGTCAAGTAGGAGATTGGATGTAGGAGTCTTAAGTTGTGAAAATATATTTTAGTTTCTAGGCACAGATAACCAACCACATGTGATACTTCAAGAATGTACATTTGGGTTCGGGTAAGAAAGACACAAGAAGGTGAATTTTGGACAGTATAGGTCAGTAAGCTTGATGGCAAACCCAGGCACCATTACTAAAATCTATCAATAAACAGATGATTTTTGAGTCGTTTACTACAAGTTATAATAATTTGGAGCTCACTTGAATTCATAAATCAGACTGTGCTAGCTTTATTTCCTTTTGGAGAAGGTTTCTAGGCACATAGATTTGGTAAATTCTGGAGTGTTAGTATGCCCATCTTTATACAGTGATTGTTAAATTTCTTTATCATATTCTTCTGATAAAATGAAGAACTGTGGGCCAGAAAATAGAACAGTTATGTAGCTTTCTGACTGGCTTAGTAAGAATAGCAAGAAAAGATCAATCCCTAGATTATTTTTTCTTTTGCTGTTAATCAAGTTGTTATGTCACTAGGACCTTTGATAGTTATACATTTTTCAAATCACAACTTAAACAAACAGCTAGAAAGTATATTGTTAGATTGGAGGTGACACAATCCAGAGAAATAGCTAATACATTGAATACGTTTAAAACCAGAAGGAGAAACCCAAAATCATAATCTGAAATTTCATAGGGATGGATGCAACATAAGGCAAAATACCCCATTCCAAAGGTTGCGAGAGATTGCCCTTCAGTAATGAACAAAATCAACCACTTTTGTCATGGAAATTTATATTTCATGAGGTCAGCTACAGCATTAAATTGTGATTGCAGGGTTTGGAGCCATCTTCCTGGGTCAGAATCCCAGCTCTGCCACTTGCTTGCTGGATGATCTTGGGTGCGTTCTCTAAAATCTGTTTCATTTTCCTTACCTGAAAGACGGGATAGTTAGATCAGTTCCAAGTGATATTGTTGGAGTTGTAAGAATTAAGTGAGTTAAGAAATGCAAAGTGCTTAGAGCAATACCTGGTACACAGTAAGTACTCAATAGGTAATTATTGTAACAGGCTCAGCAGTGTGATCTGGTTGCTCAAAGTCAAAGCAATGTTTAGCTGCAGTGGTAGAAATGAGAGACTAAGATCAAGGAAAGCTCATGTCCCACTGTATGCTTTATTGCTGAAATTTTGTGGGCAATCCTGGGTGTCCCTAATTTAAAAAATGTCTATAGCTTGGGGGAGATTGAGTGCTGAAGGTGGTAAAGGGTCGACTTATGCCAAGTGAAGAAAGCCAAAAAGACAGGTAGAGAAGATGATGTCTTTCAGAGAAAGGTTCAGAAGCTGAAATAAAGCTTTTTTGAAACATGTGAAGGGCTGTCATGTGGAAGGAGAATTAGACAGAGTCCCTGTTGCTCTGGAGACAAACCCAGAAGCAAAGGGTAGGAGTGAAAGGAGATGGGATGGGGTGTTTTAACTTTCTGTCAGGGGCAGGGGATGACAGAAGCTCTGCTGCTGAGTGTGTGATGTCAAGCCTTTGAACTCTTCAGGCTTCAGTCTCATAATATGAAATTGGGGTTTGGATCAGATGCACTCTAAACTGAAAACTGCAGGGGCCTATCAATGGGTCATCTTCCTGGCCACTGGAAGCCTCTGTCTTCCTCTGTCACTCACAAGACACATTAAGAGTAGATATTATTGTATTTTATCAGAATTTGGCTTAAATGACCCCAGAGATCTCTTTTAATTATACAATTCCAGGGTATTTTTGGTATATTTTAGACAGTTTTTCCATCTCTCATCCTTATCCCCTAACCCTGCTTTCTTATGTAAGAACTCCTGACATTCTCTATTAATTAGACTTAAGGTGTGATTTGCAGCTCATTTACATTCCCTGGGGCACAAAACTCACAGAGAATTGAATGAGCTCATGAGAGTACTCATGGTACTATTTCTCATGGTCCTAACGGTGTTGAAGCAGAATTTCTGGTGCTAGCATGTTGTCATTGCTTCTATTCTATCCTGCAAGTGGAAAAAGTGAAAAGTACCTCTGACACTACATCATGCAGTCTCTAGGTTCATGGCGCATATTGAGCGTTTGGTTCCTGTGCAGGGCTGGGCTATGCAGTCTGGTGGATGGTGCGGGGATGAAGGGCTGTTGGACACAACAATGGCAGACTGGATGGCAGCCATCAAGCCGCAGAGCTGGGGTGCAAAATCATCTGTTGTCTGCAGCTGCCAGGGTGACATATTCTTTATATAGGCAAATATTGACAGCTTATCATGGGGATGACATTCTGCTAGGCATTCTGAGGGACATCCGGGAGTGTGACACACTGCCCCTTTCTGGTATGGAGTTTCTAGTCTGCTCTGTAGACAGTTTTGGGGTAGCAGCAAACACTTTGTATAGCACTTGTATTAGGGTTCTCTAGAGAAACAGAACCAATAGGTCATAATTGCATTTATTTATAGATATATACATATATATGTGTGTGTATATAAGTATATTATGTATGTGTGAGATGTATTGTAAGAAGACACTCCCCAGTGTCTGCAAACCGGAGACACAGGATAATCAGTGATGTAGTTCAAAGGTCTTTGAGCCTGAGAACAAGAAGACTGCTGGTGTAGACTCCAGTCTGAGATCCAGGAGTCCTGAGGGCAGAAGATGCCTGGACCAGCTCAGGGAGCCAGACAGAGAGTACATTAGCCTTCCTCAGTCCTCTAATCCAGGCCCTCACTGGCCTGCAAGAGGCCTACCCTCCGGGGGGAGGGCCATCTGCCCTCCATTTAAAATGCTAATCTCTTCAGGGAACACCCTCACAGACACACCCAGAAATGCAGTTTAACCCGGACCCAGTCAAGTTGACACATAAGATCTGCCATCACGGTATGTCATTGTTTTTTAAATTTTATATTAATATAAGGGTACATGCAATTAGGTTACATTATTTTTGTTTGTTAGGTAAAGTCCAAGATACAGTTGAGCCCTTCACCCAGGGGTATATGCCACGCACATACATTATAGCCGATAGGTGAAAGCTTACTATACCTCCTCCCTCTTCTTCCTCCCTACTTCTTAGTTTATTTATTATTATTATTATTTTTTTATTAAATAATAACTTTGTACATTGATGCATTTATGGGGTTCAGTGTACTGCTTTGATATACAATGTTAAATGCTTACAATTGAACTAAGTAACACATCCATCACAATTATACTCATTTCTTAATAGTTTTGAAATGTCCTACTTCTTAATTTAAATGTGCTTTTTCTCTCATGTGGGCATGTAGTTGTTCATCTACTAGTTTCATGCTAGTACTGATACTGAGTACATTGGATACTTGCTTTTCCATTCTCATGATATTTAGGAGGATGTTCTCTAAATCCTTTCAGGTAAATACAAAAGATATGAAAACTCCATTTTTAAAAAAAAATATTTTTATCATAAGGACATTTGCACTCAAATGTTTATAGCAGCTCAATTCACAATAACAGAGAAGTGGAAACAACCTAAGTGCCCATCCACCCGTCAATGGCTAAATGAACTATGTATGTGTATACCCTGGAATACTGTTCAGCCACAGTACTTCATTGTCTGCAAA
The DNA here is from genome assembly GCF_027406575.1 of Nycticebus coucang. Taxonomy (NCBI): domain Eukaryota; kingdom Metazoa; phylum Chordata; class Mammalia; order Primates; family Lorisidae; genus Nycticebus; species Nycticebus coucang. The sequence continues at coordinate 38,121,474 of NC_069781.1, forward strand.
ATGCCTGCAAGCAAATCATTCTCCTCTCCACAGTCTGTGGATCAGACCCTTCAAGTACCCTCACAACAACCTGGGGGGTACTTTTATTCCCACTTTTTAGGTAGGAAACTTTGGCTTTGAAAAATTAAGCAACTTACCCAAGATTACCCACTTGTGCTATCTTATGTGTTCTTGCTGTTGTTGAAGTAGATTAAGGCATGTCTTCTGATTCTGATTCAGTGCTCTTTCCACTATACCACACTAACAAGAAGTTAAAAACCAATACATAGACTACAGCATATAACAAGCAAATGGCATACAAAAGATGTGTTACAGAAATACAGTAATGCATTTCACTGTGGCTGTCTACAGAAGGGAGGACTCTGGAGATAGGTATAGGGTTTGATGGTAGAGACCAAGTGAAGGCAATCCAGACAAAGGAAATGTTTTATAAAAGGTAGAACCTAAGAAAGCACAAATTTAAGGAGATGTTCATGAGTCTTTATACATTTGGCTACATCATTTGTGCCCGTCATAACTCCAGAGGTGTCACTCACATAGATGATGATATAAATGGCATCCCAGGGATTGTTCAGTGCACAACCTGCACAGTGGTATGGGTGCAACCCTGAATGTGTACATCCATGAGACTAAGTTGCAGAGTTTAGTATAGACTTGAGATAGAAACCTAGAAAAATATGTCAGAGATTGATCATGGAAGATGGAAAGGTTAGGATAAGGATTTTCAATTTCAATTAGTAGGCATTTAATGGTTCTTAATCAGAAAAGAGTCACAATAAAAGCAATGTTTTGGGGTGATTGATCTGGAGATGCGCAGATTAAATTTGAAAAGGGAGAGGTTGGGAACAGGAAGGAGACCAGAGAGTATTTTGGTCACCAAAATATCATGCTATTTTGGTCACTTAAATGTGAGACTAAAAAGTCTGAGCAGAGTTGGGGTAATGGGAAGACAAAGAAAAAAACCTATATAAAAGACTTTCATTAATTTTGCATTTGTTCTTTGAGGGTTTAAGTAAATGCAAAGCAATGTTCTATATACCAATGACTTAATCATGAGCCAAATAGACATGATTCTTGCCACTCTAGAATTTGTAGACCAGTAAGGAAATCAGACATTCATCAAATAAACACATATGATAATGCTATGAAGGAAAGTACAAGAGGATATGAGAATGTACAGCAGAATAAATTTGATTTTGTTTGGGCAGATAGAAATCAGGGATGGCTTCTCTAGAAAAATAAAGGTGTTTAAATTGAATCTGGGAGGGTGAATAGGAGTAAACTCTACAAAGGGAGGTAAAGAAAGGGAGAAGAGCATTCCAAGCAACAGCAGCAGCATGTGCAAGGCCCTGCGTTGGCAGGTAGTGTGCATCCAATCAAGGGGAAAATGACCAGTGGGGTTAGCATATGGCAAGAAGGTGGAGAGTGGCTGACATTGAAGCTGAAAGAAAGACAAGGGCCAGATGATACTTGGTTCTTTGTTTTTATTTCAGAAATAACTAGAAGGCATTGAGGCATTTTACTCCAGAGGTAACATGTTCAATTTTGCATTTTGGAACAGATACTTTTGCTGCCATGTGGAGGATAGAGGGGAGGTGGACACCCAGGGAAACTGGTATCAGCCTGTTGTAGTATTCCAGGAGAGAGATCTTGGTGGACTAGACAATGGAGATGGTAATGAGGAGAAAATATCATTTAAGAGAATTTACCTGGGTTTAATAGCTGATATGGATGAACAAAGGAGAAAAATGGATTCTTCGATATGGGAGTGTTGCTGCCCAGTGATACTATTAGGAGCTATTATGGAAAATGGGAGACAGTGAGGGTTTGATGTGCAGAGTTAGGGAGCATGGAGGGTTATCCTATCCAAGTGAACATTGTCAGGTAAGCAGTTGGACTGGGATTAAAAAATACAAAGGGACTGCAGTTGTGAGATTGAAACCATTGGTAAGGTTGTGGTGGCAATGCAAACAAAGGAATCTATAAGTAGAGAGGATAAATAATAGAGGGCTCAGGATGGAGTTGTGTGGAAGAGCACTACTGGGTGAGATGAACTGATAAAGTCAGGTGAACCTGCAAAGAAGGAGGAGGGTGTTAGTACAAGAACAATCAGAGCGTTAACTACTGACAGTTAAAAAAATTATAGCCTTGTGTGTACTTCTCCAAATTAAATAACTGTAGCTATCTAGTAGGGGCAAAATCCCTCAGCAGACTGCAGTGTCTCTGTCACCATAACAGGGTGGCATTAAGAGTGTACTTGTTTAGGGGTGGATGACAATCAAGCTCAGAGCCAGACCTTGCCAGGAGACTCGAGGCTCCTCATCTCTGCACTTACCAGTCACAAGCAGAGAAACTACATTTAGCTTATAGCTTTTACTTGTGAGTACTATGGTCCAGAATTGGATTCTGTAAGACCTATTAATTTGAAAATAAATAAACCAAGAATCTAAAATCATCAAGATGCTCTTTTCCCCCTAAAAAATTTGTAATTTGTATTTATATTTGAGAAGTCACAGTGTATTCCTGTGACCAAAGTGCACCAAACTTCCTTTCTTATTCCAAATGTCTCTAAAATCTACTAACACTGGTCCCAGCATTAATGAATGCATTAAAAACAAAGTGATTGCTCATCATCCCTGTCCCAAGGCAAATCAAAACCACCTTGAGATATCACCTAACCCCATTGAGAATAGCCCACATCACAAAGTCCCAAAGCTGCAGAGCCTGGCATGGTTGTGGAGAGAAGAGACTACTCTTACACTGCTGGTGGGATTGCAAACTAATACAGCCCCTGTGGCAAGAAGTATGGAGAATCCTCAAAGAGCTAAAAGTGGACCTTCCATTTGATCTTGCAATCCCATTACTAGGTATCTCCCCAGTAGGAAAAAAAAATTATTTTACCATAAAGACATTTGCACTGGAATGTTTATTGCAGCTCAATTCACAATCCCTAAGATGTTGAATCAACCCAAATGCCTGTCAACACATGAATGAATTAACTGTGGTACATGTGTGCTGTGGAATATGGTTCAGCCATTAATAAATGGAGGCTTTATATCTTTTGTGTTACCCTGGATGGAACTGAACATTCTTCTTAATAAAGTATCAAAAAATTGAAAAGCATGTATCCCATATATCAATACTAATATGAGACCAATAAATAACACTCACATGAGAGAAAAACACAATTAAATTCAAGTGAAGGGATAGGTGGCACTTGTGGTTCCAGGAGTAGGGTGCTGGCCCCCTATATTGGGGGTGGTGGGTTCAAACCATGACCCGGCCAAAACTGCCAAAAAAAAAAAAAAAATTCAAGTGGAGGGGGAGAGGAGTGGAGAGAAAGGAGACGGAGAGAAGAGGAGCATAGACAAGCTCTCACCTAATGTGCACCGTGGAACAGCACACCCCCTGGGTGAAGGGCTCAACTACAACTTGAGCTCTACCTAACAAATGCAAACAATGTAACCTGCAAAAATGTAATCATTTTTACCCTCATATTAATCTGAACTTAAAAAGAGATGATGTGGTTGACTTTCCTCTGCTGAGACTTTTTCACCCATTTACAGGTATTCCCCCAAACTTTAGTTTTGAAGGCTGGTAGCATGCTCAATCTGTGCCAGCTTCTGTTAGGAATTATGGGCCAAATCAGTTATTTTTAGATACAAAACCAATTTGAGGTTGGCACCGATGACATAGTGCACATGTAAGACAAAGAATTGAAGAGAAAAGGCAATTGTGTTTCCCTGTTTGCAAAGTCTTCAGTGAAAGCAAATCTTAGGTTTTGCTTCATCCAGCCAAGATTACATTCAAAGTTGACTGCTCCAAAGGAAAAATGAAGAAGTTCAAGTCAATGAATTGAGTAATTTGTTCACTTTATGGTTAGTTGAAAACTGAGTCTCCCCCAGATTTATACCACCCTCTTTTCACAGTTTCTTCTGAAATGCCAGCTACTTCCCCTTTACTTCCTAGGATTTGAGGTGAACATTTCAGATGGGTAGGGTGACCACTCCTTTATCCCAAGTGTAGGAAGTTCACTGAAGCATGGGGAGAATCAAGTTCAACATATTCAAAAGTCAGGGGGGTAGAGAGAAGGTGGCTGACTGAAGCCAGCTTTCCACAGAGGCTTCCATCCAGAAGGAGAGTTAAAGGACAGAAATTTAGCAAGTAACCTGGTGGATTAGAGCTGCACCAAGAGAGAAGGTTGAAGAATGCACATTAACCCCACTGAGGCGAGCTGTGACCCCAAGGATACAAACAAAAGGTACAAAATCCATCACCAAGCAGACAGGAGTCCCCTCCCTCCTGAGAACGGCTGGGAGTGCCCCACAAACAAACGAGCAGAGTTCAAAGGTCTTCCCACTACACTCCACGGAAGAGACCCTCTAAAAACTGGACCTACCTCCCCTACTAAGGTGCCACGGCATTCTCCTGCCAGGCATAAAACTGTATATATTCTCTACCTGCAACTCTGAGCTCCCAGCACTCCCCTCCACTCTCACTCTGAGGTCTGGAGGCCTGTCCCCCAGGACTCCAGATACTTGGGTGATTTTTCAAGGGGTGTGGACAGGGCCTAAACTGCAGCTGGTAGTGCTGACTCTGGGGCACGGGAGTGAGGAGAGGATGGTCGGCTGAGAGGGAACCACACCGGAGTGGCGGTGCCCCGAGGCACAGAGCAGCAGCCATCTTTTAGCAACAATAGGGCTCACTCCCGGATATTCTGAAGCCACACCCCCTGTCTCCCTGGGCAACCAGAGGAGGCCAGGCATCTACTCAGGTGGCAACCACCACGGAACAGATCTGGGATGGAATGCAGGCCCCTTGAGTAAAGGGTTTGCCTGAGGTGGTACCGGCCTGGGTGGAGCACGGGGACTAGAAACGCACACGCAGAGCTGGGAAGTTCCCAGGGTGGGGCTGACCCAGAGGACTGCTTTACTGAGCCTAAGCTGCCCCTGGGCCTCAGGGGATCGTCAGCCTATAGACAAAGGAAGACAGGAGGCTAGAACTGACAGGTAACCAAATACAAACCTGCAGGAGCAAAGACAGGGCCTGAGGTGCAGGCTCTGAGAACTCAAAACAGCTTCTCTTCTGCAGGGGAATTTAGCAGGGACAGAAACAAATTCCTGCAAAGTTTTTCTGTTCTGTCCTGTCAGTAACATCAATCAAGGGCGTGGCTGGAACTGAGTGAACAGCCCCTAGCCTCCATCAAGTGCCTAAGGTTGTCAGGCCTCACCTCCCCCGCTAGATAGAGGCAGAGTGCAGCAGCCTGGCTGAGCAGAAATAGATTTCCTTGTGATTCAGGCAGGTGCAACCCCCTGGAGTATCTATCACTACAGGCAACTGGGTCAAAGCCCTGTGGGACTATCAGTGACTGTGTGTGACAGAGGTGCAAGGTGGGGAAGGAGGCATCAACCTTCCCAGACTGATCTCTTTATAGAGATCTTTCGTGTTCTTTGTTAGATAAACTCCCAAATATTTCATCTTCTTTGGCACAACTGTAAAAGGAATAGAGTCCTGACTGTTTTTTCAGCTTGACTATTGTTGGTATATATAAAGGCTACCAATTTATGAATGTTGATTTTGTAACCTGAATTGTTGCTGTATTCCTTGTTCGCTTCTAAGAGTTTTGTAGTTGAATCCCTGGGGTTTTCCAGATATACAATAATATCATCTGTGAAGAGTGAAAGTTTGATCTTCTCTGACCCTATATGGATAGCCTTGATCACCTTTTCTTGCCTGATTGCAATGGCTAAGATTTCCATTATGATGTTAAAAAGCAGTGGAGACAATGGGCAACTTTGCCTCTCTCCTGATCTGAGTGGAAATGATTTCAATTTAACTCCATTCAATACAATATTGGCTGTGGGTTTGCTGTAGAGGCCTCTATCAGTTTAAGAAATGTCCCTTCTGTATCAATTTTCTTAAGTGTTCTGATCAGGAAGGGATGCTGGATAATTATCAAAAGCTTTTTCTGCATCAATTGAGAGAATCATATGGTCTTTGTTTTTAATTTGTTTATGTGATGAATTATATTTCTAGATTTACCTATATTGAACCAGCCTTGAGACCCTGGGATAAAACCCCAGACTACCACTTGGTCTTGGTGTACAATTTGATGTGTTGCTGAATTCTGTTTGCTAGGATCTTATTGAATATTTTTGCATCAATATTCATTAGAGATATTGGTCTATAATTTTCTTTTCTTGTTGGGTCTTTTTCTGGTTTGGGGATCAAGGTGATTTTTGCTTCATAGAATGTGTTGGGCAGTATCCCTTCTTTTTCTATATTTTGGAAAAGATTAAGTAATATAGGTACTAGTTCCTTTTTAAAGGTTAGGTAGAATTCTGATGTGAAGCTATCCAGTCCCACACTTTTCTTTTTGGGGAGATTTTGGATAGTTGATGATATTTCAGAGCTTGATATAGGCCTGTTCAACATTTCCACTTCATTCTTGCTAAGTCTAGGAAGGTGACGTGCTTCCAAGTATTGGTCTATTTCCTTCAGATTTTCATATTTCTGAGAGTAAAGTTTCATATAATATTCATTAAGGATCTTTTTAATTTCTGAAAAATCTGTTGTTATTTTGTCTTTGTCATTTCTGCTTGATGAAATGAGAGATTTTACTCTTTTATTCCTGGTAAGGTTAGCCAAAGGCTTATCTATTTTATTGATTTATTCAAAAACCAACTTTTTGATTTATTGATCTGTTGTATAATACTTTAGTTTTCAATTTCAGTTAATTCTACTCTAAGTTTGGTTATTTCTTTTCTTCTGCTGGGTTTGGAATTGGAATGTTCTTCCTTTTCCAGTTGTTTGAGATGTCCCATTAAGTTGATAACTTCCTCTATTTCTATTCTCTTGAGGAAAGCTTGCAATGCTATAAATTTCCCTGTTAGGACTGCCTTTGTGGTATTCCAGAAGTTTTGGTAATTAGTATCTTCATCATCACTTTGTTCCAAAAATTTGGTAATTTTCTTTTTAATCTCATCTATCACCCAGCTATCATTCAGCATTATGTTATTTAGTTTCCAAGTTGTTGTGTGAGTGTACAGATTCCTGTTGTTACTGAGTTCAACTTTTATTCCATGATAGTCTGAGAAGATGCAAGGAATAATTTCTATTCTTTCAAATTTACTGGGGTTAGACTTGTGATCTAAGATGTGATGAACCCATCAGCTGATGAGAAGAATGTGTATTCAGTTTTTTTAGGATGAAATGTACTGTAGATGTCTGTTAATTCCAATTGTTGGATGATTAGGTTTAAAACTAAAATTTCTTTGCTCAGCTTCTTTTTTTTTTTTTTTTTGTAGAGACAGAGTCTCACTTTATTGCCCTCGGTAGAGTGCCGTGGCCTCACACAGCTCACAGCAACCTCCAACTCTTGGGCCTAAGCGATTCTCTTGCCTTAGCCTCCCGAGTAGCTGGGACTACAGGCGCCCGCCACAACGCCCGGCTATTTTTTAGTTGCAGTTTGGCCGGGGCAGGGTTTGAACCCACCACCCTCGGTATATGGGGCCGGTGCCTTACCAACTGAGCCACAGGCGCCGCCCCTGCTCAGCTTCTTATTGGAGGATCGATCCAACACTGCCAAAGGAGTGTTGAAATGTCCAACTATTATGGAGCTGGAGGAAATTGAGTTGCTCATGTCTGTTAGAGTTTCTCTTATAAATTGAGGTGCATTCTGGTTGGGTGCATAGATATTAATAATTGAAATCTCATCATATTGAGTATTACCCTTAACAAATATGAAATGACCATTCTTATCTTTCTTTACTTTTGTTGGTTTAAAGCCTATTGTGTCAGCAAATAGAATTGCAACACCTGCTTTTTTCTGATTACCATTTGCCCGAAATATGGACAACCATCCTTTCACCCTGAGTCTATATTTATCTTTTAAGGTAAGATGTGACTCTTGTATGCAGCAAATATCTGGCCTGAGTTTTTGTATCCAGTCAGCTAACCTGTGCCTCTTTAGAGGACAGTTTAAGTCGTTCACATTAATGGAGAATATTGATAGGTCTGGTAAAATTTTGGGTATCGAGTTTTTCGAAAGTCCAGTGGACAATTTTAGTTCTTTCACCATTGTGGAAGTTGGAGTTTGATCAAAAGTTTCTGAGTGAGTTTATTTTTGTGGTAGAGGATTGGGGTGGTCATTATGGAGGATAGGTCTGAGAATATCCTGGAGAACTGGTTTGGTTATGGCAAATTTCTTCAACATATGAATGTCATTAAAGTATTTAATTTCTCCATCATAACTGAAACTCAGTTTAGCTGGATACAGGATCCTGGGTTGAAAGTTATATTGCTTTAGGAGATTAAAAGTCCATGACCACCCTCTTCTGGCTTGAAAAGTTTCAGCAGAGAGATCTGAAGTCATTCTAATATTCTTCCCCTTGTAGATTATAGTTTTCTTATGTCTGGCTGCTTTCAGAATTTTCTCCTTCATATTAACTTTAATGAAGTTAATTATGATGTCCCTGGGGGATGTCTTATTCGGATTGAGTTGTGCTGGGGTTATGAAATTGTCTGCTGCCTGAATTTCAGAATCTCTTGCCATGTTTGGGAATTTCTCCACCATTATCTCTTGGAGTAGAGCATCTGGGCCTTTTGAAGCCACCTCGTTACCGTCAGGAATTCCTATAAGGTGAATATTAGTTTTCCTTGAATTATCCCAGAGCTGAAAGAATGATCCATTTTTGCTCTCCACTTCTATTTGTCTTTGAGTATTTGGGAGCATTCAATAGCTTTGCCTTCAATGTCACAAATCCTTTCTTCTGCCTGCTCCATTCTGTTACTGAGGGATTCTACTGTATTTCTCAGATGTTTGAGGGCTGCAAGTGCTTGCCTCATTGTATCAAAATCTTTGGTAATTTTGTCTTTGAATTCACTGAATTCTTGAGACAACTTTTGAAATGCTCCTTGAATTTCTAATTCCAACTTTTCCTCCATTCTGTTAGTCTTATTTCCAATCCAAATTCTGAATTCAATTTCTGACATCTGAGGCATTTGTTTATGAAAGGGATCTTCTGGTGTGTCTGCCTTATTGTTCCTTGGGGGAGTTGATCTACTCTGATTATTCATGTTGCCAAAGTTTTCCCACTGATTCCATCCCATGATTATTTTTCACTGTTTTGCTAGATGAGCAGATAAGGTGAAATTGGATTGGGGGCTCCTGGAGTAGTGATTAACCAGCCCATTGCCCAAGAGCTGGGACTGGTGACTGCAGCTTTCCACCTACAGCTTTGCAAAGGACCTGTATAATACTACAGCCTGAGACACTGGGGACCTGCTTGGTGTGGTGGGGCCAAGTGGCTCTGTCTTGTTTTCAGCTGGTCTTTGTCAAATCCTAGTGAATCAGTAACTCTGGGTTGAAGTCTCAGCTGTGGAGATATACAAGCAACTAAGACACCTTGCCCCCTGTGGGAAACAACTGGGAAAGGAAAATCAAACCTTCCCACAACCACACAACCATGGTACCATCTTGGATGGTCCTTGGGTGATTGGCCCAGGTTAAGAGTTCTAAATCAATTGTCCTAGTCAGTACTCTGTCTCAAGTGGGAGAGTTCAAAAGGTCTCCAGCAACTAGATAGCAGGAGTCTGCTGGCAGCTCGTGTATGACTTGCTCTGGTGCTTCGTAGAGTCAGAAGGGCCCACCTAGCAAGTAAATTAGTCCAGGAAGATTGATGTCTCCTTCCCACCTTGTACCTCTGTGAAGCCCAGTCTCTGGTAACCCTGCAGTGCTGTGACCCAGTTCCTTCCAATGAGCAGATACACTAGTGGTTTGCATCTGCCTGAGTCACTGGGACATCTATGTCTCCTCTGGCAGGTCTCCACACTCTGCACTCTGCGGACCTGAAGCCTGACTACCTCAGGTGCTTAATAGAGGCTAGTGAGGTCACTCAGTTCCAGCCCCACACCCTAATTGATGTTGCTGCCACTTATATTCTTGCAGAATGTGCATTTCTGTCCCGGCTGTATTCCCCTGTTGGCCAGGTGCTGTTTGAGTTCATAGAAACTGCGACTCAGCCCTGCCCTGTGCTGCTGCCACTGTGCCAATTCTCATGGAGCTGGTGTCTCTGTCTCTGCTGCACTCTGTGTTGGGGCAGGTGTGGTTAGAACTCACAAACAGCTCTCAGTTCCTGCCCTTTCTTGGGCTGATGCTGCTGGCATGCCTGCTTTTGTCCCAGCTATTCCCATGGGGGCCGATTGCCTTTTGGGCTCACAAAAGCAGCAATTCTGACTCAGCCCCATCCTGGGAGTATGCCACTTATGCGTGTGGATTCTATTCTTCATCCCTGCCATGGTCCACCAGGCAGATACCGCCTCAGGCATTCCCTTTCTCACAGGGCATGCGTTTCCATCCCAGATCTGTTCTGTCAGTGGCCACCAGTGAAGCAGAGGCCTGGATCCCTCTGCTTGCTAAGAGAGGTTGGAAATGTTTCTCCAAAACATCACCAGGGTTGTGAGCCCTATTGTTCCTGCCGCTGCCACTGTTGCACTGTGCTGTGGGGCACCATCTCTCCCCCTCTCATGTGGCTCCCTTACTTCACAGTCCTGGCTTTACACCCATGCCACTGATTCAGCACAGACTTGTAACAGCTCACGCCCTGTCCACACCTCTCAAGAAAATGCCCAAGAATCTGGACTCCATGGGGCACAGGCTTCCAGACCAGGCTTCCAGAGTGGAAGGGGGTGCTGGGAGTTCAGGTTGTGGGTAGAGTATATGTTCACTCTTATGCCTGGCAGGAGAGTGCCATGGAACACTAGTGGGTCCTCTCAGGGGAAGGAGTTCCAGTTTTTAGAAGGTCTCTCCTCTAAAGAGGGATAAAATAGGAGATCTGAACTCTGCTTGCTTGTTTGTAGAAAGTATACTGCAAGCTGTTTTCATGGGGGCGGGGACTTCCATCCGCTTGGTGATGGATTTTATACCTATTTTTTGTATCCTTAGGGTTGCAGCTCGCCTCAGGAGGGTTGATGTGCATTCTTAAACCTTCTTTCTGGGTCAGCTCCAAAGCATCAGCTTACTTGCTATACTTCTGTCCTTTAACTCTCTTTCTCGATGGGAACCTCTGTGTAAAGCTGACTCCACTTGGTCATCTTGCCTCTTCCCTGCGATTTATCTTCTTGATGGTGTCTTTTGGTGAGCAAATATTTTATAGCTTGAGGTAGTACAATTTATTAATATTTTTCTTTTATGGTGCATACTTTTTGTGTTCTTGAAATCTTTTTGATGGAGGTATTGGGAGGAATTTATGAAGTTTATTACAACCATATATGATGATGTGTGGGAAAGATGGTAGTATATTAGACTTTGACAGTCATAAAATGAATATATCTAGATTAGGATAAAGATGATTGTAATTTTTTGTTCAGATTTAAGGAGCACAAGTGAAGTTTTGTTACAGGGATATATTGTGTAGTGAGGCAGCCTTGGCTTTTAATGTTACCATCATCCAAATAGTATACATTGTACTCATTAAGCAATATCTCATTCCTCACCCTCCACCCACCCACTCACTCTTACCAGTGTCCAATAACTGTAGTAGTCATGTATACACAGGTTAGCTCCTATTTAGAGACAGAGTCTCACTCTGTTGCCCTTGGTAGAGTGCTGTGGCATCACAGCTCACAGCAACCTCCAACTCTTGGCCTTAAGCAATTCTCTTGCATCAGCCTCCCGAGTAGCTTGGGACTATAGGCGCGCATCACAACGCCTGGCTATTTTTTGACTGTTTTTAGCTGGCTGTGGCTGGGTTTGAATCTGCCACCCTCAGTATATGGGGCTGGCGCCCTACCCACTGAGTCACAAGCACCACCCTATTTCCACTTATTAAAAGTGAGAACACATGCTATTTAACTTTCTGTTTCTGAATTGTTTCACTTAAGATAATGGCCTCTAGTTTCATCCATGTTGCTGCAGATGACATGATTTCATTCTTTTTATTCCATTGTGTGTGTATGTGTGTATATACATATATGTCTATGTATACATATATATATCTCACATATGTGTATGTATATGTGTATATATGTAATACACACATACACACACATATATACACATATATAATTTTTTTTAATGCTATCATTCACTGATGGTCACTTAGGTTGATTCCATGTATGTTATAGTATGAATAATGCTGGTATAAACATACAAGTGCAGGGCTCTTTATCATATAATAATTTCTTTTCCTTTAGGTATATACCTAGTAGTGAGATTGCTGGATCAGATAGTATTTCTATTTTTAGTTCATTGAGAAACTTTCATTCTGTTTTGTTCTTGAAAATGTTTTGCCCACTGCAAGGTTGTGAAGATTTCTTCTGAATTTTTTTCTTGTAACTTTGTTGTTTTACCTTTACACTTAAGTCTATAACCTATCTCAAATTACCATTATTATTTTTATTTATTGATTTTATTGGTGTATGCTGTGAGGTGGGGGTCAAGGTTCTCTCTCCTTTTTCACTTTTGTTATGGTACAGATATTCAGTTATTCCAGCACAGTACTTGAAGAGCTTTTCCTTTCCCTACTGAATTACTCCAGTGGCTTTGTCAAAAGTCATTTGACTGAATAGTATGACTAAGAGTCTCTTAGACTATTCTGTTTCTAGTCCTGTTTTATTTTCTGAGTGTTAGTAATGATTTTGAAATAGGAATAGATTGAGATTTTTAGGTAGATAGGGGTTCATGAATTAGTGCAGTACTGTAATACGCATTTTTTTTTTTACCACTTGAAGACTTATTCTTGTGTTCAGTGAACACAGATCATTTATTTGATTCTCATGTGAGTACTCAAGGGAAATGGTTACAAAGAGCCAGCGTGTTACTGTGTTTTGGCTTTTACTTGCTGTTTTAAGCAACATCTTCCAAGAATGAGATGAAATCAGGCAAGAATTAGCTGGTTTGAGAGCAGAAACAGAGGGAATAGAGAAAGTCTAGAAATATAGGATCTGGCGGGGTTGGAAAAACCAACGATTCCTAAACCCATATAAGCTGCTGCCTTTTTACCCAACCTTAATATTTCAAATGGTTGCAGCATAGCTGCCGTGAGTTGAGAGAGGCAAAAGCTAGCTTGCTTTTGACTTTTTGTCATTAGTTAACAATTTTAGCTGAATTCTCTCTCAGTTAGCACCCAACGTCTCTTTCTTCAGTGGCCTGGCTCAGGTGAACCTGCAGTCACGTCCTGGCTCTCTTCAGAGGGCCCATCTCTTCTTAGAATTCAGGCTACTTGGCTGTCCTGTGACTGCAGCAATCTGATGGTACAAGAAATGCTATGATTTATAGTCTGTCCAGCTTTTTGTTGTTGTGAGGGTGGGCAGATCTTTTTCTCAGCTTTTTTCATGCTGTGTGGAAACAGAACACCCAAGGGGATTACTTATGAAGGTATTCTTTACTTTGTAAAATAACTTTCTGTAATATCCGTTTTAATTGCAATCCCCATTACCATTTCCTCAATCTGTTTCCTTGTGGGATTTTGCTTTCCTCTAAACTTCTAGATCACAGCTCATAGAAGTTATGATTTGACATTTATTTTCATTCTTAGTGCAACTTGCACAGATCCTGGAAAAACTAAAAGACCGTGTTTGTTGATTATTGGATGAATGGAGTGCCTTTTTAATCTTCTCACCTGACAAAAGCTTATCTGTCTTTGCAGATCAGAAGCAAATGTCATTCCTCTCAGAAAACTCCATGAGTTCTTTCTCTGTGTCTTCATAATACTTTATACATTCCTCCACTAGGCATAGTATAGGGTGACAATTTTTATATCATTTAGTTTAGATTGTAAATTGTTTGGGGCCATGAACCAGTTATTATTCTGTACCTTTAAATTCTTAGAACAATGTGCAGTATATGTAATTATGACTCTGTTTGTTAAATGGATACTTAAAAATGAATTTTCTAAATGAACTGCTGAATGTCTTTGTTGAATGATTACACACGATGTGTTTTGCACTTATACAACTTTTGTGTACATGACAAAATGTACCTGTAATGGTTCATGTATATGTGTATGAATGTTTTTTACCTCCTAGTGATGCAGATAATTGCAGAATTTGCTTAGAGCAAATATATGGTGCCTCTGCCACCATTTTCTCCTTGCATTCCATGGCAGACAAACCATCTCAGTTCTTTTTCCTATTGATCCCAAGCATGAATTCAGAATACTACTTTCCAATAACAACTCAACCAATGGATCAGACTTGGTGTATGGAATAAAGATTATTTTCTCTTCTCCAGTCTAAGGGGCTCCTGAGGCAATAAGCTGGGAGGTCATCTTTGATGCTCTTGTTGGATGGTGTACCTACAGGGAAGATTCTAATAAGCTGCAGACACTTCCCAGATTCCTGTCTCTCAGAACTTAATCACATTTGCATTTTGGCTATGATCAGATGGTGGAAACACAAACTCCAAACTGTCAATCAACTTGGGCTTCTTTTCCAACTTTTCATAAATAAATTTCTTTAAAAATCTTTGAACTTTCTTTTAAACACCAAAATCATATAACTAATTGCTAAACAATTACAATGTCTTCTACCCATATATTACATCGTAGGTATTTCCCTAGAATTGTTCCTAACTAAAAACCTAGCTCGGGAGGTGTGTGTATAAATGTGTGTGTGTTTGTTTGTATATATATGTGTGTGAACTGAGGAGTTCCTGAGATTTGAGGGAGAAAAGAAGGATGATATTTACTGAAAATATATTTTTATATTGTCCAGTTTTTACCTTTAAATATCAATAGAAAAAAATGTAAGGCATATAGATTTCTGGCATGTAATTTATCTTCAAAACAGAAATTAAACCTAACCAGTTATAAATTTGAGTTTCTTTCTGAATTAACCATGTTGGCATCACCCCAGCTACCTCCTTATGTTCACATGGTTGCTTCCAGACTCTATGTAGAATTTTATGCCTCTGTAGTATCAAATTTGTTAAATGGCATATTTTTATATCAGTAATTTTTATAGCATATTGTTATTCCAGACTTTTACATGCCTCTAATTTATTCTTAACTTCAATATAGCAGTATTGATTTTTTTTCTTCTAAGTTTGATGGTATGAACACTTTAGTTGTGATTTAAAGTCACTTCAAGGCCATCAATAATTTATTCTTCCTTTTCTATTCTTTGCAAACTTAGATATTTGGGCAGGTATGACCATGAGAATTAATGCTTCTCAAATTTCCTTTTTATATATCTTTGAGAAGCCACACAGCTCACAGCAACCTCTAACTCTTGGGCCTACGCGATTCTCTTGCCTCAGCCTCCCGAGAAGCTGGGACTACAGGCGCCCACCACAACGCCCGGCTATTTTTTGGTTGCAGTTTGGCCGGGGCTGGGTTTGAACCCGCCACCCTCAGCATATGGGGCCGGTGACCTACTCACTGAGCCACAGGCGAATTATCCATGGCACTTAAATGCAGAATAGTAGCAACAGTTTTGGTTACAGGTGAAATAGAATTTGGTACAGCTTCCTTAAATCATATTTCCTCTTCTTAGTCCCCCTAGAAACATTTCCTCACTCTGTTTCCTTATAGGATTTTGGAGTAAATAGGTAATAATCTTTCTCTTCTGTGGACGTAGTTAGTATCAAGGTCTTTTAGTAAATGAGGTCATTGGGTTACATAGTTGGCCTTCAATGAAGAAGGCTGATGAGACATGTTTTTGTTGTGCTACAAAACAAGGCTCACAAGTGCAGCAATCAAGACACTAATTTTTTTTCCTTGGATATTTTGCAGTTGAGATAAGCTGCCACCACGTGAATGGTGGTGCCTTGGTTGTTTGGCCCACTGTCCAGATAGCTTAATGGAAGACCTGTTCCAGCATGCATTTTCTGTTTTAATTATATCATTTTATTATTGGCACCGAATTGTAAACACTTTAGTGGAAATAAAAATAAAGTATAAAAATTAAGTTAAAGATCAAATGTCTTTTTTTCCCCTTGCTTTCTGTCCATTTCTAACCATAATTTGTGTGTAATTATCATACTTTTCGATGTACAGTTTTCTAGGCTAATTTTTAAATAGCACATCAAAAGCATGTTTCCATGTCCCTATATCATATTGTTCATAATGATCATTTGACATTATATCATGTATTGTCATGTTAGTAGACATCCTTTTAAGAAATGGTTCACTAAATGTTGGATATCAAAAAAATTATAAATGAGCTATAAAGAATCACCATGAAATCAACATTTGTATATCTGTCATTCAGTTTAAAATAAAGAACATTACCATTATCTCTGAAGACCTTGTGTGCTTTTCCCCATATCATCCTCTTTCTTACACTTCCAGAGGCCTTGTTATCATCCCCCTAAATATTGTGTGTATTTCACTTGATTTTCTTCATAATTTTACCATCCTTGGTTATGTCCCTAAACAACATATAGTTTAGTGAGTCATATATGATGCATTTTTTCTGTGATTTGCTTTTTTCACTCAATATTAAGCACCTGTTTTGTGTGTGTGTGAGTCATTATGTATTATGTCATATTCATTTTCATGGTTAAGTATTCCATTATATGAACAGAACACATATAACACACTGGGCTTATATCACATGTAACACTGGGCTTATTCCAGTTTTTTCTTGTTATAAATAGCAATGTAAATAATAGTTTAATGCACAATTCCTATTACCAATGTTCAAGAGTTTCTTTGTGATGTGAATCTAGGAGTGATTCTGCTACCTCATTGGTGTGTATCTTTTTAAATACATAGGTAATGCCAAATCATTTTCCAAAGGGGTTGTACAAAATTGCATTCCCACTATCAGTGTGTAAGAATTTCAGTTGCATCGTGTCTTTGCCAACATTTGGTATTAGTATAATTTTTGCTAATCGGGTGAGCATGAAAGGCTCATTTGGTTTTAATATACATTTTTCTAATTAGTAATGAAGCAGAACATCATTTTATATAGTTTGTCTTCTATGTAGTGTTTGTTCAAATATTTTGCTCTTATTTCTCTTGGATTTTCTTTTCATATTGGTTTGTAGGCTCTGTTTATATGTTCTGGATATTAATTCTTTGACTTATATGGGTTCCAATATCGCCTCCTATTCTGTTTTTTACTATTTTCATGGCATCCAATTGTAAATAGATAATTTTTCATTTTAATGGAATAAAATTTATGAAACTTTCCTTTGAATAATTGTGTCCTTTGTGTCTTATTAAGACAAATCTTTCTCCTCAAGGTGTCTTTTGAAATGTTATCATTCTCTCTTCCACAGTTAGATTTTTAACCTGCTTAAATTAATTTTATTTATGATGCAAGGTAAGAGTACATTTCCTGTCTCTCTTACTCTCTCTCTTTAAAATACATGTCTTAGTCTGTTTTCTGCTGTTGTAACAAAATACCACAAACTAGGTAATCTCTGATGAACAGAAATTTCTTGGCTCATAGTTCCAGAGGGTGGGAAGTTAGTTTGACAAAATCAATGAAAAAACTTGCTGAGATTTAAAAAAAATTTTTTATTGAATTTATAGATCAACTTGAAGGAAATGTGTCTCTGCATACTGAGACGTCTAGTCCAATGAATGTAGTATATTGTTTCATTTATTTAGGTCTTCTTGAATGCTTTTTATAATTTTAAAAAATAGCTTTCCCATGGAGAACTTGCACATCTTTTGTTGATTTCTTTGTGATGCTATTGAAAATGGCTTATTTTAAAGATATAATACATATTTTAATTATTTGTTTCTTCTGCTATAGATATGCAATTGATTTTTGTAAATTGACTTTTGTATCCAGAAAAATGGTTAAATTTTCTTTTTTAACTCTAATGATTTATTTATAAATTGTTTTGAATCCTATTACATGCAAAAGATGACAGTTCCAATGTTTCTTTTCTGGTTGTTATATCACTTATTTCTTTTATTGCCTTGCTATGCTGGTTTAGATTTCCCAGTATAATGTTTTATAGAAGTGGGGGTCCTGCTTTGCTTCCTATGGCAAAGAGAAAGCTTTCAGTGTTTTCCTAATTGTGATGATTTCTGTAGGTTTGTATCTATTATTGTGATAATATACCAGCCTAAGAAAGTTCACTTCTATTTTTAGATTATTATAAGTCATTTTTAAAATCATGAATAAATGTCAAAATTTTTTTGTAGTTCTGATAATTTATTTATTTTATTTTCTAAACAAGCATTATCATTATTACATGCAAAATGCCACCCATATTTCCAAATGTCACTGGGTAGAGAGGATTATAGCCCTGCTTGATAAATTCAGGGATAGGGTCTTCTCTATGTAGCTAATTAGGAATCTTTTTTAAAAACTTAAATCATAGCTGTGTACATTAATGCAATCATGGGGTACAATGTGCTGGTTTAAATTGTATATGAATAAAATTATATAATATATAATACATATATAATATATGTTATATATAATATATTATATATAATGTATATAATATATAATACAATATATAAATATTTTCATCAAACTGGTTAACATAGCCTTCACCACATTTTCTTAGTTCCTGTGTTAAAACATTTATATTCTACATTTAGTAAATTTCACATGTACCCTTGTAAGATGCACTGTAGGTCCCACAGTGGTCCCACCAATTACCCTCCCTCCATTCCTCCTCCCCTCCCCTGTCTCTCTCTTTCCCCCATATTCTTGGGCAATAATTGGGTTATAGCTTTCATATGAAAGCTATAAATTGGTTTCATAGTAGGGCTGAGTACGTTGGATACTTTTTCTTCCATTCTTGAGATAATTTGCTAAGAAGAATATGTTCCAGCTCCATCCATGTAAACATGAAAGAGGTAACGTCTCCATCTTTCTTTAAGGCTGCATAATATTCCTTGGTGTACATATACCACAATTTATTGATCCATTCATGGGTCGATGGACACTTGGGCTTCTTCCATGGCTTAGCAATTATGAATTGGGCTGCAATAAACATTCTGGTACAAATATCTTTGTTATAATGTGATTTTTGGTCCTCTGGATATCTACCTAGTAGAGAAATTGTAGGATCGAATGGCAGGTCTATTTTTAGATCTCTAAGTGTTCTCCAAACGTCTTTCCAAAAGGAACGTATTAGTTTGCATTCCCACTAGCCGTGTAGAAATGTTCCCTTTTCTCCACATCCACACCAGCATCTCTGGTTTTGGGATTTTGTGATGTGGGCTAATCTTACTGGAGTTAGATGATATCTCAAAGTAGTTTTGATTTGCATTTCTCTGATGATTAAGGATGATGGGTATTTTTCCATATGTCTGTAGGCTTTGCACCTCTCTTCAGAGAATTTTCTCTTCAAGTCCCTTGCCCACCCTGAGATGGGATCACTTGTTCTTTTCCTGCTTATATGTTTGAGTTCTCTGTGGATTTTGGTTATTAAACCTTTGTCAGAGACATAACCTGAAAATATCTTCTCCCATTTTGAGGGCTGTCTGCATGCTTTACTTACTGTGTTCTTGGCTGTGCAGAAGCTTTTTAGTTTGATGAGGTCCCAGAAGTGTATTTTTGGTGTTTCTTCAATTGCCCGGGGGTCCTCCTCATAAAATATTCTCCCAGGCCGATTTCTTCAAGTGTTTTCCCTGTGCTTTCTTCTAGTATTTTTATAGTTTCATGTCTTAAGTTTAAATCTTTAATCCAGTGCGAATTTATCTTAGTTAATGGTGAAAGGTGTGGGTCCAGTTTCAGTCTTCTGCAGGTCGCCAGCCAGTTCACCCAGCACCATTTGTTAAATAGGGAATCTTTTCCCCACTGAATGTTTTTAATTGGCTTGTCAAAGATGAAATAACTATAAGTAGCTGGGTTCATCTCTTGGTTCTCTATTCTGTTCCACACTTCTACCTCTCTGTTTTTGTGCCAATACCATGCTGTTTTGATCACTATCGATTTATAGTATAGTCTGAGGTCTGGTAGCGTGATTCCTCCTGCTTTGTTTTTATTTCTGAGTAATGTCTTGGCTATTCGAGGTTTTTTCTGATTCCATATAAAACGAAGTATTTTTTCGAGATCTTTAAAGTATGACAGTGGAGCTTTAATAGGGATTGCATTAAAATTTTATATTCCTTTAGGTAGTATGGATATTTTAACAATGTTGATTCTTCCCAGGCATGAGCATGGTATATTTTTCCATTTGTTAATGTCTTCAGCTATTTCTTTTCTTAGAGTTTCATAGTTCTCCTTATAGAGATCTTTCACGTCCTTTGTTAGGTAAGCTCTCAAATATTTCATTTTCTTTGGCACCACTGTAAAAGGAATAGAGTCCTTGACTGTTTTTTCAGCATGACTATTGTTGGTATGTAAAGGCTACAGATTTATGAGTGTTGATTTTGTACTCTAAGACGCTGCTGTATTTCTTGATCATTTCTAAGAGTTTTGTAGTAGAATCCCTGGTGTTTTCGAGATATACAATCATATTATCAGCGAAGAGTGAAAGTTTGATCTCTTCTGACCCTATATGGATGCCCTTGATTGCCTTTTCTTGCCTAATTGAATTTTTTCAAAAATATTTTTCCTCATCTATTCAGATGATCACATTATTTTCTCCTGTATTAATAAGGAGAATCACATTGATTTTTTGGAATTAAACTAATATATTCCTGGCATAAACCCAACTTGTTATTGATAGAGTACCCTTTTCATATATTAATAGGTTGTTAAATATTGTTGATTTGTTGCATGTTGTTAATTTGTTTAGGTTTACTGCAACCATGGTCTTGATTGACATTGGCCTGTACTTACTTTTCCTTTCTTATAAGACCTTGTCAGGTTTTTGAATCAATGCTATGCCAGCCTTACAAAATAAAATAATGAATAATAAAGTAGTCCCCTATTTTTAATTCTTTGGAAACGTT
Organism: Nycticebus coucang; assembly: GCF_027406575.1. Lineage (NCBI taxonomy): Eukaryota > Metazoa > Chordata > Mammalia > Primates > Lorisidae > Nycticebus > Nycticebus coucang. The sequence goes on from NC_069781.1 coordinate 38,142,293, forward strand.
TTCATAAATTTGGAATTATACTTTTCTTGCACATTTGGTAGAACTTACTGGTGAAACTGTCTAGACATGGAGTTTTCTTTAGGCAGAAACTTTCTCCTTGATTCAATTTCATTTATAATTATAAGGCTATTCTAGTTTTATAAAGTTATAAGAATATATAAAAACTCCAAATGGATATATGTTAGACTTTCACTTACATTCATGTTTTTAAAGCTTTCTTTTGCATTTTCCTTTTTGTTTGTTCCTCTGCACTGCATTCTGGAGAATTACTTTAGATCCATCTTCCAATTCATTGATTCTCTTTTCCATTATGTCTATTCTGTTGTTAAATCTCTCCATTGGTATTTTAATTTCAAAGATTATATTTTTAATTTCTATATTTTCTCTTTACTCTTTTCACATATGATTACCAATCTTTTTAAAATCAAATCTAAATTTCTAGACTATTCATTTCCTGAAAATATTAAATGTTCTTAGTTTATGCTCTGATTTTTGCTGTCTATTGTTTCATCTTTCTTGTTTTCTCCTGCCTTTTGTGAATTTGACTGTGACCTGTGTCTTCAAACTTTGTCTGGATAAACTATAAGACTATGATAAAGGTAGTTTCTTTAAGAGACACTTTGCATTTGTATGTGTGTTACAGGAGCATTTTAAATTAAATCTTCAGCTTGATTTAAAAAACTTATTTCTTTTAAACCTATCAAGTAATGTGACTTTTGGTCACAAACCCACATAAAGGCTGGCTGTCTACAATCTCAAGGGAGATTTAAATTTTGTTACCTCTTCTCATTATGAAGTTCCCACAAGAACATTTCTTTTACAAGTTCTTTGAAGGTGGAGTCAGTTTATTTCTGTTTTATTCTTATCATGGTGGAATAGTCCTTTGAGATTTCAACTTTATGGGAGGAATTGCCCATTAGATTTTCCACATTGGGCAATCTCCAGGACAATGTGAAAAATTAAACTCAAATTGAGCTGATTTGGCAAATATTCTCACAGTGAAAGTCAGCTTCAGTGCTCCCTTTTCTTCTCTGACATTTCACCTTTATTTAGTTTTTTGCTTGGGTATCTTTTATTCTCTTGCCATATTATAAATTAATTAAAAGAGATACAGTTTTTTTTTTTTTTAGCAGAGATAGTAGATTTGGTACTTAGTCAACCATCCTACTAGAAATAAAAGTTGTAGTATTGCTTCTCGGCCTTTTGGCTAAGATCAAGTGTAGAAATAAAAGTTGTAGTAAATTATTTTTAAAATACCTGATTTTAAATGACTGCATAGTATAACATAGTATAATAAAATACCACATAAATATACCACTGTATATTTTTACTATTAATATTTTAACATTTTAAATGAATCCAGTCATCAAGTTGATTTACCACAAGTTACTAAATCGTATTTTTAATTGGGCATTGATCTTGTCTGCAGAGTTTTTCTACTATGAAAATACTGTCATGAAAGTTGAAAAATGCTTTATGTATCGAAGGGTCTTAAATACTGTGGTGAAGAATTTCTTTTTTATCCTGTAGGTTATGGTGACGCATCTGTTTATTTTGAACTGGAGAGTGACATGGTCAGAGTTATATTTTAGAAAGAGTGAAAGATGAATTGCAGGTATTTGCGATTAAAGACAGAGAAACTCATAACAAGGTTATTTTAATAGTCTAGGTAAGATCTGATGAGGCTATGAACCAGGTCAGAAATAGAGGAGATTGAGAAGGCCTAGATTGGAAGACACTTGGGTTTTAAAATTTATAGAATTTGGATGGAACTATAGATCATTATCTTCAGTGAAGTATATGAAGAATTGGAAAACAAATACCACATGTACTCATTTTAAATCAGAACTAACTGATGAGCACAAATGTGCACAGAGGGAAGTAAAACTCAGTGGGAATCTAGCAGGGGAGAGGGGGCAGGAGGGGATAGGGAAAACCTACCTCATGGGTACAATGAACACTATTTGGGTGATGGACACACTTATAACCCTGACTCAAGTATTACAAAAGCGATGCATGTAACCGAAAACACATGTACCCCTTTAATATTTTGAACTTACAAAAACAAACAAAAAAAAGAATTTATAGAATTTAGTGATGAAAGGGCAGGAGGACTCTATTTTTTCTGGTCTGAACAATTTGGTGGATAGTAGTGTCCTTCACTAAAATAGGAAAACACAGAGAAGGAGCAAGTTATCAGTACACATTTAAATATGTTAAATTTTAAGAGCCTTTGGAGTTATTCACTGGGTACATACTCTTATGTATTTGTATCTGGAGTTGGAGTGGTCTGAGCAGGAGATAAAATTTGGGAATCATGAGGGAACATGTAGTTGTTCGAATAAGAATGTCTGGGATGATTGTGCAATTGTGCAAAAAAAAAAAAGGGCTCAGAGCAAAGTCACATATTTAAGAGGTCAGAGGCAGAGCTAATGCAGATAAAAACATAAGACCTCTTGTTCAAAATTATGTTACAAAACATTATCCTTTCTTCCATAGTATTCCTCTTACCATCATGGTGGCTTCTGTTTGCTATTTAATATCATTCCCTAAAAAAAGAAAAACTAAAATTTCAGATTATTAGTATGGATTTTATCATCCATCTTTATATTGCAAAATGCCAATTTCTAACAGCTTTATTGACGTATAATTTACATGCAACGAATTCATCCATTTAAAGTGCTCAGTTCAATGGTTTTTAGTACATTCACAGAGTTGTGCAGCCATCACAATTTTAGAATATATTCATTATGCCAGAAAGAAACACCCCTGCACTCAATTATTCCCTTCCCTAGCTGTATGTAGGCAACCGTTAATTGACTTTCTGTCTCCATAGTTTTATCTAGTCTGGATGTATAATATAAATCAACTCATGTAATAGGTGGTCTTTTGTGACTGGCAATACCAACATTTGATGCATATATCAGAACATTTAAGTTGTATGCAGGATCACTGAAATAACACAATCTGTATTTCAGGGCTCATCTCAAGCTGGACAGAAGAGACAAATTCAAGCCAGGAAGGTTGGAGGAAGAAAGAATGAGGATCTTCGCCTCCCCAATAGGGCTGATCAAAAGAGTAACTCCTGGAAAAGGGATGCTTGTTGGGCAAGTGCAGACCCTCATAGGTGCCTGGAGGATCTGCCCCATAACGGGGTGCTAGTTTGCTTGAACCTGCTATATTTTCCATTCTGTCATGTCCATGCCCTGGCCAACATGAAGTTTGGGGAAATCAAGCCAGGCATTTTCTCTATCCATGATCTGCTGCCCTAACTTAGGGCATACGGGTGACCTCCAAGAATCTTTAAACCTATGTGTCATACCATGTTCCATACCTGGAAGGGGGTGGCTAAGAGTTTGTGGGCCAACACTTGGCCCCAGCTGGTCCTCTGACACACATGCCAAAGTGCTGCTCATGTGGGACAGGAATGGAGTGTGCACCCAACTTCCAGGACAATGTCCAGCCCTTCCCAGGGGAAGAGGGTGATAGCAGTCATGAGGTGCAGAAGGAGAGGGGAAGGCCAGGAGGCCCTGGGATGCAAGGGGGGTGGGTACCAGTGGGCACTGAGAACCCTTCTCTGGGAGGTAGTAGTATGAACATGAGCTGACTCCAAGCCCAGCACATGTTTCATTGTCCCATTGGACTTCACTCAAAAGACAAAAATTCAAAGTAAAATTAAGAACTTCAAGATAGTGACTGAAGACTGTCAACCCCCAGTTAGAGGTTTCTGAACATTGAGGTGAGTGCAGCTGCACTGGTCTTACTTCCATGAAGCTGGCCTCTTAAATGTTGTAATCATTCAAATCTAGAATTCTCTTTCACTCATCCCTTATTTTCTGGACTGAATGTGAAGAGCTGGGGTATAAATGGGTCCAGATCCTGGACACCTGCTAAGGGTTGGCATAGGGTGGATAAAAACCCCATGTCTATTTGGATGTCTCTTAGAGAGACAGGTGGGAGACCACCTTCAAAGGATTCCTATACTACCTTGAGATCTGTCTCAGTCTATTTGGTGTGTATACATTCTAGCTGTCACGTGTTAACACCTAATAAATGACAATCTGCTCTCTGTTTCCCACACAGGCTCTTGTATCAAGGGCAACTCTTTAAATGTCTATGGTTTATAGTTATGTTTCACCTGAATCTTCTTTCCTTAGGCTAAGCAAACTTCTTTTATTTCAACTCTTCCTTATGTGAAAATTTCCAGGGTACATGACAATATCCACTGCACCAGTCATGAACATTTCACCAGAAAAATGGGCAAAGGATATAATACTCATAAAATTTAAAGCAATAAATATGTTTGGTAGCCATGTAGGAAACATTTTAACTCACTGATAAACAAAGAACTCCAAGTTGAAAAGGTATACCTGTCAGTTTGGCAGATGTTAAGATGATTATAGCCAGTATTGGTGAAGCTATAGGAAAAAGTAGTCTTGAGTGAGGTTGGTTAAGAGAGAGAAATGCACTTCTAGAAACAGTTTGGCAAAAGTCACTACAAGCCTTAAATATGTGCATACCAGCAATTCCACTTCTAGAATTTAGCCTGAAGAAATAATCAGGCAAGCTGTACATGCACAGATGTTCACCTCTACACTGTTTATAATAGCAGAATAGCAACAAACAGTGTCCAGTACTAGGGAACTGGGTAAATAAATTATGATACAACCACATAAAAAGATAATATCAATCTACATTGAAATGGAAAGATATTCACAGAATGTTTTTGGGGAGTAAATTATGAATCCAAAAGAATAACATGATATTGTTTTTGAACGCTATGTATTAAAATTTTAGCAGTAGTTATTTTTGACTAGTAGGATTAGGGTGGAGATGTTTCTTTTCTGCATTTCTATTTCTAATTCTCCCCCAGTAAACAAGTATTACTTGGATGTTAAAGAAACGTTTAAAGTTTAAAATGTTTGCGAATTTGATAGGCAATATGCCTCTTGATTTATCTTTTTGTTTATCAGTGAACCTAAGCAATTTTTCATGTTTATTCTTTAATAAAATATATTGAAAGTCTTGCATTTTTGGAAGAAATGTTATAGTGGTAAGGGAAATCAGCACCTTCCAAGTTGACTAAGTGTAGTGTTTGCATTTTTTAAGGACCGCTAAGTCCAGGGAGGGGATATGGTTTGACCAAACTTGGGACTCTGTGAGAACTGTGGCTCATGTCTGGCCACCTGGGCCTCTGAGTTTTCTCTCTTAGATCAAGGTCTCCGTACCTCATATATGCCTCCTGGCAATATTAAGTCTTTTATTGTATCAATTCAAAGAATTATTTATGATGTATAATTTCTTTCTTTTTCTTTTTTTTTTTTCGTAGAGACAGAGTTTCACTTTATGGCCCTTGGTAGAGTGCCGTGGCATCACACAGCTCACAGCAACCTCCAACTCCTGGGCCCAGGTGATTCTCTTGCCTCAGCCTCCTGAGTAGCTGGGACTACAGGCGCATAATTTCTAATGATTAGTTTTGGAAGTAATGTCAATGTAGATGCTGGTTTACACACATTTTTTGTAAGGGGAATTGAAGAGGAATATTCATTGTACAAAAAGCCTTGTACGATGGAAGGAAAAACTTGGGATTTGGGTCAGAGGACTTGGGTGTGAGTCTAGCCATACCATTCTCTAGATGTTGGTCTCTGGGCAAGTTATTTAAATCCTTCTGAACCTTGTTTTGTTTTTTTGAGACAGGTCTGTCACTCTCCTGCCTGGGCTACAGTGCAGTGGTATCATCCTAGCTCACTACAACCTCAAACTCCTGGGCTCAAGTGAGTCTCCTTCCTCAGCATCCCCCAAGTAGCTGGGACAACAGGCACATACCATCGTACCTGGCCACTTTTTCTATTTTTTTGTAGGGATGGAGTCTTGCTCTTGCTCTGGCTGGTCTCCAACAATGACCTCAAGCGATCCTCTCACCTCAGCTTCCCAGAGAGGTAGGATTATAGGTGTGAGCCACCATACCTGGCTTGAACTTTTTATATAAATGGTCAAGAATAACCACTTCACAAAATTGTAAAAAGTATTACTGTATGAAAAAGACCAGTAGAATCCTAAATTTCATATAGCTATCCTCATTTTTTATAAAAAAGGATTTGAGAAGTCAGACAGATATCACGTTTGCTGTTGTCATGGTTTCTACTATTAAGCTGACTCATGGGAAAGTCCGTTGTCAGGGTGGATTGCAGAAAGAAAGCACAAATATTTATATGCAACCTGTTTCAGAGAACTGTGGTGAGGAGGGCCCTCCTTAAGGAGAAAAGTTAAGTTTTTATCAGCCACCCAGAGTTAAGAGTGGGTCTGTTAGTCTTGTTGGGGCAGGATAATCATCTGGACCAGACATATTATTTTCCAAGAGCCAAACACTTAAACTTCGGGGAAAACGAGTCTTCTAGCAAAGAGAGTCTTCTGGGGGATACATGAAGAGGGTTGACCCACCATTAGACTGTGGACTTCGTAAAGTCAGAGATTGTGTCTCTCCTGTTCGCTGCTGGAGCACCCGTGCCTAGCCCAAGTGTGTTTTCCTGGAGTGGAATATAATCTCTTCCCCTGGTAGAGAGTGTAGATTTGAGTCTCCCTCTCTGAAGTTTGAAAGCTGATTAGGAGAAAAGGGAATTGGAGGTTTCTCACTGTTGGAATGCTGACTTTCATTTGCTCTTCCTGTTTTATTAGCGTGCCTCCTCCTTATTCTCAGGAGGCAGGGTCTATAGATGACCTCAAAATTAATATAAGCCAACAATGGGAGGCAGCAAATAAAATTAAATGAGATAATATTTCTGAAAGTACATTTTAAACTAAAAATAAATTACTGTAAGTACTCCTCTTACTTAAAAAGATAACCATCTTGAGCCTTATATTAATAGTATCTTATCCATGGAATTAGGCTTAGAGGAGCTTATTGATGGTATTTATAACCCTATGGTACTTTATGCTGGGCCTGCCATCTTTAGAGCAAAATATTTAGCTTTTGCTGGCACATTTTAAAAGACCGTTGATGGAGTGAAGAAGGGTGGTGAAGATAGTGAAGCACCCAAAACAGAGATTGGCATACTACGGCCTGTGGGTCCAACCAGCTGCCTGTTTCCATAAATGGAGCTTTATTAGAACATGGCCATGCCCACTCATTTACATATTGTCTATAGACACTCTCATGCTGGATATGCAGAGTTGAGTACTTGTAACAGAGACTGCATGGCTTGCAAAACCTGAACTACTTACCGTCTGGGCCTTTTAAGAAGGCGTTTGCTAAGCCCTGATCTAGAGGCTACATTCTACATTGCATGCTTGGAGAAAGTGGAGATTTAGCCTGGACACAAATGGTGGAAGAGCTGTAAAATAGTTAATAAGAACAATGTCTAATATTTATAGAGTATTCACGTGTGCTTGACAGTTGTATGCATGCATTATTGTATTTAATGGGCATTAAGGATCATCTTCCTGACTCGATTACATGTTCTTCAATGTCAGGTTTATAGCTCCAAAATGTAGAGTGGGAGCCTAGCAAGTATGGGCTCTGAGTGAATGTTTGCTGAACTAAATGAACAAGGCCATGATGTGCAAGAGACGAAGGCCCCTCCTTGGAGGTCAGAATAGAAATTTCATGGAAGCCGACTGTAGGTCGTCAAGAACAGCTTCCCTCCAGTCATATCAGCTCCTTCTGGGGTAGTGAGATGTCCATCCCTGAGAGAGGTTCATTAGAGCCTGGAGCCCACCTCGTTCTTCATTGCTGCTATGTTGGGTCTTCTTGTTTAGGGTAGCAGGTTGAACTAAAGGAAGTCAGAAGTCTTGGCTTCTAGGATTCTATCAGTTAAACTAGGAGGGGAAGACTAGAGCTCAAAATATAGAGTTGACATAGTTCTCTTTCTCCTGCATCATATCTCTTTCCTTAGAATTTCCACAAAAGGAGTGAGGAGGAGATTGTTTTCGTGGAAAGAACATCGCAGTGAGAATCAGGAGATTTTGGGTCATAATTCCATTTCTGCAACTAATTTACCATGTGAGCCTCACTAGCCTTTTAAGCTCTCAGAGCCTAAGTGTCCTTAAGTGAGAGGGCTAGATGAGATAATCTCTAAGTTCTCTTTCAGTTCTAAAATAATTGTATCCAAGGATCAGCAGGGCCCCTCCTATTGAAAGGGCTGGATGGTCTAATTCAGGCGTCCTCAAACTTTTTAAACAGGGGGCCAATTCACTGTCCCTCAGACCGTTGGAGGGCCGGATTATAGTTAAAAAAAAAAAAAAAGAAAAACAACTATGAACAAATTCCTATGCACACTGCACATAACTTATTTTGAAGTAAAAAACCAAAACGGGAACAAATACAATCACACTGCCTCATGTGGCCCGTGGGCCGCAGTTTGAGGACCCCTGAAGATGTTTTCCTGTTAAGTGTTGCCAGAGTACTGAGGTTTTGCTTTTCAAAATATGTTGCCTTCCTCCTGATCCTGTCCCAGTCTCAGCTGCTCAGTACCCATCCCCTTTCTCTATCCCTCCTTAATTGTGCTTCTTATTTGGGAAATTAGGTTAATTTAGGCTATAGTTTTAGCCTTTCTTCATGTCAAAGGCAAGTTCTTTCTTGCTAAATTTCTGCTCATTTGGCTGGTGAAGCACTTGGAGCTGTTCAACTCTTGGAAGGCTGGAGATATTAACATTGACCTCAGAGATGTGATTGGACCTCCGTTATTTAGGGCACTAAACACAGACAGCTCATATTTCTCATGGGGGAACATTTTATTCTTGGTGGAAGCAGCTTCAGCTCCCAGAAGGCTATCTCTACCCATTTCTCAATTTAGGTCCCTTTAACTAAAGAATTTGGGCCTAAGTCCTTTTCAAAATTTATGGCAAAATTCAACATTAAATGGACCCTCATCTAGCAGCATTTTTTCTATTCTCCATCTAAATCAACATCAACTACTGTGATCTCCAGTTACCTCTAGGCTGTTGTTGGAACTATTCCAACATTTGAAAATTTGACTTAAGTGCCTAGTCATCGACTAGTTTATAGTAGCCCATATTCTACACTCTATTTGACCATATATATTATATTAATTCTGAGTAGCCCTGAAAACTGCACTGTCATGTTAAGAACTCCTTTTAGTCCAAGGCATGTCAATGTGTGTTGCCAACTTCCAACTGATTCTCATCCAGAAGATTAACAAGGCAGCCACATGGTGTTCTTTTTTACAAAACATTATTGCCTGCATTATAGCTAGGACTTGATGTGGCGACATTAATCCCAAATCTGCAGAATGGTACTCTTAATTCTGCTTGGGTGGAGAGCAACTTGAGCTCTCTGCATAAGCCTTTTATTTTAGGAATACCACATCCTTTGTCATCATTTCTATTAGGAATCTTAGTCAGTTGCTAGAATTTTTTTTTTTTCTAAATCATAGCTATGTACATTAATGCGATCATGGGGCACCATACACTGGTTTTATACACCATTTGACATATTTTCATCACACTGGTTAACATAGCCTTCCTGGCATTTTCTTAGTTATTGTGTTGTGACATTTATATTCTACATTTACTAAGTTTCACATGTACCCTTGTAAGATGCACCTTACGTGTAATCCCACCAATTACCCTCCCTCCGCCCATCCTTCCCCTCTCCTTCCCCTCCCTCTCCCCCTTCCCCATATTCTTAGGTTATAACTGGGTTATAGCTTTCATATGAAAGCCATGAATTAGTTTCATAGTAGGGCTGAGTACATTGGATACTTTTTCTTCCATTCTTGAGATACTTTACTAAGAAGAATATGTTCCAGCTCTATCCATGTAAACATGAAAGAGGTAAAGTCTCCATCTTTCTTTAAGGGTGCATAATATTCCATGGTGTACATATACCACAATTTATTAATCCATTCGTGGATTGATGGGCACTTGGGCTTTTTCCATGACTTAGCAGTTATGAACTGGAGCACAACATTCTGGTACAAATATCTGTGATTTTTGGTCTTCTGGGTATATACTTAGTACAGGAATTATAGGATTGAATGGCAGGTCTATTTTTAGATCTCTACATGTTCTCCAAACATCTTTCCACCTGCTAGAAATTTTATTCCTCTCCTGAAAAATAATATTTTCTCTCTTTTCACATTGAGATGCCCAGATAGCTCCCTTCTTTAGTGAATAATCGCTAGCATTGATTTAGTGGCTGAATATCCTCAATGACATGTTTTAATTATTCATTGAGAAGCTATGGGAGTTCCAACTGAAAATGGAGCCTGGCTAGCAGACCCAGTGAAGTCTTTCTCAACTTTCCTACTAAAATGCCTATACTGCAAAAGAACAAAAGATAACAGGTGAAACACAAACATAAAAGCCATGGCCAGAAAAATTTTAAAAACTGGGGAAGAATCTATACTAATTATAAAAATCAAGATTGAGACAAACCTGCCCAAATTGGCACAGAAACACTCTGAAATGAGGATGGAAAGTACTGGGTCCTCCCCACTTTCTGTATGGACAGAAAGTGTATGGACAGACTAAGAGATTCAGGGTGAGCACTGATAAGAAACTGGGCATGTGGGCTTTTATCTATCTGGGTTCATTTGTGTGGCTGGGGGTGTTGTAATAGCATTCCATATATAGAGATATTAAAATTCTCAGGAAACAACTTGGATGATAGGTTGGAATCTTAGTCAGTTGCTAGAATTTGGAGGCACATGCATTTTCAGAAGAAAATTTCTTGCAGGTAAAGTTCTTATAGGTTGAGTGGAAAATCAAAACACCACCACCACCACAAAACAACGACAAACCCTGGAAACAGCGTGCTGGGAATCACACATTTTTATGTGCATTCCAGGTTCACGGTATCAGGAAATCAGACAGCGTTCATGGAGCAAGACAGAACCTCAGCAGAAGAAAAGTGCATGAGATGGAGTGGACTGGAGTTGGACCAGACGCTGTGCACGTAAAGCCAAGTTATTTCAGCTTGTCTTGTTAAACTCCAAATTTGAATAAATATCAAATTGTTCAAAGTTAAATAAGGAGTAAGAGAAACCACATGGAGTCTGCAAAAAAGATTTTAGTGCAGTGGAAGAGATTGCCTAGAAAACACAGAGGGAGAGCGCATCTCTGAGATTATTTAGTGGCAGATCCAGAAACTAGAGGATTTCAGGGAACTGTTTGGTCTTCTCCATAGAATGTAAAAGATATATCAATATTCAAGAGTGGAGAGTAAATATATGGATAATTAGTATTTCTGAAGAAAATACTTAAATGGAATAAAAGCAGTGATTAAAGAGCAGCAACAATGATTCATGAGCATAAGTAGACCCAGATTGAAAAAAAAAAATCATTGTGTTCCAGACAAATCAACGAACAAAAGCACACACAATGATGTATCCTGGCAACAGTTTTAATTCATAATGATAAGAAAAACCTTTCATAAGCATCTGAGCAGGAGAAACAGACTACTTAAAAATATAACAGAAATCTGGCTATTCTCTGGCTTTAACTCTGAAAGCTTAATTTAGAAGAAAAGGAAGTATTATATACGGAGTTTTGAGAACAAAAGTTGCAACTTACTGCTTTTATACCCAGCCTAGTCATCTTTAACTTGTGGAATAACAAAAAGACTTCTCAAATATGCAAGGATTCAGAGATATAGATCATCCTTGAAAATAATTACTTGAAGGAAAAGCCTAAGAATGGAGACTTATGCTAGCAAAGAGTTGTCCTTAGGTCTTAAACCAATTAAGATAGGCTTACATCCAAATCTGTGTTAATATAAAATTTTTAGTTATAAAATCCCTTATCTAGAGGAAATCTTTAAAAAACAAAATATAAATAGCTGCAATAAAAAAAGGACTATTCCATGGCCGGATGTGGTGGCTCATGCTTGTAATCCTAGCACTCTGGGAGGCAAAGGTGGGTGTATTGCCTGAGTTCACAGGTTTGAGACCAGCCTGAGCCAAGAGTGAGACCTCAAGAAAATATCTGGGTATGTGGAGGGTGCCTGTAGTCCCCGCTACTTGGAAGGCTGAGGCAAGAGAATCAGTTGAGCCCAAGATTTTGAGTTGCTGTGAATGATGCCAGAGCATTCTAGTGAGAGCAACAGGGTGGCGCCCATAGCTCATTAAGTAGGGCGCCGGCTACGTACACCAAGGCTGGTGGGTTCAAACCTGGCCCAGGCCAGCTATAAGAACAATGACAACTGCAACAATAACAACCAAAAAAATAGCCAGGTATTGTGGTGGGCGCCAATAGTCCCAGCTACTTGGGAGGCTGAGATAAGAGAATCACTTAAGCCCAAGAGTTTGAGGTTGCTGTGAGTTGTGATGCCACAGCATTCTACCCAGGGTGACAGCTTGAGACTCTGTTTCAAAAACAAACAAACAAACAAAAAAAAAAAAAAAGAAGAAGAAGAAGAAGAAGAAAGAAAAAAAAAGAACTATTCCATCTAAAAAAAAGTTATAAAACAAGCACGGTAAGAAAATCGAAAACAAGGTGAAGGAACAAAGATTTGATGTGCCAAATATAACTATAAATAATTGAGATAAACTGCATATTACAATGTATTAATTCTTACATTATTTCTTAGAAACCTTATGAAACTTAACTAAGTTCTATTTATAGGAAATACACCTAAAGTAATACGATATAGGAGTTTAAAAGGAAAAAAGAATCATTTTATTTTAATAAGATCATAATTCCAAATAAAAATACATTTAAGTAGACCAATTAACATTCCTTTGGGACATGTAGGGCAAAATTTGTTTAAAAAATAAAGAAAAATTAATCATCAACAGATTGTGCTGAAAATACATATAAAAAAACAATCTTTTCTATTTTTATTTCTACTCAATAATCTTTCCTATTTTCGTTTCTACTCTTTCATACTTTTCTATTCTTTATATCTTTTATCTTTATTTGGAAATAAAGCTTCTTTTTTTTCTTTAAGTGTTAATTAGACAAATTAGATTCAACAAATATTTATAAATATCAATAGCAGAAACTATATAAATTTCCTTCTTGACCACTGTATGTTAAAACTAGAAATTAAAAATTGTATTTAAGTAACAAAAATCCAACCATTTGAGAATTAAAAAAAAATCCTCCTAAATAATTCTGTGAGAAGCATAAAATTAACAGTATAAGTTTAGACTGCCAACTGCTTAGAATAATATTTCTAAATTTTCTGAAGTCAGGCCTTTTTGGTCAGAAAGATTTAGCCAAGTTTTTTCAAGTATTTGTATTGTGGTATCCTATACATGCAATACAGTATAATTTGAGGTACAATTTCAATATATACATACAATAAAATATTAAGTATAATTTAAGGTATTTTGACAATATGTGTACCTGTGGTATATATTTAACCTTATAAACAAAGGACAGTCTTTGAAAGTAATTGTTAAATTGTACCAATAGTGATTGAGAAATTTTAGCTGCTTCATATCTTTGACAGCATTTGCTATTTACTTAAGACAAATTTTAGTTCTAATAGGTGTGATTGCCTTTTTAACTCACATTTTCCTTGATGATAATGATGTTGAACACCTTTTTATGTGCTTACTGGCTATTCATACATCTTTAAACCCCAATTTTTATTTATAGGCAGTCCCCAAGTTACACACATTTAAGTGATGCCAAACTCACACTTAAGAACAGAGGCTATCATAGTAAGTCCCCGAGTTACAAACATCTTACTGAGGTATGGTTCACACTTACAAACAGAGATATTGCCAGTAATAGGTAAATATACCTGTTCTAATTTAGGTACAAAGTCAACTTAAGAACAAACCTATTGAACCTTTTTGGTTCATAACCTGGGACATGCCTGTATAGGCTTACCTCAGGGATATTGCAAGTTCAGTTTCAGACAACTGCAATAAAGCAAATATTGCAATAAAGGGAGTCATACAAACTTTTTAGTTTCCCAGTGCATATGAAGGTTATATTTAGCCAGGTCCAGTGACACGTGCCTGTAGTCTCAGTTTCTCAGGAGACTGTAGCAGGAGGATCACTTGAGCCAAGAGTTTGAGTCCAGCCTGGGAAACATAGCAAGACCTTGTCTCTAAAAATGTTTTATATTTACTCTATACTGTAGTGTATTTAGTGTGAAGTAGCATTATGTCTGAAAATGAACTTCCCTTAATTGAAAAATACTTTACTGCTGGATGGCGCCTGTGGCTCAAAGGAGTGGGGCGCCGGCCCCATGTGCCAGAGATGGCAGATTCAAACTCAGCCCCAGCCAAAAACTGCAAAAGGAAAACAACAACAACAACAAAAATTTACTGCCAAAAAATGCTGATGGTCATTTGAAACTTCAGTGAGTCATAATCATTTTGCTGCTGGAGGATCTTTCCTGGACATTGATGGCTGCTGACTGATCAGGTAGATGCTAAAGGTTGGGCAGATTACTAAGCTGTGATGATTTATTAAAATGATATAACAGGGCGGCGCCTGTGGCTCAGTGAGCAGGGCGCTGCCCCATATACTGAGGGTGGCGGGTTCAAACCCAGCCCTGGCCAAACTGCAACAAAAAAATAGCCGAGCGTTGTGGCGGGCGCCTGTAGTCCCAGCTACTCGGGAGGCTGAGGCAGGAGAATTGCCTATGCCCAGGAGTTGGAGGTTGCTGTGAGCTGTGTGATGCCACGGAACTCTACCGAGGGCAATAAAGTGAAACTCTGTCTCTACAAAAAAAAAAAAAAAAAAAAAAAGATATAACAACTAAGTTTGCTGCATTGATAGACTTTTTCTTTCATGCAAGGTTTCTTTGTATTATGTAATGATGTTTGATAGGATTTTATCCACAGTAGAATTTCTTTCAAAATTAGAGTCAGTTCTCTTAAACCCTGCCACTGTTTTATAAACTAAGTTTATGGAATATTTTAAATCCTTTGTTGTCACTTCAACAACATTCACAGCATTTTCACCATGACTATATTCCATCTCAAAAATCACATTTTTTTGCTCATCCATAAAAAGAAACACCTCATCCGTTCAAGTTTTATCATGAGATTGGAGCAATTCAGTCACATCTTCACATCCACTTCTAATTTTAGTTCTCTTGCTATTTCCACCACATCTTCAGTTGCTTCTTTCATGGAAGGCTTGAACCTCAAAGTTACCCATAAGGCTTAGAATCAACTTCTAAACTCCCATTAATTCTGATATTTTGACTGCCTCTCATAAATCACAAATATTAACAGTGTCTAGAATGGAGGGTCCTTTGCAAAAGGTTTTGTATTTACTTTTCCCAGATCCATTCAAGAAATCACTATCCATGACACCCATAGCCATACAAAATGTATTTCTTAAATAACTTGATTCAACTTTCTTGAAAGTCGAAATTACTCCTTGATCTATGGACTGCAGAATGGATGTTGTGTTTGGAGGCATGAAAACAACATTAATCTCCTTATATATTTCCATTAGAGCTCTTGAGCATTGTCAATGATCATAAATATTTTGAGAGGAATCTTTTCTAGGCAGCAGGTCTCAACAATGGGCTTAAAATATTCAGTAAACCATGCTATAAACAGATGTGCTGTTATCCAGGCTTTGGCACTTCATTTTAGAGCATAGGCAGAGTAGATTAGCATAATTCCTAAGGGGCCTAGGATTTTCAGAATGGTAAATGAGTTTTGGCTTCTACTTAAAGGCACCGGGGATAGTAGCCCCTAACAAGAGAGTCAGCCTGTTTTTTTGAGCATTGAAACCAGGCATTGACTTCTTTTCTCTAACTATGAAAGTCCTAGATGGCATCTTCTTTCAGTCCATGTAAAGCAGTTTCATGTATACTGAAAATATGTTTTAGAACAGCCACATACATCAATGATCTCTGTTACATTTTCTGGATAACTTTGCTGTAGTGTCTGTATCAAAAATTATTGCTTTGCCTTACACTTTTATGTTACCAACACAGTTTCTTCAAACCTCATTACCAACCTCTGCTAGCTTCAAACTTTCTTCTGCAGTTTCCTTGCCTCTCTCAGCCTTTATAGAGAGTTTGGGCCCTGCTCTGGCATAGGCTTTGGCTTAGGGGAATGTTGGATCTGATTTGATCTTTTATCTAGACCACTAAAACATTCTCTATGTCAGCAATAAGGTTTTTTCTCTTTCTTATCATTTGAACAGTCACCGGAATAGCACTTTTGATTTACTGCAAGAACTTTTCCTTTGCATTCACAACTTGACTATTTAGAGCAAGAGGCCTAGCTTTTGGCCTATCTTGGTTTTTTTATGTGCCTTCCTCATCAAATTTAATCATTTAGCTTTTGACTTAAAGTGAGAGACACGTGACTTTCTACTTGAAATCATAGAGGACATTGAAAAGTTATTAATTGTCCTAATTTCAATATAGCTGTGTCCTGGGGTATGAGGAGAGGGAGACAGAGGGCGATAGCTGTCTGGTGGAGTAGTCAGAACACACACAACATTTATTGATTAAGTTTGCCATCTTATATGGGCGTGGTTTGTGGTGACCAAAAACAATTACTAGAGCAACAGCAAAGATCACCAATCACACGTCACTATAACAGATATAATAAGAATAAAAAAATTGAAATACTGTGAGAATTACCAAGATGTGACACAGAGTCATGTCATGAGCATATGCCATTGGAAAAATGGAGCTGATAGGCTTGTTCAACACAGGGCTGTCACAAACTTAAATTTGTAAGAAACACAGTATCCATGAAGCACAATAAAGTGAAATGCAACACAATGAAATGCACCTGCATTTATTTTATTACAGATTTATAGGAGTTCTTTTATGCATTCTGGATATATCTATAATACTATAACACATATGAAACAGTCCATTCTAGATATAGCTATAATATTATAACAAATATGTGCACTGTAAGTATTTTGTTTTTCAGTTTATGGCTTACATTTTTTATTTAAGGGTGTCTTTTCACAGGCAGAAATTTTCTTTGTCATAAAATCCAATTTAGTAATATTACATGGTTAGTGCTTTTTGTGTACTGTATGTTTGCCTATGACGAAGTTGTGAATATAGTGTATATTTTATTCTAGAAGCTTTATTTTGCTTTTCACTTTTAGATGTATTATCTATCTCTCTATATTAATTTTTATATGTGGTGTGAGGTAGGGGTTGCAATTCAGTTTTTCATTGCCCTTATCTAGTTTTTTTTCACCATTTGTTGAAAGGATTTTCCTTTCCCCGCAATTTGCCTTGACACCTTTGTTGAAAATCACTTGACCTCAATGTTAGGTCTATTTAAGATTGATCTTTTTGTCTGTCCTCATACCAGTGCCACTCACGAGTGTTGAATACTGTGGCTTGTGGTCAGTCTTGATATCAGGTATTATAATTTCTCTTTTTGTTTTACTTTTTCAAGGTTATTTTGGCTATTCTAGGCTTATTATAATTCCATATAAATTTTAGAAGCAGCTTGTCCATTTCTAGAAAAAAAATCCTGCTGTGTTTTTATTGGAAGTGCATTAAATCTACAAATCAATTTGGAGAGTATTGATGTGTTAACACTATTGAGTCTTCCAAATCATGATCATAATTTATCTTTCCATACTTATAGCTCTTTTTAAATTTATCTTATATATATTTTTCACTATTCTGTGTAGAGAGAGGTCTTGCACATCTTTTGTTAACATGTCTTTGAGACTATTATAAAGCTATTGTTTTTATTTTTTCTAATTGCTAGTATTAAAAAATATAATTGATGCTTTGTATCTTGTTTTGGGATATAATATAATTTCCCAGTTGCTAGTAAATAGAAATGCAATGGATATCTGTATACTTACTTAATATACTGTGACCTTGCTAAATTTACTTACCACTTTGGTAGTTTTGTTGGTAGAATTTTCTACATATAATGCAGAAACACTACTAAATATATTTTATCTATGCAATTACATAATGCTTTCTTCTTTTTCAATATTGCAATCAAATTTTTAGTTTCAGTCTTCTTCACAAAGTCTGAAAATCTTTATGCATGTCTTTTTGGAATGAGCAGTTTTGTGTAACATCATGGTAACATATTGTTTTCATTCTTGTTCATCTGACCACAACGACTATTCATTTTTAGAATTGATAGTTTAATTTAAAAACATATTAAAAGAGGTTCACTTGATTTTTCTACCAGGTTGAACTAATCATTTTTTTTTTTAATTTGAAGTAGTTGTAGCTGGATCACAATTAATGTGTCTGGAAAGTCAGCCAGAATTGATTATGGGAGCTCTATTGTCAATCTGAGAAATCTGTCAATTTCTGCTACCTTTAATTGTATTACCTTGTATGAGACAGAAAATCGTCTCCATACACAAAAAGTTTCATTTCAATGCAGCCATATGGCTTGATAGTTTAGATCATTTTTAAAAATAAAAACACAATAATCATTTTAAAACTAAAATTTAATCCCATGTTTAGCTATTAATGCAAATAATTCATCTGAGGTGACAAATGAATGAACGTACCTTCCATACATGGCTAAAATCACATATATGTAGCAACTACTCCTATGACTCAATTTATATCTCTATTTAGCCACTGCCAAATTTCTTGGACATCTATTAAAAAAGTATACTCAAATTTCAGAAAAGTTAAGATTTGATAAATTATGAAATGGAAAAACTGTAGAAGTGCTCAATAAATTAAAGAGCTGTCTGTCTTTTTAGAAACAATAAATAAAGGTATGAAGTTTTGGCAAGTGCATTCAAGGAAAAGGAAAAATTAGAAATGCAGATTATTAAAATAATTATTAAGGATAACCATGTCAAAGTTTTTTAAAGTCTGCATAAAATGAATAATTTCCTAGGAAAATATCTATTATAAAAATTACCTTGAATAGAAAACTTGAATATTCAGTAACCACTGAAGAAATGATAAAAATTGCCAAATAACTAGCTCCCAGAAAGGTCCTACACTAAATGGATTTACAGGCAATCTTTTAACAATGTTCAATAAATTGTTAATTCCTGTGTATAAACTGTCTCATAATAAATGATAGTAAACTTTTCTATTAATTTTATAAAGCTAACACAACAATTATACCAAAATCTTAGAAATACTATACTGGATACAAACTATGTTTATTAAAAAATTTAAAGAAAATTAAATAAATCTGCTGAATGCAGTGATTTTTTTTTTATTTGCTTCTATTAAATAGACTAAGAATCAGATTCCTTGAAAGGTAGAATTAAGCTGAACACACAGTGGATTGGTGGTAAAACCAGGCTTAGAACTTACAACTTTAACAAAAACTTGAACACAATTCTTTATAGCAGTTCACGACAGCCAAAAGATAGAAATATCCAAATGTCTATAGATAAAGAGATAAATAAGATGGATAATATAGTAATTTAAAATGGTAATTTTTAAATGTTATATATATTTTACCACAACAAAATGGAAAAATTTCCAGAGGTCACATAGCTGGTAGATGGTAGGGCCAGACTTCTAACCCAGGCAGTTTTGCTCCAACATCCGGTACACAAACCCACTCGTCTGCCTCTCAAACATTTTCTGAGTGCCTCCTAGTGAGTGTTAAACACTTAATATTATCTCCATGTTTTCTCCTAAAACATATTCCTCGCTAGTATGTTGTCTCAACTCCAACTCACTATACAATTGTCAACTAAAAGTAAAATCTTAAAATTATTTCCATCAGTTGGAATTCTCAATGTATAACTTCTAAAAATTCTTCTTCACACTTTACCAATCCTATAATAGTCAGTACTCTTTTGACTGCATGTGATAGGAGCCCATGTAGTTTAGAGGAGAAGAGAAATTTAATGGGAGGCTCATGAAACTGCAAAATGGGTAGGGACAGCGGTGAGCCTTCAGGACCCCTGGAATTAGAGACTCAGATATCTGTGAGCCTCTTTATTTTTCTTTATCTATTGTCTTTGCTTCTCAGTCTGTGTTGGGTTTATTTTCTGATCCTGATTTTCCCCATTAGGCTCAGAATATAGCTATTAGCAGCTTCAAAGCTCATGCGCCAGCTTTGCCTTTGAATGACATTCCATCTCTTCCTTTAGACTCTGTGTGGCTTGGTTTGGCTACAGGCCCATCGCCGTGTCCACTAATTGCATGTGTGTGTATGTAGGTATGAGCACTAAGATTGGTAGCCCTTGCTGGAACTATATTGTTAGAGTGGGTGTATATACTCTTCCTAGAAGAGGTATATACTCTTCCTAGGAAGAGCCAGGCAAAGAAAACAAACAAGCAAAACAACCCCACCAGGCCTATTAAAATCATAAACTCATCACTCACACATAATACCCATAAATAATGTATTCATTTGTATATCTGCTTGGTGTGCTGGTTGCAATTCTCTGTTGGAATATAAATACCAAAAGGGGGAGAAATCAGTTAGACTTAACTAATTTCCATGGTGCCTAACATTGCTATGAGGAAAATCCTTTTCTTCATCCAGTTTTCCATTGAAGATGTCATCCTCTCTTCATCCTATCCACTGAAAAATAAGAGCTCCTAACCCCCCAACCTCTGTTTCATTTCTTTTCTTTTTCCCTTTCATTTCTTAATCCATTTCAATTAGGTTTCTACACTCACTACTCCACTGAAACTGCTATTATGAAGACTGACAATGCTTCTAAAGGTCAAATCCCATGGCTTCTTTTCAGTCTTGATCTGACATGATATATTTTTCAGAACTCCTTCTCTGTTCATGTTGACAATTTTCTGTTCTCTCTAGCCACTTAGTCCCTGTTAGTGGCTCCACTTTTGTCTCTACCTTGGACTCTGGTATTCCCCAAGCCTCCTTGGCAAACTTCCCTTCTGACTCTCTCCTCCTGTCACGTTATATCTGCCCCATGGCTTTGCTCATCTCCAGAGGCATGCAGCTTTCATGTCTGAACTTAAAGTCCTGAACCGCTATACTCCCCACAAATACTACAACTCGAATGCTTGTTTTATAACTCATATCACACTTTATTTCAAAAGCAATCTTGGAGCAGTATTGTTTGAAATCTTACTCCACTTTCAAGGTCAAGTTGAGAGTTGCCTCCTCTAGGAAGCCTTCCCACAATCTAACGAATTGAATCATCACTTGATTCAATCTAACGAATTGAATCATCTTCTGTCATCTTTGTTACATCATGGTCATAGATTTCTACAAAGTTGTGTTTGTATCTCTAATGATTTGAGAGCTACTTGAAGGCAAGGACCATGTTTTTCATTCTCCTGCATTTAGCTGCCCAACTCTGAGCATAAGATCTTGCAGATAGCACTTGGGAACTGTTCTGTTTCTGGCCTCTGAATTGAACTAGAACACAGGGGCAGGGCTTGACGCAATAGGTAGTTTTAAAACATAAAAGGGAAGTGTTCTTTGACACGGCAGGGAGTAGGACTGTTACTCATCTAGGCAAAATAATAGAGAAGGTGAAAGTACACATAGGTCCTATAAGAATCTAACCAAATTTAAGTTTAGAAAGATGCATTATGTGTTTTCAGGGGAAAATGTGTACGTGCCTTATCTTTCAAGTTTAGGCCACGGTTGATAATGACCACAATTTCTTAGGACTCTCCTGGCTCACACAGGACATCTAGTCACCCACGGATCTGGCTACAATTCAATTATTCTGTTCAATTCAGATCACCAAGCCGGCTAATAGATGCTTTCCACTTCACTGCAATCTCTGGAGACACAAACGCTTGTCCACACCCCAGAATGAAGCCAAGCTGAGGTTCAGCACAATTAGTTATTTGTTTCCTCTAACATCTGAACCTTGTGAGATTCAGCCACCTCCTGGGAACCAGCCGTCTGCCAATGAGGCATGAATAAAACAGAGAAGGTTCCAGCTGGCATCACCTGCTGTGTTTTGCCTTATTTCTCTACACACATTTCTAGACTTCTGAAATCCAAGGGCCTCTCTCAAGAGGACGCATGCCACATGGGCTGGGGCTCTGAGACCTTGATTCTGTTTTTGAATTTTTTATGCCTTGACCCTCAGCCTGACACAGGTATTAGACAATGGATCCAGGACTGCACTCCTCAGATTCCTGTGTGGCTTTGACCTCTAGCCACCCTCATATTCAAGCCCTTTCAGGGTAGCCCCCAGATGTGATTAATCTTCAGATCATAAAGACATCTTTGTCTAAGAGATCATCTATTAAGGGTACCTAATATGGCAGTTTGGGTTCATTTTCATTACACAGCTATAAACCACGGTATTGTTGAGGTTTCACTGCTCTTCTTTCCTTTGAATCACAATACCTCTCTGTGGAGACATGATCCTTTCTTCTCATTTCCACTGTCACTATCTCAGTTCACCCTCAGTTGTCACAACAACTCACCTGTGCTTTTAATGCTCGTCGAGGTTGTAGTGGCTAAATGCCTAAATTCTGGAGTCAGACAACTTGGGCTTAAATCCTAGGGCTACTACTTACTCTCTGTGTGCATCCCACCCATAAGTCAGTTACCCATTTGCAAAAATAGGGACTACAATTCTACTCATCTGCTAAGGTTATCAGAATGATGAAACGGATTAATGTGTACCATAGCATGCTAAGAGCAGCACCTTGCTTATATAGGAGCTGCAAAAGTGTTATTTATCCTCTATACTATCCAAAATATTTTCCATAGAGACTTAGTTCAATTTTTGAATGAAAATAGGGTTATTTTATAGTCATTCTTGATTTTGGCAAAAAAAAAAAAAGAATGACAAAAACCAACAAAACAAAATAAAATCAAACAAAAAAGAACTGAGGCTTTTATAGGGAGGATGCTTTAAAGAAGAATTCAATAAAAATATGGTCCCCTAAGTGCAGAGATGAAGGATAAACTGCAGAGGACTTTTAACACATGGTGAAGGAGCTGAAGATTTAGATTCAGGCAGAAGAGAATCCTGAGAGTTTGAGTTGGAGTGACAGTGGCAACATGGAGAGATTGATCTGTAGAAGATCTGGTTTGCTTATTTGCAAACCCAGTCCTATAGAGCCTGCATTTCATTAACTCATTAAAAAGTTTTAGTGGATGCTGGGTACTTGCTAGGTGCAATGGTGAGTAACAGGGTCACAGTTTATATCTTTATGGAGTTCATGATCTAGAGGGGAAGAACCAAGAGTATAAAATAAGCAGCTATAACAAAGCATAGTAAATGCTACAGAGGGGATGAAGACCAACCCTCCTTCATTCATCCCACCCATTCTGCTTCACCCCTGTGGAGTGAAGTGGGGTGTGGGTGGGATTGATCCCACTTCTAACTCCAGGAGTGGGATCTGATAAATGTAAGCCAATAAGCCAGTTGTTTCTAACCCTGATGCACATTCTATCTACTTGGGGGAGTTTAATAAAATTATAGACATTGGGACACCACCCCTAGAGATGAACTGATCTAGGATGTGGCCTGAGAATTGGTAGTGCATGTACAGATCACTAAGTGATGCTAATTTGCAGCCCTGGGCTAAGAACCACGGGTCTAATGAAGCCAGGTACTCTTACCCACCCCTCTCATTAAAATGGTTTGCTCAAGGATTATTCTGAAGATGGCCACAGCATGCCACTGGCCCAGGCAATTGTGACTTGTTTAGGGGATTCAGCAGAAACATCAGTAGTTTTGCTAGATGGTTTTCTGAAGTAGAACTTTCATTTCCCTCGATATAAGAGATGAAACCGTAACTGTCTTGTGAAGCCAACTTATAGTGTCAAGAATGGCCAACAGAACAGCAGAGAAATAGGGCTGAAGCCCTGAGAAAAGCATGCTTGATGCTTCTCTATTTCTGGAATTTCTAGTTACATGAAACATATAAATCTCCTTCAGTGTTTAAACCAGTTTGAGTTAGGTTTACTGCTTCCTTAAACTGCACAGCAACGGTAACAGCATTCGAAATGATCCAAGACATAATGTTATGGCAAGTTCAAGGTGCTTAACTCAGAAAAGATTACAGAAGGCAAGAGAAGGAGGTGAGGAGGCAGAGGACACCCTGCATGTAAAAAGAGGGGCAATGTGACATATAGAAAGAACAAGGCTTTAGAGTTGGACATGCCTGGTGTTCAGTGCTAGTTCTGCCACTTACTGGTCTTTGACCTGTTATTTCTAAAACTTTATGTCGAAAGTATCAGTAGAACTTGTAGGAAGTTGATCATCATCATTGTTGATGATGTTTGAGATTACTTGTGAAACCAGCTTAGCTCAGTGCCTGATGCTACATTGTACATACAGAGAATATGAAGACTTGCTTTTCTAGTGGTAGCTGCTACTAGATAAATGGTAGTGACAGCAACTAGGTTCTAGGGTTAGGGACTGAATGCATAAGATGGAGCTACTGAAGTCTCACCATGTTTAAATCTTACTGGAAGCAGATACAATTATAAGTAGCTGGAGCAGGAAGGAAAGGACAAATATGGAATAAAATCTTGCGTGCTTTAAAGGGCTGTTTTCGGTAGGCAGAATGATCTGGATGGATCGCCCTTTTGTTGTAGGCATGGGTCTGTGTAAGGAATCAACGCTGCTTGTAAAATGGGAACACCCTCTTCTTTGTATACTGTTGGATGAAAATTGATAAATGTTTGCTATCCAATTCATTCTTCTGTCAGTTATCAGAAATGACCTTGTGCTGAGTAAGTACCAACACAATTAGATCTCTACCTCTAATGCCTTGTAGTCATGTCTTCTCAAGAAATGTGTTCAAGTTACCTTGAATGAATTTGGGAAACACTCTGGTGTCTGATGGAGACTCAAGAACCACATTATTTTTAGCAGAAACACATTAATAAATGCTTTCTTGCCATGGGTTGATTCTTCAGAAGATTATATATTATGTTATATACTAATTATTTATTATTCTTAATATTAGAAGAATTCCCCCCCCTCTTTATCCTAGATGCTGGGACAGTAATATGTAAAAATTCAGTGGCTCAAACTTCTCATCTGGAATTGAGAACTATAGTCAGATAGAGAGATTTATCAAAGGAGAGATTCCTGGAAACTATCCCAGACTCCATGGTATATCTCTTCTGAGGAGCAGTCATGGCTTCAGTGACAATTAAAGCAAATTAAAAAAAAACATTAGCAACTAAGGATATACATCTTTTTCTTAACTAACTTTATAATCTGTCATTGCTTGGTAATAATTTGTCACTGCCTCACCTAACTTTAAATTGTTCTTTTCTTCTCTCTGCTGTAAGAATATTGTCTTATTTTCTCATACCTAAACATGAGAGCTTAACTCTTATCATGAGAGTTTCCTCCCCAGCCTTGGGTATGAATTGCCTTGTTGGCTCTTAGTACCCTTATAAAAGTGTATTTTCTTTGCAATTATTTTTCTTGGGGACACAAAATTCTCCTTTCATGTAGTTTTTTTTTTTTTTTTTGAGACAGAGTCTTATTTTGTCGCCCTCGGTAGAGTGCTGTGGCATCATAGCTCACAGCAACCTCTAGCTCTTGGGCTTAGGTGATTCTCTTCACTCAGCCTCCCGAGTAGCTGGGACTACAGGCACCTGCCACAATGCTTGGCTTTTTTTTTTTGTTGCAGTTTGGCCGGGGCTGGGTTCGAACCTGCCACTCTTGGCATATGGGGCCAGTGCCCTACTCACTGAGTAGATTTTTTTTTTTTTAATCTCCAGGACTGCCTTTTGTGCTGGAGGAACAAAACAGGAACCAAGGCAGGCATAATCCTTACGACTGTCATTTTCCAATCAGATAAAGTTTATATGATAACTGGCTAACCATTTTATATTACTCCTCCTAATTTCACACAGGGGATACAGCAGGAGCTTTGGGTTCAAGACCCAGCCTTTTGGTTTATTTTTGTTATCTCGGATGGCTATATAACCCCTCTGAAACTTAGTTTTCTTACCTGTAAGATACACAATCACTTAGATCATAGGATTATTACAAATGTGAAACAAGATATGTAAGCCCCCTAGCATGGTACCTGCACACAGCACTCAAATTTCAGTTTCCTGAGCTCTCACTCCTCTCTCCTGAGGCTTATATTGGAGGTAAAGTTATTTGCACCATATACTAATTATTATAATTTAACCACTCAAATAGCTTTTTAACAACTTTAAACCTTATTCTCAAAAGAATGATGCCTAATTTTTCTTGGGCTTAAACGTAAATTTCACTGTATTTATTAATTGCCCCAGAAGAGTGAGAGAGCAACTAACAGTTAATAATTCACAGCTATTATCAGTGATCTTTGATAAGACATGAGGACAGGAGGGATTCTAGAACACCCAGAATGAGCAAATTTACCAAATTTCTAAAGAAAGAACAAAATATATACCCCACACTCCACCTCACCAAGTGACAGAGTAGCCAGCTTGATATTAATCCATGGAAAAATTCTAAAAATGGCAACTCTACTTACCAGTTGTAAGCAAGCCTGATTTCACAGGACCGAGGTGATTTCACAGGACCACAGCCTTTTCTTTTTCTTTTCTTTCTCTCTTCTTTTTCTTTTAAACAGTTGTTAAGTCCTGTGCATTACATTAATGCTCTAGACATAGCATATTGTGATGGCAGCAAAGCATCTAACACAATTCTTGTGATATCTTTGTGGATAAAATACTTAGAAAAATGTGGTCTGGGTTATATAGCTATCTTCTATTCTTATCTTTTGTTCTCAAAAAAGATTTTTTGTGACTTTAAAAATACATAAAATTCAATAAGATTAGGCACAAAAAAAAAAAGGGAGAAAATTAGGGTAAAGGAAAAATAAAGTTAGAGAAAATAAGACAAAACCATGAGTGTATGGTTGTTCCATAAATTGTACATCAAAATATTATTTCATACTTCGTATACTTCCCAGAGGTAGTTTACAAATTTCGTTGTGGGCTTCCTAACAGCCAAAGCAAAAAGGAACATCATACATAAAAGTGTGGATGAGAAAGAAAAATGGAAGTCAGAGCAGAGAGAAGCTTCTGTTGGGTTTTCGTAAAGAGGACATATGTCATGTAGTAAACCATCTGCTCAGCACATCCTTACATTAGATGCAATGGTGAGTTTCAAGGGCTGCTTCTTATGAAGTACTTTTGTGTAGGCCAAAGCATTTTATCATGCAAAGAAATTCCTACGGACAATTAGGGGTTAAGTGTCTTGAGGTTGCCATCAAGATAGGCAACTTAGGCTCTAGGTGGGCAGCTGGTTTGTAAAACTTTCTCAAAGAACATTGATTAAAGAGTGATTTGTCCAGTACTCTGCTTTATCCTCACAATTATCATCAAAAATGAAGCTGTTGAAAATGTGCGCGCGCGCCCGCTCTCTCTCTCTCTCTCTCTCTATACATATATATATAGAGAGAGAGGAATACTTTTTTTTTTTTTTTTTGCAGTTTTTGGCCGGGGCTGGGTTTGAACCCACCACCTCCAGCATATGGGGCCTGTGACCTACTCCGTTGAGCCACAGGCACCGGCCCTGCTCCTTTTATTTTTGCATAATGGAAATTTGGGAGGTACAGTAGATGATAATTAAATGATCTTCATACCTGCCATGTAATAAAAAAATTCTACAAGATAAAACCCAGTAGCCATAAATATATAAAATAGTGAATTTGTGCTAAAAAGCAAACCCTTGAGTGACAGAACCAGGGACCCTCTGGAAGCAAAGCAGATTGTTTGAAAAGGATACCAGCAAACTCAGATAAGATGACAGTGTGGCATAGCTTCTAAGGGAGACAGAGTCCCATCTGTAGAAGCATTGTGCCCAGCAGTCCCACTGTGCTCTGCCCTGCCCAGGTCACATCTGGAGCCTTGTGTTAAAATGTCCTGCCATTTTCCAAGAGAGAGAATCATTCAAAGGAGAGCATCTAGGATGCGGAGGAGTGTAAAGAAAATTTAGAGAAAATTGCAGATTCTCATGCTGGAAATGAGAAGATACAATAAACATAAAATCTGTCTTACTTGAAGAGATATTAGGTAGTCAAGAGAGTTATTTCCTCCCAGGTTAAACTAGAAGGATTTTTTTTTTTTAAAGTAGTGATTGATTATATAGGGATACATTAAAGAAAAATATTCTAACAATTAGAACTATTTGAAAAATCACAATGGTCTTTCTTAGGAGTGGTGAACTTCTCAACCCTGGGAGAACTCAAGGAGGATTTGTGTAGTTTCCCGCGATATTGAAGACAGTTTGATGAGGATGAAAGATTTTTTCAGGGACCCCAACATTCCTTTTATGCATCTTTACCTGAAATGGCAGAAATTTCAATAGTTAAAAAAAATCCACAAGTTATTTAAAAAGGAAAATCAATCTAGTCTCAGACTGTTGTTCGTGTCTCAGAATATCTGCCCCCCAAATGACTAAGTTAAAATAACACAAGCAGAAGATGATGAATCATGCTGCTTTTCCTAATGGTCTCTAATGTGCCAAGCCCAAGTTCACAGCTGCCACTCTGAGTGACTACGTGGGGAGGGAGAACTAAATCACGGTAGGTCGAGCGCTGTAATGTTCCCAATTGGTAGCATACCTAGTATTCCTTACCAGCTGTTTTTTAATGTTAGTTATACTGATTTAAAACAACCACCCTCTTTTCATTTATCTCAGTAAGCACCGTTTTTTCTGGAGGAGTAAGACATTTGAAAGTGGAAGTTTTTCTTAGTTCTTCAGTGCATGCGATGTGATTGCAGATAGGGATACTGCACAAGGCCATGGCAAGTCTTAGGGGAGGTAACTATTCACGTTCTGCGCTCTCTTCTGGTTCTTGACCCAGGAGGCCAAGGCTGGGGCAGAGTCATGGGAATGGGGAGAATTGGTCACTCCTCCATGGCCAGCATAAAGGAGGCTTTGCAGTTGTTCTCAACCTGTGAGTCTCGACCGCTCTGGGGGTCGAACGACCCTTTCACAGGGGTTGCCTAAGACCATTGGAAAATACATGACACGGCTTTTCTATGGGTCTCCAGGCAGGTCCGCCCACATGCAGTATCCTGCGTGAAGACATCATCATGCCTACGACATCATCATGCCAACCCCATCACATACACCCCGTACAAATACAGCAATGAAAATAATTTTATGGTTGGGGGTCACCATAACATGAGGAACTGTATTAAAGGGTTGGGGCAGTCACGGCATTAGGAAGGTTGAGAACCTCTGCTTTAGAGGGTGGACACGGTTTTGGAAAGGGTCCACGGAAGACGACTGAGCAGGGCTGACAGTCCCAATCACATCTCCCTGCTCCCAGAGCAGGGACACTTGATAGGTGGGATTCCTTGCTTGATGCTCTTGAAAGAGGCAACATCCTGAGGTGTGCTAGACTGATAACAGGGGTACCATTGTACTTAGTCTGGAATGGGGTCACCTAAGCTAAGGAAGATGAGGGACTGGAATAAACAGGAAGAGACCTTGGAGCTATTTTATCAGGGGTAGAGTGGGGCAGACACACTGAAAGCCTGAAGTTGAGGTCCAAAGCTAGAATTGGAACCCACGGAGTGTCCAGATGCAAGAAGACTCAACTCAAAGGCTGGTCAGATAGGTTCTGCTTAAAGGCGAAAGGACTTCACAGGCTAACTTTTATAATGTAACTTTCATTCAGAGTTGGTTTAAAGGCCTATGACAGTGCTGATGCCATTAGTGCTCTAGACCTAGCTGGGCCTATCAGTGGTATGCAATTCTGGATCAGTCGTTGTTTGCTACTCCTCTCCAAGACATCTCCAGAACAGAAGGGCCAAATGATTGAAAGAATCTGGATCCCTTAGGGCTAAGAAATTGATTTAGCAAATCATATTCCAAATCTCAGTGCAAATTCCTCTGCTGAGAGACCTATAATGTAATTCTGATTGTATATTTTCCTGAATTATACTTACATGTTTAATTTCTACCCATTTATGGTTGCATTTTACTATTTTTGTTAGTTAGCAGGGAATAATCTTAATCTTGTGTACCATCATAAATAAATTATTAAAGTTCATAAGGATTCCTTCAAAGGTTCCCTATGTATATGTGCCTTGTTATACTTTCTTTTCTCTTAATTTCTTTCCTTATAAAAGGCACTCAAGACCTTACATCTTGTTACTCATTATCTATACACATGCACATATTTATACATTTTTTTGAGATTTGAAACAATTTGACAAAACTTACAAATGAGCCACATATCCTAGAAATATCAAAAAAAAAAAAAAAGGAAAAAGTTAGGATGTCATGAATGCATAAAATACATGTAGATACTAGCCTATTTTATCATTCGCTATCATAAAATGTACATAAATCTATTATAACTAAATAGTTGAAATTTACCAAAACTCATTCAGAAATACAGACTTTTGCATGGTGCCCTTCATAGTTGAGAACAATATAAATAAATGTAAATATGCAGTATTAAGTCATAACTGCACAGAATTCACTGCAGTGCATACTATGCTACTGTAATAATTTTGTAGTTACTTCCTGTTGCTATTGTAGTGAGCTCAAGCATTGTATTTGCTTAAAACACCATATGACCTTCATCATCTCTGTAGGTAGTGAATTGCGGTAAAAAGTGATCTCTTGTAGTTCTTGTGTATTTTTCATTGTGTTTAATGCAATACCGTGCACCTTGAGACCCATATGAAGTGCCCCTAGTGATGCCGGAAGTGCTCCCAAGAAGCAGAGAAAAGTCATGACATTAAATGCTTGATGTGTACCATAAATTGCAGTCTGCTGCTGGGGTCGCCCACCATTCCTGACAGATGTTTCACTTTGAAAGCAGATGATGTAAATTTATTGTACCAATCAATGCAGTACAGTACTGTAAATGTATTTTCTCTTCTTTATGATTTTCTTTTTTTTTTTTTTGTAGAGACAGAGTCTCACTGTACCGCCCTCGGGTAGAGTGCCGTGGCGTCACACGGCTCACAGCAACTCTAACTCTTGGGCTTAGGTGATTCTCTTGCCTCAGCCTCCCGAGCAGCTGGGACTACAGGTGCCTGCCACAACGCCTGGCTATTTTTTGGTTGCAGTTTGGCCGGGGCTGGGTTTGAACCTGCCACTCTCCGCATATGAGGCTGGCGCCCTACTCACTGAGCCACAGGCCCCGCCCCTTCCTTATCATTTTCTTTAATAGAATTTTCTCTAGGTTACTTTATTGTAAGAATATAGTAGACTATATATATAACATACAAAATATGTATTAATCAACTGCTTATGTTATTGGTAAGGCTTCTGTCACCAGTAGGCTATTAGTTGTTGCATTTTGGGGAGTCAAAAGGTATTTGTAGATTTCCAACTGTGCAGGAGTTGGAACCCCTGACCTCTGTGTTGTTCATGGGTCAACTGTACATGAAATGAATATGTACATATATTTGCTTTTCTGGGTCTATATTTTCTATTAAATTCCTCTCTCCTCATTCCTGCCCACATAGTAATACCCAATAATATATGTTAACTTGCTTTGGCTTTAAAGTGATATATCTATTTAGGTACAGAATAATTCAGATTTTTTTTCTTCAACAAAACTTGAGAATTCTGTGCTGTGTAGATAATCTGGTATACATTATCTAAATTAATCTGTTAAGCAACCTTGAAAGTATGTTTATTCAAACTTACATTGAGGCTTAAGGAGAATAACCTTTTCTAAGTACACACAGCAAGCTGAAATTTGAACCCATGTCTTTTGATTTCAGATCTTATGGTGACTTTTTGTGGACATCACTGAGTTTATCAACAGGGAATGTATGTAAAATTACTATCCAAGACCATTGTTGGGTAGACAGTATTTTTTCTCTAAGTTAAAAATTGTGTTAAAATACACATGCTTAAATTTAACATCTTAAACTTTTTTTTTTTTTGTAGAGACAGAGTCTCACTGTACCGCCCTCAGGTAGAGTGCCGTGGTGTCACATGGCTCACAGCAACCTCTAACTCTTGGGCTTACGCGATTCTCTTGCCTCAGCCTCAGCCTCCCGAGCAGCTGGGACTACAGGCGCCCGCCACAACGCCTGGCTATTTTTTTGTTGCAGTTTGGCCGGGGCTGGGTTTGAACCCGCCACCCTCGGCATATGGGGCTGGTGCCTTACCGACTGAGCCACAGACGCCGCCCCCATCTTAAACATTTTTAAGTATATACTTCTGTGATATCAGATAGATTGATAATGTCATGCAACCATCACCATTATCCATCTTCATAACTCTTTTCATCTTATAAAACTGAAACTCTGTATTGATTAAGCAATAATTCTCTATTCTTCCCTCCCCCCTAGCCTCTGGAAACCACCATTCTATAGTCTCTCTCTTAATCTCTCTCTTTCTGATTTTGACTGCTTTAAGTGTGCATATACATGTATCTTGCAATATTTGTCTAAATGCTCATATGAATGAATCACACAATATTTGTCTTTTTGTGACTGGATTATTTCATTTAGCATAATGTCCTCAGGGTTCATCCACATTGTAGCATATGCCAGAATTTCCTTTTTTTAAAGGCTGAATAATACTGTATTGCATGCATTTACCACATTCTGCTCATCTATTTATCCTTCAGTGGAGAATAGGTTGTTTACTTCCACATTCTGGCTATCATGAATAATGCTACTATGAACATGGGTATACAATATCTCTTGGGTATACACTCAGAAGTGGAATTGATGGATTATATATAACAGCAATTCTATTTTTAAGTTTTTGAGGATCCTCTATAGTGTTTTCCACAATAACTGTACCATTTTAATAGTTCCCATGCTTCACATCCTTGCCAACACTTATTTTCTTTTTTTGTTTTTAAATAGTAGGCATTCTAATAGGTATAAGAGGGTAGCTCATTGTATTTTGATTTGGCCTTCCCTAGGGATTAGTGATATTGAATACCTTTTCATGTGATTATTGCCCATTTGTATATTTTCTTTGGAGAAATGTCTGTTCAAGTCTCCTCCTAATTTTTTTTAATTATTAAATCATAGCTGTGTACATTAGTGCAATCAAGGGGTACAATGTGCTGGTTTCATATACAATCTGAAATATTCTCATCAAACTGTTCAACATAGCCTTCATGGCATTTTCTTAGTTATTGTATGTAGACATTTGTGTTCTGCGTTTAGTAAGTTTTGCCTGTACCCATTATGGCCCCACCCATTACCCTCCCTCCACCCCAAACTCCCCTTCCCTTCCCCTCCCTTGGCCCTTTCCCCATATTCTTGTGCTATAGTTGGGTTATAGCCTTCATATGAAAGCTATAAATTAGCTTCATAGTAGGGCTGAGTACATTGGATACTTTTTCTTCCATTCTTGAGATACTTTACTAAGAAGAATATGTTCCAACTCCATCCATATAAACATGAAAGGGGTAAAGTCTCCATCTTTCTTTAAGGCTGCACAATTTATTGATCCATTCATGGGTCGAAGGGCACTTGGGCTTCTTCCATGACTTAGCAATTAGGAATTGGGCTACAATAAAAATTCTAGTACAGATGTCTTTGTTATATTGTGATTTTTGGTCTTCTGGGTATATACCTAGTAACGGAATTATAGGATCAAATGGCAGACATCTAAATATTTTTAGATCTCTAAGTATTCTCCAAACATCCTTCCAAAAGGAACATATTAGTGTGCATTCCCACCAGCAGTGTAGAAGTGTCCCCTTTTCTCCACATCCACGCTAACATCTCTGGTTTTGGGATTTTGTTATGTGGGCTACTCTTACTGGGTTTAGGTGATATCTCAATATCACCAAAGTAGTTTTGATGATTAAGGATGATGAGCTTTTTTTCATGTGTCTGTCTTCTTTAGAGAAGTTTCTTTTCAAGTCCTTTGCCCACCCTGAGATGGGATCACTTGTTCTTTTCTTGCTAATACATTTGAGTGTGGATGCTGGTTATTAGACCTTTATCGGAGGTATAACCTGCAAATATTTGATCCCATTATGAAGGCTGTCTGCTTGCTTTACTTACTATATTCTTGGCTGTGCAGAAGCTTTTTAGTTTGATCTTGTCTCAGTAATGTATTTTTGATATTGCTTCAATTGCCTGGGGAATCCTCCTCATAAAATATTCACCCAGGCCGATTCCTTCAAGAGTTTTCCCTGCACTTTCTTCAAGTATTTTTATAGTTTCATGTCTTAAGTTTAAATCTTTTATCCAGTGCGAGTCTATCATAGTTAATGGTGAAAGGTGTGGGTCCAGTTTCAGTCTTTTACAGGTTGCCAACCAGTTCACCCAGCACCATTTGTTAAATAGGGAATCTTTTCCCCAGTGAATGTTTTTAATTGGCTTGTCAAAGATCAAATAACGGTAAGTAGCTGGATTCATCTCTTGGTTCTCTATTCTGTTCCAGACATCTACTTCTCTGTTTCTGTGCCAATACCGTGCTGTTTTGATCACTATCGATTTATAGTACAGTCTCAGGTCTGGTAGCATGATGCCTCCTGCTTTGTTTTTATTGCTGAGTAATGTTTTGGCTACTCAAGGTTTTTATCTGATTCCATATAAAATGGAGTATTCTTTTTTCAAGGTCTTTAAAATATGACAGTGGAGCTTTAATAGGAATTGCATTAAAATTATATATTGCTTTGGGTAGTATAGACATTTTAACAATGTTGATTCTTCCCAGCCATGAGCATGGTATGTTTTTCCATTTGTTAACATCTTCAGCTATTTCTTTTATTGAAGTTTCATAGTTCTCTTTATAGAAATCTTTCATGTCCTTTGTTAGGTATACTCCCCAATATTTCATCTTCTTTGGCACTACTGTGAAAGGAATAGAGTTCTGGACTATTTTTTTTGGCTTGGCTATTGTTGGTGTATATAAAGGCTACAGATTTATGGATGTTGATTTTGTACTCTGAGATGCTGCTGTATTCCTTGATAACTTCTAAAAGTTTTGCAGTAGAATCCCTAGTGTTTTCCAAATATATGATCATATAATCTGCGAAGAGTGAAAGTTTGATCTCTTATGATCCTATGTGGATACCCTTGATCGCCTTTTCTTCACTAATTGCAATGGCTGAAACTTCCATTACAAAGTTAAAGAGCAATGGAGACAATGGGCAATCTTGCCTGGTTCCTGATCTAAGTGGAAATGATTTCAATTTAACTCCATTCAATACGATATTGGCTTTGGGTTTGCTGTAGATGGCCTCTATCAGTTTAAGAAATGTCCCTTCTATACCAGTTTTCTTAAGTGTTCTGATCATGAAGGGATGCTGGATATTATCAAAAGTTTTTATGCATCAATTGAGAGAATCATATGATCTTTATTTTTTAGTTTGTTTATGTGCTGAATTACATTTATAGATTTACATATATTGACCCAGCTTTGAGACCCTGGGACAAATCCCACTTAGTCATGATGTATAATTTTTTTGATGTGTTGTTGTATTCTGTTTGTTAGGATCTTATTGAGTATTTTTGCATCAATATTCATTAGTGATATTGGTCTATAATTTTCTTTTCTTTTTGGTTCTTTCCCTGGTTTAGGGATCAAGATGCTATTTGCTTCATAGAGTGTGTTGGGTAGTATTCCTTCTTTTTCTATATTTTGGAAGAGGTTTAGTAACGTAGGTACTAATTTTTCTTTAAAACTTTGGTAGAGTTCTGACGTAAAGCCATCTGGTCCTGGGCTTTTCTTTTTAGGCAGATTTTGTATAGTTGATGCTATTTCAGAACTTGATATAGACCTGTTCAACATTTCCACTTTCTTCTGGTGAAGTCTTGGTAGGTGGCGTGCTTCTAAGTATTGGTCTATTTCTTTTAGATTTTCATATTTCTGAGAGTAAAGTTTCTTGTAATATTCGTTAAAGATTTTTTGAATTACTGAGGGATCTGTTGTTATTTCATCATTACCATTTCTGATTGATGAAATTAGAGATTTTATTCTTTTTTTCCTGGTTAGGTTGGCCAAAGGTTTATCTATTTTATTGATCTTTTCAAAAAACCAACTTTTGGATTTACCGATCTGTTGTATCATTCTTTGTTTTCAATTTCATTTAATTCTGCTCTGATTTTGGTTATTTTTTTCTTCTGCTCGGTTTGGGGTTGGAATGTTCTTCCTTCTCTAGTTGCTTGAGCTGTCTCATCAAGTTATTAACTTCCTCTCTTTCTGTTTTCTTGAGAAAGGCTTGCAGTGCTATAAATTTCCCTCTTAGTACTGCCTTTGCAGTATCCCAGAGGTTCTGATAATTCATGTCTTCATCATTGTTTTGTTCCAAAAATTTGGTGATTTCCTTCTTAATCTCGTCTATAACCCATCTGTCCTTCAGCATAAGGTTATTTAGCTTCCATATTTTTGTATGGTTATGCAGATTCCTGTTGTTATTGAGTTCAACTTTATTCCATGATGGTCTGAGAAGATGCAAGGAATAATTTCTATTCTTTAAAATTTGTTGAGGTTAGATTTGTGGCCTAGGATGGGGTCAATTTTGGAGTGTGTTCCGTGGGCTGATGAGAAGAATGTGTATTCAGTTTTGTTGGGATGAAATGTTCTGTAGATGTCTGTTAAGTTCAGATGTGAGTGGTTAAGTTTAAATCTAAAATTTCTTTGCTTAGCTTCTTTTTGGAGATCTATCCAGCACTGCTAAAGGGGTGTTAAAATCACCAACTACTATGGAACTGGAGGAAATCGAGTTGCTCATGTCTGTTAGAGTTTCTCTTATAAATTGAGGTGCATTCTGGTTGGGTGTATAAATATTAATAATTGAAATCTCATCATATTGAGTATTACCTTTAATAAATATTAAGTGTCCATTCTTATCCTTCCTTATTTCGGTTGGTTTAAAGCCTATTGCGTCTGCGAATAGGATTGCAATGCCTGCTTTTTCTGCTTTCCATTTACCTGGAGTATAGATGACCATCCCTTCACCTTGAGTCTATATTTGTCTTTTAATGTAAGATGCGATTCTTGTATGCTGCAGATATCTGGATTGAGTTTTTGTATCCAGTCAGCCAACCTATGCCTCTTTAGAGGACAGTTTAAACCATTCACATTAATTGAGAATATTGATAAGCCTTTTGAGAGTCTGGTGGACATTTTTAATCCTTTTGTGACTGTGGAAGTTGGAATTTGATCAAAAGTTTCTGGGTGGGTTTACTTTTGTTGTGGAGGATTACGCTGGTCTTTATGGAGGATAGGTCTGAGAATATCCTGGAGAGCTGATTTAGTTATGGCAAATTTCTTCAACATGTGAATGTCATTGAAGTATTTAATTTCTCCATCATAAATGAAACTCAGTTTAGTTGGGTACAGGATCCTGGGTTGAAAGTTATTTTGTTTTAGGAGATTAAAAGTCGTTAACCATCCTGTTCTAGCTTGAAAAGTTTCAGCAGAGAGATCTGCAGTTATTCTAATATTCTTCCCCTTGTGGGTTATGGTTTTCTTTTGTCTGGCTGCTTTCAGAATTTTCTCCTTCATATTAACTTTAGTGAAATTGATTATGATGTGTCTGGGGGACATCTTATTCGGTTGAGTTGTGCTGGAGTTCTGAAACTATCTGCTATCTGAATTTCATCATCTCTTGGCATGTCTGGAAAGTTCTCTTTCATAATCTCATGAAGAAGAGACTCTGTGCCTTGTGAAGCCACTTTGTTGCTTTTGGGGATCCCTATAAGACGAATATTGCTTTTCTTTGAATTATCCCAGAGCTCTCTGAGAGAGTGATCTTTTTTTCCCCCCATTTCTCTTCCTTTTTGAGAGTTTGGGAGCATCCGAAAGCTTTGTCTTCAATGTCAGAAATCCTTTCTTCTGCTTGCTCCATTCTGTTACTGAGGGATTCTACTGTGTTTCTCAGATCTTTGAGGGCTGCAACTTCTTGTCTCAATGTGTCAAAATCTTTGGTCATTTGGTCTTTGAATTCGTTGAATTCTTGAGACATCTTTTGGGTTACTGCTGGAATTCTAATTTGATCTTATTTGCTCTCCAGATTCTGAATTCGATTTCTGACATCTCAGCTATTTGTTTGTGCATGGGATCTTGTGCTGTGTCTGCCCCATTGTTCCTTGGGGGAGTTGATCTACTCTGATTATTGATATTGCCAGAGTTTTTCCATTGATTTCACCTCATGATTGTTTTTCACTGTTGCCTCTGGCCTTCCTTAGAGTTGTGGAGATGTCTCTCCAAGATTAGACCCCAGCGGGATCACTCTTTTGTTCCTGGATTTTTGTAGGGAGTGACCCTGTGTAGCTCCTCTGGGGCTGACCCAGCCAGGGAGTTCTGGTTGTGGGAGCAGCTCTGGAGTGTGGCACACCCGGATCCAGAAACAAGGTGGGGTGGTGGTGCACACAGTTCTGGGATTGCCTGGCACCTGTTGACTTTGGCACAGAGAGCCCAAGGCTCTAGCAGTCTCTGGCCTGGAGAACGGCTCCACGCAGAGGCAGGGAGGGCTCCGGAGGGCTCTGGAGGGCGTTTGGCTACCAGAGTCTCTGCCCAGACGAGCAGGCTTGTGTGGAAGCTGGGAGGTTATGGGAGGGTGTTGGCGGGGTTGCGCGGCTCCCAGAGTTCCTGGTCATGGCATGCAGAGGTCTGGTGGGTGCAGGTCGTTAGGTCATGGTGCCACTTGTACGGAGGTCCTGGTGGGCACTACTAGTATGGAGGTCTGGGCAGCTGCGGGTCGCAGGGCACGGGGTGTGAGGCTGTACGGCTGCCGGTGGAGATCCTGGTGTGGGGGCTCAGCATGGCCCCCAGAGTGTCTTGCTTGGGGGGGTGGTTGGTCTGGCAGACTGGGAGGGTGGGCACTGCTCAAGAACCTCCTCCCTCAGTCTCAGCAGTGGTTAGGCTTCTTGTTTATCGGGTAAGGGGGGAATGGCATACTGGAAATTCAGAATGGCAGGGAAGATCTTAGTTCGATATTTCTGCCTAGCGGAATGTTCAGAGTTGTGCCATGGTCCCTCTGAGGAAGTAGTCCCCATTTCCCACAGCACTCACCCGTGGGGTGAGGTAAGAGTTCCACAGTTCACTGCTTGTCCATAGAAAACCCGCAGGAGCAAATGAAGAGAGAAAAGAAAGGAGACAGAAAAACAAAGAAAAACCACAGCTTTCTTGGGTAAGGGGACGGACACTCCTCCTTTCAGATGAATTTTGTACCTGAAGCTTGGTTTCTTGGAGTCGCAGCTTGCCTTAGCAGAGGTGACCTGCAGTTATCATCTCTCTCTTGGCTGGGCTCCCAGTCTTCAGCTTAATTGGGTTGTTTCTGGACATTATCTTTCCTTTTGGACAGGAACCTCCTTTGGAAGCTGTTCTCAGTCAGACATCTTGCCCTTCCTCCCCTCCTCCTAATTTTTGAATTGAGGTTTTTTTGTTATTGAGTTTAAAGAGTTCTCTATAGAAAATTTCTTATCAGGTATATAATTTCCAAATATTTTATTTCATTCTGTGGGTTGTTGATATTGTCTTTTGATGCATGGAAATTTTTAGATTTCTATGAAGTCCAGTTTGTCTATTTTTAATTTTGTTACCTGTACCTTTGATGTCACATCCAAAAAATCATTGCTAAATCCAATGTTGTGAAGATTTTGCCCTACATTTTCTTCTAAGAGTTTTAACTTTTAGCTGTTACATTTTGAATTTTGATCCATTTTGAGTTAATTGGTGTATATGGTGTTAGGTAAGGGTCTGACTTCACTTTTTGCATGTTGATATCTAGTCTTCTCAGTATCACTTATCAGAAAGACTTACCTTTTTTCATTGAACAGTTTTGGCACCCTTGTCACAAATTATTTGACCAGAGGAGAAAGGAGGAGATGGGTACCTTCACAACTAATGGATACAATGCACACTATCCAGATGGTTACCTTTGTAACTATAGGAACTCATAAAAATTTGACTCGAATGATGTGAAAGGTAACCTAAATGTTTCTACCTCTGTAATGTTCTCAAATAAAATAATTTGACCATACACTCAAGGGTTTATTTCTGGGCTCTCTGTCTTATTTCCTTGGTCCATATGTCTATCTTTATGCCAGTGCCATACTGTTTTGATTACTGTAACTTTGTAGTAAGTTTTGAAATCAGGACATGTGAGTCCTCCAGCTTTGGTCTTTTTTTCAAGATTGTTTTTGTTATTTGTGGTCCTTTGAGAGTCCATATGAATTTCAGGATCATTTTTTCTATTTCTGTAAAACTATCATTAGGATTTTGATAGAGATTTTTTTTGAATCTATAGATTGCTTTTAGTAGTATCAACATCTTAACAATATTAAATCCTCAGTCCATAAACTTGAGATATATTTTCATTTATTTATGTCTTCCTTAATTTCTTTCATCATTTTTTTTTTTTTTTTTTTTTTGTAGAGACAGAGTCTCACTTTACTGCCTTCAGTAGAGTGCCATGATGTCACAGGACTCACAGCAACCTCTAGCTCTTGGGCTTCCGCGATTCTCCTGCCTCAGCCTCCTGAGCAGCTGGGACTACAGGCACCTGCCACAACGCCCAGCTATTTTTTGGTTGCAGTTCAGCCAGGGCTGGGTTTAAACCCACCACCCTTGGTATATGGGGCTGGCGCCCTACTCACTGTGCCACAGGTGCCACCCTCATCAATTTTTTTTTTTTATTTTTCATTGCATAAGTCCTTCACTTCCTTGGTTAAGTTAATTCTTAAGTATTTTATACTTTTTGATGCTATTATAAATGGCTTTTTTTTTTTTTTACTTTTCATTGTATAAGTCCTTCACTTCCTTGGTTAAGTTAATTCTTAAGTATTTTATACTTTTTGGTGCTATCATAAATGGCTTTTTTTTTGTTGTTGTTAAGTTCTTTCTTAGATTGTTCATTGTTAGTATAAAAATGCAACTAATCTTTGTGTGTTCACTTTGTATCCTGCCACAGTGCTGAATTTATTTGTTCTAACAGGTTTTTTGTATGTTTTTTTGTTTTGGTGTGTGGACTCTTTAGAGTTTTCTATTCATAATACCATATCATCTATGAATGGAGATAATTTTACTTCTTCCATTCCAATTTGGATGCCTTTAATTTTTTTTCTTGCCTT
The DNA here is from genome assembly GCF_027406575.1 of Nycticebus coucang. Taxonomy (NCBI): domain Eukaryota; kingdom Metazoa; phylum Chordata; class Mammalia; order Primates; family Lorisidae; genus Nycticebus; species Nycticebus coucang. Next base: position 38,183,077 of record NC_069781.1, read on the forward strand.
ATTCTTCTGGCTAGAACTTCTAGTATTATGTTGAAAAGAAGTGGTAAAAACAGACAGCTTTGTTTTATTCCTGATCTTAAAGGAAGCCTTTCATCATTGAGTATGATATTAGTTATGGACTTTTCATAAAGGCTTTTATAATGTTGAGGCAATTTCTTTCTATTCCTATTTTTTTTTTAGTGCTTTTATTATGAAAGGCTATTGAACTTTGTCAGATTCTTTTTCTGCATCAATTGAGATGAACATGTGGGTTTTTTTTCTTCTTTCTGCTAATATGGTATATTATATTGATTGATTTTCATAGCTGAAATATCCTTGCATTCAAGAAATAAATTCCTCTTAGTCATGGTGTGTAATCCTATAAATATACCCATGAATTTGGTTTACTAGTACTTTGTTGAAGATTTTTTGATCAATGTTCATGGAACTGTCTCTTACTTTACTTCTTCATTGTAGAACACAGATTTTTATGTAGTAAGTGCTCAACAGATTTGTGTTGAATCTGTGTCATCAATAGCTTGAGAACCTTGAGGTTGTAGAAATAAGGAAGTTGCTGTGGTGGCAAGTTGTCAAGACCATCTTCTACTACATGCACACAATGCCTACCCAAGAAAGAAGAGGAACCAAATTTTATGTTTAATGCCAACAGCAGTTCAGAATCAAGATGCTGGGCCAGGCAAAAAGTAGCACCAAACTCTCAGAATTCAGATATGAATATACTCCATCCAGAGGGCAAGTCATCCACCCTTCCTACTGAGGGTGGGATGCCTCTGAACATAGGCAATAACTGTGGCTGTTTGCAGGTTCTTGCATATATCCAGTGTACCTTCACTCAACCTAGGAAAAAAAATCAGTGTAGATCTCCATATCACAGTATACAATAAAATACATTTCAGATGAGGCAATGATTAAAATGAAAAAAGTGCAATCATGGAGGTCTAGTACAAAATTTGGGTGAATGTTTATACAAAATCGGGTGCAGGAAATTCCTAACCATGAAGCCAAAAGTAAAAATAGAAACCATGAAGGAAAAATTGGCTTCATTTGACTAAATAAAAATTCACAATGTCCATGCTACAAAAAAATGTGTTATATTAAATAAAAAGACAAAAGAAACTGAGAAAAATATTGGCAGCATATCAATATATGGCAGACAAAGAGATAAAAGCATTTATTTGTAAAAAATCTTAAATCAACATATACGAGCAAGTTATGAAAAAGTACAGAGACCAATAAGCATATGAAAAATAAAATCTAATTTTATGATCAAGAGATTCAAAGAGATGTGATTATCTACTAAATAAAAATGAAGGAAATATAGCAATGGAAAGAATTTGGAAAGACTCTTCTACCCCATTAGTGGGAATGTGAGTTGATAAAACTTTCATAGAGGCCAATTGGGAAATACATATCAGAAGTCTTTTAAGGAAATGTGTCACCTTTAATCTAGTAATTGTACTTATTGAAATATATTCATTCTAAGGCTAGGCACAGTGGCTCATGTCTGTAATCCTAGCACTCTGGGAGGCCGAAGTGGCAGGATCCCTTGAGCTCAGGAGTTCAAGACCAACCTGAGCAAGAGTGAGACTCGCGTCTCTACTAAAAATAGAAAAATTAGCTAGGTGTATGTTGGGTGCCTATAGTCCCAGTTACTCTGGAGGCTGAGGCAGAAAAGAAAAAAGAAGTATATTCAATCTAAGGAAATAATAATACTTACAAAAAATTAGATAGAAGTTAGAAGGATGTTCTTTTTTTTTTTTTTTTTTATAGAGACAGAGTCTCACTTTATGGCCCTCGGTAGAGTGCCATGGTGTCACACGGCTCACAGCAACCTCCAACTCCTGGGAGGATGTTCTTTTACAATTATAGTAGAACCTCCATAGTTGACCATCTCCATACATTGACCACCTCCTTAAGTTGACCAAATTTTAATAGATTGGACATGAACCACATGGAAATTCCTTTTGTTGAATTCCTCTGTGTGTGGACAGTTAGTTACAGTCCCTTGGGTGATCAACTTATAGAGGTTCTACTGTATTTAAAATAGCCAAGAGATGTAAAAGCAAAAATGCCCAGAAATAGGAAATCATTTAAATAATTTTTTATTCATAGGATGAGATATTATGTGATTATTAAAATTATATTATAGTTGAATATTGTTGGAAGTGGACTTAACTGGAATTAATGGTGTTCTAAAGTCACTGTTGTGTGGTAGGGATCAAGTCTGTTCTGATTAATGCTTCTCACCTTTTATTGTCCAGGATCAAAGCCTGTTATAGTACCATATCATCCCACATATCTCAGGGTCACTAAGCAAATAATGTGTATTTTCTTTTTCTTAGACCTTGTCACTTATACCTTTCCTGGAATTTGCATAAAGATCTTATGCGTGTTGGCATTTGTCTAAGGTTTTTTTCACCCTTTGTGTTTCCTCAATTGGCCTGTAAATGTTAGCAAACTCCCATTAATTCTTGGACCTCCTTATTTTCTTAAATTTACATTTACTACTTTGGTAGTCTCCTCTAGTCTATAGCTCTTGATACCATCTATATACTAATAATTTATCCTTGACTCTTCTCTTTTTTCTTATACCTCATATCAAAAACTCACCATATTTTGAGACTGTGTCTTCAAAATGTAGAATCCAACTGCTTCTCACCACCTGTGTGGCTGCCCTCTGGGCCTAACCCTCTGTCTTCCTGGATTTTTCTAGCCTCCTATTTGGTTTTGCTGCTTCTACTTTCACAGATTCTATACTCTAGACAAAGTGATCTCTGATAACTCAAAAAACTCAAGTACTACGGTATTGCTTTTATGTTCAATACTCACCCATGGTTTCTACCTCCCTCAGGGAAAAATTCAAGGCTTTTAATGTTATGTAAGGTAAGGTCCTCTTTGACCTGTCTTCCTGCTGCCTTTATGACCTCATCTTCTGTTACTTTTCTCCTTACTCTGTTCTACTCACATTGGCCTCCACATTGGCTTAGAATGTGCCGAAGTACTTTCCTGCCTGAGAACCACTGCCTGAAATGCTCTTTTTCTATAGGGTTCATTCCCTCCTTGACTTCAGGTCTTTGCTCTAAAGTCTCCCTTTTTGTTGAGGCCTTTCCTGATCAGGTCATTTAAAATCCTAATTCCCCTTCCTCCTTCATGTCACAACTTACCCTCCTTCCTTCCCTTCTTTCCTTCTACAGCACCTATCACCATCTAACATACTTAATTAGTTGTTATTGTTTGTTTTCTCCAACAAGAATGAAAGCTCCACGAGGACAGAGGTATTTTTCGCCTTTTGCTCATTGCTTTATGGCAAATGTTGAGTGTGGTGCGGTGCCTGGCATGTAGCAGATACTCAATAAATATTTGTTGGTGAATGCATCTATACATGCTGTGTCTGAGGATATACCAAGGTGTTGTTATCTTTGTTGCTAAGAAGATGAATAAAACTCAGAGTCATTTGGAACCTTTTAAGTGCTCATGGGATGAATGATTTCTATAATATCATAAAATGTCCAGGGATAACAAGGGAAAGGTAAGATGAGACCTTTGAGGCTTAATTAGGATGATGGATGTTTCTTCATCCCCTTCTGATTATATTCCTGTTACTTGACATGGGATGTAGCTTGTTACGATGATTGAAGGTAGAGTGCTGAAACCGGGGAGGATTGTGAAATATCATATTGGGAGACAGTTCAAATATCCCGCTTAGGGTTAGGTGGGAGGCACTTATGGAGGAAGGCATCATCTCATCATCTAAACCTCCTAAGACTATACATATCCTGACAGTTTCTACCATGTTTCTATCACCCATCACTTCAAGGTTGTTATAGGAAGTTTCTGATTCTGGCAAGAAATATAAATTGACAGGGGACTATATTAACCATATATTGGATTTTGAAAGAAGATTATAAAAGATATATATATAGATCATAGTCTTGTCTAGTCTAGTTAGGAAAAGACTTATGTTTTCTATCATCTGTCTAATGAGACATCTGTCAAGATAATGTAATGGAAGAATACACACACACACACACGCTCACTAATGTCCTGTGATCATCTCTAGATTTTGGGACTACATTTTTCTTTCTTTCTTTTTTGCTCACCTATATCTCTAATTTCTAACTTTCCACAGTGCACATACTGTGCTTTTGTAATAAAAAATAAATCATGTGAACATGGTTGTGGAGTTACTAGGTGGTCTGAGGGTATGGGATATCATGGAGTCTCAGTTTTGGAAATGACTTTTAGGTTGTAAGACCAATCTCTTCAATATCCTTGTTAAGTGGTTTTCTATTTGTACACCTCCAATGGCAGAAAGTTCATGGCCTTCTGAGGCACCATTCCATATGACTTCCACACAATGGAATTTCTTCACTGTGGAGTCATAGATTCTATATTTTTTCAGTAGCCTCCTAGTCAGTCTTCCTATTTCCATTCTTTACCCTCTACAATCCATTCTTAGTAGAGCTATCCTCCAAAACCACAAGTCATACCATGTCACTCTTCTGCTCAAAACCTACTTTACAGCTTACTAAAAAAAAAAAAAAGTCAAGAACCTTCTATATTTTATAAGGCCATGTGTTATTTCATCCACCTTCTATGTAAAACCCGGATTCCTAAATGTTTGTTTATACTTTTTGGAACCATGACCTTCCTGGGCACCTTATTTTGGATATTGTTTTCCTTTTAATTTTCTCTTAGTCTTTTCCTTTTGAGACGTGTGTAGTATTTCCTGGGATCACTGAACATCACAGAGTAGAGCATGCTGTTTCCTTTCTTGTTCTTGATACTTCTTTTAATGAAGTTCAAGTTTGAATTATGCTGTTATGATGATTTGTCAAACATGGAAACAGAAAGGTCATATCATAGTTTCTAATTTATACATACATATACACAGTTTTAGTTTATTGTAATGGTAAAAGAAAGGGAGAAAGAAAGAAAGCATACAGAAGATTCAATACTGGAGACTGAATGAACTTCAGGGGGAAAAATTCAAGGCTAGAAGTGCTAGAAGTATCACCAATATCAATAAAATATATTCTGCTGTTTTGAATTTTGATAGATATATTGTATCATTGATTTAATGAATTTAACTGTGGAAGGAACATTATGGTAGACACTGTTGGTCAAGGCAGCAAACGGTAAAGAGGAAGTCAAGACATGGACATCTCTCAAGAAACACACTGTTTAGTTAGGGGTAGCCTGAAGCAGCTAGCATAAAACATCCTGAGAGCAGGTGCAATGTATTATAAAGTGAACGAATGGAGAATTGGCAAATTAAAGGGTGATGGGAGTGTAATAGTGTTGGTACTTCATTTAATAAATGTTTTTTGAATATCTCCTCTCTGCAAATGTGCTGAGTTTCATGGGAATACACAAAAAGAATGAAGCCTTGACCTTACCTTTGATGTAGTTCACTATGGTTCAGTGGCTGTCAAGATTAGGCAGTTATAGGAGACTTGGACAAATGTTCAGGACAATGTTAAATTTTTTTTTTTTAAAGCATGCAAAATTACATGGTGAGTATGATGTGTAAAAATTTCCCAGAAGAAGATTAGGAGAAAATATGCTGAAATGTTAAAAATAGAATGTGTCAGTCACGTTAGGGTGGAATCATGGTGACCTCCCTTTCCACTTCTGTATGTAGTCGGCCCTTGAACAACGTGAGTTTGAACTGCACGTGTTCACTTATATGTGAATTTTCTTCCTCCTCTGCCACCCCTGAGATAGCATGACTAGCCTCTCCTCTTGTTCTTCAACAGCCTACTCAAAGTGACCACAGTGAGGATGGACACTCTTTATGATGATCCATTTCCACTTAATGAATACTAAATGTATTTTCTCTTCCTTATGATTCTCTCTAAATAGAGTTGAGATTTTTGCAGTAGCCTCCTAGTCAGTCTTCCTATTTCTGAGACTAGACCAAAATAGTGGAGCACTACTAATGTATTGTTTTCTTTTCTCTAGCTTACTTTATTGCAATAATACAGTATACAATACACATAACATGGAAGGTGTGCATTAATCAACTATTTATGTTTTCAGCAAGGTTTCCTGTCAACAGTAGGCTATTCGTAGTTAGGTTCTGGGGGAGTCAAAAGTTATACATGGCTTTTTGAGTGAAAGCGTGGGGTAGTTTGCACCCCTAATCCCCATGTTGTTCAAGGATCAACTGTACTTTTATGTACTTACCATTTTTCTATCATAAAATGCATCATTATGTTTTATAATCACTATAAAAAAGAGTTAATTGTACCCATTTTACTGGTATTCTTGAAGGGTAATAGAGACTTTATCCTAAATCTGAGGTCATTTCTTAGCCTTTATTCTTACCATCACAGCTTTTGACCACCCGCTGTTTTGTAACATATCCTTGACTTCCATGGATTTATTTATTTATTTTAGTTCTGTCACATCTTATATTTCTCTTTCTCTTCCTATAACCTCTAACTTGGGATTTCTAAGGCTCTGCCCTTATCCTTAACATCTTTTGGAGACTACTCTCTGCACAGGCTAAGGGATCTCAGGCATACCATCTGTGACCTTGGCAGCACTTCTAATTCTTGAATTATGATACTCATGTTCTGGTATCCCTAAGGACTATAAGTTGCCAAGATGCTCCCCTGTAACACATGTGCTCTGGCTTTTCCACGTTGGGGTGAAAGTGAAGAGATGGGACTGGTCTTAAATTTTGTTTATTTATTTATTTATTTAGGCAGAGTCTCACTCTATTGCCCCAGGCCACAGTCCATGGTGTCAGCCTAGCTCACAGCAACTTCAAACTCCTGTGTTCAAGTGATCCTCCTGCCTCGCCTTCAGAGTAGGTGGGATTAAAGGTGCCTGCCACAATGCCCAGCTAATTTTTCTATTTTCTTTTTCTTTTCTTCTTCTTCTTCTTCTTCTTCTTTTTTTTTTTTTTAGTAGAGACAGCATCTCACTTTTACTAAGGCTTGTTTTAAACTCCTGAGCTCAAGCAATCCTCCTGCCTTGGTCCCCTAGTGTGCTAGGATTACAGGCAGGAGCCACCATCCCCAACCTGTCTTAACTGTTCTGAGCCTCTGTTTTCTCATCTGTAAAACCGCACATAGTTAGGAGGAAACTGCAAAGAGGTAAATGTGTAAAGTGACCAGTGGGGCGTCAAATGCAACAGCTGATCCAGGAATGTTCTTCCTTTCTTTTCCCTTTTCTTCCATTTCTACCATTTGCCTGAATACGAGAATGATAATCTTAGGGCATATTGTCTGTAGTTCTTATTATACACATCTACTAAAGATCCAGTTAATCTATTTTGATTGCTATCAAAGCAAAGGATTGCCATCAAAATGTCTATTTATGCAAACCGAATAGAGTCCTTTATTAATCCACCAATTAGTAGTGTTCTAATATTTTGTTCTAGTCTTGGCTTTGGGGAGTTTCGTCTGCAGTTAGCAAGATGTCAGTGAACAAACAAATAAAATAAATGTATTGTGTAGTATTGAAACAGGAGCAAAAGGGATTATTGAAGTTACTTAGCTTCACTTTTATGGTTTTTCTTTGCCTAAATTAGTTGTTTCTTCATCCAGCTGTTTTAGTTGTTTGAAAACGGTATAGTCTGGGAATCTCTCTGCCCCAACAACATACACTAGAGTACTGAAAGTAAACATGATTTATCTTTCCAGAGGGTACTTATCTTTTCCCATCTTGATGATCCTTGATGTTAAAGTGAGAGGCAATAGGGTATAGTGGGGAATGTTTAAGACTTGGATTCGCATCCGTAAGACTGGCATGTAAATTCTACTTTGTAAGGCTTGTGTGAGAATTAAATCACTTAATATTTATTAAATCATTTTTTAGAAAACTTCTAGGATGTAGGTCATTATTATTTCTTAGGCTGACACACAAATTATCTAGAAATATCCATCTCTAGCTCGATGTACTTAAATATTTATTTTGTTTCCCACCATGTTTGCCCTTTGAGTGAGAGAGAGAGAGAAATAGAGACATAATTATCTTGAAAAATTAGCAGCTGAAGAGCTTTAGCTACTGAATCCCTTGTCATTTAGCTAGTGCATGGCTTACAGTAGATGCTCAACAAATGTTTATAGAGTGGGTAATGAATGAAATCAATTTATCCCACCCTTATAGTAGAGGAGTACAGTCATACTGAGTATTTATTTATTTATTTTTATTACCCCAGGCTAGAGTGCTATGGTGTCATAGCTCACAGTAACCTCAAATTCTTGGGCTCAAGCAATCCTCTTGCCTCAGCCTCCTGAGTAGCTGGGACTACAGGCACCCACTGTGATGCCTGGCTAATTTTTCTATTTTTCTTTCTTTCTTTTTTTTTTTTTTCTGAGACAGAATCTCTCTCAGTTGCCCTTGGTAGGGTACTCTGGCATCACAGCTCACAGCAACCTCAAACACTTGGGCTAAAGCTATCCTCTTGTCTCAGCATCCTGAGTAGCTGAGACTACAGGCGCCAGCCATAACACCCAGCTATTTTTTTTTTTTTTAGAGACAGAGTCTTGTTCTTGTTTAGGCTGATCTCAAACTCCTGAACTTAAGCAATCTGTCTGCCTTGGCCTCCCAGATTGCTGGGATTACAGGTGTGAGCCATTGTGCCTGGCCCATGGTGACTTTTTAACAGAGAGACTACCCAAATTCACTGACTTCCATGAATAGGATCTGTGAAGCCACTCAGCAGGAATTATTTGAACACTGGGTACAAATGTATGCTATTAAGTTTCAAGTTGGTTTCTATAAGTTCTAACTAATCTAGATACTTTAATTAATGAATTTCAACATTTGTTGATTACTTCATAGTTCATGAAGCAATTGAATTTCCATGTCTCCTGTAATGTTATGGAGATATATTGATCCTGTTATAGATGAGGAAATAAAATTTAAAGAAGTTAAGTAACTTGTTTAAGGTAACATGGAGAGCAAGAAATAGCATCTTGCCGTGAACTCAGGTCTTCCGGTGCAAGCCCAGGGCACCATGACCTATTACCTCGGCCATGGCTGATGCTAATGTAGTACTTGAATACTTTGCCTCCAAGTTTCCCCAGGGCCAAGGATAAAATACTGGGAGGCAATTTGGTTTTGGAGGTGCGGAGGGGGAAGCTGGCTGTTCTACAATTGCTTGCTGAGCCATCTGCTCTCTCTTCCTCTTCAGAAATGATGCATTTGTTACTGTGGGCTGCATTTGCCGAATACTAGGATTATGTCACTTTCTCTGTTTGTCACATGTGGGGCATTTGGTGACATGCAACTCAGCCTACATTGGTTTTCCTACGTAATATGATAGGTGTACGCACATTTGCTTTCATTTCAATGTCTGAACACTTTCAATGCCATTTAGACAAGCATCACATGTCTGTGCAACAATAGAAATCTTCACATTTCCAACTTCTTCTTTTTGTATAATGTTAATAGAAATCAGAGGAAAAAAACACCACAAGCACACATGCGCACATATGTATAACAAAAACAAACCAAAGGAACCTATTGATGAAGCAGGGCACTGGTCAACAATGTCACTTTGGTTTTTACTAATGTCAATGAGGTTTGTTTGTTATTTTGTAATTTTGCATCCAGACCTATTCATGTTTAGCAATAATTAACAATTATCCAGGAATAATTTGTCAGTGAACCAGTGGTTGAAAGGCTTATGTGTGGGTGGGAGAATTAATTTTTATCACTGTAGGAATATTTGGTAAGATGATTAGAAAGAAACTGACTTGGGCTGGTGCCACTTCTAATTTGCTTTAATGACCTTTGCAAAGGAATTTAACCTCTTTAGGCACTGGTTATCCATTCTGTAAATTTATGGGCACAAAAGGTCTCTGTTAATTGTAGTTCTGTGGATCTATAATTAATTGATTTTTGTAGTGTATAAAAATTAAAGATGACATGCTCAGGGCATATTTTTTGGGAATAGGGAAATGGCACTAAACATTCTGTTTCTCTCTTTTCAAGCAGAAAGTAGAATTATAGGAGAGTTGTCAGGCTATGCAGATATCTCCAAGCATGGCTAGAGCATGGGACTTATTGTTTATATGAGGCAACATTTTGGCAAACAAAAGACTGGAAAATTCTATTTCTGAGACTGTTTATTGCCTTCATGGTTTTTTAGGGTATTTAAAATCCTGGTAACTTACACTTAGGTTGGATTTATTAATTGATTCCTTCATTCTTCAAATGTATGTGAGTACTTCTATGCACGAATCACAATTCTTGATGCTGGAGATTTAAAGCTAAATTTAATTCATTTACCTATCCCCAAGGGACTCCCAGTCTGATGAGGAAGACAGATCTGTAAACAGAACGCAAGTGCAATAACAAAAAGAGTATACAGATCAACACAGCTGGCAAAGAGGAGGGAGAGAATAACCTACTGGGAAAGGCCCAAGAAGAAAAGACAATGCAAAGTAGATTCTGCTGGATGAGATTATTTCCTGGTGGAAGGAGTATATGATGGGGAGAAGGTAGAAAGAACAGAAGTAGGAAGATACGGAGGTGTGAAATGCACGGAATATTGGGCAATGGCAAGTTGTGTAGTGTGGCTTTGAGTATGCAAGAGATGTGGGGTGATGAGACTGGAGAGCGAGGTTAGAGCCCAACTGTGAAGAGCCTTGATGCTGGTCTAAAGACTGCTAATTTCATTCTCTTTCTATCAAATTGCTTTAAGCAGTGTAGTGACATGAGTAGCTTTGGATCTGCCAGTGCTGCTTCATTAAAGATAAGATGTTGGCTTATTCACTGAAGAAGTCTAGGTCAAATGAATGTAGACCTAGAAGCTTGCTTTAGGTGCTAAATTTATATCATTATGTTCCCTCTTTAGGAAAACTGTTTAGTTGTTTATAACATGCTCTTTCCAGTAATCAAGAAAGGTCTTATTAGTGATGTCTGTCGGATGTGGCCATGCTGGAAAAGGGAATTTTATTTCAACGAGGGCAGTGGGAGTAAGGGAAAGTGAAGAAAAGGGTTCAAAGTGGAGGCAGATCCTGGAGGAAGTCCCTAAGCCAATCAGTAGGCAGGAAATAGGTAAAGGGCTCCTGTATGTAGAATGATAACTAATAATTACAGTCTTACAGTGGATACTTTGACTAGGGTTCATCTGGGATTCCAGAAGATATAGTTCTCTGTGGCTGGTAACAGGTGAAAGAATGGGGTATTAGTTGTCAGCATTTTCCAGAGTATTGAGTGGTCTTCTTGATCATCTAGTCATTACTCAGATCCATGGCAGTTGTGTATGTTTCCTGGGGTGTGATCTTTTCATAGTGGGTGCAATTGGCCATCAGGAAGGTTAGCCCCTGCCTTGAGTGAGCACAATTACTATTATGTAAAGTATAGCAGATAGTTGTTGCTTTTCTCTACCAGTAAATTATTCCCCTTCTAGTATCTCTTTCAGTTTGAAAAACTGACCCACACCTATTAAATAGTGAAGCTTTAACCCTTGTTGCTCTATCTTCCTAGCCAAGGGATGAGCATGGAAATCAAGATAGACCAGTCACACTCTCCATGAAATTCTGAGTCTTGAGTGGAGTCATTCAAGGATGCAATGTTGGAGGAGTGCAGTTCCATATGCACTGCTAATGAGAAGTCTGGAGCTGTTCAGGTTCTATTTCTCCCTGTATCCTGTGTGTTACTCTTTCCTTTGACAGAGGAAAGCACACAAAAACAGGAAACAATAATGAATGCCAGTCAGCAAGATACACGAACATAGCTGTGAAACACTGATTTACCAAGGTTATGAAAGTTTACCAAGTTGTTTGTACACTATTGCCAACTAAGTGCATGGTGACGAGTTGGTGAACTTAATTGTCAGACCTCAGATACACACTATTATAAATTTACAGCCAGTTTACTCATGATTGCCCTAAATTGGAAGCAACCAAGATGTCCTCTGATAGGTGAATGAATTAATGTATTATTTCCATACAATATTCTTCAATAATGAATAGAAATGCTATCAAGCCACAAAAAGACATGAGGACACTTACATGCATATTGCTAAGTTAAAGGAGCCAGTCTGAAAAAGTCTGTGTACTGCAGGATTTCACCTATATGATATTCTGAAAAAGGCAAAACTAGAGAGACAGAAAAAAAAGTCAGTGGTTGCCAGCGATTCAGGGATGGATGAGCAGGTGAAGCACAAGGCATTTTCAGAGCATGACTCTGTTCTGTATGATACTGTAACGGTAGATACAGGACAATTGTGCATTTATCAAAGCCCACATAGTGTAGTTAGCCCAAATGTAAACTATGGATGTTAGTTAATAATGGTTCAATTGTAACAAATGTCTCACACTAATGCCAGATATTAATAATAGGAGAATGTGCATGTGGTGGTGGTGGTGGGGCAAGGAAGAACTATGGGAACTCTGTGCTTACCATGCAATTTTGCTATAAATCTAAAACTACTCTAAAAAAGTATCCATTAAAAAAAAACACAATGGGGCTTATAAAAAGAACACAGACATCAGTTTCAAGAGGCTCTCATTTTGGGACGATCTGAGCAACAAAATAAACAATGATTGCAATTGACTATAATCCCTTGAATGAAATAGAAATCCATGAGCCCATACTAATTAAATAAATAAAGGAATAAATAAATGAACAGGTGGGAACTGAAAATTGAAGGTAGAATGCCAGCTAATAGATGTAGAAAAAATTATCAAATTAAAAGATTGCCATTTCACAATTATCAAAAGGAGAAAAGTGAAAACTCTTGTGCGCTACTGGTTGGAATTTACCTTTGTCAGCCATTCTGGGAAGAGATATAAGTGTTTAGGGTGTATGTATTCTATGGCCCAGCAATCTCACTCCTGGGTATAAATTCTTACAAAGGCATAAAGGTATTGTGTATAAGTACCTCATCCCTTGGTGTCTGTTGGGGATCAGTTCTAGGACCCCTAAGATATAAAAATTTGTAAACACTCAAGTCCCTTGTATAAAATTGCATGGCTGGGTGTGGCTCATGCCTGTGGTAACAGTGCTTTGGGAGACTGAGGCAAGAGAATTGCTTCAGCCCAGGAGTTCCAGATCAGCCAGAGCAATACAGCAAGACCTCATCTCTACCAAAAGTAAAAGAAGTAGCTGGGGCTGTGACATATGCCTGTAGTCTCAGCTACTTGGGAGGCTGAGGTGGATCATTTGAGCCCAGGAGTTCCAGGTAACAGTGAGCTATCATTGTGCCACTGCACTCTAGTGTGGGCAATCTAGAAAAATAAATAAAATTGCTTAATATTTGCATATAACCAATGCACACTCTCAGATATACTTTAAATCATGTCTAGATTGGTATACTTACTGCAATGTAAATGGGGTATAAATAGTTGCCATGATATGTTTTTAAAATTTATTGTTTTTATTTTCAAATATGTTCAAAGTGTGGTTGGTTGAATCTGCTGATGCAGAACCTGGGGATATGGAGGTCAGATTGTACATAGCAGAAAGTTGAAGGTAAACTTGAATTCCTTCAGAGAATAAATAAATGAAAAAATACTGAATAGATACTGTGGAATACTATGCAGTATTAAAAAACAATACACTGATTATATAGAGTATAAGTTTTACATAGATGTAAAAAACATAGTGTTGAATGAAAAGCTGCCAAACTGTTTTTCAAAGTGGTTGTATCATTTTACATTTTAACCAACAGGATGTGTGAGCATTCTAGTTCCTCCACATCCTCACTAACATGTGGTATACTTGGTTTATTTAATTTGAGCCATTTTAATAAGTATGGAATGATGTCTCACTGTGGTTTTAATTAGCATTTCTCTGATGATTAATGTGTTGAACATTTTTCATGTGTCTATTTGTTATTGCTTCATGTATTTTGTGTTAGATGCATCTCTGTTTATAATTGTTATGTCTACCTGAGGAATTTAACCTTTGCTCATTTAAAAATGTTTTTACTTTCTCTATTTGCTTTTACAGCTTATTTCTGATATTAGTATAGTCACTCCAGCTCTATTTTGGTTACCATTTATGGAATTATTCACCCTTTTCCTTTTAATCTTTGGGTGTCTTTGACTCTACAGTGTGTTTCTTATAGAGAGCGTAAAAAAACTGTTCTGTCAATTTCTACCTTTTGATTGGAGTATTTAATCCAATTATAGTTTGTTTAATTGTTCATAAGGTAGGATGTATGTCTGCTATTTTTGCTATTTGTTTCCTATCTAACTTAGGTCTTTTTTGTTCCTTTATTTTTCTATTACTTCCTTCTGTTGTGTTAAATAGGTATTTTCTAACATATTATTTTAATTTCCTTGGCTTTTCTTTTGCTGTACATATTTTGAGTTATTTTCTTAGTTGTTTCCTTGAGGATTATAATTAACTTTTTATTTAAAATATTTTTGATTGATGCCTACTCACAGTACATATATATGGTGTGAATGTGATCGTTTGATACATGTATATAATGTGTAATGATCAGATTATTTAGGATAGCCATAACCTCAAACGTTTCTTTGTGTTGGAAGCATTCCAAATCTCTTCTTCTAGCTATTTTGAAATATACAATAAATTGTTAGCTATAGTTACCCTACTGTGCTATGGAACATCAGAACTTATTCCTTCTATCTAACTGTATTTTTACCCATTAACCAACCTTTCTTCGTCCTCCTCCACCACCCACCTTCCCTCTTATAACTATCATTCTACTCTCTATTTCCACAATACACACTTTATAGCTTCCACATATGAGTGAGAACATAAGATATTTATCTTTCTGTGCTTGTCTTATTTCACTTAATGTAGTGACCTCTAGTTCCATCCAGCTTGCTGTAAATGATAGGATTTTATTTTTGTGTGTGGCTGAATAGTACTCTATTGCATATGTATACCACATTTTCCTTTTTTGTTTATTCAGTGGTGGACACTTAGGTTGATATCTTTGTTATTGTGAATAATGCTGTAATAAACAAGGAGTGAATTTCTTTTTTTTTTTTTTTTTTGTAGTTTTTGGCCGGGACTAGGTTTGAACCCACCACCTCCGGCATATGGGACCGGTGCCCTACTCCTTGAGCCACAGGCGCCGCCCAGGAGTGAATGTCTTAATGTATAACAGTCTACTTTGGATTAATATAAATTCAATCTTTTTTTTTTTTTTGTAGAGACAGAGTCTCACTTTATGGCCCTCGGTAGAGTGCCGTGGCCTCACACAGCTCACAGCAACCTCCAACTGCCAGGCTTAAGCGATTCTCTTGCCTCAGCCTCCCGAGTAGCTGGGGGAGTGCAGGTGCCCGCCACAACACCCGGCTATTTTTCGGTTGCAGTTTGGCCGGGGCTGGGTTTGAACCCGTCACCCTCGGTATATGGGGCCGGCGCCTTACCAACTGAGCCACAGGCGTCACCCTATAAATTCAATCTTATTTGTGTACAAAGTTTTTATCCTATATAGCTTTGTTCCCCACCTTCGTGCTATCATTATCATATGAATTACATCTTTATACATCATAAGCCTATCAATACAGTTTTTAAATGACGGCTTTATGTAGTTACCTTTTAAGAAACATAGACAATTTATAAAAACTTAATTTTTACTACTTTTTATAGTTTATAATGTAGTTATCTTTATCTGTGCTTTTATTTCTTCTCATGGATTCAACCTATAGTCTAGGATCCTATCATTTCAGCCTGAAGAACTGAATCCCTTTATTATTTCTTGTGGGATAGGTCTGCTACTGAAAAATTCTTTATTTTTGTTTATCTGCAAGTGTCTTAATTTCTCCTTCATTAAAAAAAATAGTTTTGCTGGGTATAGAATTCTTAGTCTACATTCTGTCAACACTTTGAATATATCATCCTACTGCCTTCTGTCCTGACTTTTGATACTAATCAGCTGTTAATTTGGTTGAGAATATCTTGAATGTGACAAATACCTTCTCTTTTGCTGCTTTCAAGATGTTCTTTTTGTCTTTGACTTTTTTTTCTTTTTGAGACAGGACCTTTCTCTGTTATCTGGCCTAGCTAGAGTGCAGTGGCATCATCATAGCTTGCTGCAACCTCAAGAAATTCTCTTCCTTCAGCCTCTTGACCTGTTGAAACTACAGGCACACACCATCACACCTGGCTAATGTCTTTGACTTTTGACAGTTTGATTGTGCTTATCTTGGTGTGGATATCTTTGAGTTTATTGATAATTGAAGTTCATTGAGCTTCTTAGACATTTAGATTGTTGTTTCTGACAATTATTTCTCTGAATAATTGGCACCTTTTTGGCTCGGTGCCTGTAGCTCAGTGAGTAGGGTGCCAGCTACCTACATAGAAGCTGGTGGGTTTGAGCCCGGCCCCGGGCTGCTAAACAACATTGACAACTGCAACAAAAAAATAGCTGGGCATTATGGTGGGCACCTGTAGTCCCAGGTACTTGGGAGCGGAGGAAAGAGAATCGCTTAAGGGCGGCGCCTGTGGCTCAGTCGGTAAGGCACCGGCCCCATATACCCAGGGTGGCGGGTTCAAACCCAGCCCCGGCTGAACTGCAACCAAAAAATAGCTGGGCGTTGTGGCAGGCACCTGTAGTCCCAGCTACTCGGGAAGCTGAGGCAAGAGAATTGCTTAAGCCTAGGAGTTAGAGGTTGCTGTGAGCTGTGTGATGCCAGGGCATTCTACTGAGGGCCATAAAGTGATACTCTGTCTCTACAAAAAAAAAAAAAGAGAGAGAATCGCTTAAGCCCAAGAGTTTGAGATTGCTGTGAGCTGTGACACCATAGCACTCTACTGAGGGCAGCATAGTAAGACTCTGTCTCAAAAAAAAAAAAAAAAATCAATCAATCAATAAATATTCTTTTTTCTTCTTTCTCTCTTTCTTCTCCTTATATCACTTTCATGTATATTTGTTGGTGTACTTGGTGGTATTTCACAGGCCTCTGAAGTTTTACTCATTTTTTTAATTCTGTTTTTTTTTTCTGTTTCTTAGATTAGATAATCGCATTTGACATAACTTAAAATTCATTGATTATTTGTTCTACTAACTCAAATACCTCAGTAAGACTCTTTAGTGAATTTTTCATTTATGTTATTTTACTTTTCAATGCCAGAATTTTTATTTTTTTTCTAAGCTTAGCTTTTTAGAGATGTTTCAGGTTCATAGCAAAATTTAGTGGGAAGCACAAATATCTCTCATCTATACCCTATCCACACATCTATTTGTTCTTAAAATAATTTCTATTTATTTACTGATATTGACATGCTTTCTTGTACTTTCCCCTTTAGTTCTTTAAAAATGGCCATTTTTTTAAAAGTTATTTTTTACATATTTATAATAAATTACCAATGTTAAATCTTTGTCTAGAAAGTCCACACCTGAGGACAATTCCTCTTGACTGCTCTTTTATTTCTCCTGTGTATAGGGCATGCTTTCTTTACATATCTTTTAATTTTGTTGTTGTTGTTTTTGATATTTAAAATGATACAATATGGTAACTCTGGAAATCAAATCCCTACCCTGCCAAAGTTTGTTGTTGCCATTTCCTTGCGTAGTGGCTTTTCTGAACTAATTATGTAAAGTCCGAATTCTTTTTTGTGTGTGGCAAGTGAAGCCTCTTCCTAGTTAGCTTAATAATTTAATAATATTTAAATAGAGATTTACTTATATTCCTTGTGAATAATTTTCCTAGCCTTTGCTGAGAACTTCACATGCTGGGCATATTCAGCCAGGTGTTTTGTAACTCTACCTTAGCCTTTACTTTCTGCTTATACAGAGTCTCAAGTTCAGAGGTGACAGATTAGCTCTTAGGTCTTTTCTGGACATGTACATTGTTCTGCACATGCATGTGTTTTTTAGATTCCCAGGAATCAAGTTGGATCTTTTCAAAGCTCTTTTGGACATTTGATTCCCCTGATTTTCCTTTTATGTTGTTTGGTCAGGGTTGTATTTTTTTGTACTTTTTTTTTTTTTTTTTGCCTCACCCCTTCTTCATTTTACAGGCAGTTGCAATGTTAAATGATGGTCACTAATGGTTCTTAACAAATGCTTCCGGGAAGAAGTTGTTCTTACAGAGCGATCTCTGAATCATGTCAGATATGAATTAGCTCTGCAAACAAGGGTTACCAGGGAAACTGCCAGACACATGAAATAACAGCAATTCTCTAGAGTTGGGCTTTTGGATAGCTCCAAACCTGTTGTCCCCTTCTAGTGCTGATAGGATACTGGTTTTCACAATTACCATAATGGTGAGGCTCCCATGTAAATAGGACAAAAGAAACATCACAATATTCACTATTCATAATGAGGTTCTGTTATTTTTCTTGAATAAATGATCCTTGGATTGTTGCAAGTCTTTAGTTACTTTACAGAGTTCTGCAAAACTTGATTTTAACATTTTTTCCCCCTGGTGTTATTGTTGCTTTTATAAAGGAGTAAATTTTCAGAGGTCTTTATCATTCTGGAGATCAGTCTCTTCTAATTGCTTTTTAAAAATCCATTGAAATACTCATATGATTTTTCTCTTTTAGTCTCTTAGGATAGTGAATTACAATGATAGATTGATTACCTTTGAATTCCAGGGGGAAAAATCCGTATGATTGTGATCATATACTTTTAAATATGTATTTTGAATTCAGTTAATATTTTTTTTCTTTTTTTATTGTTAAATCATAGCTGTGTACATTAGTACAATCAAGGGGTACAATGTGCTGGTTTCATATACAATCTGAAATATTCTCATCAAACTGTTCAACGTAGCCTTCATGGCATTTTCTTAGTTATTATATGTAGACATTTGTATTCTGCCTTTAGTAAGTTTCGCCTGTACCCATTCTAAGATGCACCATAGGTGTGGCCCCACCAATTACCCTCCCTTCACCCTAACCTCCCCCCCCCTTCCTCTTCCTTGGCCCTTTCCTCATAGTCTTGTGCTAAAGCGTTCATGTGAAAGCTATAATTTAGCTTCATAGTAGGGCTGAGTACATTAGATACTTTTTTTTCCATTCCTGAGATACTTTGCTAAGAAGAGTATGTTCCAGCTCCATCCATGTAAACATGAAAGAGGTAAAGTCTCCATCTTTCTTTAAGGCTACATAATACTCCATGGTACCACAATGGGTGGTCCAATGGACCCAATTGGTCCATTGGTGGGTCGATGGGCACTTGGGCTTCTTCCATGACTTAGCAATTATGAATTGGGCTGCAATAAACATTCTGGTACAGATGTCTTTGTTATATTGTGATTTTTGGTCTTCTGGGTATAAACCTAGTAAAGGAATTATAGGATCGAATGGCAGGTCTATTTTTAGGTCTCTAAGTATTCTCCAAATATCCTTCCAGAAGGAACGTATTAGAGTGCATTCCCACCAGCAGTGTAGAAGTGTGCCCTTTTCTCCACATCTATGCCAACATCTCTGGTTTTGGGGTTTTGTGATGTGGGCTACTCTTACTGGGGTTAGGTGATATCTCAAAGTAGTTTTGATTTGCATTTCTCTGATGATTAAGGATGATGAGCTTTTTTTCATGTGTTTGTAGATCATGCGTCTGTCTTCTTTAGAGAAGTTTCTCTTCAAGTTCCTTGCCCACCCTGAGATGGGGTCACGTGTTCTTTTCTTGCTAATACATTTGAGTTCTCTGTGGATTCTGGTTATTAGACCTTTACTGGAGGTATAACCTGCAAATAGTTTCTCCCTTTCTGAGGGCTGTCTGATTGCTTTACTTACTATGTTCTTGGCTGTGCAGAAGCTTTTTAGTTTGATCAGGTCCCAGTAGTGTATTTTTGATACTGCTTCAATTGCCCTGGGAGTCCTCCTCATAAAATATGCACCCAAGCTGATTCTTTCAAAAGTTTTCCTGCACTTTCTTCAAGTATTTTTATAGTTTCATGTCTTAAGTTTAAATCTTTTATCCAGTGAGAGTCTATCTTAGTTAATGGTGAAAGGTGTGGGTCCAGTTTGAGTCTTTTACAGATCGCCAGCCAGTTCACCCAGCACCATTTGTTAAATAGGGAATCTTTTCCCCACTGAATGTTTTTAATTGGCTTGTCAAAGGTCAAATAACAGTAAGTAGCTGGATTCATCTCTTGGTTCTCTATTCTGTTCCAGACATCTACTTCTCTGCTTTTGTGCCAGTACCATGCTGTTTTGATCACTATCAATTTATAGTACAGTCTCAGGTCTGATAGTCTGATTCCTCCTGCTTTGTTTTTATTGCTGAGTAATGTTTTGGCTATTTGAAGTTTTTTCTGATTCCATATAAAACTAAGTATTATTTTTTCAAGATCTTTAAAATATGACAATGGAGCTTTGATAGGAATTGCATTAAAATTATATATTGCTTTAGGTAGTATGGACATTTTAACAATGTTGATTCTTCCCAGCCATGAGCCTGGTATGTTTTTCCATCTGTTAACATCTTCAGCTATTTCTTTTCTTAAAGTTTCATAGTTCTCTTTGTAGAGATCTTTCACATCCTTTGTTAGGTATACTCCCAAATATTTCATCTTCTTTGGCATTACTGTGAAAGGAATAGAGTCCTTGACTGTTTTTTTCAGCTTGGTTATTGTTGGTATATATAAAGGCTACAGATTTATGGGTGTTGATTTTGTAGCCTGTATTCCTTGATCACTTCTAAAAGTTTTGTAGTAGAATCCCTAGTGTTTTCCAGATATACGATCATATCATCTGCGAAGAGTGAAAGTTTGATCTCTTCTGACCCTATGTGGATACCCTTGATCATCTTTTCTTCCATAATTGCATGGCTAAAACTTCCATTACAATGTTAAAGAGCAATGGAGACAATGGGCAACCTTGCCTGGTTCCTGATCTAAGTGGAAATGATTTTAATTTAACTCCATTCAATATGATATTGGCTTTGGGTTTGCTGTTAATGGCCTCTATTAGTTTAAGAAATGTCCCTTCTATACCAATTTTCTTAAGTGTTCTGATCATGAAGGGATGCTGGATATTATCAAAAGCTTTTTCTGCATCAATTGAAAGAATCATATGGTCCTAATTTTTTAGTTTGTTTATGTGCTGAATTACATTTATAGATTTACATATATTGAACCGGCCTTGAAACCCTGGGACAAATCCCACTTAGTCATGATGTATAATTTTTTTGATGGGTTGTTGTATTCTGTTTGTTAGGATCTTATTCAGTATTTTTGCATCAATATTCATTAGTGATATTGGTCTATAATTTTCTTTTCTTTTTTGTTCTTTCCCTGATTTAGGAATCAAGGTGATGTTTGCTTGGTAGAATATGTTGGGTAATATTCCTTCTTTTTCTATATTTTGGAAGAGGTTTAGTAATATAGGTACTAGTTCTTCTTTAAAGGTTTGGTAGAATTCTGACTTAAAGCCATCTGGTCCTGGTCTTTTCTTCATAGGGAGATTTTGTATATTTGATGCTATTTCAGAACTTGATATCGGCCTGTTCAAAATTTCCACTTCATTCTGGGTAAGTCTTGGTAGGTGGCATACTTCCATGTATTGGTCGATTTCTTTCAGATTTTCAAATTTCTCGGAGTAGATTTTCTTGTAGTATTCGTTAAGGATTTTTTGAATTTCTTCGGGGTCTGTTGTTATTTCATTGTTACCATTTCTGATTGATGAAATTAGAGATTTTACTCTTTTCTTCCTGGTTAGGTTGGCCAAAGGTTTATCTACTTTATTGATCTTTTCAAAAAACCAATTTTTGGATTTATTGATATATTGTATAATTCTTTTGTTTTCAATTTCATGTATTTCTGCTCTTATTTTGGTTATTTCTATTCTTCTGCTGGGTTTGGGGTTGGAGTTTCTTCCTTCTCCAGTGCTTGAGGTGTTCCATTAAGTTATTAACTTCCTCTCTTTTTGTTTTCTTGAGGAAGGCTTGCAGTGCTATAAATGTCCCTCTTAGGACTGCCTTTGCAGTATCCCAGAGGTTCTGGTTTTTCGTGTCTTGATTGTTGTTTTGTTCCAAAATTTTGGTGATTTCCTTCTTAATCTCATCTATAACCCATCTATCCTTCAGCATAAGGTTGTTTA
Source organism: Nycticebus coucang (assembly GCF_027406575.1). NCBI lineage: Eukaryota > Metazoa > Chordata > Mammalia > Primates > Lorisidae > Nycticebus > Nycticebus coucang. The sequence goes on from NC_069781.1 coordinate 38,205,022, forward strand.
GCTTCCATGTTTTTGTATGGATATGCAGGTTCCTGTTGTTATTGAGTTCAACTTTTATTCCATGATGGTCTGAGAAGATGCAAGGAATAAGTTCTATATTTTTAAATTGGTTGAGTTTAGATTTGTGGCCCAGGCTGTGGTTGATTTTGGAGTATGTTCTGTGGGCTTATGAGAAGAATGTGTATTCAGTTTTGTTGGGATGAAATGTTCTGTAGATGTCTGTTATGTCTAGATGTTGAATGGTTAAGTTTAAATAAAAAATTTCTTTGCTTAGCTTCTTTTTGGAGGATCTATCCAGCACTGCTGAAGGGGTGTTACAATCTCCAGCTAGTATGGAACTGGAGGAAATCGAGTTGCTCATGTCCGTTAGAGTTTCTTATAAATTGAGGTGCATTCTGCTTGGGTGCATAAATATTAATAATTGAAATCTCATCATATTGAGTATTACCTTTAACAAATATGAAGTGTCCATCCTTATCCTTAATTATTTTGGTTGGTTTAAAGCCTATTGAGTCTGTGAATAGGACTGCAATGCCTGCTTTTTACTTCTTTCCATTTGCCTGGAGTTATCTACTTCACCTTGAGTCTATATTTGTCTTTTAATGTAAGATGCATTCTTGTATGCAGCAGATATCTGGCTTGAGTTTTTGTATCCAGTCAGCCAACCTGTGCCTCTTTAGAGGACAACATAAACCATTCATATTAATTGAGAATATTGATAGGCCTTTCGAGAGTCCAGTGGACATTTTTAATCCTTTTGTGACTGTGGAAGTTGGAATTTGATCCAAATTTTCTGGGTGGGTTTACTTTTGTGTTGGAGGATTATGCTGGTCTTTATGGAGGATAGGTCTGAGAATATCCTGGAGAGCTGGTTTAGTTATGGCAAATTTCTTCAACATGTGAATGTCATTGAAGTATTTAATTTCTCCATCATAAATGAAACTCAGTTTAGCTGGGTACAGGATCCTGGGTTGAAAGTTATTTTGTTTTAGGAGATTAAAAGTCGATGACCATCCTGTTCTAGCTTGAAAGATTTCAGCAGAGAGATATGCTGTTTTTCTAATATTCTTCCCCTTGTAGGTGATGGTTTTCTTTCTTCTGGCTGCTTTCAGAATTTTCTCCTTCATATTAATTTTAGTGAAATTGATTATGATGTGTCTGGGTAATGTGTTCTTTGGGTTGAGTCGTGCTGGAGTTCTGAAACTGTCTGCTATCTGAATTTCAGAATCTCTTGGCATGTCTGGAAAGTTCTCCTTTATAATCTCATGGAGAAGAGACTCTGTGCCTTGTGAAGCCACTTTATCGCTTTCAGGGATCCCTATAAGACGAATATTGGTTTTCTTCGAATTATCCCAGAGCTCTCTGAGAGAGTGATCTATTGTTACCCTCCATTTCTCTTCCTCTTTGAGAGTTTGGGAGCATTTGAAAGCTTTGTCTTCAATGTCAGAAATCCTTTCTTCTGCTTGCTCCATCCTGTTACTGAGGGATTCTACTGTGTTTCTGATCTTTGAGGGCTGCAACTTCTTGTCTCAATGTGTCAAAATCTTTGGTCATTTGGTCTTTGAATTCATTGAATTCTTGAGACATCTTTTGGGTTACTGCTTGGAATTCTAATTTGATCTTATTTGCTATCCAGATTCTGAATTCGATTTCTGACTTCTCAGCTTCTCAGCTATTTGTTTTTGCATGGGATCTTGTGCTGTGTCTGCCCCATTGATCATTGGGGGAGTTGATTTACTCTGATTATTCATATTGCCAGAGTTTTTCTGTTGATTTCACCTCATGATTGTTTTTCACCATTGCCTCTGGCCTTTTTCAGAGCTGGGAGGTATCTCTGCAAGATTAGACCCCAGCGGGATCACTCTATTGTTGCTGGATGTTTGTAGGGAGTGACCCTGTGTAGTTCCTCTGTGGCTGCCCCAGCCAGGGAGTTCTGGTTATGGAAGCAGCTCTGGAGTGTGGCACACCCGGATCCAGCAACAGGGTGGGATGATGTGCACGGTTCTGGGAGTGCCTTGTGCCCAGTGACTTTGGCACAGAGAGCCCAAGGCTCTAGCAGTCTCTGGCCAGGAGAAGGGCTCCGTGCAGAGGCAGGGAGGACTCCAGAGGGCATGTGGCTACCAGAGTCCATGGCCAGATGAGCTGGCTGATGTGCAGGCAGGGAGGGTATAGGAGGCAGGAGGCAGGGTTGCGCAGCTCCCCCAGTTGCTGGTCAGGGCATGCAGGGACCCGGTGGACGTGGGTCGCAGGTTGGCGTTCATGGCACAGCTCTTATGGAGGTCTGGGCAGCGCCAAGCCCAGGAGTTTGAGGTTGCTATGAGCTGTGACGCCACGGCACTCTACCCAGGGCAACAGCTCAAGGCTCCAGTGTGTCAAAACTGATCTTGCTCTGCCCCTAGGGTTAAGGCTGTAAGGCAGCTCAGTCCCCGCCTTTAGGCTGCTCAGTCACTAGGTTACTAGCTCCCACCTGATCCTTGGTCTGCGACCCTGATGGCAGAGCTTGCCAGGGCAGTTCTCTCACAGTGGTTCCCTGCAGCCCACAGCTGAACACTAATATCTCTGTCTGGCTCAGCGGCTCAGTCTGGGGCCCTAGACAATGCCCAAGGTTCTCCACACTCCTGCTCAAGCTCTCCCCAAGGCAGTTCAACTGAGTGCTAAGTCCAAAAACACCGAAATGTTCACAGTAAGACATTTTCGGTTTGCAGTCTCACTGCTGCTTGTAGTTATGGCTGCTGGCGGGATTAGGTCGATTGAATACATGCAACCACTTGCCAGTTTTCCACTATTTTTGTCTTCCTCTTGGGGTCCAGAATTCCCTTGCTGACTCCCTGTATCCTCAAAGGGATGATTATAGGCAGATCCCACCAGCCAGCGATGCTTGGAGTCTTATCTGCCCAGACGCAGGGAAACTGTTAATCGGCCACCATCTTGCTCCACCCTCCTCAGTTAATATCTCATTTAGAATTTTTGCATTTGTATTTGGAGTCGTACTGGGCCAGTAGTTTTCTTTTCTTTTCTTTTTTTTTGGTCAGGACCGGGTTTGAACCCACCACCTCTGGTATATGGGACTGGTTCCCTATTCCTTTGAACCACAGGTGCTGCACTAGTTTTATTTTCTCATTCTGATTTTATCAAGTTGTGAAAATTAGACTAGAAAATGAGTTAAACAGCCTTATCTCATTTTCTATACTTTTGAAACTACTTGTATAGAATAGAGATTATCTGTTCCTTGAACGTTTGGCAAAATTCACCTATAAAACCAAGTGGGCCAGACAATATTTGCAGGGAAGGAATATGTCAATTGCCTTCATTGTTCTGGTGAGATTTAAATTTGTTTCTCATTTGTCATATCTCACTTTCCCCTCTCTCTCTTTTTTTTTTTTAATGTTTCTTACGTCATCTTTTATGAAAATGTAATTTTTTACACATGAGCAAAAATACTACACAAAAATTCCTGGCAATGTCATCTGCCTCTAAAAGATTATTTTTAGAAAGTTTCTTTTTTTTTTTTAAATTTTTAAGAGGATTCACTTCTCTCTCTCTGCATTTCTTTTTGTAGGGCTCATGTTGTGTATGTTTGCGTGTTATTTACTCATTTTCTAATGAGAGCTCTGTCCATACAGAGGGTTTACAAAAGTGAAATTGCATGGTTTCTCCCTCTTCTGTCTTCTTAACCAAATCCCCTCTTCGATCTATAATTGTAGTATGCAATTCTGAGTCCAATTCCAGCATTCACGTGATATGGTTCTGCTCACCAGAGGTGCTGTCATCTATTCTCTCTTTCTGGTTTTCTAACATTCTGAACCAATGGAGTAGATGACATGCTGTGTTCCCCCAAATGAACTGTGCTGGACCAGGGTTCTTTCTTTCTTTGTAGCTCCCTATGATTCTTATCTTAAGTAGAATTTCCATGCCAGCCTATAATGCATCCCTGTTAGTTATTCTTTCTTAGTGAGACATTCTTCCCCCTTTAACAATCTTTTTTTAGAAGCATCTTCTCTGAATGACTGCAGATAGAAGAGAGGGTTGAAATAAAATTCATAAAAGAGAAATATCATAATAGCAGAAGGATAGCTACTCAGTTGGTCCTGATCCTGGTTTTGTGAGCCAGAATAATATTGTGTATAAGAGACAAGTACCTTTATAATTATATTTAATATTGTTTGGAATTTTTAAAAACTATATTATTGTTGTGAAGCAGAAGGAAGCAACCAGTTATTTCTCTCAATCCAGCTCTATAGGTTTTGTATATAGTGAAAATTTCTCTTTGATTCTGGCAACCAGCTTGTCTACATGTCTCAGTTTTAAGAGTTGTTTTTAATTTTGGGCTTCTCCTCTTTCTTGGTAATTTTACTGGTTGTTGGAAGTAACTGCATCAGGGATTGCTAATTTGATTCCATTTTAAAAAGAAATTCCACTGCAAATGAATTTAAAAATAATTTTTTCAAGTTATATAAAGAATAGTTAAGATTCACTTTTGAGTTGCTTTAATTTATAGATTAACCTGTGAAGGATTTTTATCTTTGTGATATTTATTCTTTCCTTTCCAGAATTTTTATTCACAGTTTAACATAAATTTTGCATTCCTTTAAAACATTTCTATTTTATATTTTTGTTGTTGGTACAAATAGTTTTTATTTTTATTTCTGACTACTTTTAGTGATAGAAATACTATAGATTTATATATGTACCTTATTACTGATTGCTGAACTCTTAATAACTTTGATATTTTATAGGTGATTTTAAATATTTTCTTGATATATGCAAGGATATTACCTAATAGCAACATTTTCTTTTTCTTCCTTAATACCTGAAATTATTCCTTTAAATGTATTGTATTTATAAATTCGAAATTCACCATTAATCAGAAAACTGAATATGAACATTTAAATTTTATTTCTGTTCTTAATGAGGACATTTCTAATGTTTTCCCAGTTATATAGAGTGCTAGTTCATGGTTTTAAGTAGATACTTCTTTGTACTGAATATTCTTTCACAAGGTAAGAATTTAATAACATTTTGGGAAAGTTAAATGAAATATCTTTCTATTTCTATATATTCTGCTTAAAACTTACAAACAAATTCTGGTGTTTTTAAAAATTCTTTGGGCAGCTATTTTAAATATATTTTTTAGTATTTGTCCTACTGATGTACTACATAGTTTTGATAGTTCTTCTTATGTTGAATATTCCCTAAATCTCTGTAATAAATTCAATTTGTTCCCAGTATATTATTTCTTAGTAAATAGCTGAGTTCTGTTTGTATTTTGTTTGACATTTTTGCATGTATATTATTAACAGATAATATTAACCTGTAGAATTTTTTAATAATATGTTTATCAGGTAATTTAGATTCCAGATCATATTTTACTTACAGTTTTACCATTTTTTTCTTGTGTTCAAAATGGTTTCTATTACATGAATATTAATTTCTGATTATTTTAGATAATTTATTTCTAAACTTATAAACTCCCTCTGCTTCTTTGTCATTATGTAGACTTGTTTTTCAGTTTTGTTTATTATGTTTCATAAGAAGAAATTATTCACTGCATGGAATTCATTTTATTTTGTATTTTGATTACATATTTTTTCACTTCTAGTTAATTTTATTCGTATTTTACTCTTAATTATATTTTGCTATTTTTCTATTAGTTTTTAGCAACTCGGTTTTATTTTTAAATTACGCTCCTGTTCAATTTTTCTGGTTTGCTTGATTTTATTTTTCCTTTTCTTATTTTTGTTTGGGTTGTCATTCTCATAAAAACTAATTTATTCACAAATGTTTCCTAATTGTCTTTCATGTACCAGGCAGTCTTCTATATGCTGGGAATATAGATAATGGTGACGAAAGTCTTTGTCCTTATAGGACTATCTTCTATAAGTATATATATAATATATTATGCATAACTATATATTTTATTACAGCAAGAACACTTCACATGAGATTTACCCTCTTAAATTTTAAGTGTACAATATGATATTTTTGTCTTTAGGCACAATGTTGTACAACATATCCTTAGTTCTTATTGATCTTGCATAACTGACAATTTATACCCATTGAACAACTATTCCCCATTTGCTCCTCTTCTTGGCCCCTGCAATCACCATTCCACTTTGTGTTAGATATGAGTGGAATCATGTAGTATTTGTTTTTCTGTGCCTGAATCATTTCACTTAGCATAATGTCCTTCAGTTTCTTTCATTTGGTTGCTTATGGCAGAGATTCCTTCCTTTTAAGGCTTAACAGTATTCCCTTGTGTGTATATGTTACATTTTGTTTATTTATTCAATTAACATGTAGGTTGTTTTCATGTCTTGGCTATTATGAATAATACTGCAATGATTATAAGAAGGCAAATACCATTTCAAGATCAGTATTTCAATTTTTTTTTGGATAAATATCCAGAAGCGGTATTAGTGGGTCAAATCGTAGTTCTATTTTTAATTTTTTTGAAGAAACACCAGTGTTTTCTATAGTCGCTGCACAATTTTTCATTTTTAACAACCATGTACAATGTGGAACTGTATGTGTCCTTGCCAACATTTGTTATATATATATATTTTTTTAATAACAGCCATCCTGACAATATGAGATGATCTCTCACTATGGTTTCAATTTATTTTTTTCTTTGATAATTAAATGATGCTGAGCTTATTTTCATATACTTGTTGGCCATTTATATCTTCTTTGGAGAATGCCTATTCAAGTCCTTTGCCCATTTTTAAATAGAGATTTTTTTTTTTTTTTTTTTGCTATTAAATTGTAGGAGCTTCTTATATATTCCTGAGATTTACCACTTATTAGACATATGGTCTGCAAATATTTCCTCCCATTGTATAGGCTGCCTTTTCAATGTTGATTATTTTCTTTGCTGTGCATAAGCTTTCTAGATGGATATAGTTCCTCTATTTTATTTTGGCTTATGTTCCCCATGCATTTGGTATCATATCAAGGCCAATGTCATGCAGGTTTTTCCCTCCGTTTTTTGCCAGGAGTTTTGAAGTTTCAGGTCATAGATTTAAGTCTTAATTTACTTTAAGTTGATTTTTGTGTGTAATGCAAGATAGGGGTTCAATCTTATATTTCACATGTAGATATGTAGTTTTTCCAAGACCATTTGTTGAATAGACTATTTTTTTTACCTCATTTTGTTTCCTTGGCTGTTTTTGTCAAAGATCTATTGACTACAGATGTATGGATTTATTTTGGGGCTTTCTATTTTGTTCCACTGGTCTATATGTCTACCTTTATGCCAGTGCCATATTGTTTTAATTACTGTAGCTTTATAAGACACTTTGAAAGCAGGAAGTGTGATGCCAGCTTTGTTTCTCAAGACCATTTTGATTATTTGGAGTCCTTTATGATTCCAAATGAATTTTAGGATTTTTTTAAACCTTTATAAAAAATATCTCTGGGATTTTGATAGGGGTTAAATCAAATCTGTATATTGTTGTAGGGTCTATGGACATTTTAACAATATAAAGTCTTCCAGTCCATGAACATGGGATGTGGTTTTATTTATTTGTATCTTCTCTAATTTGTTTTATTGATGTTTTGAATATTTAGTGTGCAAGTATTTCACCTGCTATGTTAAATTTATTCCGAAGTATTTTATTCTTTTTTTTTTTTAGACAGAGTCTAACTCTGTTGCCCAGGCTAGAGTGTCATGGTATCAGCCTAACTCACAGCAACCTCAAACTCCTAGGTTCAAGTGATCCTCCTATTTCAGCTACCCAGAGTACTGGGATTGCAAGCATGAGTCAACACACCCAGCCATAAGTACCTTATTCTTTTTGATTTATTGTAAATGGTATTTTTTTCTTAATTTATTTTTGGAATAGTTTGGTGTTAGTGTGCAGAAGTGCAGTTGATTTTTGTATGTTGATTTTGTATCTTTGAACTTTACTTAATTTATCAGTTCTAATAGGCTTTTCTTTCTCTTTCTTCTATTTTTTTTTTTTTTTGTGGAGTCTTTAGCGTTTTCTACATATAAGAACATGTTACTGGAAAATAGAGATGATTTACTCCTTTTCTTATTTGGATGCCTTTTATGTCTTATACTTGCCTAACTGCTTTAGTGGTACTAGGTAGAATAGAAGTGGAAAGAGTAGGCATTCTTCCCTGTTCCTGATATTATACGAAAACATTTTCATACTTTTTCACCATTGAGTGATGGTGAGCTGTGGGCTGTTTGGGTTATGGTTATGGTTTGGATGTCCTTTCCCAAAATCATGTTAAAATTGACATTGCAACTATATTATTAGGTGAAATCTGTAAGAGGTGATCAGGTCATGAAGGCTCTACCTTCATGTGTGGAATTAATGACATTACAAATGGTGTTTTTAGCGCCCCCCCTTCTTCTCTTTTCCCGACTGCTATATGATAATGAAGCAAGAAGGCCCCTGCCAGATGCCACCATCTTGTTTTTGGACTTGCCAGACTCCAGAACTAGGAGACAATATCTTTCTGTTCTTTGTAAATTATCCATTATCAGTTGCTTTGTTATAGCAATGCAAAACAAAGACAGGTTGTCTTTTTGTTCTTTAAAATATTCAGCTAATTTTCTCTAATTTTTTATGGCAAAATAGATAACATAACAACTTGTCTTCTAAAAGTTATTTTCGCTGTATGTAATGAGCATGTTGAGCTTCTGAGAGTATTTTCTACATTGTTTGCTCTTGTATTCTTAATTATTGACCTGTAAATAAATTATGTTTATAAATTTTTAAATATTCAAAGTTCTTGTTAATATTTAAAATATTCAAAGATCTTGTTCATATTCTTCTCATTAATATTTACTTATTTTATTGTTAGAGGATGAAGCATCAATTTTTTTTGTTTATTTATATTCTTTCCAGGTGAGTGTATGAGCAATATTTGTGGCTTGCTTTAAATCCAGCTTTGTCAGAGCACCTAAAGTTTGTGTGACTTGGGAAACTAACCTCTCTTTAAAACCTCTGACAAGGAATGATGAGATGAAAAGTATATGTAGCTTTCCTTGATCTTGCTTATTATTATGGTAAAGGTCATTATTACCTTATTATTAAGATTAATGTATGAAAAACAGAATTATTAATATATCTGCATGGATTACATATATGGTAAAGGAACTGTGACCAATAACTATATTATAAACTTGCATATAAAGCTCATTTAATAACATTTTGTTATTTTCTTATATCTATATGCCATTTTATGGTTGACAGAGCTCTTTTTGGAGATATTTTCATTCAAAACTCATAAAGACCTTATGAAACAGGCAAGTAGGCATGTGGTGTTAATCTATTTTACACATGAGAAAATTAAGGCTCATGGAAGTAAATGCCTTATTCAAGTCCCTCCTTTAGTTAGTGAAATATCAGGAAGTAGGATCCAAGTCTTTTGCCTCCTACTTCTATACTTGTAGCACAATGTCACAATACTCCAAATCAATCCTGCACTGAGACACTTCAGTGTGGAGTCTTTTCTAGTAGTTGGCTACAAATGATATATAATTTTAATAACATATGCTTATTTCCAGAGAAAGGATTTTACCCCCATTCTATGCCAATGTTATTTTAATGTGTGACATTACATAGCAGCCTGCATACTCTTACGTGAAAAAAAATTTTAAGAAAAAAATGCTTGCATGTATCTATTTTTTGCAGATACATTCTAATTTAAGGAATCATGATGATTGAAAACACATATTTCAGAACAAATTAGAATAAAAATTTGTTACATCTTGACTTTTACCTCCTTTGAAGCCAATGTAATTCTATTGGGAAACTGAAGGCAATATTTTAAATTTCCATCATGAATTTCATGAAGGAAATCATGGGACAGGTGGGTGTTGGAATCTGATATTTTTCCTTCCTTGTCTTATATGCCAAAGAACTCATTACTGGAGGTTCTTCTGAGGCATGAGACATGCTACAGCAATTTTAGTGATGATAGTATCTATCCTTTCCTCTACTGGTACTTCTAATTTTACAAAGCCCATTCCTAGATACTCTTTCTGAATTCTTCCAAGAATTACAGGTTAAAGGTTATTAACCCTATTTTATAGACAAGAAAACAGACTCAGGGGGATAACAGGTTCTCCCTAGATTCACCATCTGGCTGAAAACTACATCCTTTGATTCACTATTTAGGACCCTTTCTGCCACACCATATTGTCTTCAATGTGGTCACTAGACAGATTTCTTCGAGAATTAGGAGTATTAAAGGTTTGAATAGTTCCAGACTATTACAGCAAAACCATTGAGCACTTTGTAAGCCTGAAGAACAGAAGAAAACATCATTCTTTTTCATGTGGACATTGTGAAGTACTTTAGGATGAAAATGTAAGAGACAATTCACCACTAGAATTATGCAGTTCAATGTAGGAACTTAAGTAACAAAAACCAAAACCAAACATTATCTACCTGAGCTCATTGGCATTATTTTTATAATAAGTAGTACATTTTTTTTTTGCTTCTCTGCTACTTCTTTTTGTTTATTTATTTTTCTTTTATTGTTAGATCATAGCTGTGTACATTAGTACAATCAAGGGCTACAATGTGCTGGTTTCATATACAATATGAAATATTCTCATCAAACTGTTCAACATAGCCTTCATGGCATTTTCTTAGTTATTGTATGTAGACATTTGTGTTCTAAATTTAGTAAGTTTCACCTGTACCCATTTGAAGATGCACCGTAGGTGTGACCCCACCGATTACCCTCACTCCACCCTCACCTGCCCCCTCCCTTCCCCTCCCTTGGCCCTTTCCCCATATTCTTGCTATAGTTGGGTTATAGCCTTCATATGAAAGCTATAAATTAGCTTCATAGTAGGGCTGAGTACATTGGACACTTTTTCTTCCATTCTTGAGATACTTTGCTAAGAATATTTTCGAGCTCCATCCATGTAAACATGAGAGAGGTAAAGTCTCCATCTTTCTTTAAGGCTGCATAATATTCCATGGAGTATATATACCACAATTTATTGATCCATTTGTGGGTCGAAGGGCACTTGGGCTTCTTCCATGACTTAGCAATTATGAATTGGGCTACAATAAAAATTCTGGTCAGATGTCTTTGTTATATTGTGATTTTTGGTCTTCTGGGTATATATCTAGTAAAGGAATTATAGGATCGAATGGCAGACATCTAAATATTTTTAGATCTCTAAGTATTCTCCAAACATTCTTCCAAAGGAGTGTATTAATGTGCATTCCCACCAGCAATGCAGAAGCATGCCCCTTTCTCCACATCCACACCAACATCTTTGGTTTTGGGATTTTGTTATGTGGGCTACTCTTACTGGGTTTAGGTGATATCTCAAAGTAGTTTTGATTTGAATTTCTCTGATGATTAAGAATGATGAGTTTTTTTCATGTGTTTGTAGATCGTGCATCTGTTTTCTTTAGAGAAGTTTCTCTTCAAGTCCTTTGCCCACCCTGAGATGGCATCACTTGTTCTTTTCTTGCTAGTACATTTGAGTTATCTGTGGATTCTGGATATTAGACCTTTATCAGAGGTATAACCTGCAAATATTTGATCCCATTATGAAGGCTGTCTGCTTGCTTTACTTACTATGTTCTTGGCTGTGCAGAAGCTTTTTAGTTTGATCAGGTCCCAGTAGTGTATTTTTGATACTGCTTCAATTGCCTGGGGAGTCCTCCTTATAAAATATTCACCCAGGCCGATTCCTTCAAGAGATTTCCCTGCACTTTCTTCAAGTATTTTTATAGTTTCATGTCTTAAGTTTAAATCTTTGATCCAGTGAGAGTCTATCTTAGTTAATGGTGAAAGGTGTGGGTCCAGTTTCAGTCTTTTACAGAGCGCCAGCCAGTTCACCCAGCACCATTTGATAATTAGGGAATCTTTTCCCCACTGAATGTTTTTAATTGGCTTGTCAAAGATCAAATAATGGTAAGTAGCTGGATTCATCTCTTGGTTCTCTATTCTGTTCCAGACGTCTATTTCTCTGTTTTTGTGCCAATACCATGCTGTTTTGATCACTATCAATTTATAGTACAGTCTCAGGTCTGGTAGCATGATTCCTCCTGCTTTGTTTTTATTTCTGAGTAATGTTTTGGCTATTCGAGGTTTTTTTCTGATTCCATATAAAACTAAGTATTATTTTTTCAAGATCTTTAAAATATGACAGTGGCGTTTTGATAGGGATTGTGTTAAAGTTATATATTGCTTTGGGTAATATAGACACTTTAATGATGTTGATTCTTCCCAGCCATGAGCATGGTATGTTTTTCTATTTGTTAACATCTTCAGCTATTTTTTTTCTTAAAGTTTCATACTTCTCTTTATAGAGATCTTTCACGTCCTTTGTTAGATAAACTCCCAAATATTTCATCTTCTTTGGCACTACTGTGAAAGGAATAGAGTCCTTGACTGTTTTTTCAGCTTGGCTATTGCTGGTATATATAAAGGCTACAGATTTATGGGTGTTGATTTTGTAGCCTGAGACATTGCTGTATTCCTTGATCACTTCTAAAAGTTTTGTAATCGAATCCCTAGTGTTTTCTAGATATATGATCATGTCATCTGTTAAGAGTGAAAGTTTGATCTCTTCTGACCCTATGTGGATACCCTTGATTACCTTTCCTTCCCTAATTGCAATGGCTAAAACTTCCATTACAATGTTAAAGAGCAATGGAGACAATGGGTAACCTTGCCTAGTTCCTGATCTAAGTGGAAATGATTTCAATTTAACTCCATTCAATATGATATTGGCTGTGGATTTGCTGTAGATAGCCTCTATTAGTTTAAGAAATGTCCCTTTGGGGATCCCTATAAGACGAATATTGCTTTTCTTTGAATTATCCCAGAGCTCTCTGAGAGAGTGATCTGTTTTTGCCCTCCATTTCTCTTCCTCTTTGAGAGTTTGGGAGCGTTCGAAAGCTTTGTCTTCAGTGTCAGAAATCCTTTCTTCTGCTTGCTCCATTCTGTTACTGAGGGATTCTACTGTGTTTCTCAGATCTTTGAGGGCTGCAACTTCTTGTCTCAATGTGTCAAAATCTTTGGTCATTTGGTCTTTGAATTCATTGAATTCTTGAGACATCTTTTGGGTTACTGCTTGGAATTCAAATTCGATCTTATTTGCTATCTAGATTCTGAATTTGATTTCTGACATCTCAGCTATTTGTTTGTGCATGGGATCTTGTGCTGTGTCTGCCCCATTTTTCCTTGGGGGAGTTAATCTACTCTGAATATTCATATTGCCAGAGTATTTCCGTTGATTTTGCCTTATGATTGTTTTTCACCATTGCCTCTGGCTGTCCTCAGAGTTGGGGAGGTGTCTCTCCAAGATTAGACCCCAGCGGGATCACTCTTTTTGTTGCTGGATCTTTGTAGGGAGTGACCCTGTGTAGCTCCTTTGGGGCTGCCTTGGCCAGGGAGTTCTGGTTGTGGGTGCAGCTCCAGAGTATGACACACCCAGATCCAGCAACAGGGCGTGGGGTGGTGCACATGGTTCTGGGAGTGCCTGGCACCCAGTGACTTTGTCACAGAGGGCCCAAGGCTCCAGCAGTCTCTGGCCAGGGGAAGGGCTCCGTGTAGAGGCAGGGAACGCTCCAGAGGGCACAGAGCTACCAGAGTCCCTAGCCAGAGGAGCTGGCTGGTGTGGACACAGGGAGGGTACAGGAGGGAGGTCGTGGGGTTGTGCAGCTCCTGGAGTTCCTGGTCAGGGTGTGTGGAGGCCCGGCAGGCAGGCAAGGGTCGCGGGTCATGGCACAGCTCTTACTAGGGTTCAGGTGGGTGCTGATCGCGGGTCCCGGCACCAGTGGTATGGAAGTCCAGGCAGGCGCCGGTCACTGGTCGCAGGGCAGCTCTTACTGGGGTCCGGGTGGGTGCCGATCACGTGTCGTGGTGTAGCTCTTACAGGTGCCCAGGAAGGGCTACATAATTTTTTTATTGTTGGGGAGTCATTGAGGCACATTTTGATTTTTTGTGAAATGTTTTCAGTTACCTATTGCATTATATAAGCTAATGTGCCCATGCATAAAACACATATCCATATATAAGACATATATACATAAACTCAGATGTGTATGTGCCCATATGTACTAACAACTTGTTGCTATTGAGATTACCCAGCACCAGCCCAAGAGAATTAGAACTGGCTCTAAAACAGAGAGAGAATGCTTGTCTGCCAGGCCATGTTCATAGGCAACGTGAGCACAAAGACTGCCCTCCAGGGCTTTAGAAAAAAATCTGGCCAGTTCCCTGGAGAGGCAGTAAATCAGGTCTTACATAGCTTGATTTGCATGAGGGTGAGGTGATTTGGAAGGACATCTTTCTTACTTCTGAATAGTCTCAGGGCTGCAAAGTTATTTCTTCTTTCTTTTAAAACCCATTCTCTCCTTAACTGTCTAGTTGTGTGCTTCTTTTCAAAAGTGTACACTTGGTAACACTCCACTTTAGAATGATAAATGACGGGTTGAGGCCTTCCATACTTGAAGTCTGAGTTGAAGCAGTGGATAAAGGCTAGCTCAGAGCTGTGCATGTGCTTTTGTCATCATTGGTTGTTTGCTTCTCCTGATCTTTATGTCCCTGAGATGGCTGATGTGGCAATTGTGACAACCACTCAGCTGTCCACTCAACAGTTGATGCAGTCATTTTCTTGAAGGTCAGTAATGATGCCCTCATCACTAGGTCTGATGCCTTTATTCTTAATCTTCGTCCTCCTGGGAATTTCAGTTTCTCTAGAAGGAGAAAACTGTCAACACCATTGTTGTGGGAATGATGGATAGTACGAGGGAAGACAAATCTCTACAGGGCAGCAAGCTGAGCTCTCAACATTATAGGGCCAACATTGAGGACACCAGACTATGTCCCAAGGTGGAAAAAGAAGAGCGTGAGAAGCGTCCTTTTTAAGATATGACACCCAGTAAAGGGAATGTAAATCCCAAAGAGTTGGGCTGGGGATAGAGTGGTTCAATATTCCTGACTCTTGTTAAGATTGATGTAGACTAGAGCATTACTGTCCAGAAGAAAAATATAATGTGAGCCATGGATGTGAGCTGTATATATAATTTTACATTTTCTAGTAGCCACATTAAAAAAAACCAGGTGAGATTGATTTTAATAACAAGTTTTGTTAACAATATATTAAATATTATCATTTTGACATGTCATCAATAAAACATTATCCATGAGATCTTTTGTGTTCTTTTTCTCATACTCTTTGAGTTCATATGAGGAAAAGATAAAGTTTTTTTTTTATTAAATCATAGCTGTGTACATTAATGCGATCATGGGGTACAATATGCTGGTTTTATATATAATTTGAAATATTTTCATCAAACTGGTTAATGTAGCCTTCCTGGCATTTTCTTACTTATTATGTTAAGACATTTATATTCTACATTTAGTAAGTTTCACATGTACCCTTCTGAGATGAATCATCGGTGTGGTCCCACCAGTTACCCTCCCACCACCCATCCTCTCCCCTCCAATTCCTTTCCCCTTTCCCCATATTCTTAGGTTGTAATTGGGTTATGGCTTTCATATGAAAGCTATAAATTAGTTTCATAGTAGGGCTGAGTACACTGGATGCTTTTTCTTCCATTCTTGAGATACTTTGCTAAGAAGAATAGGTTCCAGCTCCATCCCGGTAAACATGAAACAGGTGAAGTATCCATCTTTCTTTAAGGCTGCATAATATTCCATGGTGTACAGATATCACAATTTATTAATCCATTCATGGGTCAATGGGCATTTGGGCTTCTTCCATGATTTAGCAATTATGAATTGGGCTGCAATAAACATTCTGGTACAAATATCTTTGTTGTAATGTGATTTTTGGTCTTCTTGGCATATACCTACTAGAGGAATTGTAGGATTGAATGGCAGGTCTATTTTAGATCTCTAAGTGTTCTCCAAACATTTTTCAAAAGGAACGTATTAATTTGCATTCCCACCAGCAGTGTAGAAGTGTTCCCTTTTTTCCACATCCAACGTCTCTGGTTTTGGGATTTTGTGATATTGGCAATTCTTACTGCAGTTAGATGATATCTCAAAGTAATTTTGATTTGAATTTCTCTGATGATTAAGGATGATGAGCACTTTTTCATATGTCTGTAGGCTGTGTGCCTGTCTTCTTCAGAGAAGTTTCTCTTCAAGTCCCTTACCCCACCTGAGATGGGATCACTTGTTCTTTTCTTGCTAATACATTTGAGTTCTCTGTGGATTCTGGTTGTTAAGTCTTTGTTAGAGACATAACCTGCAAATATCTTCTCCCATTCTGAGGGCTGTATGCTTGCTTTACTTACTGTGTTCTTGGCTGTGCAGAAGCATTTTAGTTTGATGAGGTCTCAGTAGTGTATTTTTGATGCTGCCTCAATTGCTTGGAGGGTCTTCCTCCTAAAATATTTTCCCAGGCCTATTTCTTCAAGTGTTTTCCCTGCACTTTTTTCTAGTATTTTTATCATTTCATGTCTTAACTTTAAATCTTTAATCCAGTGAGAGTCTATCTTAGTTAATGGTGAAAGGTGTGGGTCCAGTTTCAGTCTTCTAAGGTCGCCAGCAAGTTCATCCAGCACCATTTGTTAAATAGGGAATCTTTTCTCCACTGAGTGTTTTTAATTGGCTTGTCAAAGATCAAATAACGGTAAGTAGCTGGGTTCATCTCTTGATTCTCTATTCTGTTCCAGACATCTACTTCTGTTTTTGTGCCAGTACCATGCTGTTTTGATCACTATCGATTTATAGTGCAGTCTGAGGTCTGTAGCATGATTCCTCCTGCTTTGTTTTTATTTCTGAGTAATGTCTTGGCTATTTGGTTTTTTTTCTGATTCCATATAAAACGAAGTATTGTTTTTTCAAGATCTTTAAAGTATGACAGTGGAGCTTTAATAGGGATTGCATTAAAATTGTATATTGCTGGAGCAAGATATCTGGCTAGACAACCAGGGCAAGGAATGGTGACGTCTGTTGGAAGTGGGGCAAAGGGCTGAGCTTAGCAGCTGACTGCCATTTCTCCTCTATTTGGGAAGAGTGTAAGGGCAAGAGATATGGATATGTATATCCAGTTTTCCCAGCACAATTTATTGAAGAGATTGTTCTTCTAAACGGTACATTGTTGGCGAGTTTGTCAAGGATAAGTTTACTACTGAAATTTAGCAAGTAACCTGGTGGATTAGAGCTGCACCAAGACAGAAGGTTGAAGAATGCACATCAACCCCGCTGAGGTGAGCTGCGACCCCAAGGATGCAAACAAAAGGTACAAAATCTATCACCAACAAAAGGTACAAAATCTATCACCAAGTGGATGGGAGTCCCCTCTCCCATGAGAATGGCTCAGAGTGACCCACAAACAAACAAGCAGGGTTCAAAGGTCCTCCCACTACACTCCATGGAAGAGACCCTCTAAAAACTGGACCTACCTCCCCTACTAGGGTGCCACGGCATTCTCCTGCCAGGCATAAAACTGTATAAAACTGTATATATTCTCTACCTGCAACTCTGAGCTCCTAGCATTCCCCTCCACTCTCACTCTGAGGTCTGGAGGCCTGTCCCCCAGGACTCCAGATTCTTGGGTGATTTCTCAAGGGGTGTGGACAGGGCCTAAACTGCAGCTGGTCAGTGCTGACTCTGTGGCACAGGAGTAAGAAGAGGATGGTCGACTGAGAGGGACCCACACCGGAGTGGTGGTGCCCGGAGGCACAGAGCAGCAGCCGTCTTTTGGCAACAATAGGGCTCATGCCCAGATATTCTGAAGCCACACCCCCTGTCTCCCTGGGCAAGCAGAGGATACTGGACATCTACACAGGTGGCAACCACCATGGAACAGATCTGGGATGGAAACACAGGCCCCCATGAGTAAAAGGTTTTACCTGAGGTGGTACTGGGCTGGGTGGAACGTGGAGACTAGAAACGCATGCGCAAAGCTGGGAAGTTCCCAGGGAGGGGGCTGACCCAGAGGACCTGAGCCAAAGACACACCCGGCCATCAGGGGATCGTCAGTCTATAGACAAAGGAAGACAGGAGGCTAGAATTGACAGCTAACTGAATACAAACCTGCAGGGGCAAAGACAGCCTTAGGCGCAGGCTCTGGGAACTCAAAACAGTTTCTCTTCTGGGGAATTTAGCAGGGACAGAAACAAATTCCCACAAAGTTGTTCAGTTCTGTTCTGTCAGTAACATTAATCAGGGGCGGGGCTGGAACTGAGTGAACACCCCCCAGCCTCCATCAAGCACCCAAGGTTATCAGGCCTCACCTCCCCCTGCTAGGTAGAGGCAGAGTGCAGCGGCCTGGCTGAGCAGAAATAGATTTCTTTGTGATTCAGGCAGGTGCAAACCCTTGGAGTATCTGTTCACTGGAGGCAACTGGGTCACAGCCCTGCAGGGCTATCAGTGACTGGGTATGACAGAGGTGCAAGGTGGGTAAGGAGGCATCAGCCTTCCCAGACTGATCTATTTGCTGGGTGGGTCCTCCTTACTCTATGGAGCACTGGAGCAAGCCATATCTGAGTAGTCACCAGACCCCTGTGATCCAGTTGCCAGACATGTTAAACTCTACCACCTGAGACAAGTGCTGACTGAGACAATTGATTTGGACCTTCTGAACTGAGCCAATCACCCAAGGACTATTCAGGTGGTGCCCTGGGTGTGTGGTTGTAGGAAGGCTTGATTTTTCTTTTCCAATTGTTGCCTGGGGGGGGGGGTATGACTTAATTCCTGGTATTTTTTCCATAGTTGAGACTTTAACCCAGAGTAACTGTTTTACTAGGGTTGAACAGAGACCAGCTGAAAACAAGACAGAACCACTTAGCCCCACCACATCAAACAGGTCCCCAGTTTCTCAGGCCATAGCACTGTACAGGTCCTCAACAAAGCTCCAAGGGAAAAATCAAATGGTGTAAAACAATCATGGGATGGAATCAGTGGAAAAACTCCGGTAACATGAATAAGCAGACTAGATCAACCCCACAAAGGAAAGGTATGGCAGATGTAACTGAAGATCCCATTCATAAATAGCTGGCCGAAATGTCAGAAATCGAATTCAGAATTTGGATTGCAAACAAGATTAATAGAATGGAGGAAAATTTGGAATTACCCTGTTTCCCCCAAAGTAAGACAGTGTCTTATTTTAAGGTGTGCTCCCAAAGATGCGCTAGGTCTTATTTTCAGGGGACATCTTAGCTTTCTTTTAAGTAGGTCTTATTTTCAGAGGATGTCTTATTTTCGGGGAAACAGGGTAGAAATTCGAGGAGCAATTCAAAAGTCAGAATTAGAAATTCGAGGAGAAATTCAAAAGTTCTGTCAACAGTTTAACGAATTTAAAGACAAAACCACCAAAGATTTTGACACACTGAAGCAAGAATTCGCAGCCCTCAAAGATCTGAAAAGCACAGTAGAATCCCTTAGTAAGAGGGTGGAGCGAGCACAAGAAAGGATTTCTGACATTGAAGACAATGCCTTTGAATGCTCCCAAACTCTCAAAGAGGAAGAGAAATGGAGAGCAAAAATGGATCATTCTCTCAGAGACCTCTGGGATAATTCGAAGAATGCTAATATCCGCCTCACTGAAATCCCTCAATGTGATGAGGTGGCCTCGCAAGGCACAGAGGCCCTTCTCCATGAAATTATGAAAGAGAATTTTCCAGACATGCCAAGAGATTCCGAAATTCAGATAGCAGACAGTTTCAGAACTCCGGCACGACTCAATCCCAATAAGACATCCCCCAGACATATCATAATTAACTTCACTAAAGTTAATATGAAGGAGAAAATTCTCAAAGCAGCCAGACATAGAAATCCATTACCAACAAAGGGAAGAATATTAGAATGACTGCAGATCTCTCTGCTGAAACTTTTCAAGCCAGAAGAGGGTGGTCACCTACTTTTAATCTCCTAAAGCAAAATAACTTTCAACCCCGGATCTTGTATCCAGCTAAACTGAGTTTCATTTATGATGGAGAAATTAAATACTTTAATGACATTCATATGTTGAAGAAATTTGCCATAACCAAACCAGCTCTTCAGGATATTCTCAGACCTATCCTCCATAATGACCAACCCAATCTTATACCACAAAAGTAAACTCACTCAGAAACTTTTGATCAAACTCCAACTTCCACAGTGGCAAAAGGATTAAAAATGTCCACTGAACTTTCGAAAAACCTGACACCCAAAATTTTACCAGACTTATCAATATTCTCCATTAATGTGAATGGCTTAAACTGTCCTCTAAAGAGGCACAGGTTAGCTGACTGGATGCAAAAACTCAGGCCAGATATTTGTGCATACAAGAGTCACATCTTACCTTAAAAGACAAATATAGACTCAGGGTGCAAGGATGGTCATTCATATTTCAGGCAAATGGTAATAAGAAAAAAGCAGGTGTTGCAATTTTATTTGCAGATACAATAGGATTTAAACCAAGAAAAGTAAGGAAGGATAAGAATGGTCACTTCATATTTGTTATGGGTAGTGCTCAATATGATGAGATTTCAATTATTAATATCTATGCACCCAGCCAGAATGCACCTCAATTTATAAGAGAAACTCTAACAGACATGAGCAACTCAATTTCCTCCAGCTCCATAATAGTTGGAGATTTCAGCACTCCTTTGGCAGTGTTGGATAGATCCTCCAATAAGAAGCTGAGCAAAGAAATTTTAGATTTAAACGTAACCATCTGACATTTGGATTTAGCAGAAATCTAAAGAACATTTCATCCCAACAAAACTGAATACACATACTTCTCATCAGCACACGGAACATACGCAAAAATTGATCACATCTTAGATCACAAGTCTAACCTCAGTAAATTTAAAGGAAAAGAAATTATTCCTTGCATCTTCTCGGACCACCCTGGAATAAAAGTTGAGCTTAGTAACAACAGGAATCTGCATACTCATACAAAAACATGGAAGTTAAATAACCTTATGCTGAATGATAGCTGGGTCAGAGATGAGATTAAGAAGGAAGTTGCCAAATTTTTGGAACAAAAAGACAATGAAGACATGAATTATCAGAACCTCTGGGATACCGCAAAGGCAGTTTTAAGAGGGAAATTTATAGCACTGTAAGCCTTCCTCAAGAGAACAGAAAGAGAGGAAGTTAACAACTTAATGGTACATCTCAAGCAACTGGAAAAGGAAGAACATTCCAACCCCAAACACAATAGAAGAAAAGAAGTAACCAAAATTAGAGCAGAATTAAATGAAATTGAAAACAAAAGAATTATACAACAGATCAATAAATCAAAAAGTTGGTTTTTTGAAAAGGTCAATAAAATAGATAAACCTTTGGCTAACCTAACCAGGAAAAAAAATACTAAAATCTCTAATCTCATCAATAAGAAACGACAAAGATGAAATAATAGACTCCTCAGAAATTCAAAAAATCCTTAATGAATATTCAAGAAATTTTATTCTCAGAAATAGGAAAATCTGAAGGAATTTGACCAATACTTGGAAGCACGTCACCTTCCAGGACTTAGCCAGAATCAAGTGGAAATGTTGAAAAGGCCCATATCAAGTTCTGAAATAGCATCAACCATACAAAATCTCCCTAAAAAGAAAAGCCTGGGACCAGCTGGCTTCACGTCAGAATACTACCAAACGTTTAAAGAGGAATTAGTACCTATATTACTCAACCTGTTCCAAAATGTAGAAAAAGAAGGAAAACTACCCAACATGTTCTATGAAGCAAACATCACCCTCATCCCCAAACCAGGAAAAGACCCAACAAGTAAAGAAAATTATAGACCAATATCACTAATGAATATAGATGCAAAAATATTCAACAAGATCCTAACAATCAGAATCCAGCAACACATCAAACAAATTACACATCATGACCAAATCGGTTTTATCCCAGGGTCTCAAGGCTGGTTCAGTATACGTAAATCTGTAAGTATAATTCATCTTATAAACAAATTAAAAAAAAAGACCATATCATTCTCTCAATTGATGCAGAAAAAGCTTTTGATAATATCCAGCATCCTTCATGATCAGAACTCTTGAGGAAATTGGTATAGAAGGGATATTTCTTAAAGTGATAGAGGCCATCTACAGCAAACCCACAGCCAATATTTTATTGAATGGAGTTAAATTGAAATCATTTCCACTCAGATCAGGAACCAGACAAGGCTGCCCATTGTCTCCACTGCTCTTTAACATTGTAATGGAAGTTTTAGCCACCACCATTAGGGAAGAAAAGGTGATCAAGGGTATCAATATAGGGTCAGAAGAGTTCAAACTTTCACTCTTTGCAGATGATATGATTGTATATCTGAAAAACACCAGGGATTCTACTACAAAACTCTTAGAAGTGATCAAGGAATACAGGAACATCTCAGGTTACAAAATCAACACTCATAAATCGGTAGCCTCTGTATATACCAACAGTAGTCAAGCTGAAAAAACAGTTAATGACTCTATTCCATTCACAGTAGTGCCAAAGAAGATGAAACATTTGGGAGTTTATCTAACAAAGGATTTGAAAGATCTCTATAAAGAGAACTATGAAACTCTAAGAAAAGAAATAGCTGAAAATGTTAACAAATGGAAAAACATACTATGCTCATGGCTGGGAAGAATCAATATTGTTAAAATGTCCATACTACCCAAAGCAATATACAATTTTAATGCAATCCCTATTAAAGCTCCACTGTCATACTTTAAAGATCTTGAAAAAATAATACTTCATTTTATATGGAATCAGAAAAAAACCTCGAATAGCCAAGACATTACTCAGAAATAAAAACAAAGCAGGAGGAATCATGCTACCAGACCTCAGACTATACTATAAATCGATAGTGATCAAAACAGCATGGTACTGGCACAAAAACAGAGAAGTAGATGTCTGGAACAGAACAGAGAGCCAAGAGATGAATCCAGCTACTTACGATTATTTGATCTTTTGACAAGCCAATTAAAACGTTCAGTGGGGAAAATATTCCCTATTTAACAAATGGTGCTGGGTGAACTGGCTGGCAACCTGTAGAAGACTGAAACTGGACCCACACCTTTCACTATTAACTAAGGTAGACTCTCACTGGATTAAAGATTTAAACTTAAGACATGAAACTATAAAAATACTAGAAGAGAGTGCAGGGAAAACACTTGAATAAATTGGTCTGGGTGAGTAGTTTATGAGGAGGACACACATGGCAATTGAAGCAGCTTCAAAAATACACTACTGGGACTTGATCAAACTAAAAAGCTTCTGCACAGCCAAGAACACTGTAAGTAAAGCAAGCAAACAGCCCTCAGAATGGGAGAAGATATTTGCAGGTTATGTTTCCGACAAAGGGTTAATAACCAGAATTCACATAGAACTCAAACGTATAAGCAAGAAAAGAACAAGGGATCCCTTCGCAGGCTGGGCAAGGGACTTGAAGAGAAACTTCTCTGAAGAAGACAGGTGCATGGCCTACAGACATATGAAAAAATGCTCGTCATCTTTAATCATCAGAGAAATGCAAATGAAAACTACTTTGAGATATCATCTAACTCCAGTAATATTAGCCCATATCACAAAATCCCAAGACCAGGCATGTTGGCGTGGTTGTGGAGAAAAGGGAACATTCTGCACTGCTGGTTGGAATGCAAATTAATACATTCCTTTTGGAAAGATGTTTGGAGAACACTGAGATCTTAAAATAGATCTGCCATTCAATCCTATAATTCCTCTACTAGGTATATACCCAGAAGACCAAAAATCACATCATAACAAAGATATTTGTACCAGAATGTTTATTGCAGCCCAATTCATAATTGCTAAGTCATGGAAAAAACCCAGGTGCCCATCAATCCATGAATGGATTAAAAAATTGTGGTATATGTACACCATGGAATATTATGCAGTCTTAAATAAAGATGGAGACTTTACCTCTTTCATGTTTACATGGATAGAGCTGAAACATATTTTTCTTAGTAAAGTATCTCAAGATTGGAATAAAAAGTATCTAATGTACTATGAAACTAATGTATGGCTTTCACATGAAAGCTATAACCCAGTTATAACCTAAGAATAGCGGGAAGGGGGAAAAGCAAAAGGAGGGGAGGGAGAGGGAGGGGTCGGAGGGAGGGTGATTGGTGGGATTACACCTGCGGTGCATCTTACAAGGGTATATGTGAAACTTAGTAAATGTAGAATGTAAATGTCTTAACACAATAACTAAGAAAATGCCAGGAAGGCTATGTTAAAAAAAAAAAAAATTCTATATTGCTTTGGGTAGTATGGGCATTTTAGCAATGTTGATTCTTCCCAGCCATGAGCATGGTATGTTTTTCCATTTGTTAACATCTTCAGCTATGGCTTTTCTTAGAGTTTCATAGTTCTCTTTATAAAAACAAGGACCATATGATTCTCTCAATTGATGCAGAAAAAGTTTTTGATAATATCTAGCATCCCTTCATGATAAAAATACTTAAGATAATTGGTATAGAAGGGATATTTCTCAAACTAATAGAGGCCATCTATAGCAAGCCCACAGCCAATGTCGTATTGAATGGAGTTAAATTTGAATCATTTCCACTCAGATCAGGAACCAGGCAATGTTGCCCATTGTCTCCACTGCTCTTTAACATTGTAATGGAAGTTTTAGCCATCGCAATTAGGGAAGAAAAGGCGATCAAGCGTATCCATATAGGGTTGAAAGAGATCAAACTTTCACTCTTTGCAGATGATTTGATTATATATCTGGAAAGTGATTCTACCACAAAACTCTTCGAAATGATTAAGGAATACAGCAGCGTCTCAGGTTATAAAATCAACACTCATAAATCGGTAGCCTTTATATATACCAACAATAGTCAAGCTAAAAAAATAGTCAAGGACTCTATTCCATTCACAGTAGTGCCAAAGAAGATGAAATATTTGGGAGTTTATCTAACAAAGGACATGGAAGATTTCTATAAAGACGTTTTTTAAAGTATGGATCAGGCTGGGTGTGGTGGCTCATGCCTGTAATTCTAGCACTTTGACACTGAGGCAGGTGGATTGCTTGAGCTCAGGAGTTCAAGACTAGCCTGAGCGAGAGTGATACCCTGTCTTTGCTAAAAATAGAAAAAGTAGCCTCATGTAGTGGTGGGTGATTGTAGTCCCAGCTACTCTGGAGGGTGAGACAAGAAGATTGCTCAAGTCCAACAGTTTAAGGTTACTGTGAGCTATGATGCTACAGCACTCTACCCAGGGCAATAGAGTCTATCTTGAAAAAAAAAGTATGGACCATCTGATTGAAATTCCTCATAGTATTTCTTGCATAAATTTAACCCATATTGCATGGTACATGTTAAATATACTTGAGAGACAACCCAATTATAGATTCTTTTACATTTTAACTGTTTTCTCCCAAATGTTTATAGTTGTCTTTTAAATTGTCAGCAGAAAATTTCAGTACCTTGTATTTAAGGAATCCTTTCAAATTGTTCAACTCAATTTGCATGTAAACAAAAACTCTTATTGTTTTTCACCATCCTACTGGTTTATGGACTATTTAATTAAATGATGCGTTACAATAGCAAATACAACTAGCTTACATAGGTTTGGCAAGGTACACAGCTGGCTCTTGGTAAGCATACAGCTCATCTGGCAGGAGTGAACGTGAGCAGGTATGCTAGGAGTAGCCCACCCGCCCTGAGCATTCAGCATGTGTTACAATATGTCATCCACAGGGAATGGAAGGCACTGCTTAATTGTGTGAGGCACTGGGTAACAGTTTTTAGTGATTATTCTGTTGATTCCTTTTGGTCCACCTGGCTCTTGGCCTGAACCTCTCCCTAGAATTCTTTCCTTTTCATCTCTTGCCTCTTGCTGTTGAAAATCTTTGGTAGGAAGAATAATGGCCCCCAAAGATGTCCACATGCTAATCTGTGAAACTTCTGCCTGTGTTACTCTACATGACAAAAAGAACTTCACAAATATTAAGCTAAAAATCTTGAGATGAAACAATTTTTCTATTTAGAAAAATGGGCAAAGATAATTTTCTCTGACTTAGTCTAATCACATGGGTTCTTAAAAGCAGAGAACCTTTCCTGGATGTGGTCAGAGGGGACTTGTGTCTTGGGAACAAAGGCATAAATGGATGCACAATTTTGCTGTCTTTGAATATGGAGAAAAAAGACCATGAGCTAGAAAATGGGCAGCCTCTAGAAGATGGAAAAGGTAAGGAAATGGATTTTCCACTAGAGCCTCCAGAGAGAAATACAGTTCTGCTGACACCTTGATTTTACCCATTGAGACACATATGGGGCTTCTAACTTACAGAACTTTAAGATAATAAATAATACATTTTTGTGATTTTAAGCCACAAAGTATGTGGTAATTTGTTAATAGAAATAGCAATCTAACAAAAAAAAATCTATACAACCTTGCAGGCTTAACCTTCACTCTATATAACCTTCCAGGTTAATTTTTAATTAACCTTAATTAAAAATCCTCTGCAAAAGTTTTCTTGGTTCCTCTGATTTGGTGTACACTTTCCCACTTTTGGACTTGTATCCTTTTTGTTGTACTTACCTTAATTTTCCTTATACTGCAGTGTCCATGAAGTACACATGCAATTTAAAATAGCATGCAATTTAAAATTGCACACAAACTTTATGGGCACCCTTAGAGTGGTTGGCGCCCTTTGCTGAACCCTCTCTTATACTACAGTCTCTTGTGCATATTTTCATACTACATTAATCAGACAATCTCTAGATTTTGCACTCAGATTAACATAAACTTGCACTGTGCAATAGCATCGTCATTAGGCACATATGGCTATTTAAATGTAAATGTAAATTAATTGAAATTATATAATTAAAAATTCAGTTTCTTATTCTTTCCACTACATTCTGGGAGTTTAATAGACACATACAACTATCTGCAACACAGATATAAAACATTCCTATCATCTTGGAAAGTTCTATCGGATATCATTCTAGGTGGCCAGGTTTTGGATACTTGGACAATATTTTCTTGGCTCTTCCACAGGTATGTTCATTGAGATATGTCATGAGAGCTACTGGTGTGTGTGTGTGTGTGTTTTCTGTTTAGAAGCAAGCTTTTCAAATGTGCTTTGCTGTGAGAACTCATTTGTATCAATTTGGGTCCTGGGAGGAAAGCAAATCCACACCATGCAATCAAAGGAGAGTCTTTAATGATGACGTGCTGTGTGTAGAGTTAAGAGAACCAACAAAAAGTGCTGAGGCAGCCAGAGTTTAGCAAAGTGGGAAGCTATGACCATTTAGGGTTGAAGGGTTACTGGAGTTGTGGGAAGTGACACCCAACATAGCTGTGGTCTTGAGGAATGCAGCCGCTAACAGAAATGTGGCCCAAAGCAGAGAGGAAGCAAGGAAAGAATTCTCTAGGCTCTCTCAACTCCTGACCTTCAGTCTCCAGCCAAACCCAAACCTAACCTGGAGCCAACAAGCAAGGGAGCCTGGGAAAGTCAGTCTGTGGTACAAGCCACCTGTGGCCCAGAGCAGAGAGAAAGGCAGAGGGAAAAATCGGGTGGGGGAACAAATGGAAACTGACCAGCACCATGTTTCAGGGCATAGTACCACATTTCTTAATCCCGTTTTCAGTTTTGTTTTGCTTTTTTAGAGGTAAGGGATGTTTATTTTAGAAATGAGTGATGAGGGCGGTGCCTGTGGCTCAAGGAGTAGGGCGCTGGTCCCATATGCCGGAGGTGGTGGGTTCAAACCCAGCCCCGGCCAAAAACCACAAAAAAAAAAAGGAAAAGAAATGAGTGATGAAAGTTATCCAAAGGGATAACTGCATCTCCACATTGTGAATAATAAAAATAATGGTTCTCTTTTGCTGTGGCATCCTGGAAGATGAGATTGAACAGTCCACACCTGTGAGAGGGCATCTGCGCTGCGTACCTGTGCTTGTTTTTTCCCCTGATTTACATACTTCTCATTCTAATTTGTGTTTTACTTTTTCCTATTGTTTTATTTTTAACTTATTTTATTTTATTTTATTGTAAGCATGGTTTGGTGCTTACATTGGGAAATGAAGCAAAAATAAAATAGAAAAATAGATAAATGCCTGTGTTTTTAATCCTCAGAATCAGTGTGACTTATTTGGTTAAATGCAGACAAATTCAGCCAGGCAGATAAATAATTTATGTGGTAATTTCCATTTCTACCAATAGCTAACATTGAACACTCTGTTCAATACATACATATTTCTATTGCCTGATATGATTGGGTAGCTTCTATCTTTCTATATCCTCAGAGGAGATAATAAAGGGAACTTAAACTGAAACTGATGCTGGAAGTGAAGTTACAACTGTATGAGTCACAAATTCAAAACAGGAGTTCTTCCATTATGTCTGTGGGACATGGTGAGAATTAGGGACATTTATGATAGACATAGTAAGAGTCTGGGGATTTTCATGACAGCATTTTACAGAACTATGCAAGACGAATAACACCCACCTAAAGCAAATGTAGGATAGGAGGCTAACAATATAATAATTTTAACTATTTCCACATTCATTTTTTTCCCTTAGTGAATTACTATCCTTAAGTCATAGATTCTTAGATATGAAGATGAGAAAAGAAAGTAGAAAAAGAATTCAAGTTTGGAGAAGTCCTCATTGGTTTTTATGTACAAGTTATTAAAGTTTCATGCCTTCAGTAATTTTTATGTAAGCCACTTTGCTGTTTTAAAACAAAGCAATGAAAATAGAGTATTCTAAGAATAAAATGAATATTCATTCCCCTCCTTCTCATCTTTTCACTCTTATGTTTTCTGCAGATTCATTTTAAATTTCTTTCAATCTTCACAATTTCTTCTTAATCTTCAGAACTTAATGAAAATGATCAAATCCAGAAACTTAGAAAAATTATCAAAATCTCCCTTTAGTCATTTTTCTTTTTGGCAACATGTTTTCACTTCCACTTTTCCAAGTTTCTTACTGGTCATATATTATAAATAGGTTAACATTTTGGTTATTTATATTCCTTTCCATCTGGTCATAATTCTTTCTTTTTTGA
This sequence comes from Nycticebus coucang, assembly GCF_027406575.1. Classification (NCBI taxonomy): domain Eukaryota; kingdom Metazoa; phylum Chordata; class Mammalia; order Primates; family Lorisidae; genus Nycticebus; species Nycticebus coucang. The sequence continues at coordinate 38,233,956 of NC_069781.1, forward strand.
AGAAATTAAGGGTAAATTATACTTGATATTTTTAATGGCAACAAAAATCCTATAATTCTGTAATAATTCAGGTCTTTTGGGAGCTCCTCAATGGACCATTAGGAATTGTAACTCAGATTTCTAAATAAAACATTTGTAACACCATTAATCTAGACATAAAATATATTTGTTTTTAGTTACGAATATATATTTCTTTGAAGAAATATATACTTATGTATATGCAAATCCTCTGCGAAGATTTTCTTGGAAAATAGAACTAGACAAATGAAACATTCTTTGCAGGTTATGAATTTACTTTTGTTTGCAAATATGAAATATTTTATGCATAACATCCTTTATAATATATTTGATGTATTCAATGTAAGTTTTAAAATTATATAATAATTTCTAACATAATAATTAAATTTATCTTTACATGTTCTCAATTTTGCTCTAAATGGAATTTCCAGCTGTTGGATTCTAAAAAAGAGGGTATTTCTTGGTTTTAGCCTGTTTATAGGAAGGCTTAAAAAATTAAGGAGAGTGAAAATCATCCACTTTCGAGTACAGCACAATAAATTGTTTGCTAGAAGTGGTGACCTCCACAGTGTCAAAGAAAGAATATCTCTATCTTCAGTATAGAACTGTAAAGAGAAGAAGAAAAATGTTCTGAAATTTTGAACTTTGTCCAATTAATTTTTTTTCCTCAGTCAACATTATTGGTAATATCTACTTCAAATGCTACTATTTATTACCTTCATAGATTTCTATAAAGTTTTATTTTCCTTGAATTGTAATGATTTCCCATGAATTTCTAACAGAAGACATTTGGATTTAGTTCCCCATTCAGAACTGTATGAAATTGCTGATATTCAATGTTTTATTTTTTTAACTTACGAAAGTAGTTCAAATTAATGTCACCAAATATCTCTTATAAAGACTAGGAAGAAATAGTTTGTTTTGTAGGAGACTTACTTACCTTAGCCAAGAGGGATTTTAACTGAAAAATGGAGGGGAGTGTAAAAATGCTAATTGTAAGAGCAAGATGGATTCCAATGGGTGGGATCTTGAAGAAGCCACTGGGAGAGTGCTCAAAAATTTCCAGGAGAAAATCATAGGGTGGGTACTCAGTATTTCCATACAAATGCACAGAAAAGATATAACTAATATAGTAACCTTGAAAGATAATACATAGTGATTCTATAAACATAGATCCATATCCCTCTAGGTTGATACTATATTTGTAGGGTCTGAGAGAGCTATCAGGAATTGAAGCTAGTTAAACACTCTTAATACTGATGGAGGTCTCCCACTGGTTGACCTTGGCACTTTAAATAAGACATGTTGGGCAAATACATGATCATTGCATTTGTATTTCTCCTTCAGGTACATATGTATAGTATGAAACACCTGGCCAAACCTAATGCTAAGCAAAGATACTTTCTATCTGTGTCCCTCTCCTATATCAAAAAAGTATATGGGATTTGTTCTGCCATGTTTTTGGTGAACTTGTGTGTGTTTGTGTTTCAGAGAGAGGGCTCCAGTTAGAAGTATCATAGCCCTCTTCTAAGTCTTTCTTGGCTGCTAGATTAAGTCCCAGATTTTGCATTTGACCAGTTTATTCTCCTTTGGACCACATAGGTTGACTTTTGCTGTTTGAGCTTTGCACGGTCCAAAATATTTCCATGATAATGACATAAACCAAGGAAGATGTAGACCTTTAATCAGAATGTTGAGGACCACAATATAAAATAAAGATTAGGTCTCAGTAATGTCTCATAGGCCCATAGGCCTTCCTGAGGACTCCATCTGTCTTCTCACAGTACCACAGACACAGCCCAGCCATCCAGAGTGCAGTCATGAAGGGACACCAGCATGGTGCTGTGCTGTGCTGATTAAGTGATGTAGGATCTGTAGTAAGTGCAGAAAAGCCAGAAGATTTCTTTATGTGAGTTAGTTTTATATTTTCTTCAGGACTGGAGGGCTGTCATTCCAAATGACTTGAAATACAGTGGTCCCTCCCATTGTTCCAAACAAAAGGGGAAGACCTTTTGAAGAAGCTGTAGGCTGGCCTCACACAGCAGAAAAATGCTGCTAGCCACTCCCAGGGCAATATTCACTGGAGTCATAAGCAGCTGCAGAAAGGAAGAAGTAGTTAGGATTATCTATGAATAAAAGGTTTAAAGAACCAGACTTATTTTTTCTCAGACTTTATTTTTTTCCCCAGACTCCTTCTTCTTCACCTAATTATATTTTTGAATTGAGATTTATGGTTTTCCAGGTTACAGAAGACCATGTACAAAGGAAAAGGGCATCACTGCAGACATTCAAAATGCCAAATTGCTGTGTGTATGTGTGTGTGATATGTATGTATGTGCTAATATTTTAAACATGCCCTCTGAACTTTTATGGTAGTTAAAGTGGTTTCTTGTGATCACACCTTTCTTTTCTAGTACTTTCACACAGAAATACATATTGTGATGCTTTGCTAGAGCTGGTTACCTTTATTTGGTTTCTCTGTAGTTTAGCCAGTTCATATGATTAAAAGGGTCTACTTTCCATCTCCATTTCCTTACAGAAAGGCAGATCCCAATGTGTAGAAACTTGTATGGTCTTGTATAAACATGTTCAATGCCTTCCTCTAAACAAGTTGTCTGTTGTCTTGATTACCCTTCTTAATTAAAGAAGTTGAATTAGTGGCACATAGACCAGAGAAAAATCCTACTGGCTCACCCCTGCCTTGCTGCCTCTAGGGAAGGGTAACTTGGGCCCCCCTGTTTAACTGTGTTCATTTCAGTGGGGCTCTTCAGTATTTCCCAGGCAGGATCATGTTGTGAGAAATGGTCCATTTGTTGAGTGGAAAGGTAACTCTGTTTTCCTAGAAGCCGTGTCTATTTTTCTGAAGGTGATTTACTTTTATAAAGCCTCTTGATCCATATTTATTAATAAGTCAAGTTGCATTTTTAGATATTCACTGAATTTACCTAAGTTCAAGATATTAGCTGTTTATTATTAATTCTGTCCCCAAATAAGTGTTTCCCCCCTTTTGTGCCCACAGAATGGTAGGATGTGAAGAAAAGATTCGTTATCTTGATAAAAAGAATCCCATTCTATAATAAAGGACATATCAAAAAGGCAATTTAACCAATCAAACAAAATTACCATTGATTGATTATGATTCTTCCAGGGAAACATATTTGGTAGATGTAGTCTCTTGAAAATGACCTTAAGGAGGGTCTACGTGTCCCCAGCTGTTTAAGTGGGGCTTAGCTCTTGGCATGACTAGTAAAATGGGCTTTCCAGCACATGTATTTTGGGTACTTATTTTCTCCTATGTGTATCTAATCTGATTGCCAGACTCTTTCATAATGTCATTATTCTGTGTTTTTTTCTCTTGTGAGGATGCTGTTGGGTGAAACTTATAAGCACATTACTCAGCTTGGCAAGAATGGGGGAAAATGACCATTTTCTGACATTCTCTTTTTAAGGAGATTTGCTTATTTCCTTGTTTGATTGACTGCACTGACATTCCCCCTTATGTGTTGTTACACAGTCTAAGATCTGAGAAAGACGTCATCCTTTCTTAGGTGATATGCCATCCAAACATTCTCTTGGTATAGCTATGTAAATGAAACCTTACAAGCCCTGCCATGGTACCACTCTTGGTATAAGAGCAAACCTCCTACTCTTGTGCTTCCTTACCATGTTAACCATGCTCCCTCCCTTTTTTTGGTAGTAACTTCCCCCCTGGGACTAAAATTAAAATCTTTATATATCTTTCTCCTGGATCCAGGTTCAGCTGACTGATGATAGACATGAAAATTCTTGTGAGTTAGTGTAGAATTTCTGGTGAGTATGACTAGAAACCATTTTCTCTCCCTAGTGCAGATGCTATGTGTGCACCATCTTTCAGTGGCTCTAACTTGCCCTTGAACTCCCTCAGACACACTAGTCTGGTGGCCTCTGTCATTTGTCTCAAGGAGTTGGCCCTTTTGGCTCCTCTCCAAGTCCACAGGTCCACCTTCTTCTTACCTTCTCATGTCCAGCTGAACTGCTCTCTCATCCACAAAGCTTCTCATGAACTTCCTTTCTCCCTTATGAAAGTAACCTTTTCCTTTTAAAATACTTTCAAGAATATAGATTCTTGATCTATATTTCTCTCTAATTCCCCTGAGCATTTTATTCCTGTTCTCAAAGTGATTTTACTGCATAGTTTTCATCTTAGAAGGAACAGGCGGGAGGAGAGCAAGATGGCGCCCGAGTAACAGCTTCCTTGCATCTGGGCACCGTGAGTCTGGGGAGATAGGACTCCAGGCATCTCTGGCTGGTGGAATCTGCCTATCATCACCCCTGTGAGGATACAGGGAGTCAGCGAGAGACTTCTTGACCCGAAGAGGAGGACTAAAACAGTGGAAAACCAGCACGTGGTCGTGTGTGTTCAATCAGTCTAAACCCGCCCACAACTGTAAGTTTAGTAGCAGCGAGACTGCAAACTGGGAGGCCTTACCTATGAACTGTTTTGGTGTCTTTGGACTTGGCACTCAGTTGAACTGCCTTGGGGAGACCCTGAGCAGGAGTGTAGAGAACTCTGGCCATTGTCTAGGGCCACAGTCTGAGCCACTGAGCCAGACAAAGATAATAGTGTTTGGCTGTGGGCCACAGGGAGCCATTGTGAGTGATCTGCCCCGGCAAACTCCGCCCTCAGGGTCACAGAGCTAGAATCAGGTGGCAGCCGGTAACATAGCAACTGAGTAGCCTAAGGGTGGGTTCTGAGCCGCCTTGCAGACCTAACCCTCAGGGGCAGAGTGAGACCAGTTTTGGCACACTGAGTAAGTGGATAGCCACTTCAGCAGTGATTCCAGCGACAAGCACTTTCCTGGGGGAAGCTTCTGCTCAGCAAATTTACAAGTTCAAAGTGCCTTTTAAGTGGGCTGAGGAGAGATTTAAGGTGTCTACCTGCTGGGGTTTGAGAAATCAGCAGCCTACAGTCATATCAGAACTGTGATTAACATCTCATACCCCAGAAGACCACGTGTTGCCCAGACAATATTCAACAACATATACATACTGCTGTGGTTTTGGTTGTGTTTTTTTTTTTTTTGGTTTGGTTGTTTTTTTGTTTATTTTGATGTTGTTTTATTTTTTAATTTCAACCTTTTCTGTACAGATCTTTTTTCTTTCTCAATTTTTCTAGTTTAATTATAATTTCCCATTGCTGCTTTTTTGAATAACTAGAACTTCATTTTTGCTAGTGTTTCTACCGATATTATTTGGTTTTTCACCCAATTTTATCCCATAAAGTTTTCTGTCTCCTTGTTTTGGTTTGATTTATAGCATTTTTGTCTTTCCTCTCTACTTGGTGGAGGTGGGGTACTGTGTCTGATCAGGTTAGACAAGAGCTGCTGACCTCAAGGGAACCACCCAACTGGGCACCCACAGAAGGTGGGTTTTTTTTAAGGTTGTGTCAAAGTACCCTACTGTACACCTATATTGCTCTGTCTCCCTCTTTCTGTGCCTCTCTTCTTTTTGTCAATATTCCTTTTACCCACCCCCTCTCCTTTCTCTATTTTTGTTTTTCTTTTCACTCAGTCCTCCTTTCTTTCATCCCTTTCTTCCTCTTCAACCTTCTCACCCTTCTGGTCCTGTATCAAAAGGACTCATCGAACCCTTAGTCCACAGGCATGAGAACTTAAAGATCAAAAGGAAGTGAAAGGAAAATTAGGGCAAGGAAACAGATAAAAGAAATCACTCATGAGGAAGAATCAGCAGAAAACTCCAGGCAACATGAAGAACCAGTCCAGAACAACCCCGCCAAGGGACCATGAGGTAGCTACTGCAGAGGATTCCACCTATACAGAAATGTTAGGAATGACAGAAAGGGAATTTAGAATACACATGTTGAAAACAATGAAAGAAATGATGGAAACAATGAAGGAAACGGCTAATAAAGTGGAAAATAACAAAAAGGAAATCCAAAAACAGAATCAAATAAGAGATGAATGATATGAAGAATATAAAAAGGATATAGCAGAGCTGAAGGAACTGAAACAGTCAATTAGGGAACTTAAAGATGCAATGGAAAGTATCAGCAACAGGTTAGACCATGCAGAAGAAAGAATTTCAGAGGTAGAAGACAAAGTTCTTGAGATAACTCAGATAATAAAAGAGGCAGAAAAGAAGAGAGAGAAAGCAGAACGTTTACTGTCAGAATTATGGGACCTTATGAAGCGTTCCAACATACGAGTTATAGGAATTCCAGAAGGGGAAGAAGAATGCCCCCAGAGGAATGGAAGCCATACTAGGGAATATTATAAAAGAAAATTTCCCAAATATCACCAAAGATTCTGACACACTGCTTTCAGAGGGATATCGGACCCCAGGTCACCTCAACTCTAACCGAGCTTCTCCAAGACACATTGTGATGAACCTGTCCAAAGTCAAGACAAAAGAAAAGATTCTGCAAGCTGCCAGGAGTAAGTGCCAGTTGACCTACAGGGGCAAATCCATCAGAGTGACCGCACACTTCTCTAATGAAACTTTCCAAGCAAGAAGACAATGGTCATCTACCTTTAATCTACTTAAACAGAACAATTTCCAGCCAGAATTCTGTACCCTGCTAAGCTAAGCTTTAAAATTGATGGAGAAATCACATCATTTATGGATGTACAAACATTGAGAAAATTCACCACAACGAGACCAGCTCCACAGGAAATACCTCAACCTGTTCTGCACACTGACCACCACAATGGATCAGCAGCAAAGTAAGAACTCAGAAATTAAAGGACAGAACCTAACCTCCACACTGATGCAAAAGATAAAACTAAGCAATGGACTCTCACAAAATAAGATGAATACAACACTACCACACGTATCAATTATCTCAATAAATGTTAATGGCTTGAATTCCCCACTGAAGAGACATAGATTGGCTGACTGGATTAAAAAACACAAGCCATCCATTTGCTGTCTGCAAGAAACACACCTGGCTTCAAAAGACAAATTAAAGCTCCAAATCAAGGGTTGGAAGACAATTTTTCAGGCAAATGGAATTCAGAAGAAAAGAGGAGTTGCGATCTTATTTTCAGATACATGTGGATTTAAAGCAACTAAAGTGAAAAAAGACAAACATGGTCACTTTATCTTGGTCAAGGGAAAAATACAACAAGAAGATGTTTCAATTCTAAATATTTATGCACACAATTTAAATGCTCCCAGATTCTTGAAACAGAGCTTACTCAGTCTGAGCAATATGATATCTGATAATACCATCATAACAGGGGACTTAAACACTCCTCTTACAGAGCTGGACAGAACCTCTAAACAGAAATTAAACAAAGATATAAGAGATTTAAATGAGACCTTAGAACAGTTGTGCTTGATAGATGCATATAGAACACTCCACCCCAAAGATAAAGAATATACATTCTTCTCATCACCCCATGAAACATTCTCCAAAATTGATCATACCCTGGGTCATAAAACAAATATCAACAGAATCAAAAGAATTGAAATTTTCCCTTGTATCTTCTCAGACCATAAGGCACTAAAGGTGGAACTCAACTCTAACAAAAACGCTCGACCCCACGCAAAGGCATGGAAATTAAACAATCTTCTGTTGAATAACAGATGGGTGAAGGAAGAAATAAAACAGGAAATCATCAACTTCCTTGAGGATAACAACAATGAAGACACAAGCTACCAAAACCTGTGGGATACTGCAAAAGCAGTTTTGAGAGGAAGATTCTTCGTTTTAGATGCCTACATTCGAAAAACAGAAAGAGAGGTGCATCAACAATTTCACAAGCCATCTTATGGAATTGGAAAAAGAAGAACAATCTAAGCCTAAACTCAGGAGAAGAAAAGAAACATCCAAAATCAAATCAGAGATCAATGAAATTGAAAACAAAAGAACCATTCAGAAAATTAATGAAACAAGGAGTTGGTTTTTTGAAAAAATATATAAAATAGATAAACCATTGGCCAGACTAACGAGGAATAGAAAAGTAAAATCTCTAGTAACCTCAATCAGAAATGATAAAGGGGAAATAACAACTGATCCCACAGAGATACAAGAGATCATCTCTGAATACTACCATAAACTCTATGCCCAGAAATTTGACAATGTGAAGGAAATGGATCAATATTTGGACTCACACCCTCTCCCTACACTCAGCCAGGAAGAAATAGACCTCCTGAACAGACCAATTTCAAGCACTGAGATTAAAGAAACAATAAAAAAGCTTCCAACCCCAAAATGCCCTGGTCCAGATGGCTTCACACCAGAATTCTATCAAACCTTCAAGGAAGAGCTTATTCCTGTACTGCAGAAATTATTCCAAAAAATCAAGGAAGAAGGAATCTACCCCAGCACATTCTATGAAGCAAACATCACCCTGATACCAAAACCAGGAAAAGACCCAAACAAAAAGGAGAATTTCAGACCAATCTCACTCATGAATACAGATGCAAAAATTCTCAACAAAATCCTAGCCAATAGATTACAGCTTATCATCAAAAAAGTCATTCATCATGATCAAGTAGGCTTCATCCCAGGGATGCAAGGCTGGTTTAACATACGCAAGTCCATCAATGTTATCCACCATATTAACAGAGGCAAAAATAAAGATCACATGATCCTCTCAATAGATGCAGAAAAAGCATTTGATAAAATCCAGCATCCTTTTCTAATTAGAACATTGAAGAGTATAGGCATAGGTGGCACATTTCTAAAACTGATTGAAGCTATCTATGACAAACCCACAGCCAATATTTTACTGAATGGAGTAAAACTGAAAGCTTTTCCCCTTAGAACTGGAACCAGACAAGGTTGTCCTCTGTCACCTTTACTATTCAACATAGTGCTGGAAGTTCTAGCCAAAACAATTAGGTAAGACAAGGAAATAAAGGGAATCCAAATGGGAGCAGAGGAGGTCAAACCCTCCCTCTTTGCTGATGACATGATCTTATACTTAGAGAATCCCAAAGACTTAACCACAAGACTCCTAGAAGTCATCAAAATATACGGTAATGTTTTAGGATATAAAATCAATGTCCACAAGTCAGTGGCCTTTGTGTACACCAATAACAGTCAAGATGAGAAGCTAATTAAGAACACAACTCCCTTCACCATGGTTTCAAAGAAAATGAAATACCTAGACTATACCTAATGAAGGAGGTGAAGGACCTCTATAAAGAAAATTATGAAATGCTCAGAAAGGAAATAGCAGAGGATATTAACAAATGGAAGAACATACCATACTCATGGATTGGAAGAATCAACATTGTTAAAATGTCTATACTTGCCAAAGCAATCTGCCTATTCAATGCCATTCCTATCAAAATACCAATATCATACTTTCAAGATTTGGAGAAAATGATTCTGCATTTTATATGGAACCGGAAAAAACCCCGTGTAGCCAAGGCAGTTCTTAGTAATAAAAATAAAGCTGGGGGCATCAGTATACCAGATTTTAGTCTATACTACAAAGCCATAGTGGTCAAGACAGCATGGTACTGGCACAAAAACAGAGACATAGACACTTGGAATTGAATTGAAAACCAAGAAATGAAACTAACATCTTACAACCACCTAATCTTCGATAAACCAAACAAGAACATACCTTGGGGGAAAGAACTGGATGTCTACATGTAAAAGACTGAAACTGGACCTACACCTTTCCCCACTCACAAAAATTGATTCAAAATGGATAAAGGACTTAAATTAAATTTAAGGCATGAAACAATAAAAATCCTCAAAGAAAGCATAGGAAAAACGCTGGAAGATATTGGCCTGGGGAATGACTTCATGAAGAAGACTGCCATGGCAATTGCAACAACAACAAAAATAAACAAATGGGATTTCATTAAACTGAAAAGCTTCTGTACAGCTAAGGAGACAATAACCAAAGCAAAGAGACAACCTACACAATGGGAAAGGATATTTGCATATTTTCAATCAGACAAAAGCTTGATAACTAGGATCTATAGAAAACTCAAATTAATCCACATGAAAAAAGCCAACAATCCCATATATCAATGGGCAAGAGACATGAATAGAACCTTCTCTAAAGATGACAGATGAATGGCCAACAAACATATGAAAAAATGTTCATCATCTGTATATATTAGAGAAATGCAAATCAAAACAACCCTGAGATATCATCTAACCCCAGTGAGAATGGCACACATCACAAAATCTCAAAACTGCAGATGCTGGCGTGGATGTGGAGAGAAGGGAACACTTTTACACTGCTGGTGGGACTGCAAACTAGTACAACCATTCTGGAAGGATGTACGGAGAAAACTCAAAGCACTCAAGCTAGACCTCCCATTTGATCCTGCAATCCCATTACTGTGCATCTACCCAGAAGGAAAAAAATCCTTTTATCACAAGGACACTTGTACTAGACTATTTATTGCAGCTCAATTTACAGTCGCCAAAATGTGGAAACATCCTAAATGCCCACCAACCCAGGAATGGATTAACAAGCTGTGGTATATGTACACCATGGAATACTATTCAACTTTTAAAAAAATGGAGACTTTACCTCCTTTGTATTAACCTGGATGGAAGTGGAAGACATTATTCTTATAAAGCATCACAAGAATGGAGAAGCATGAATCCTATGTACTCAATTTTGATATGAGGACAATTAATGACAATTAAGGTTATGGGGGGGTGGAGGAAAAGCAGAAAGAGGGACGGAGGGAGGGGGGTGGGGCCTTGGTGTGTGTCACACTTTATGGGGGCAAGACATGATTGCAAGAGGGAATTTGCCTAACAATTGCAATCAATGTAACCTGGCTTATTGTACCCTCAATGAATCCCCAAGAATAAAAATAAATAAATAAATAAATAAAAAGAAGGAACAACAGGTACCATTTCTGATTTTTCTTTTATCTGCCCAGTCTCTGGCAGAGTCTAAGATATGAGAAGTCCTAGCTGCTGATGAATAAATGGATAAAGAAGCATGTGAGCCTTTTGATATAGCATAGCATGATTTAACGGATAGGAACTATAGGTTTGCTGAATCATGAAGGGATGGATAGGAGCAGCTATCTTTATTGAAGCTTTGTAAAGAGGGAATGAGCTTAGAGCATGGAGAAGGGATTCTGATCAACAAAATTCAAGCTGAATAATTCTCATTACTCAATGTCCAGAATTTCTTACTGGAAAAGCCTGGGATTTCCTTTGTTAGTGTCTTTAAGGTAGGCTTTGGAGCTGTGGGTGTGGGTAGATGGAGAAGTGGTGGAGGAATTAGAAGAATTCCCTTCTGGATTTATTGTTGTTCCCAAGAAACCAGTCCAATATAGAGAAGGAATTTTCACAAATCATATTTTATGGCCCAAAGGGTCCTAGAAACTTTCCCAAAATGAATATGTAGCATGATTCTACTTTGAAGAGACAGTTGCATGGTGTGTTCTCTTAAATTCTGAATAAAATGAATAGTAAAAAATACTGATAGAATCAGAAGAGCCACTCAGTTACAGTATAATGCTGAGGCCCAGCTCCTGAGACTTCTGAGAACATACCTTCAAAAATCACCTTCTGAAGCAGAGGAGACAAGATGGCTGACTGAAGCCAGCTTTCCACAGAGGCTCCCATCCAGTAGGAGAGTTAAAGGACAAAGTTCAGCAAGTAACCTGGTGGATTTGAGCTGCCCTAAGAGAGAAGGTTGAAGAGCACACGTCAACCCCGCTGAGGTGAGCTACGACCACAAGGATACAAACAAAGGGTACAAAATCCATCACCAAGTGGACGGGAGTCCCCTCCCCCATGAGAACAGCTCAGAGTGCCCCACAAACAATCAGGCAGAGTTCAGGGATCCTCCCACTACACTCCACGGGAGAGACCCTGTGAAAACTGGACCTACCTCCCCTACTAGGGTGCCACGGCGTCCTCCTGCCAGGCATAAAACCGTATAAACTGTATATAGTCTCTACCTGGAGTTCTGAGCTCCCAGTGCTCCCCTTCACTCACACTGAGGTCTGGAGGCCAGTCCCGGTCAGCAGAGAGGGAACCACACTGGAGTGGCAGTTCCCTGAGGCACAGTGCGACAGCCGTCTTTTGGTGACAATATGGCCAGGCATAAAACTGTGTAAAGCTGTGTGTGTTCTCTGCCCGCAACCCCAGGCTCCCAGCGCTCCCCTCTGCTTTCTCCCCACTGTCCCTCAGGGGTCCAGACTCTTGGGCAGTTGCTCGAGGGGTGTAGACAGTGCTGGGCTGCAGCGGGTAAGTGCAGACTCTGGGGTGTGTGAGTGGAGAGAGGACGGTTGGCCTGAGGGGAGCTACACTGGAGCGGCAGTTGCCTGAGCCATGAAACAGCAGCCCTCTTTTGCTAGCAATATGGCTCACTACCGAATATTCTGAAGCCACACCCCCTGTCTCCCTGGGCAACCAGAGACTCTGAGTATAGGATTTGCCTGAGGCAACTCCAACTTGCAAACCAGGGAAACTCCCAGGGTGGGGCTGACCCAGAGGTCCGCTTTACTAAACCTAAGACGCACCTGGCCCTCAGGGGACTGTCAGCCTATAGACAATACAAGAGCAAAGACAAGCTGATTTGGAACTCAATTCAGCTTCTCTTCTGCAGGGGAACTGCAGAGTTATTCTGTTCTGTTCTGTCAGTAACATTAATCAGGGGTGAGACTGGACCTGAGTGAAAACCCCCCAACCTTCATCAAGCCCCCGAGGTTGTCAGGCCTCACCTTCTCCTGCTAGAGAGAGGCAGAGCGCAGCGGCCTGGCAGACATCCTTGTGATTCAGGCAGGTGCAAAATCCTGGAGTACCAATTCACTACAGGCAACTGGGTCAGCAAACTACAGGGCTATCAGTGACGGGGTGTGACAGTGGTGCAAGGTGGGGAAGGAGGCAGCAACCTTCCCAGACTGATCTATTGGCTGGGTGGCTCCTCCTGACTCCACGCAGCACTGGAGCAAGTCACACCAGAGTAGTCACCAGACCCCTGTGATCTAGTTCCCAGAGACCTCTTAAACTCTCTCACCTGAGACAGGTGCAGACTGAGACAATTGATTTGGACTTTTTGAACTGAACCAATTGCCTGAGAACTGGACCAATCAGGTGGTGCCCTGGGTGCACGGTGGTAGGAAGGTTTGATTTTTCTTTTCCAATTGTTTGCCAGTGGGGTGTGGGGTGACTTAATTGCTGACATTTCTCCACAGCTGAGACTTCAATCCAGAGTATCTGTTTCACTAGGGTGGAACAGAAACCAGCTGAAAACAAGACAGAACCACTTAGCCCCACCACACCAGACAGGGCCCCAGTTTTTCAGGCCACAACACTGTACAGGCCCTCAACAAAGCCCCAGGGGAAAAAATCAAAGGGAGTAAAACAACCATGGGGCGGAATCAGCGGAAAAACTCTGGTAACATGAATAACCAGAATAGATCAACCCCCCCAAGGAATGATATGGCAGATATAATTGAAGATCCCATTCATAACAACTGGCTGAAATGTCAGAAATCGAATTCAGAATTTGGATTGCAGACAAGATTAACAAAGTGGAATTAGGAATTCGAGGAGAAATTCAAAAGTTGTCTCAAGAATTTAACGAATTTAAAGAAAAAACCACCAAAGACTTAGACACACTGAAGCAAGAATTAGCAGCCCTCAAAGATATGAAAAATACAGTAGAATCCCTCAGTAACAGAATGGAGCAAGCAGAAGAAAGATTTCTGACATCTAAGATAAAGCCTTTGAACACTCCCAAACTCTCAAAGGGAAGAGAAATGGAGAGCAAAAACAGATCATTCTCTCTGAGAGCTCTGGGATAATTCGAAGAAGGTAAATATCTGAATCATAGGAGTTCCTAAAACAGATGAAGTGGCCTCGCTGGGCACAGAGGCACTTCTGCATGAAATTATGAAAGGGAATTTTCCAGACATGCCTAGAGATTCTTAAATTCAGATAGCGGACAGCTTCAGAACCCCAGCACAACTCAACCCCAATAAGACATCCCCCAGACATATCATAATTAACGTCACTAAAGTTAATATGAAGGAGAAAATCCTCAAAGCTGCCAGGAGAAAGAAAACCATTACCTTCAAAGGGAAGAATATTAGAATGACTGCAGATCTCTCTGTTGAAACTTTTCAAGCCAGAAGAGGGTGGTCACCGACTTTTAATCTCCTAAAGCAAAATAACTTTCAACCCCGGATCTTGTATCCAGCTAAACTGAGTTTCATTTATGATGGAGAAATTAAATACTTTAATGACATTCATATGTTGAAGAAATTTGCCATAACCAAACCAGCTCTTCAGGATATTCTCAAACCTATCCTCCATAATGACCAACCCAATCCTATACCACAAAAGTAAACTCACTCAGAAACTTTTGATCAAACTCCAATTTCCATAGTGGCAAAAGGATTAAAAATGCCCACTGAACTTTTGAAAAACTCGATACCCAAAACTTCACCAGACTTATCAATATTCTCCATTAATGTGAATGGCTTAAACTGTCCTCTAAAGAGGCATAGGTTAGCTGACTGGATACAAAAACTCAAGCCAGATATCTGTTGCATACAAAAGTCATATCTTAACTTAAAAGACAAATACAGACTCAGGGTGAAAGGATGGTCATCCAATTTCAGGCAAATGGTAATAAGAAAAAAGCAGGTGTTGCAATTTTATTTGCAGATACAATAGGCTTTAAACCAAGAAAAGTAAGGAAGGACAAGAATGGTCACTTTATATTTGTTAAGGGTAATACTCAATATGATGAGATCTCAATTATTAATATCTATGCACCCAACCAGAATGCACCTCAATTTATAAGAGAAACTCTAACAGACATGAGCAACATGATTTCCTTCAGCTGCATAATCGTTGGAGATTTCAACACTCCTTTGGCAGTGTTGGATCGATCCTCCAACAAGAAACTGAGCAAAGAAATCTTAGATTTAAACCTAACCATCCAACATTTGGATTTAGCAGACATCTACAGAACATTTCATCCCAACAAAACTGAATACACATACTTCTCATCAGCCCATGGAACTTACTCCAAAATCAATCACATCTTAGGTCACAAGTCTAACTAACCTCAGTAAATTTAAAACAACAGAAATTATTGCATGCATCTTCTCGGACCACCATGGAATGAAACTTGAGCTGAGTAACAACAGGAATCTGCATACTCATACAAAAACATGGAAGTTAAATAAACTTATGCTGAATGATAGCTGGGTCAGAGATGAGATTAAGAAAGAAATCGCCAATTTTTTGGAACAAAACAACAATGAAGACACAAACTATCAGAACCTCTGGGACACCGCAAGGCATTTCTAAGAGGGAAATTTATAGCACTGCAAGCCTTCCTCAAGAGAATGGAAAGAGAGGAAGTTAACAACTTAATGGGACATCTCATGCAACTGGAAAAGGAAGAACACTCCAACCCCAAACCCAGTAGAAGAAAAGAAATAACCAAAATTAGAGCAGAATTAAATGAAATTGAAAACAAAAGAATTATACAACAGATGAATAAATCAAAAAGCTGGTTTTTCGAAAAGGTCAATAAAATAGATAAACCTTTGGCCAACCTAATCAGGAAAAAAAGGAGTAAAATCTCTAATCTCATCAATCAGAAACAACAAAGATGAAATAACAACAGACTCCTCAGAAATCCAAAAGATCCTTAATGAATATTACAAGAAACTGTATTCTCAGAAATATGAAAATCTGAAGGAAATTGACCGATACTTGGAAGCACGTCACCTTCCAAGACATAGCCAGAATCAAGTGGAAATATTGAACAGGCCCATATCAAGTTTGGAAATAGCATCACCCATACAAAACCTCCCTAAAAAGAAAAGCCCAGGACCAGCTGGTTTCCCGTCCGAATTCTACCAAACTTTTAAAGAGAAATTAGTACCTATATTACTCAACCTGTTCCAAAAGGTAGAAAAAGAAGGAAGACTACCTAACACGTTATATGAAGTAAACATCACCCTGATCCCCAAACCAGGAAAAGACCCAACAAGAAAAGAAAACTATAGACTGATATCACTAATGAATATAGATGCAAAAATATTCAACAAGATCCTAACAAACAGAATCCAGCAACACATCAAACAAATTATACATCATGATCAAGTCGGTTTTATCCCAGGGTCTCAAGGCTGGTTCAATATACGTAAATCCATAAATGTAATCCAGCACATAAACAAATTAAAAAACAAAGACCATATGATTCTCTCAATCGATGCAGAAAAAGCTTTTGATAATATCCAGCATCCCTTCATGATCAGAACACTTAAGAAAATTGGTATAGAAGGGACATTTCTTAAACTGATAGAGACCATCTACAGCAAACCCACAGCCAATATCATATTGAATGAAGTTAAATTGGAATCATTTCCACTCAGATCAGGAACCAGACAAGCTTCCCATCGTCTCCATTGCTTTTTAACGTTGTAATGGAAGTTTTAGCCACCACAATTGGGGAAGAAAAGGCGATCAAGGGTATCCATATAGGGTCAGAAGAGATCAAACTTTCGCTCTTCGCAGATGATATGATAGTATATCTGGAAAACACTAGGGACTCTACTACAAAACTCTTAGAAGTGATCAAGGAATACAGCAGCGTCTCAGGTTACAAAATCAACATTCATAAATTGGTAGCCTTTATATATACCAACAATAGTCAAGTTGAAAAAACAGTTAAGGACTCTATCCCATTCACAGTAGTACCAAAGAAGATGAAATATTTGGGTGTTTATCTAACAAAGGACATGAAAGATCTCTATAAAGAGAACTATGAAACTCTTAAGAAAAGAAACAGCTGAAAATATTAATAAATGGAAAAACATACCATGCTCATGGCTGGGAAGAATCAACATTGTTAAAATGTCCATACTACCCAAAGCAATATATAATTTAAATGCAAAACCTATTAAAGCTCCACTGTCATACTTTAAAGATCTTGAAAAAACAATACTTCGTTTTATATGGAATCAGAAAAAAACCTCAAATATCCAAGACATTACTCAGAAATAAAAACGAAGCAGGAGGAATTATGCTACCAGACTTCAGACTATACTACAAATCGATAGTGAGCAAAACAGCATGGTATTGGCACAAAAACAGAGAAGTAGATGTCTGGAACAGAATAGAGAGCCAAGAGATGAATCCAGCTACTTACCGTTATTTAATCTCTGACAAGCCAATTAAAAACACTCTCTGGGGAAAAGATTCCCTATTTAACAAATGGTGCTGGGTGAACTGGCTGGCAACCTGTAGAAGACTGAAACTGGACCCACACCTTTCGCCATTAACTAAGATAGACTCTCACTGGATCAAAGATTTGAACTTAAGACATGAAACTATAAAAATAATAGAGGAGAGTGCAGGGAAAACCCTTGAAGAAATCGGTCTGGGCGAGTATTTTATGAGGAGGACCCCCCGGGCAATTGAAGCAGCTTCAAAAATACAGCTACTGGGACTTGATCAAACTAAAAAGCTTCTGCACAGCCAAGAACACAGTAAGCAAAGCAAGCAAACAGCCCTCAGAATGGGAGAAGATATTTGCAGGTTATGTCTCCAACAAAGGTTTAATAACCAGAATCCACAGAGAACTCAAATGCATTAGCAAGAATAGAACAAGGGATCCCATCGCAGGCTGCGCAAGGGATTTGAAGAGAAACTTCTCTGAAGAAGACAGGCGCGTGGCCTTCAGACATATGAAAAAATGCTCATCATCTTTAATCATCAGAGAAATGCAAATCACAACTACTTTGAGATACCATCTAACTCCAATGAGACTAGCCTATATCACAAAATCCCAAGACCAGAGATGTTGGCGCAGAGGTGGAGAAAAGGGAACACTTCTGCACTGCTGGTGGGAATGCAAATTAATACATTCCTTTTGGAAAGAGATATGGAGAACACTTAGAGATCTAAAAATAGATCTGCCATTCAATCCTGTAATCCCTCTACTGGGCATATACCCAGAAGACCAAAAATCACATCATAACAAAGATATTTGTACCAGAATGTTTAATGCAGCCCAATTCATAATTGCTAAGTCATGGAAGAAGCCCAAGAGCCCATCGATCCACGAATGGATTAATAAATTGTGGTATATGTATACCATGGAATATTATGCAGCCTTAAAGAAAGATGGAGACTTTACCTCTTTCATGTTTACATGGATGGAGCTGGAACATATTCTTCTTAGTAAAGTATCTCAAGAATGGAAGAGAAAGTACCCAATGTACTCAGCCCTACTATGAAACTAATTTAGGGTTTTCACATGAAAGCTATAACCCAGCTACAACCTAAGAATAGGGGGAAGGGGGAAAGGGAAGGGAGGGAGGGGGGAGGTGGGTAAAGGGAAGGGGATTGGTGGGATTACACCAGCGGTGCATCTTACAAGGGTATATGTGAAACTTGGTAAACGGTCTGTGAAGCCCCATGATTATATCAATGTACACAGCTATGATTTAATTAAAAAAAAAAAAAAGAAAAATCACCTTCTAAGAAAATATACTTTGCTGGTGCAATATTCAACTCCAGGGTAGGCTTGTAAAATTTCTATCAATCATTTGTTCTCTGTTTTCAGGGGTCTCATTATGGCCATGTGATTGTCTACACGTCCTCCACCAAACCCATTGTTTTTTCCCTTAAATCTATTCTGTTGGTAGGATCTTCCCCAACAAGAAGCCCAAATCCTGATTTTCTTTGAGTTCTGCCTTCTTACATTTGCCTTCCAACCAAGTGTTTCTAGGCTCTGGTCATGTTACTTTGTAGCAGTGAAGCCCTACATGCCAGGACCACACATCTGAACACTATTTTTCCTCCCTCCTACCTGGTTTCCTTCACTCCTTTCTTCAAGCCACCATTCCTAAGCCCTGTGTCCATTATTCCATTCCCATGCCCAGTAACTTTCTCCATTGTTTAACAATATAAACGTTAGGCTCATTAGAATCCTACAATTTTCTCCTTTAATTTTATCCTTTCCTATTAAAATGTTATCCTTTCTTCAAGATCCCTGTATGTTAATTTCAATTTGTTTATATGTTTGCCTTCCACTTTAGAAGTCTAACCTATTTGGCATTCCCAAAGTGGTTGAGATAAGTCCAGCACAGAGAAAGCCTTGGACTTTACCTTTGTGCAAGCAAAGGTGTCTCATTTACCTTTGTGATCTCAGCACTTACTTAGTGTCTAGCTCTGATAAACCTGTATTGAATGATAAATGAATAAAAATAGTTTTTCCACAAGTGAAGGCATAGACCCTCCTACTTCCAGTTATTTTTCAATAAAGAGGCATTATGGAAACAAACAGATGGTTATAATGTTCTCTCTTACATTGCCTAGTTAGACTTTGGGCCTATCATTATTCTCTGGATCTACCTATATAAAACGAAGTTAAGGCTTAGATCTAATGAGTGTATGTGTATGTGTGTGTGTGTGTGTGAGAGAGAGAGAGAGAGAGAGAGAGAGAGAGGAGGAGGAGGAGGAGCAGGAGGAGGAGGAGGAGAGAATTCCATGGGGACAAGGAAATAATCTTCCTCATAATTAGGCTTCATTCACATAATTACCACAGGGTGATACCAAGGTCAAGAAAAGTTGAAGTTTAGAGTTCAAAGAGATCTTTTTTAATCTCCTGATGCTGGAAGAGGCATTGACTTGGGTTTGCAGCCTCATCTTGGCACTATAATCTTGGAACCTAGTAGTGATGAATCCTATCAATAGCTAAACTCATTCTCTATATAGTTTACAAAGCACTTTAGTTTGCTAACTTCTTTCTCTGTGTGCGTCTCCCTTTGCCACTCTGTGTTTCTTGTGTTAGCTACAGATGTTTTCTGAGCACTTTAAATCTCTTATCATTTCACTGGAGCTTTGTAAACACCCCATGAAGTAGTTTAAGTACATATGGTTATGATTGTTTTTAATTATGTTTTGGCTTTAGAATTAAATAAACCTTTAATTTAAAAAATCTTTCTATTATGAAAAAATTTCAATCAGCCTTTGTTTGAAATTTGAGCTTATTTTTTGACTAGCTGTATGACATGTGATGGGTTAATTAATCTGTCTGAAACTTGGTCCCTCCCTGTAAATGGGTTAGTAGCAGTATCTTCTGTACAAGCTTGTTGTTTGCATAGGATAGTACTATAGAACGTTTACTGTATCACAGCAAATGCTAAAATATAATACCTATTATTATTTGGTGATTTCTTGACAAAGGAGGGGGGATTAGAAGGCCTACATTTTTTCCTAAACTCTTTGAAGGGCAAACTTATGATCCTTAGTTTTGTTAAAATCGACAGTAAAAGCTTTCAGTTCTATGAATTTGGGTTTGTTGATGTTGGTATTGCATTTGGGGGTTTTAACTTAGGTTCCCTGACTACTATGGCTCCAGCCAGTTTTTTGTCTTCGAATCTCAGAGCCAAGCCACTTTTAAGGGTTAAATTTCTGATGCCATTTGCGAGATTCATATAGGTATTGTCTTTGGTCATTTGGGGGTATTGTTTCCTATACCCCACCCACGTCACTCTTGAAACATGAAGGAGCTCAAAGGGATCCTTCTATTTTTTCTACAGAACGTAACCTCCTTGAGGACACAGTGTTTCTTGCTGGGTAGGTATCCTTGCACTCATCCAAGTAGAGGCTTAGCCCTTCCCTTACTATGTTTGATTTCTAAAAAGCATTGATTAAAAGCCTCTTCAGCTATTATGGTTATGCAGAGCGAAGATGAAAGCAACACAAGTCACATTGCTTGTGGCAAGATCTTTCCTCTGAGTCCTTGCTACTCAGAGTGCAGCCGTGAGCCTGGCAGCATCACCATAACCCAGGAGGTCATTAGAAATGAACTCCACCTGACACCAGACCTACTGCATCAGAACCATCAGATTCTATGAGATTCCCAGGAGAATCTATGACCAATGAAGTTTGAGAAACGCTGCTTTGAAACACATGCCTTACTTCAACCAATGTGAAGCCACGTCTGTAGGACCCAATGGCAGAGCAGCTATGCTCACCAGATAAGTTCCCATATCAACTATTAATTTACCTGGTTCTCAATCTTGTGTCATTTCTTTCTGGTTTTCCACTTACATTATTATGGCAACCCATTCAAATTTAAGTTCTGGGATGCTCTACCCATCTGCTTTGATTCCCATGAGCAGCATGCATTCTGCCCCAGTATGGTTTTTCTGAGATTCCTAGTCTTGAACAACCCATGTCTAGTCTTTCTCATGGATTATTCTCATTCATCAGTCCCTTCCTGCTTCCTGGCCCAGGCCTTAGTCAGAAAAACCTTTTCAGAGGTGTCTCACAAGAATTATAGATGTGTGCATGTGCTTACATGCACCAGTGCAGTGCAAATGCAACCAAATACAATGAGCTCTGACTCAAAAGTAAAGACATTAGTGATACAATTTATAAATGTAGTGATACCTGTTTGCAGAAATGATGGTTATACTATACTGACTAGGCTTTCTTCTTAAAGGTGGGTGCTACCTTTGCGTATCTAATTTTTATTCAAGAGGACTTACATGACTGATTCTTTTATGCTGAATTTTTAACACTCATTCTGCTTTTCTTAAAACAAATCAAACCACTGCAGGAAAGATAGGATTTTAAAGATTTTTATCTTTCGGAAAGAGGGAGCTTTTGAATTTCTTCTATATTGATTATTTTGTGTGCACAGCAAAATACCAAAAGGAAATAAATTCAGTGCAAAAAAAATTATAATGACCTTTGGTGTTTTCATCAAATTTTTAAAAATATTCTTCCTTTCTTTCATAAGATTTCATACTAAAATAACACCCTTGTCAAAATGTCTAAGCACTCCAATAATAGGTGATGAATAGTGACAGAGATAAAAATGTGTCAAATGGTTTATGAAGTGAGTGTATGATGCCCCATGATCATATCATTGTATACAGTTATGATTTAATAAAAAATAAATAAATAAAAAAAATAGTGACAGAGAGAAAACAGGTGTTTTTTTGCTCACTAATATAGCATCCAGGCAAAGATTTCCACTCTTACCTGGAGAGTAAATATTTTAGAACCACAAACTTAATGAGAGTAACAATATGCATGATGGTGCCCACTTTCCCTGAAGGAGAATTTTAAACTTAATTTTATTAAAAATGAGATTTCACCTATTTTTAACCTTCTCTTTGCTTACCAGGTTGTTGTTTGAACACTGACTGGGGAAAAAGATGTATTAATGATTATTCTATGTTAACTTGTGCTAATGAGCTAACAAATATTTTCTCAGAAACCTCTGTGTGTGTGTGTGTGTGTGTGTGGTTTATGTTAATGATGGTTTGCATCTCAATCGTTTAAGTAAACTAAGTGATGTCAAATAATTTGGTGCTGTCATCAAAACTTCCTGATTTCTTGTTCCTTTCTCTCAGTGCAAGGACACTCGATTATACTAGGATTAAATAAGATAATGAGACACTGAGAGAAAAATACTCGAAACTCCACATTGACCTACATTGCTATTCTAGTCTGTGAAATTAAAGGTAAAATCTGATGAAGAAATTTAAACAAATGTCTTATTAGCTCATGATGGCTTAATATATAAACAGTGTGGGTGAAAGTTGCTTTTTGATTGCCACTTACAACGTGTTACCTTAAAGAAGTAGGTAACAGAGTTTTCTTTGCACAAGGCACTGTGTATAGAGGTTGCTTTCTGTTCAGGTAAGCCTGTCTTAGTCCTTATTTGGGAGTCAGAAATACCACAGGTGTATGGCTCCACCCCATGAGGAGAATCACCCAAAGAAAGTAACAGGGGACTTTCTTTGCCCTGGTAAAATGGCATGCACTTTCCTATAAACCTGACCTCTAGGATGCTTTATTAAAAAAGCTGTTTCATATTTTTATGTAAAAATCTTGCTACATTTGACAGCTAGAATTTTCTAGACTGTAAAAGTAACTTACAGTTTAGAACCATACTGTCTAATATGATGGTAGCCTTTCTCTAGCCATCAGTGGCTAGAGCATTTGAAATGCTAGAACATCCAAAATAGGTTAGTCCCAATTGAGACGTGACTTCATCTTTCTTAAATTGTATACTCAATATATACTGAGTACAAGTATATGAAAGATGAGTACAAGCCACATTGAGAACCTCCTGTAATTGCAGAAGTCAAATGTGACTTGGGTATTTCAAATTTAATGCAGTTTTTTTCCTTTCTTAAAATGTGCATACATTTTTTGGCACCCTCTGTATTCTATGGTATATATATATATATATTATTTTTTTTGTTGTTGTTGCAGTTTGGCCGGGGCTGGGTTTGAACCCGCCACCCTTGGTATATGGGGCCGGCGCCCTACTCGCTGAGCCACAGGTGCTGCAAAACTCCTAAGCAAACTTAGATTGTGACTTTTTTTTATGGTCTATATATTTTAAACATATATTTGTAAATTTTATAGATATGCAAAGTCTTATATTCATGTAAAAAGAGATTTATTGTAAGGAGCTAGTTCATGCCATTGTGGAGGCTGACAAGTCTCAAAATCTGCAGAGCCAGTCAACAAGCTGGAGACCCAGGAAAGCTTGGGGTGTAGTTCTCATTTTAATCCCAAGGCCTAAGAACCAGGAGAGCTTTTGATGTTTGTTCAAGTCTGAGGGCAGAAGAAGACCCATATCTCAGCTCAATAGGCAGAGATAGAGAGGGAATTTACTCCATAAATGGATTGAATGATTCCCACTCATATTGTATATTGATTCAAATACTGATCTTACTCAGAAACATCCTCACAGACAATGTTTAATCAAATGTCTGGGCACCCCCTACCCAGTAAAGTTGATACATAAAATCAACCATCATATATGAGAGCTCTCTGGAAAGTATCAGCCATTGTTTTTATAATTTTCATATTACATGGTTGGATACTTTCCAAACAGCCCTCGTATATAGCAGAGAGGGAAAAAGTGGTAAGGAGGTAAAAGAATGTATGACTGAAAGATCATTATGCTGTTCTAACTCAGACAAGCAGGAATTACACCACCATACACAGCATGTTTTTCTCTAGCAGTTTTCACTCCCAACTTCCCCCAGAAGTCTCATCTCATCGAGGATTTCAGTCTTTCCTCTAGTTTCTGTTACTGTTGTAGTCTTCTTTGTGTTTATTCTGGTTTGTATTATCTACCATCTATCTTTTATTCCTTTCTTCTTACATGCAAATTATTATAAATTTATTTTAAAACATATTAGTACTTCATCTGACTTGGAAGCCACATTCTATGTGGTACTGGAGTCCTTTGCCATGAGAACACACCTTTTTCCAGGCAGGGGATGTTTTGCAGTTGTTATGTGCAAGAGCAATGTCTAATTGTACAATGTTGTTCCCATTTTGTTTGTTTTTAATAAAGAAATGATTTCTGTTAATGTTGTTGGACAGGGGAAAGATTTTATAACAAAGACTTCAGTGGCCATCACAACAACAAAATTAACAAATGGGAGTTAATTAAGCTGAAAAGCTTATGCACAGGTAAGGACACAACAAGTAAAACAAAAAGACAACCTTCAGAATGAGAAAAGATATTTGCAGGGTATTGATCAGACAAAGGGTTAATAATTATAATCTATAGAGAATTCAAATTAATCAACAGAAAAAGAGTAAACAAGCCTGTCTACCTCTAGGCAAGAGATATGAATAGAACCTTTTCTGATGAAGACAGACGAATAGCTAACAAACATCAGAAAAAATGCTTATCATCCCTAATCATCAAAGAAATGCAAATCAAACTACCCTCAGATATCACTTGACCCCAATGAGAATGGCTCCCATCACAAAGTCTCAAAGTTGTAGATGCTGGCATGGATGTGGAGTGAAGGGAGTCCTTTTACACTGTTTGTAGGACTGCAAACTAATATAATCTTTTTGGAAGGAAGTATGGAGATTCCTCAAAAAACTCAAATGAGTACTCCCATTTGAATCTGCATCCCATTACTGGGCATCTACCCATAAGAAAAAATATCTTTTTATCATAAGGACACTTGCACTAGACTGTTTATCGCAGCTCAATTTACAATCACCAAGTTGTGGAAACTACCTAAATGCCCACTAACCCAGGAATGGATTAACAAGCTGTGGTATATGTATAACATGGAATACTATTCAGCCATTAAAAAAGATAGAGACTTTACATCTTTTGTACTAATATGGATGGGCCTGGAACACATTATTCTTAGTGAAGCATCACAAGAATAGAGAAGCAAGAAGCCAATGTACTCAGTTCTAATATGAAGGCAGTAGATGATCTAATACAAGGTGAGGGGTAGAGGAATGAGGGATTGGGGAGTGAGGAGGAGGGAGGGGGATGGGGGTCATGCAGTGGGGTGAGGGAGGTGTATGGCACACCTCTTGGGGGCAGGACATAATTCCAAGAGGGACTTTACTTAACAACTGCAATCAGCATAACCTAATTCTTTGTACCCTCAATGAATCCCAAACAATAATAATAATTAAAAAACAAATAATTTCATAAGCGTGTTGGTCTCTATTGCTTCTGTAACAAGCTACCACAATCTTGGTGACTTAAAACAACATTCACTTATTCTCTTACAGTTCTTGAGGTCAGAAACCTCAAAATCAGCTCCACTGGGGCAAAACCAAGGTGTCAGCAGGGCTGTGCTCCCTTTGGACACTGGAGGAGAGAATTCAGTTCCTTGCCTTTTCTAGCTTCTTGTGGAAGTTTGTATTCCTTGGCTTGTGGTCTTTAGAAAGCAAAAGCATAGCTTCTCTCTCCAGTTTCACAGTGTAACAACATTGCCTCCTCTGTTTGTTGTTTTTTTTCTGCCTCTTTTATAAGGACTGTTGATTGCATTTAGAGCCCATCTGGATAAACCAGGACAGTCTACCTATTCTAAGATCCTTAATGTCATCTGCAAAGTCCTTTTTGCCACATAAGGATAAGGTGATTAGTGCCTACATATCTTGGGGAACATTGTTTAACCTACTACAATGGCTTTTTACTTTTATTTTTATTTTATTTTTTAAAATTTAATCATAGCTGTGTACATTAATGCAATCATGGGGCACCATACACTGATTTTATATACAATTTGAAATATTTTCATCAAAGTGGTTAACATTGCCTTCCTGGCATTTTCTTAGTTATTGTGGTAAGACATTTATACTCTACATTTAGTAAGTTTCATGTACTCTTGTAAGATGCACTGTAGGTGTGGTCAAACCAATTACCATCCCTCCACCCACCCTTTCCCCTGCCCTCCCCTCCCTTTCCCTTTCCCCATATTCTTAGGTTATAATTGGATTATAGCTTTCATGTGAAAGCTATAAATTAGTTTCATAGTAAGACTGAGTACATTGGACACTTTTTCTTCCATTCTTGAGATACTTTACTAAGAAGAATATGTTCCAGCTCCATCCCTGTAAACATGAAAGAGGTAAAGTCTCCATCTTTCTTTAAGGCTGCATAATATTCCATGGTATACAGATACCACAATTTATTAATCCATTTGTGGGTCGATGGGCACTTGGGCTTCTTCCATGATTTAGCAATTATGAATTGGGCTGCAATAACATTCTGGTACAAATATCTTTGTTATAATGTGATTTTTGGTTTTCTGGATATAGACTTAGTAGAGGAATTATAGGATCAAATGGCAGGTCTATTTTTAGATCTCTAAGTGTTCTCCAAACATCTTTCCAAAAGGAACAAATTAGTTTGCATTCCCACCAGCAGTGTAGAAGTGTTCCCTTTTCTCCACATCCACGCCAACATCGCTGGTCTTGGGATTTTGTGCTATGGGCTAATCTTACTGCAGTTAGATGATATCTCAAAGTAGTTTTGATTTGCATTTCTCTGATGATTAAGGATGATGAGCATTTTTTCATATGTCTGTAGACCGTGTGCCTATCTTCTTCAGAGAAGATTCTCTTCAAGTCCCTTGCCCAGCCTGAGATGGGATCACTTGTTCTTTTCTTGCTAATACATTTGAGTTCTCTGTGGATTCTGGTTATTAAACCTTTGTCAGAGACATAACCTGCAAATATCTTCTCCCATTCTGAGGGCTGTCTGCTTGCTTTACTTACTGTGTTCTTGGCTGTGCAGAAGCTTTTTAGTTTGATCAAGTTCCAGTAGTGTATTTTTGAAGCTGCTTCAATTGCCCAGGGGTCCTCCTCATAAATTATTTGTCCAGGCTGATTTCTTCAAGAGTTTTCCCTGCACTTTCTTCTAGTATTTTTTATAGTTTCATGTCTTAAGTTTAAATCTTTAGTCTAGTGAGAGTCTATCTTAATTAATGGTGAAAGGTGTGGGTCCAGTTTCAGTCTTCTGCAGGCTACCAGCCAGTTCACCCAGCACTATTTGTTAAATAGGGAATCTTTTCCCCGGTGAGTGTTTTTAATTGACTTGTCAAAGATCAAATAACGGTAAGTAGCTGGATTCATCTCTTGGTTCTCTATTCTGTTCCAGACATCTACTTCTCTGTTTTTGTGCCAATACCATGCTGTTTTGATCACTGTAGATTTATAATACAGTCTCAGGTCTGGTAGCATGATTCCTCCTGCTTTGTTTTTATTTCTGAGTAATGTCTTGGCTATTCAAGGTTTTTTCTGATTCCATATAAAAAAAGAAAGTATTATTTTTTTGAGATCTTTGAAGTATGACAGTGGAGCCTTAATAGGGATTGCATTAAAATTGTATATTGCTTTGGGTAGTGTGGACATTTTAACAATGTTCATTCTTCCTAGCCATGAGCATGGTATGCTTTTCCATTTGTTAACATTTTCAGCTATTTCTTTTCTTAGAGTTTCATAGTTCTCTTTATAGAGATCTTTTACATCCTTTGTTAGATAAACTCCCAAATATTTCATCTTCTTTGGCACTTCTGTGAATGGAATAGAGTCCTTGACTGTTTTTTCAGCTTGACTATTGTTGATATATATAAAGGCCACCGATTTATGAATGTTGATTTTGTAACCTGAAACGCTGCTGTATTCTTTGATCACTTCTAAGAGTTTTGTGGTAGAATGCCTGGTATTTTCCAGATATACAATCATATCATCTGCGAAGAGTGAAATTTTGATCTCTTCTGACCCTATATGGATGCCCTTGATCGCCTTTTCTTCTATAATTGTGGTGGCTAAAAGGCTTTTTACTCTTATATGACGAAGACATTTAATAGGCAAGAGAATAATTATATTCTCTTAGATAAATAAACTAAAGTAAGTGGTTTATATACATGTATTTCAGAATATTAATAGTGGTTGTCTGTGGTTGGTAAGCTTTATTTGCTGCTTAATTCTTCTCATGTGTGTTTTCTAAAATTTCTCCAATGAATATGTATTTTATTTGTAACAAGAAAAACATGAATAATATTTACTATTTAAAACAAAGTAAGAGATGCAAATCAAAACCAACCTGAGATATCACCTAATTAAAGATCAACCTCTTTTTAATTAAAATATGACCTGGAGATGAGAATAAACTTAATCTATAAGTGCTGGTGAGGGGATAGAGGGTGTTTATAGGGTATTTCTTTTGATTTAAAATGTAATTATATCACTTAATAAGCACAATTATCTTTTTCTTCTATCTGTTTAACTAGAAGAACACTTTTAAAGAGAGAATTATCTCCAATAATTTTTATTTTTATTTCTTAAGGTTTTATAAAAAGATAATATCAGTATTAAGAAATAATTTTTTTCTTTCCAAAATCTACAACTCTTTTTTTTTTCCATTTTATTTACTTATTGCATTGGCAAGAAGTTCCAGAATAATTTTGAATTATAGTGGTAATATCAGGAAGACTTATCTTAATCTTTTATTCAATGAGGATATTTCCAGTATTTTAATATAATATCTGAAATAAGCAGTAGTAATATAAATATTGTTCATCATGTTTAAGATAAATTTTTAATGTATAAAGAGTTTTTTTTCAGGAATAGGCATGGAATCTTATTAATGACTTTTCATTATCTATTAAGCTGATCTTAAAGGTTTTTTTCTTCCCCCTCTCTTGACATATTGGTGGAATAAATTACCTTAGTAGATTTCCTAGGTTAAATCTTACCTGGACTTAGATTATTGTTCTTCTTATATGATATTGTATTTTGTTTTAAAGTAGGTTTTTAAATTTTTCATCTGTGCTTATAAATAATATTGCTCCATGGGCTCTTTTTGCATGTATATGTGTAATTACTTTTGCTAATATTTATTTATTTGTTTTATTATCAAACTTTGAAATAGAGATAAATATCTGCTTTTTGAAGGTCTGAAATAGTTTTCCATCATACCATTTGAAGGTCTGAAAGAGTTTTCCATCATTCCATTTGAAACCAAATAATTTGCTTTTTCTTAAAATTATTCCTTTTTTCCCACGTTTTTAATCTTTTAGGTTATGGAAAATTTTTCATTGCAAATATCTGTCTCTTCTATTTCTCCCATTTCATTGGGAGTGGCAAGGCTGTTCTACTCTTTTGTATTCATCTGCTGTTGGAGGAAGCAAAATCTCTCTCACTTTTAACTGCTGCCTTAAAGTTGGCCCATTGCATTTTCCAGTGGCGTCTCCTGGCTCCTTCAGGGAACCTGTTCTCAGGGACTTCTGGTTGCATCCCTCTGCTTTCTCTTGCATGGGTGCCAGTGATATGCAGATCTTGCCTCTTACTGACTTGTCTCACCCACTTGTATTTAGGGGCTCATAGAGATAACTTGTAACCTAATTTTGTTGTAAATGTTGTCTGTGAATTTTGATTTTGCTGTTTAATTACTCTGCTTTTACATGGAGATTGGGGAATATCTAAAAACCACCCACCACTATTACCTCTATCTTCCCAGAATCCTCCTTTACTCAGTCACATGTTAGAAACCTGTACATTTATTCTTTTTTATGCCTTTACTTTTATTGTGCTATTTTGTGTTTATTTATTCCTTTCTCTTATTTTTAAATGTTATTATATTATTCCTTTTCTAAATCTTAAATGATTAATTTAATATCCCAGCTTTCTTGTTTAAAATTGCAGACTCATTTCTGAGAATAGTTTGGGTATTTCATATATATTTTTATGTAGTTTTTCATTTTTATTTTCAGAGCTACTTGCAATTAATTACAACTTATATTTTCTTTAACAATTGTTAGTAGAGCAATTTTTTTTTTTTTAATTTTAAGGGGCTGGATCTTTGTTTAAAACCCTTTCCAATGCTATGTCAGGCTGCATCCATTGAAATGATGATTTTCCTGTTCTGCTCCGATTTTGGAAGATATTGGACACTTTTTTGTATGCCTCTTATTCCTCGACAGGAGGTTAGGGACAATGCTAAGTAAATTCTTTGGCCCTCAAACACAGTTGATCACCGTGTTTGGTTATAGGAAGAAAACCTGTTCAATTCGAAAAATCGACAGTTACTTTAGAATGCACAAAGTTTATGAGAATAGTGGACAGATTGGATCAGTACTGTGGATATTATGGATTTACAAGGAGGTCCTACAAAAGGTGGAGAAAATTATTCTTTCCGCTGACGGAAGTAGCAGTTGTGAACAGCTACATTCTTTATTCATTAGATAAAAAGGAGAGTGGTAAAAAGTGCAGACACATCTTTCTTATACGAGAAATCTCATCACTCAGCTTATGAGCAATGTGAGGAACAGAAATTCAAGAAAGGGGGGGAGACCATCATCTTGCCCTGACACAGAGGAAAGGCTCAATGGGAAGATACATTTTATAATGCAAAATGATAAAAAGAAAATCAGCAAAGGATTGCATGGATTGCAGCAGAAGAAATGAGAGAGGTGGAAGGAAAGAAATAATCTTCTACTGTGAGACATGCAAGAGGAAGCCTGGACTTCATCCTGGAGATGGCTCCAAGAAGTATCACAGTCAATAAAATTATGAACAAAATAAACAAAAACACTTTAATTGTTTTGTGTGACCAAAAATTGATAATAAAATCATCAGGTGAGTTCATACTTACGTTTTTCTCTTTTAAAACTGTAGGATAATTACAAGTAATCCACTAACCTCTTTCCTGCCCCCAATAAATAAGAGCTGGGGTGTATGTGGTTGGCAGAAAAATTGGGGGATAAAACATGTTTATAATTTTGTAAAAGTTTTATATTTAGGGATATAGATTGTGCAACTTTGGTTTGGGGACTTTTATAATTTCTCTATATCTGACTCTGTGATAAATTATTGTAAATAATCTATAAGTCTTGGAAAAGAAAGTATATTTTCTATTCATATTAAATTATGCAATTAAAAAATTTTTACATTAAATAATTTTAATAAATAGATTAATCAGCACCTTTATATCTTTGTTTACTGGTTTTTATTCTTCTTAAAAATTTTAAAATAAACTTTACTGTGTATACTTAAGTTATACAACATGATGTTATGGGATGCATATTGATAGCAAAAAGGTCAGTATAGAGAAGCAAATTAACATATCCCTTACCTCACATAGTTACCCATTGTTTCCTTTTGTGGAAAGAGAAGCTAAAATCTACTCATTTAGTGTGAATCTCAAATACAGTAGAATTTTGCCTTAAGTCGTCCTGTTGTACATTAGATCTCTAGACTTGTTTAACTTAAATATCTGCTACTTTGTATTCTCTGACCTGCATCTTCCTACTTCCCCACCTCCCACAGCCCTGCTCCTGGTAACCACTGTTTTATTCCTTATCTCCCAATATTGATTTTTCGAAAAGATACTATGTCTGAGTGAGATCATGACTATTTTTGTTTCTGGGTCTAGCTTATTTCATTTAGCATAAAGTCCTCTAGGCTCATTTACCTTGTGTGAAGTGGCAAAGTCTTGTTCTTTTTTTTTTTTTTTTTAAATGACTGACTAATGTTTCCTCATATATACACAGGTTGAGTATTCCTTATCCGAAATGTTTCGGACCACGAGTGTTTCAGATTGAAGTTTTTCAAATTTGTAAATATTTGCACATATATAATAAGATATCTTGGTGATGGGACACAAGTTTAAAAGTAAAATCCATGTATGGTTCATATATGCCTTATACACGTAGCCTGAAGGTAATTTTATATAATATTTCCAATAATTTTGTGCATTAAAAAAATTTTATGTACATTGAACCATGGTGAGAATAGAGGCGTTAGGTGTGGAATTTTTCACTTATGGTATCATGTCTGGACTCAAATATTGCAGATTTTCAAGCATTCTGAATTTTAAAATTTGGATTGTGGATGCTCATCCTACATACCATAGTTTTTCATCAATTTTTCTGTCATTGGACTCTTAGGTTGCATCAATATGTTAACTATTTTGAATAATGCTGCAACGAACAAGGGGAAAGAAAGTATATTTTCTGTTTGTTCATATTGAATTCTGCAATCTTATACATTTCTAATTAAATCCATTTTATGAACAAGACTAATTAGCCCCTTTATATCTTTGCTTACTTTTTTTTGTCTGTTCAAGTTTTTAGCATTTCTAAATTGATCATATTTCTATCATTTTTGCTCTTTGCATTTATAACAGCTTTTGCTTTCCATGTGTTAATATAATATTATTTGAAATATAAATGTTGTGGCAATTATTCTTTTTTACTTATTTATTTTATTATTATTATTTTTTTATTAAATCGTAACTTTGTACATTGATGCACTTATGGGGTTCAGGGTACTACTTCTATATACAATGTGAAATGCTTACATTGAACTAATGCATCTGTCATAATTGTACTCATTTCTTAATAGTTTTGAAATGTATTATTGCATCATGCACATTAGTTAAGGTCCCCCCAAATATCCTCCCTCTTCCTATATTCCCCCTCCCCCCCCTTCCTGTTCCCTTCTACTTTCTGGACTATAGTTATGTTTTGCCATTCATATGAGTGTGTAGGTGATTATATATTGATTTCATAGTAGTATTGTGTACATTGGATACTTTTTTCCCCATTCTTGAAATACTTTACTAAGAAGAATATGTTCCAGCTCCATCCAGGTAAACATAAAAGATGTGAATTCTCCATCCTTTTATGGCAACATAGTATTCCATGGTGCACATGTTCCACAATTTGTTAATCCATTCATGGGTCAATGGGCACTTGGACTGTTTCCACCATGTCTTGGCTATTATGGATTGGGCTGCAATAAACATTCTGGTGCAAATGTCTTTGTCGTAAAGTAATTTTTGATCATCTGGGTATATACTTAGTAGAGGAATTGCAGTATCGAACAGTAGGTCTATTTTTAGTTCCTTGAGTGTTCTCCAAACTTCTTTCCAAAAAGGTCATATTAGCTTGCATTCCCATCAGCAGTGTAGAAGTGTTCCCTTCTCTCTGCATCCAAATCTGTAGTTTTGAGATTTTGTAATGTGAGCTAATCTTACTGGAGTTAGATGATATCTCAAAGTGGTTTTGATTTGCATTTCTCTGATGATTAAGGATGATGAGCATTTTTTCATGTGTTTGTAGGCCATACACCTGTCTTCATCAGAGAAGTTTCTGTTCAAGTCTCTTGCCCACATAGAAAAGGGATTATTTGTTCTTTTCTTATTGATTAGTTTGAGTTCTCTGTAGATTCTAGTTATCAGACCTTTGTCAGAAGCATGACCTGCAAAAATCTTCTCCCATTCTGAAGGTTGTCTGTTTGCTTTAATTACTGTGCTATTGGCTGTGCAAAAGCTTTTTAGTTTGATCAGATCCCAGTAATGTATTTTTGGTATTGCTTCAATTGCGCGAGGAGGGGGCGCGGGGGTCCTCCTCATAAAATATTCTCCCAGGCCAATTTCTTCAAGTGTTTTCCCTGCACTCTCTTCTAGTAATTTTATAGTTTCATGTCTTAAGTTTAAATCTTTTATCCAGTGAGAATCAATTTTTATTAATGGTGAAAGGTGGGGGGTCCAGTTTCAGTCTTCTACAGGTCACCAGCCAGTTCACCCAGCACCATTTGTTAAATAGGGAATCTTTCCCCCACTGAATATTTTTGATAGGCTTGTCGAAGATCAAATGAGTATCTGGGTTTATCTCTTGATTCTCTATTCTGTTCCATAAATCTACTGCTCTGTTTTTGTGGCAGTACAATGCTGTTTTGATCACTATAGATTTATAGTATAGCCTGACGTCTGGTAACATGATACCTCCTGATTTGTTCTTATTTCTGAGTAATGTATTTGCTATTTGAGGTTTTTTTCTGATTTTATATAAAACAAAGTGCTATTTTTCCAAGTTCTTTAAAGTATGATAATGGTGCTTTAATAGGAATTGCAGTAAATCTGTAGATTGCTTTGGGTAGTATGGACATTTTAACAATGTTGATTCTTCCCAGCCATGAGCATGGTATGTTTTTCCATTTGTTAACATCTTCAGCTATTTCTTTTCTCAGAGTTTCATAGTTCTCTTTATAGAGATCTTTCACTTCCTTTGTTAGGTAAATTCCCAGATATTTCATCTTCTTTGGCACTATTGTAAAAGGAATAGAGTCCTTGATTATATTTTCAGCTTGACTGTTGTTGGCATGTATAAAAGCTACTGACTTATAAGTATTGATCTTGTATCTTGAGATGCTGCTGTATACCTTGATTACTTCTAAGATTTTTGAAGTTGAGTCCCTGGGATTTTCCGGGTATAGGATCATATCATTAGCGAAAAGTGAGAGTTTCATCTCCTCTGACCTTATTTTGATACCCTTGATTGCCTTCTTTTGCCTGATTGTGATGGCTAAGACTTCCATTACTATGTTGAATAGCAGTGGAGACAGTGGGCATCCTTGCCTCATTCCTGATCTGAGTGGAAATGGTTTCAATTTTACACCATTCAATATGATATTGGCTGTGGGTTTGCTGTAGATGGCCTCTATCAGTTGAAGAAATGTCCTTTCTATGCCTTTTTTCTTAAGTGTTCTCATCATAAAGGATGCTGGATATTATCAAAGGCTTTTTCTGCGTCAATTGAGAGAATCATATGTTCTTTATGTTTTATTTTTGATGTGATGTATTATATTTATAGATTTGCATATGTTGAACCAACCCTGTAACCCTGGAATAAAATCAATTTGATCATGGTATATAATTTTTGATGTGTTGTTGAATTCTGTTTGCTAAGATCTTATTGAATATTTTTACATTGATATTCATTAATGATATTGGTCTATTATTTTCTTTCTTTGTTGGATCCTTTCCTGGTTTGGGGATTAGGGTGATATTTGCTTCATAGAATGTACTGGGAAGTATTCCTTATTTTTCTATGCTTTGGAAAAGGTTGTATAAAATAGGTACTAGTTCCTCTTGAAAGGTTTGATAGAATTTGGATGTGAAGCCATCTGGTCCCAGACTTTTCTTCTGGGGGAGATTTCATATTGTTGATGCTATTTCAGTGATTGATATAGGTCTATTCAAGATTTCTAATTCTTTCTGGTTGAGTCTAGGAAGGCGGTGTGCTTCCAGGTATTGGTCCATTTCCTTCAGATTTTCATATTTCTGGGAATGGAGATTTTGTAGTAATAATTGAGGATTTTTTGAATTTCTGAAGTGTCTGTTATTATTTATCCTTTAT
The DNA here is from genome assembly GCF_027406575.1 of Nycticebus coucang. Lineage (NCBI taxonomy): Eukaryota > Metazoa > Chordata > Mammalia > Primates > Lorisidae > Nycticebus > Nycticebus coucang. The sequence goes on from NC_069781.1 coordinate 38,269,410, forward strand.
CGTTTCTGATAGACAATATTAGAGATTTTACTTTTCTATTTTTGGTTAGGTTGGCCAAAGTTTTATCAATTTTGTTAATCTTTTCAAAAAACCAACTTTTTTTTTTGTTGATGTTCTGAATGATTCTTTTGTTCAAAAATTTCTGGGTGAGTTTACTTTGGAGGTAGAGCATTGCACTGGTTGTTGTGGAGGATGGGTCTGAGAATATCCTGGAGAGCTGATTTAGTTATGGCAAATTTCTTCAACATGTCTATGTCATTAAAGTATTTGATTTCTCCTTCACAAATGCAACTCAGTTTACCTGGATACAGGATCCTGGGCTGGAAGTTGTTTTGTTTTAGGAGACTGAAGGTCAATGACCATCTTCTTCTGGCTTGAAATGTTTTGGCTGAGAGATCTGCAATAATTCTGATATTTCTCCCTTTGTAGGTGATGCTTTCCTTACATCTGGCTCCTTTCAGAATTTTCTCCTTTGTCTTAACTTTGGCAAAGTTGATCACAATGTGTCTAGGAGATGCTTTATTTGGATTGAGTCTTGCTGGGGTTCTGAAACTGTCTGTTATCTGAAGTTCTGTATCTCTTGGAATGCTTGGGAAATTCTCCTCCAAAATCTCTTGGAGTAGAGCATCTGTACCTTTAAGACAATCCTCTTCTCCTTCGGGAATTCCTATAAGATGAATGTTTGATCTTTTGGAGTGATCCCACAACTCTCTCAGGGAATGATCAGTTTTTGCTCTCCATTTGTCTGCCTCTTTTAGTGTTTGGGAACGTTCAAAAGCTTTGTCTTCAGTTTCAGAGATCCTTTCTTCTGCCTGGTCAACTCTATTACTGAGGGATTCTACTGTATTTTGGAGTTCCTCAACTAACTTTTTTGTTTCCTTGAACTCTGCTATCTCTTTTCTCATTATGTCCATATCTTTGGCGTCTTGGGCTTTGAATTCATTAATTTCTTGAGACAACATTAGAACTACTCTTTGGAATTCAATTTCTATCTTTTCTTCCTTCTATTTATCTTATTTGCAATCCATATTCTGAATTTGACTCCTGACATTGCTGCCATTTGTCTATGATGCATGGCATCTTAAGTTATATCTCCTTTGTCATTTCTTGGGGGGTGGGGTGGTAATCTACTCTGGTTATTCATGTTGCCAGAATTCTTCTGTTGGGTCTGCACCATGTTTATTTTCCACTGTTTAATTATTAGAACTGGTAGGGTGAGATTGAATTGGCGTTCCCAGGTAGTAGACATAGCCCCTTACCAACGCTCTAGGCATTGTAATTGTGGCTTATCTCCAACAACCTTACAAAGGCCCCTTTCAGAGTTTTGGCCAGAGACTCTGAGGACCTACTAGATGAGATAGCACAAGCTATCTCTGTTTTGATATCAGCCAACCTCTACCCTATCCTAAGAAACCACAGTATTAGATTTAAATCTTGACTGTGAAGAGATACAAACTATGGCACCCAGCCTCCACCCTTCAGTTAGTTTCTGCTACAGAACTTCGAAGGTCAACCTCAGAATGTCCCAGAGTGGACAGCCCCACACACAGGTTCTAATTAAATTGTCTCAGGCAGTCAAACACTGCTCAACAGAGAGAGGTTCAAGGGTCTCCAACAGCACAATTGGAGCCAGGGATCCACACTCCCACCCACCAGACTCAGTCCAGAGTGTTGTCTGTTTCTCTGTTCACAGGCCAGGTTGGAGCCAGGGGCCACACCCCACCCACCGGTCTCAGTCCACACCCAGCTAGCCTCTGCTTGCCAGACAAGTTGGAGTCAGGGGACCACACCCCTGACTGCCAGTCTCAGTCCACTGCCTGGCAAGCCTCTGTTCTCAGGCTCTGTTAGAGTCAGGGCACTGCACCCTGCCTGCAGGTCTCAGTCCTCACCCAGTAAGCTTCTGCTCACCAGCCCCGTTGGAGACATAGGACCATGCCTTAGCTCTCCAGTCTTGGTTCAACCCAGCAAGCCACTGCTTGGGAGTTCTGTTGGAATCAAGGGACCATGCCTTTGCTCTCAGGTCTCCAGGGCTGGAGACAGCCCTGTCCACCAAACTCAGTCCACATGGGGAAACCATTCTCCCACTGTGGGTGCCGTCAGAGCCGGGGGTTCTGCACACTGTCCCACCAGACACAGTCTAAACTGAGGGTCTACACCACCACTGGCCAGGCATAGTCATAACCAGGGGACTGCTCCTCCTCCCACTGAGTGTCCCTTTCTTCCCACACCCTCTTTCTTCCCCATTAGTCACAGACTCTGTCCTGATGGTTGGCAGTCCACAGTATTCCCTGATCTCTCAGGACAAGACCAAACACTCTGCTCTGCAGGGGGCAGAACTTCAGACTGCCAAGTGAGGGGGAAGGGAGGACTGGGAGTTTGGATTTGTGGGGGAAAATATCTGTTCAATTTTATGCCTGGCAGGGTAGTATCTAGGTTCATAAGTGGAACCTACCTAGAGAAAGAGACCTGGAGTTTAGCGGCTCTCTCCAGTGAGGTAAAATGAGAGATTTTTTTTTGTTTGCTGCTTATTCGCAGATGCCTGCTGCAGGCCTCCTGCATTGGGGAGGTGTCTTTCGTCCTCTAGTCAATAGGCTTTGTACCTGTAATTTGTTTTCCTGAATGCTCTTCCTTGGAGTTACAGCTTATGGAACTTATTTCTTGGCTCAGCTCCCCACCTTTGGCTTCTAGAGTCTGATTCCATCCAGTTTTTCTTCCTCTGCTCAAGAGCCTCTGCCGCGGGTTGCTACCAGTCAGCCATCTTCCTAGAATTCCCCATCCAATTATTCTTTTTATTGTTAATTATACTGTTTGTGAATATAAAATGGCAACCGCTCTTACATTTGCCCAGTATTCAATATCATCTGGTAGTACTTTTGGAGTACAAACATAAAGTACATGCTTTATGTTTGTGTGTGTTTGTATAGTATTTCTCCACTTACTCTTTATATTTTTATATTGATTTGTTTTAAGGTATGTTTAGTTAAAAAAAAATTAGATTTTATTATTTGACTCAATCTAAGAATCTTTGGGAATTTTAGCACATTTATGTGTTTTTGTTAAAAGATATTTTACCATAAATTTTTTGTCATCTAGTTTCATTAATTTTCTTTTTCTACTTTCTTTTTATCTTTAAAGAGATCATTTTCTCTGTGGTATAGAGGGTTTTTTTTTTTTGTTTGTTTTTTGCAGTTTTTGGCCAGTGCTGGGTTTGAACCCACCACCTTTAGCATATGGGGCTGGTGCCCTACTCCTTTGAGCCACAGGTGCCACCCGAGTCTCTTTCTTTTTAACTTCTCCAGTGCTTTGGCACATACATATCCTATTTTAAATTCTATAAATCATCACTTTTTTAATTGAAAAGCATTTTCTTGCCTATTTTGTCTACATTTTAGAGAAAAGAGTAAAACATTACCTTTTGAATCTCCTGAAGTCAAGGAATTTCCTACTCCTTAACTCATCTTTTATTTTGCTCATCCATTCTCTAATCTTGTTATGAATATTATTTCAGGTTTTGATCCAGATTTTTATTGTAAGATAATTTTACACTATATATATCTCCTAAATAATAATAAACATTAATTAATTAAATTAGCATTGATCTATTTTTTTTTTTTTTTTTTTTTTTGGTGAGACATAGAGTCTCACTGTACCGCCCTCGGGTAGAGTGCCGTGGCATCACACGGCTCACAGCAACCTCTAACTCTTGGGCTTACGCGATTCTCTTGCCTCAGCCTCCCGAGCAGCTGGGACTACAGGCGCCCGCCACAACGCCCGGCTATTTTTTTGTTGCAGAGCCAGTGTTAAGGACCAGAAGCCAGTATCAAGGACCAGGAGTCTATGAAGAAGAAATACCCTGTTCCTGATTGTATTCTGAACTTTGTAATGTAGTGGATAATAGAGACAAGTAAGCAGATGATCACAGTATTTCAACCAGTGTACTGAGTGCTGTGATTGAGGGATGCTATGAGAATGCCATACGGGCATTTAGGAGGAAACCTAACCTGCTTTAGAACTTTTCATTAGAATTCAAGATGATGTCACACTTTTTTTTTTTTTGCAGTTTTTGGCCAGGGCTGGGTTTGAACCCACCACCTCCAGCATATGGGGCCGGCACCCTACTCCTTTGAGCCACAGGCACTGCCCTAATGTCACGCTTTTAAAGTTCTTAGTGAAGTATCACAAGAATGGAAAAGCAATTATCCAATATATTCAATACTAGTATGAAGCCAGTAAATGATCTGATGTATGCCCACATAGGAGAAAGCTCATTTCAATTAAAGTTGGGGTGAGGCATAATGAGGAAAGGGGAAAGGGCTGGGGTACTGAATGGGCATGGGGCAGGGGTGTTCTGCACCCCTTTTGTGTCTGGGTCATAACCACAAGAGGGACTCTACCTAACAAAATCAAATATTTGACCTAGTTGTTTGTACCCTCACAATTAACCTGAAATAAATTTGCTTTTCAGTTAAAAAAAAAAAAGTTTCTTAACAGAGAAGTCCTCCAGATTTCTTCTGACTTCTTTGTTGTCAAGTAAATCTACAGAATTGGAGAAAGGACTTGGAACATATTATGAGGCCCTACAAAGCGCTTTACATTTGTTGTATCTTTTAAATCTCTTAACAACCCTTTCTAAGAGGTACTTTTCCCATTTCACAGGTGAAAATACTGAGGCTCAGAAAGGTTAAGTAATTTGCCTATGGCTGTATGACTTGGAAATGATTCCCATCTCGCACTGACCATCCTCATAGTCCTTGATGTTTCCACCATAAGATGCTAAAACTGAGAGTCTGAGGTTTGGAAAGTTCCTATTTTTGGAAGATAGCGCCCCCTAGTTTGCTGCATCAATTACTGTGCAGGAAGTAAGTCCTGTCTTCCAGGGAGGTGTGTGTGTGTGTGTGAAGGCGGGATGGTGACAAGATTCTTCTTTTTTCTATTGCCTGTGTCTCACTGACCTTACTACAAAGAATATAGGTTGTTGCTTTTTTTAAAACTTGGAATTTCCCATCATGCTAAGAACTGAAGGAAGAATTTCTTTCCCTTTGTCACCACTTTTCAGGCTACCAACATTGGTTTTAAGTCCCTACCTCTTTAGAATATTTTTCTTATTTGTTTCATTCTCAGATGCAGGGAAAAAATATTTTTTTGAGACCCTTCACTGTGACTTCTGAGGAGACCATTTGTGGTGTACACCATTGCTCTCTACCTCCAGTAGGAATGGAAACAGGCCACAACAGAAACCTTCCCTTCTAGCGGCACAATGAGCTGACTGACTTCTGTTCTCCCCTTCCCCCTTGAAAGTTCCCTGTGTGTTGCCACAGAAAATGGCCTGCTGGTTCATTTCTTTGTCTTGCAGAAGAGCTGATTTTAACCCTGCATGAATACTCCCCCTTTTTTGCTGTTGTTCCTATTAACCTGACGGTTTGTGGTAATTAATTCTAGTAAGTCTAGCAGGGATTTCACCTTCCCTCCTTTGATAGACATTACTATGGGGGTAAGCATTGTATATTTCTCTCTCTCTTCTCTCTGTTTCCCTGTTTGCCACCATAGGTCACTGCTTTTGCCCAGAGTTGATAGGCAGCTGTAGTGTCCTAGGAAGAACATGGGCATTCTACTTCCCTAGACCCTTGTTCAAACAGGCTTTCTAGGAGAACTAGCCTTTGAGCTTAGATTAGATCCTATGGAAAAACCGAGAGGGCAAAATGGCTCGGGAGTAGGGTGGGCAGTGCAAGGCAGCAGGCAGGGAGCAGGGAAGGGCAAGTCAGACCCAGGCATTTCCTGTCCCACGGGGTTGTTGTGGGGGTTCATGAGGAATCAGAGATGCTCTTATCAGTGGGGAGTTCCCTGCTTAGCTAGGTGTTCACTGCAGTGAGGGCTCCTGTACATGGCATCTGTGCATCTGGAGGAGAGATGCAATCAGCGTGGAATTTCACCCCTAGATCTCTGAAATGATAAGGCCTTCTTCTTGGAGAGATCATTCATGTATTCACTTGTTCATTCAACAAACCTTCATCAGGTACCTGTCATGTGCCTTCCAGGGTCTGGCCTGGCTGTGACTAAGCTTGGCTTTCAATCCTCAGAGGCATGAGACTCAGCTTACTTCACAAGACACTGACGTCTTTACCTACGGGCAGGGGAGACTTGTTGATCAGAAGTGAGAATTTTCACTTCCTCTTACCAAGGGCCTTGTGGTGAAGCAGTCACTGGGGCAGTCCCGAAGGAGCGGGATGCCCAGGTGGGTCCCGCCTTGGCATGCTGGGGTAGATTTCCATCATCACCCGGACAAGTGAATCACATGGCTGCTCTTTAGAGGATGCACCCTGTGGAGGGAGGGCAAAACACGGGGCCTGCCTGGAATGGCCAGGGAGGCAGCACTCTTGGATACATATGTAAATCTTACTCCAAGCTGATGTCATGCCACTAGCATGTCTCTGCCCACAGAGGGCAAATACCTTGTCTCTGTACCTCGGTTTATCAAGTATGGACACTTTCAAATCTATTTTCTCATTTGAATGAGTATAGTAGCCATTTAATGGACAATGAAGCAGATATTGAGATGTTAGGTGATGTGCGGATGGTCTGCACAGCTGGAAAGCAACAGAGACAGGACTGAAGAGCCAGGTTGACTGCCGGCCTTATCTTTTTGGCCACTTGAAGTTTGGGGGCTTGCTACACCCTGAGGATGCTTTCATTCATTCCCATGTCCTGGTGCCAGGCACCACACTTGGCTCTGAGGACACAGCCAGACTTCAGGCACATGGTCAAGGCCATGTAGGGGTTAACTCTCATAAACAACCACACAATATAGTAGGCTCTGTACTGTGAGGATGGGGTGCTTGCTGTTGGGGGGCTCTGCAGATGAGGAGTGAAAAGAGCAGCTGCCAGCTGGGTGATAGCAGGGCTGAGCTCCCCTAATCACTGCACAGAAGCACAGTTCCTTCTGGGGGACAGGTCTCCCTTCACTTCAGCATTTTCTCAAAGTCACACCACCCCTGTGGGGCACAGGCTGCCCATGCTGCCACAGCTACTCTGGACAGGCTCCCTCAAGGCCGCACCCCTTGGGTCTCTATCCTGCTGGAATATGCTGTTCCTAAAAAGGGTCTAGGACGTCAGGACCTGGCTCTGGGCAGGGTAATTAATCACTCTAGGCCCCTGCATCCTACATGTAAGCTGGCAAAATGTTACTGGTATGTTGTGTGAGTAAATGAGGTAAGACATATCGAAGGCTGACCTCAGAGGCTGGCGTAGAGACACCCCTCAGATGCGATAAACATTGATGAGTGATCCTGAGACCCTCTCAGGGAGCTTGTGAAATAAGTGGCTTCCCAGGCCCATTCGTAAAGATCCTGACTTAGTGATGCAGATAGTGAAGTATTCTCAGGGCCTTACCATGTCCCAGGAGGCATCATTTATTTCTAAGTACTTTTCATGAGTTATCTCCTTTTCTGTTGTCTCAGCATCTCACACACATCACTTATCACCCTGGTACTTGGGTAATTATTTGTTTGACATCTGCTTTCTCCATTTGGCCATTGGTTCCAGGAGGGCACGGCTATGTCTGCTTAGCTTGGGGCTGTGCATAGGGTGTGTGTTCAAAGCATATGTGTTGAACGAATGAGTCACCAGGAGGTTAGGGGCCTCTTCAGAACTTGGCTGAAAGTGACGGAGGGGCAGCTAGGAGGCATGTGATGTGATGCTTCTGTGATATTTGCTTCCAGGGATCTGCTATAAGTTCCTGAAAAAGAACTGTGCAGAGCTCTATGGCCAGGGCAGGGGAAAACCTGGGACCGAGGAAGCCAACCCCCTTCCAAGAATGTCTTTTTGTAAGGTGGTTTCAGAACAACAAAGTCTATCCCAAGAAAAAGAAACTTATTTCTTGGTAGAAGTACAAGGTACACTCCTGGTACTTCTTACACAGTGATGGCCAGGGCTAGAAGGAAACTTAGCCGTGCCTAATTTCCCACAGAGGCAGAGCAGCTCACCCACAGTCCCATAAGCGAGCTGTGGCCCACACCCAGATCTCTTGGCTTCCAGACCAATTCTCATTTCATTACAACAGGCTGCATTTTGATTTGGGGCCACTGTTGGAGGTGAAAAGAAATCATTAGAAAATGAATGTTTCCTGAAATATCACCTGCAATTTATTGCACTCAGAATTTCACACTGATAAATAACCTCTTTCTCATTAACATGCAGGCTTCCTACAATTAGCACTCTCATTTGCACTATGTAAACAGCTTCTAACTGTGCCTTTTACCTCTTTGTTCAAACAAAGATTTCTGTTAGCAAAGAAACAAGAAGGAAATTAGTAGCAGGTGAGAGCTTATTTTTAATTATATTGAGATTGACTGTTGTTCTCCAAATCTTCTCTAATTCCCCCAAGATATTTATTTGCAGACCCAAGTTTTCCATCTATTAAAGCAGCAGTCATCTCTGATCTTTATTTACTAAATGAAAACACAAATGGCAGCAGTAGATTTCTGGCTCAGTACCAAGGGGGGTGGGATGGGGATGGTACTGGATGAAGCTTGGATCTGGGAAGCCCAGCAATCAAAGTCGAATAGGAAGCACAGAAGATGCTGAAGAGCGAGGGTTTGGGCATGTGATGAGCTCAGAATCCCCAAATCAAGGTTTTCTCATGACAGCTCCCAACTTCTATCACCTGCAGTGAAGTTTATGTTCTTTGGAAGAAGGCTTTTCGTTTGTCTCCAATGATGAGGAACTTTATGTCTGTCAGTGAGGAAGAGACCTCCTCGTAGCATCTTTTGGTCAGAACATTTCAAAGATTATCTATCGCAATTTTTCACTGAGGGCAAGAATCCCTTTTGAATCCTCTGACAACTGATATTCCAGCAGCTCGCCATTTCACTTGTTAGGGTCCTCCTTTCTGAAATTTGTCTTACCCTGAATTGACATCTTGTCTCCAACAACTTTTCACATGTAGGAAGAGTCACATTGTAGGAAACTAGTCCCTCTTTTACATGACAATCCTATGTCATTATACACATCTGAAGAGAAGGCCATGTCCCCTGAGCCTGCTTCAGTCTATATGTGCCAAGTTCTATTAGCTATTTTTAATGCGACATGGTTTCCAGGCCCCTTATTACTCTGGCTGGCTTTTTTAGGGACATACTGTAGGTCCTAAAGCCCTGCCCCAATAGGCTATCAAGAATTGAAAACAATAATACCTCAAGCATTTTCTGATCAGTGCAAAGTCAAAGTAAACCTAACCCATCTTTTTCCCAGCTGGGGACCACCCTGCCCTGCCCCCCTCCCCCCAACCATTCTCTTGCAAGTTTTCTTCTGTTTGAGAAGCACACTAGAATACTCTAGATTTCTTTTTTAAACCTACCAGTTTTACCTAGGAACAGGAAAGACCTCTTAGATAATGGACTGGTTATCACACTTGAATATTTGGTGTATCTCAAAAGTCACCCCTAAAATAGCCATACCTAGGGAAAATGGGAAATTTTAGCTAAATGTACTTTTATTTACAAAACATTTATCATAAAATTTTACAGAGAGGTGGCCAACACGTAGGGAATATTTTACAACTATTTTGTAATAAATGTTTTCATTTTGCAGCTTCAAAGCTGCAATTGAGAATTTCCCATTTTCCCTATGTATGGCTACTTTAGGGGTGACTTTTGGGGTACCATGTATCTTATTTTGTATTCCTAGGCTATTTTTATTAGTTGTCAAATAATTTGCATTCTATAAAACTTCCATTTTACAAAGAAGCACTTTCACAAACTGTATGAGAAAGGTAAGGTGAATCCCATTTCACAAATGAGGAAACCAGACCTACCGAGGTAAAGGCTTATTCACTGCTTTATAGAGTTGGGAATCAAACCCTAGTTCTCTGGCTGAAGGTCTGGCCTGGTTTCATTATACCACAGCTGGCTCTCCTTAGCAGATAATTAGGTTGAGAGGGAAAAAACTTAATTTCCTGGTTAGCTGAACAAGGCCTGAGTTCCTCCCCTCTGTCAAGTTTAGCATCCCTTCTGGGTCCTTCATCTTCTGTTACTTGTCCAGTGAGACAGGTTGAAGGGAGCCTGGTCATTGCTTTGAAGCTGCAAAATGAAAGATTCACTCATATTTATAAGCTGAATGGAGAAGGTGACTGTTTGAAATTTAAGGTAGAGTTTGAATATGAATTACTTACATTATACTCATTTATGTTTTATGCTCTGAATACTTATAGTGACTTCAATTTGAAGTTACATTTTTTAAAAAATTGCTTAAGGACTTGGTAATAGAAAGGGAAAGGGAACTGTACCTAGAAATCTAGGTTGGGAAGAATTACTATCATCTTTTGGTTTCCTGGTGTCCAAGGCAAGAATAGAAACACAGGTTACCTAACTCTCCTTTCCTCATAAAAGGAAGTAAACAATCATGAGAAGTGACACCAGCACCACCTGGGATCTATCACTTTCGTTATTATGAAACCATTCTGAACAGCATAGTGATCCAGCTTCAATCACAACTTCTAAAGTGTTAGAGATTCCACTCAGGAGTTCTGGGGTATGTTCTGAGAATCTGCAGTTTAAAACTGCTCCCAGATGCTTCAACCATGTTAGAGACCTACTACCTTAAAAAAGCACCTGGATGCTTGTCAGAAATGCAGATCTCTGCCTCAGAGGCCCATGTGCCCAGGATTCTTAGTCTGGCTGGGAGTTTGATCAGAGCAGTCTCTTGTTAGCTGATAATTGGAGCTCTTGGGTGAGGTCTAGAAGGCAGCAGATGTTCTTTACAAGGGCAAGGATGCAGAAACAGCAGCAATGTTTTCATCTGATAGAGACTTGCACTTGTAATCTCACCAAGACAGAGGGTCACTTGTCCTTTTCATGAGCCAGTCAGGGTTACCGGTAGGCATGGCCCAAACTTCTTTTATTTAGGCCACAGTATTAGCTCTGATCAATTGCTCAAGGCACTTTCAACTCAAGGGATGGACACTACAAGGCAAAAGAGAAACCCTTTGTCCAGGAAGATTTTGAAAGAGGTCTTGTCAATCATCTGGCTGTTGACGGAAGAGGTTGAACATGGCTTTGGTGTAGTGTTTGATTCTGGGTAATACTGCAGTTACATGGTCTCTCTGTACAACTCAACCTACCTCAGCATGACTTGATAAATTCATCATTAAAGAGTTATTGAATATTGTGCATCTGAATGCTGAAAAGTGTCTGCACATTAGAATTAATGTCAGTCTTAGACATGATAAATATGACTCTAGTGGCTCCTCTGAGAAGCTTCGCTGGGGTACCATTTTATTGTCTGCTGTCTCAAAGGCTTAAATCTCTTTTTCTGCCTTCAGTTCATAGGATGAAAACATGTGAAATCACTGGTATTTATATAGGCAGATTTGGCAGCTCTTTCCTTTTTTTTACTTGGACTGTCAGATATAAATCAACGTTCCAGCGCTCTTTCCAAGAATGTGTTAGAATGTGCATGTGTTTGGGGAGCAGACATGGTATTTCTATTATAATTTTGTTTGTTAGGTGCGATCTGAATTGTTTGGCTTTGTTTTATAACATTCACAATTTGTGGTTATTTAATTGGTTCTCCTCTGTTATCCCTACCAGTGACTGTCAGGTTCTTGTTTTGCCTCTGTGTCTTTACTCCTGCCCAGAATCCCCCTTCACACCCCCTACCCACACTCATCTTTTAAGACCTCACTTTTAGTACTTGATTAAGCCTTTTCTGATATTTCTACTTCATATCAATCTTTCCTTAAACTTCTTAAAAATATGTTGCTAGGACCTTCTACTTAACACTTTTATTATGTGTTTTCTGGTTATTAACATCTGTACTGTTCGGTCTAGAGCTTTATATGAAATGGCTCTGTAGGCCAACAGTTTCCCAGGTGTATCTTATTCTCCCAATTAGATTAGGAGTGTAAGGTGGACATGGTCCATGCTTTGTGTTATCTTTTTTACACCACTTCCTCCTGATGGTGTATGCTCAAGGCTAGGCACACGTGAATGTTCAACATGTGACTGTTTTACTCCCTCACTGCTGCTATTTGTGAAAATTTCTATTTGCAAAAATCAATTTAAGAACCTGCCAGGATCATTGGATCAAATACTCTATGAAGACAAGAACCTGGTTATTGCTGCATCTCCAATGCTTTCAACAGTTGTTGAATTTATTTGTGGAATAACTTCTTTTATTTAAACCTGATCTCATCTGAGTTCATCTCACATAAATTTTATCTGTAGAAATGAAAAGCAAGTTTTCTCTTTCTTTCTTTTCTTTTCTTTTCTTTCTTTCTTCTTTCTTTCTTTCTTTTTTTTGACACAGGGTCTTACTCCTTCTCCCCAAACTAGAGTGCTGTGGCATCTTCATAGCTCACAGCAGCCTCAAACTCCTGGGTTCAAGTGATCCTCCCACCTCCGGAGTAGCTGGGACCACTTGTGTGCACCACTACTCCAAGCTAATTTTTCTATTTTTGGTAGAGATGAGGTGTCACTCTTGCTCAGGCTGGTCGTCCCACCTGGGCCTCTCAGGCTGCTGGGATTACAGGCGTTGAGCCGCCGTGCCTTACCCAAGCAAGGTATTTATTTCTGGCCAGAGAGAAGATTCTGGAGTTTGAGATGAGTTGAGGCCTGTTATTTTCTTTCCACTTTCTAATCCCACTCTGCCTCCCTGTTCCATCTCAAAATGAACACAGCCAAAGTGACCATAGGAAAAGCTCTGATTCTATGTCCTTGTAGGGACAGTATCTTCTTTCCTGAAGAAAATTCTAGTAAGTCATTTGGGTTTTTAGGTATGTAGTCATTCAGACTTGCCTTTACCCCTAACAAATTTTAAATCCTTTCTTGTCATCCCAGTTCCCAGAGCCTAACCTAAAAAATCCCAGCCTACAAAAATTGGATCTTCTAGACAAGGTAAAATTAAATCCTTATTAACAGTATCTTCATTATGGAGGGAGAAGACTAAAGCAATAAGAACAGAGAAAACCACTATGTAAATATCTTGCCCTTCAACTTTGGGGTAGAGAGAGGAACAGGAACAAACATACTTTAAAACCTTCCACTCTTGAATTTTCTTATTAGACATGGCAGTTTGTTACAAGGAAATATGGGAATGTCCCTTTATCAACCACTTAGTTACCAGCTTCAGCACATATTTTCCAACCAGTCATAAGAAGCAATTCAAGAGAACTGCTAACCTTCCTTTTTCTGTTTACTTGGCTCATTTTGCTTTCTAGCAAAGAGGAGTTCACTGCGTCAGCTTGCTAAGACTACCTCAGTATGGAGCTGCCTTTTGGGTAGTTAGTCTTTATGGGTCCAGTTCACATAAAGGCTCTGGTCTTCAATCAACTGTGATGAGGGAGAGGTACTGGTTTCCCTTCAAGTGCATTGGGAGGGGAAGGACAAGAGAAAGCAGGACAATTATTTGGGGTTACTTCTTTTGGAAGGAGTTTGACAGAGGCTTGAGGCTTCATGGATTGTCTTTCTGTCTATGCAGTTCAAGACCTCCCTCTAGGTTGGGGGCAAAAATAGCAGGGCTGAGACTAGCAGGAGGAAGGAAGAGCAACAGCCCATGTACAGGGAGAAGGCCAGGGAAGACTTATGCAGGGCTTCTTGCAAATGCCCATGGAGTTTTTGGGGGAAGGAATGGGTTTCAGATAGGATGACCAGAAACTGGGAGGATGTATTCTCTTTATCAGTAAGCAATCCCATTCTATCTATTCCGCCATGTAGGGTTGATTCATAGATGATCACATTCCAGATCAAAGAACTAGAGTTTATCGGAATGTTATATTTCTGTCTGTTAAAGTGTGTCACTCACCTACTCCCAGTGAAGATTTAAACCAGTTGACAATAGTGGCAAGGATGAAAAGAGGGCTCAAAACCATGACCTGTAGATACTGCTAAACCTCCTCTTTGTCTTCAAAAGCATCATGGCCATTGTGGAGAAGCAGAGTTAGATTTACTCCATAATATCTAAGAAGGCATAACAAGAACCAATGGGTAGCAGAGGCAGGGAGGCAGAGTTGGGCTCAATAAAAGGAATCATCCATAATTAAATCTGTTCAAAGATGACCTCACTGACTCAAGGAACACATAGTTCCCCATTTGTAGAAGTGTTTGGGTAAAGAGTAGTGGTCGCTCATCAGGGGTATTGGGGAGGAAATTCTCTTTAAAAAGTAACAGTATAAAAGTTCAAAGTATTCTACTTTGTCTTTGGTTTCTACTTCAAAGAATTAATAAATGGTGGTGACAAGGGCAGGAATAGATTTTTCTCCTTTCAGGGCCTTAGTTTCTTTCCTTTCACAATGGAAAGGCTGGGCTGGGGCCCTTAAGATGGGGTGGGATCCGGCATTCTGTACTAAATGCTAACTCACAAGCCTGGCAACTTACCATTCCAGTTTTGTGTTGCTGAGAGCACATCCAGGTAGTGTGTCAGGTTCTTTGAGTGCTGTAATTCGTGTCCTTAGGGAGAAGGGAGGGAGAAAGTTCAGCTTTGGTTCCCATAACCTCATGTGCCATGTTTCAAAACCTTGGAGATTTTCTTGGCTGCTTGCCAATTCTCTTGGCCATTTCAAACCTCAGGCTTATCTGTGTGCCCTGGGGCCGGCTGTGAAACCCCAAGAGATATAGCTGTCTAGTGCAAGGAAGCTAAAGGCTTTCAAGACACAATTGAGAACTGGTTATGTTCTAACAGTGCTGGGGATTGACTCTGATCATTTGTACATGATCCTAAATCAGAACTTACAGGAACTCCCTTTCCTAGTCCTAGGATCAAGAGGTAGAAATGGATGAAAGAGAAAGTGTACTGTCTAATCTTAAAATCTCAGCACTGGTGAACAACTTGGCACATGTATACTTATTAAATTTTTTTTTCTTAAGGATCCCCAAAAGTCACCTATGGAATGGAGGATGAGGGAAAGCTACATTCCTCATTTGCTCATTTTTTTTTTTTATCAATATTTGAGAGCTAACTATGTGTAAATCATTGTGGTAAGCCCTGGATCAGGGCTGCTGTAACAAAATAGCACAGACTGGGTGGCTCACGCAACAGAAATGCATTTTGTCACAGTTCTAGAAGTCCAAGATCAAGATGTGGGCAGGTTTCGTTTCTCTGAGGCCTCTCTCTGGGGTTTGAAGATGCCACCTTCCTCCTGTGTCCTCACAAGGTCACAAGATACAATAATGATGAAAATAAGATTGTTGATGGGGAAGTCAACACGATTTAACTGCCTAATCTTATGTTACTCTCAATCTGTGTAACCAGAAATATGACATAGTAAACGACCTTTTAAGCAGTTTCTGTTTACTTGACTTAATACTCTTGATTACTTCCATAAATTATGCTGACCCGTACCCGTAGTGTGCTGGGCACTAAAGGCCAGTGGGCTATTCTTTGGTGTGCATAGACATTTGTGGTCCCACCAGGTGGGTCCATTGTCACAAAGAATCACTTGTGTTTATTCACAAAGATGGACATGCCAATTATACTTGCTATTGTAATTATATAATTGAATTACATATTATGTATACCAATGAAATATGAGTGCAAAAAGGTGTAAAAATTAGGTTGAGTGTTTTAGAAACACTTGATAATTGTGAGTCAGGAAAAGAACTGGTGTCAGTGTGGGGATAGAGTAGACCTAATCCAAACCTTTCTGCTGCCTCTTTCTTAGGTGGCAATTTTGGGTAATTTATTCCTACAGAACGGTAATATGAAGATTGAAAGCAAGAGTTGTCAGTCAACTCTACACATAAAGACTAGAAGGAATCTGTCTATACTCAGAGTGCTTCCCAAGGGTCTTTAAATTGTTAGCTTAGCTTAATCCCTGAACTTATGTCCCTATGAGGGTATCCACAAGGCCTGGTATATTATAGATGTTCAAGGAACAATCAACTACTCTCTGTATCTAACGAGTACCACAAGGCCTGGTGTATAATAGATGTGCAGTTAACAGCCAACTCCTGAAGGACCTTTGTTTATATTTTGGTGCATTTCCTTCCAGTATTTTTTCTGCATGCAGTAATATGGGTGTGTAAATACACAAAGGGTGCCAAAAAGTATACACATTTTCAGAAAGGAAAGAATTGCATTAAAATTGTAATACTCCATATATACTGGTAATGTTTGTTATCCTGTTTATTGCATCTTGTATCTCTTGTAATTGCAGAAATCAAACATGACTTGAGTATTAAAATTTCAATACAGTTTTTTCCTTTCTTAAAGTGTGTCTACATTTTTTGAGCACTGTGTATGCACGTGTGTGTGTAGCATATCTATAATACATGGTCATGCATCTATTATGCATCATTGGACGATTGTATTGTTGTGTAAACATCACAGAGCATACTCACACAATCCCAGATGATAGGTAGTGCCTACTATGCACCTACACTACATGGAAGTGATTTTCAACTGGTGTGCCATGAACATTTTTAACGGTCATTAATTAAATTATTATTATATTATTATTGTTATTTTTGATCCACATAATTTAAGCATGCCATGGAAGTTTAACTATAGGTTCAAGTGTGCTGTGAGATTAAAAAGGTTGAAAAACACTTCATAGCTTCCTGCTCCTAGGCAACAAACCTGTACAGCATGTTACTCTCCTGAACACTGTAGACAGTTAGAACTATGTTAAGTATTTTTGCACCAAAACATAACTAAATATGAAAAATATAAAAAAGACACAGTAAAAATACATCATAAGAAATGGTAACCTGGATAGGGTACTTCCTATGAATGGAGCTCTCAGGACTGAAAATTGTCCTGGTGACAGAGTGGAGAGGTTGTGAGGGCCTAGCTGGGACATCACTGTATGCTGCTCTGGACTTAATATACAGTATACACTGAGGCTACACTAAATTTATTAAATATATTTTCTTTCTTAAATTATAAATTAAACTTAGCTTGCTGTAACTTTTGAACTTAATATGCTTTTTTTGGACTAATACAAAATGTTGACTCTTTTGTAATAATACTTAGCTAAAAACACACACACATTGTACAGCTATGTAAAAATATTTTCTTTCTTTATATCCTTACTTTATAAGCTTTTTTCCTATTTTTAAAATTTTTAATTTTTAGTGTTTAAGACATTTTTGTTAAAAATGAAAACACACATACATATCAGCTAGACCTACATAGAGTCGGGCTCACCAAGACTTCACTAAGTGATAGGAATTTTTTAGCTCTATTATAATCTTATGGGAATGCCATTCTCTATGTGATCCATCATTGACCAGAAGGTTACTGTGTGGCACATGATTGTATATTCTTATATATATATTAAAATTTTTGGAATACATTATAATATTTTCTTCTTCTTTTTTTTCACTTAACCTGAATATATCCTGAATATATTTTACAAAGAAAGTAGAAATTATTCAGAAATGAGGCTCTTGTTTTAGAATTAGAGCTGGTACTCCGGGAACTGTGTACAGCCTACCACCTTTTTCCTTTAACCAGAAAGTTGTAAGACATCTTGGCAGGGGGCAGGGGATGCTGTGCTGGGAAATGGCGTCTTCGTGTGCATTGCTACAGAAAGCAGGTTGTAACTGCCACGTTATTGGCTAAGACAGCTTACAAAGGCCAAGCTGGTTTATTCAGTCCTGAAGGGTTTTAGCAAGCCAAAGGTTAGGATATTAAATAATTACTATTAGATTCTTATCAGGATACTAGATAATTCTTACTTCCTGAAACGATTCTCTTCTGATTCACTTCACTAAGGAGTTTACAGGCAACAGAGACTCAACATGTATAAAACTTTCTTCTCCCCCATGTTATTAAGATCATTTAAGAAAATCACCCCTGTCTTATTCACCCAAGTGAAAAACTGTGGGTTTTTCTCAGCTTACCCCTATCTTTCCACATTGTGTTCTCCATTAGCCGTGACCCCTTCCTTGTTTAGACCTTCATTATTCCTCCTGGGGTTATTGCATTGTCCTCCCCATAGGATTCATTATTTTCTCCTTCACCCACTTCTGATTCATTGTCTACATTCTCGTGAGTTTTCCACATAGAGCTGGCTGAGGAGTGGTCAAGGTAACCAAACACAAAGCACAGTGACTTGGTTATAGTAAGAGCTCAAGACATATTGTCTGGTAATTATTTATGGACATTTCTTTTTTTGTTTGTTTTAAAGATGAGCAATTTTTAATCTTAAATGAGACATAGAAGGAATAACAAATCAATTCAAGTATTTAGCTATAATCTCAGAAGAAAAGTAGCTAATTTTTAAAAAAATAAACAATTTTTTAAAATAGAGGTGTTTTGTTCTGCTAGTTACAACTTTTTTTTTTTTTTTTTTTTGCAGTTTTTGGCCAGGGCTGGGTTTGAACCAGCCACCTCTGGCATATGGGGCTGGCACCCTACCCCGTTGAGCCACAGTTTTAATGGGTGTTTGTAAGCACACTTTATGGTTACCTCCTTGTGAGCTGTTTTGATCATGAAAACTCTACTTTGGGCCTTGTTTTAGCTGCTTGAAACAAGATTTCCTTGTCAGTTGCAGAAACAATAATGTAAAAAGCAGAATTTATGTGCTTTGTTGGTATGCATAGATCATAATTGATAGACATTTCTTAACTTTGATCATGATCTTGGGAATTCGTAAGTTTCAATACTCTGATTTTTTTTTAAATATATGTACTTTCTCTTATTTCTTTAGAACATGACATGAATGGATACAATCTAAGTTTCAGTTACTGGCCTTTGCGTCTTCCAAATAGGCCATTCTTATGATAAGGGAACAACCTTTTCTATCATGTTTTCATTGAAACTGAAGAAATGAACTAAGTTCTGACGAAGATGGGTGATGTCACCCTTTCATTGGCCATCCCTGAAATACCACTTCCTCTGGACAGGATCTTGAGGACAAGCCCAGCAACAGCAATGCAGCTCAGTCTCCCATGGAGGGGCTGGCAGCTCTTCAGAAAATTACTTGCAGCAAATGACGTTATTGCCAAACCCAGCTAACTACTTCTAGAGGAAAAATACTAGATGTAATGTAGAGAAACACGAAGGCTATGACTTTGCAGAAAGATTCTCTGAGAGATCTAATGTTTTGTGCCGCAAAACCCTTGTCACTATCGCATATGGACATTTCACTTCAGTTCTACAAGAATAAGCTTTGTATGTCAGATTTATGCTAAGCATTGTTCTAGATGCTATGAGACATCACCGTGGGGCAAACACAAAGCTTCCTCGATCTAGTAATGCCCTCAAGAAAATTTGTAATCTAGTGGGAAGATAGACATATTATAAAGTTGCTGATAACTTCTAAAATAATTCCTACTAGCCCAGTGAAGAGTAAGAAAAGAGCCATGGGACTCGAGGAGGATGGAATCTCTTAGGTGAAGGGTATTAATATTGGTTGAGGAGATGTTGGGTATAAATCCAGAAGAAATGAATCACTATGTTACGGAGATACCTGCACTCCCACATTCACTTCAGCGTTATTCACAATAGCCAAGATATGAAATCAAAATAAGTGTCCACCAATAAATGAATGAATATAGAAATTATGGTACGTATACACGGCCTCAAAAAAAGAAGGAAATTCTTCCCTGCAGCACCATGTAAGAACTTGACTCAGGAAAAGAACCCCTATTCAATAAATATTGTTGGGAGAACTGGATAACCACAGTGAGGGATGGGGGAGGAGGGGTCATGGCGTGTGGCACATCGCTTAGGGGCAGGACACAATTATAAGAAGGAATTTACCTAACAACCGCAGTCAGTGTAACCTGGATCTTTGTACCCTCGATGAATCCCAAACAACAATAACAAAAAAATTAAACAAAAAATAATAAAAACAAAAAGAAGAACCTGAAGGATGTTATCTTAAGTGATGTATGCCAGGCACTGAACAATAAATACTGCACAATCTCACTTATACATGGAATATAAAAAGGTCAAACTCATAGAAACAGTAAAGTGGTAGTTATCAGAAGCTGGAGGACAGGAGGCTCGAGAAGCTATTGGTCAAAGGACACAAAATTTTAGTTAGACAGGAGGAATAAGTTCAAGTAATCTATTGTATATTATGGTTCCTGTAGATAATAACAGCATGTTGAATACTTGAGAATTGCTAAGAGAGGAGATTTTAAGTGTTCTCACACAGAAAAATGACAAGTATGTGAAGTAATGCATATGTTAATTAGCTTAACTTAGCCATTCCACAACATGCATATATATTGAAACACTGAGTTGTATACTACAAACATATACAATTTTTACTTGTCAATTAAGTTTGTTTTTTTTAATGGAAGCAACTATGTGCCACATATTATGTTGGACATTTTACCCACTTTATTTCTTTCACAGAAAAGTCAAATGAGGTCAGTATTAACTCTTTCACAATGCAACTGAATCTTGGCCAGTTTAAGTAACTTGCCTGTCACACAGCGACAGTCAAGGTGGCATTCAGACGCACAGCTGTTTGATGCCAGAGGCTTGCAGTTTCCTTTTCAGTAGAGATAACAGGAGGCAGCTCTGAACTGGGGCTTGAGAAATTTCAACAGGCAGAAAAGAGGGGAGGGGAGGGAACTGAAGGCTTTCTGCCCTGAGAAAAGGATGGTATGTCATGAGAGAACTCGACCCCTGTCCCAACCACATCTTCCACTCAGCCATCAAGCAAATCACGTGCAGTTTCTGTGACACTAGGCCCTGTGCTCGTTGTTAAGAGATACAGATGTGTAAGACCCATGATCTCATATATAAGGAAAAATAGATCCTGGTAAATGTGCAAGCAGCATGTACTATAGTTCTGTGTCTAATGTGGTATCGATGTGTTATGAAGTGTGGTTTAAGGGACAATGGTCAGGAATGTGAAGAGGTTATCAGGAACAGGCACCGGATGAGAGTTTAGGAGATCTGAGCTACTACTTCCTGACTTTGGGCAGCTCATATCTATTCTCTGGGCCTAGCTTTTTTTCATAGAAGGAGGGAAGGTTTAATTTACATTATTTTGAACATTGTCCTTCTAGCTCAAAGCAGAACACGAAGAGTTTGGCTAAGTCGATTTTGTTCTAACATTCTTTCTTCTCTTTTGAGTGTTTTCCCGCACATCTCCCCTAAGAGGGCCAACGCCGTATCCTGGGAGCATTTATTGTAAAACCCCCAGCCCACCTAAGAGTGGGAGAGCAGGTGAGGAGGGGCAGGGGAGCCAAGCCCAGGCACAGACTCTGAAGAGGAAGGTGGTGGCACACACCTGCTCAAGGCAGTAAACATTCCACTTGGCCATCAGCTGACTGTGGCTGGGGAACCCCAGACTGGAAGAGCTCCAGCCTGTGAGCTGGAAATGACACTATGGGCCTGCATTATTCACCCTGCTACCAACTGTGCTTGCAAATTATGACTGGTAAATTCTGAATAATTGGCCACTCATGGGTAAAATAAAAAAAAAAATCACCATGTCTTTGTGCTTCAGCACAGTGGAGACAACAAAAGGTGTAAAATAGATTCATTAGGTGCTAAATTTAAGCATGTAGGTCATTTATTACTGCCGAATCCCTAATTCTTCCTTTCTGTATTTATAATAAAGTCAGCCTATTCTTGGACCACTAAATACACAAACTAAATTGCCCCTTCCCAGGTACTCTGTTGGTAGGCTGGGGCCCCAGGAATCCTTGTGCCTTGACAGAGAATTTAAAAGCCTTGAGTTCAGTCTTACCTTTGATGCTAACTTTTTGTATCTTTTTTGACAAGCCACTGGACTATTTGTGGTCAAGTCTTCTTAAGTTGGACAAGATCTGTGGTTTCATCCATTAGCTTTAATTACCTTTTCCTTTCCATTGACCCTACATTCTGAAACATTCTCACTCTCAAAAATTTACATTTGTTAAGAAGTGATAATCTATTTTTTTAAAGTTCATTTCTCATAGATGTATATAATTTCTAGTCACAAGTTCTGATTACAATAAGGTACCCAGTGTGACCGCTCTGAGATTATATCATTCCAGACATAGAGAAGAAATGTGGCATTTTACCTCACCTGGGCAGCCTGACCACAGGAAAACTTGTGATTTCTGGAAAGATGATGAAAGATTGAGAAGAGCTGGCGGAACCAAATTGCCAAAGCATAGACAGGCCTGGCTTTAGGTCCTCCTTATACCACTGGGTAGCAAGCGACCTTGAGGAAATCACTAAAGTTCTCTGTGTTCCATAATTTTCATTTGTAAAATGGGGATGATCATAGAATTGTATTTACCCTGCCTATCGCACCAGATTCTTTTCCTAAGAGTTAAATTAGAAATACACTTGGAAATTTGTTCAAAACTTCAAAACCTGAAGCAAATCAAAGTGATTATTCCAAGTAGTATAAATATTCCAATTCCATTTATTATTAGAATGCTTGATTGCAACCGACAGCTTCTCGCACTGAGAGCACACCGCCATCCTGTTAAATGCATGAAATGATTTGCCTCATCTTCATCATCTGCTTCTTTCCCTCATTCACAAAAGCAAGTTTATTATTATTGTTATTATTATTGTGGTACAATATACACCATAATTATTATCTCAACTATTTAAAGTATACAATTCAGTCCCTTTAGTGTATGCAACCCTTACTACCATCAAGTTCCAAAATATTTTCATCAGCCCTAAAGAAAACCCCATACTCACCATTTCCTCTCCCAGCAGCCACCCACTGGCCACCACTAGGCTACTCTGGTCCCTATGGATTTGCCTGTTCTGGACATTGCATGTAAATGGGATGGTACAATGGGTGGCCTTTTGTGTCTGGCTTCTTTCCCTTAGCATGTTGTTTCCAGTCCTCATCCGTGTTGTAGCACATGTCAGAATGTCATTCACTTTTCTGATTGAACAGTATCCATGGTATGGATGGCCCACACAAAGTGGATTTGCAGACTACTGCCTTCTTCAAAACTCTGAGGAAATATACTCTTCTCCCCACACAACTGCATATAATTTCAAGTCATTAGTAGATAGCCCCAAGCCCATTTATGGACCCCCAGATTAGATCTCTCGCTGACATGAGAGACCTTTTTCTGAATTCTTCATTCATTCTGACTACTCATTCATAATACTGGTTTTGTGTAAGGCATTATTCTATGCCCCGGGGAGGAGGGAATAAAAGTGATACAAAAGCAGACACTCGTGGAGATTACTTTCTAGTGGTGAGAGAAAGGAAGAAAGAAAATTGTGTGATACATAAGAAGGTGACAAGTGCTACAGGAGAAACAAAGTTAGACAGGGAGCTAGAAAGTGCTGAAGAGCAGGCAGTGTGATTTTAAACAGGGTAGTGGGGTAGATGGCTTCATTGGGAGGGTGATCTTCAGGTGGATGTTTGAAGGATTCAGTCTTACCTATCGTCAGATCTTACTATCATTCATTCCAGAAGGCACTTTAGCAAAGAGCTCTAGATAATGTTCCTTTTTCCTGTTATGGGGCAATTCCATCTTTAAATTATGAAACAAGAATTCAGGTGGATGTGTGTATTTTCTCAAGTTTTCTTCTCAAAAAATCTGAAGTGTACCATCTTTCATAGTAATTTAGAGCACAGGCTGAGGCATCTGAGCCTATCTTTGCCACGAAATATCTGCATGCTTTTTCAGAAAACTGGTTACATCTTTTTACAGACTTTCATCTGCAAAATAATAATAATAATCCTATGTATTTTATCCTTTTTGCAACTATATTTAATGAAATAAAGTATGTAAAACACCAAAGACACTTGCTCAAATACAGACTTTGCTTGATAAATGGTGGATCATTTTATTTGTTTACAGAACACTTGCTGACTGCTATCCTTTCCTGAAACAAAATCCTTTTACATGTTGCTTAACCCTAACCATGGGGAAAAAAAAGGAAGTGTTCTGTCCCATGTGTTATTTTAGTCAGAAAAAGAAGGAAGTGGAACGGTGTACTACAGGAGAGAAAGAGCCCAACCTTTTCAGCCCCACAGATAGAAACTGGTTGTTGTCTTACCTCTCTGTCTCTATTTTGAGGGTTATTCTTGATTTTCCTGAGATTTGAGTACTTGGTGTCTTGTTCTGGCCTTCAGACAGAATCCCCTCACAGCTGCTTTCCTCTGTTCTTTTAGGTCTCCTCTTCGGAAGATCCTTCCCTGGTCTAGTTTCCTCCTGTCCTCCCCCAGTCCTGTCACTCACCTCTCCTCACCTTTTCTTTTTCTTCATTGCATTTAACACCAGTTTTGATCCTTCGTGTGTAAAACAGTGTAGGCACTAATAGGCACTCAAGAAAATATTTATTGGACAAAAAACACATTCTAAATCTCAGAATTCATGAATTTGTACTTGCTGCACATTTAATGTTAGATGTGAATCAATGACTCACTTTGACCAGGGAAAGTGAGTGAGGGGAAATGACCATATATCATCACTCTTGGGTAGAAGCTTAAAAAGCCAGTGCCTGCTATCGCCGTCTCTCCTCTTCTGTTGGACAACTAGCAATGTGTGAGCTGGTGGCAGCACTGTCATCTTGGGTTCTAAGGTGACTACAGTGAATGGACTTTCCCCCAATTTCATGTGATGGGTATGTTTATGAGCAAGAAATAAACCTTTGTTGTTTTAAGCCTCAGACCCTTGTGGGTTATTTGTTATTGTAGCATAACCTGGACTCTCCTGACTGATACAAATGTTAATCTTATAATTTAGTCTTCTTGCTCTCTCTTCCCAAAAGAGAGATAAACTTCAAATAAAAAGCCCATACGTAGAAAGAAATGGATGTGATATTGTAGTACTATCTTAGGACATATCTAATTTATTCATAACAAGTCTATAGGACAACCACTGCTCAGCTCCTACTTCATATACTCCATTTTAGCACTGGAGAAGAAGACTATCTTTCAGCCTTTACTTTCTTCGGGGAGCAGAGTTCTTTCCACATGAGACTTCTCTACCCCACCCTACCTACTCCCATCTCCAGGCCCTATGCCATTTGTCTTTGTTAGCACTGCAATGGCAAAATCTCTGCAGTCTCTGACCAACTTCATAGGATAAATAATAATTTTAATGCCCTATTTTAAATTAACTGCTTGAACTTTTGGTATAGCAGAGAAAAAAACAACAAAATGCTTTGTATCAGAAGACTTTGGTTCAAATGCACATTTATTAGCTCTATGATCTTGGCTAAAGCCGAAAGATCCCAGTTACAAAACTGGGATGACACTATGACTCTTATCAAAATTCTTGCATCCAGATGGATTTGGGAATTCAGACTTTTTTTTTTTTTGGAAGGTAACATGTTGCGTGTGATGTGTAAATTAAAACAAATACAACAGGACCTGGACAGCCTTCTGAAAGGAAACACATTATTATTTCTGCAGCAAAATGTATCAATATTCAAGTAAATGGGAATAAAAACTATGAAGAGGCTTAGTCATTGTATAAATTCTCCCAGAACCTTTTAGAGTTTATGGAGCTTTTTGTGTTTTTTTCTTTTTTTTTTTTGTTTTCTTTTTTTTTTTTTAGTTTTTGGCCAGGGCCAGGTTTGAACCTGCCACCTCCGGTATATGGGGCCAGAGCCCTACTGCTTTGAGCCATAGGCGCCGCCTGCCTTTTAGAGTTTAAAAGAAAATTATGCACAAGATATTGTGGACCTGTATATATTTTTCAGATTGTTATAAGGGATAAATAAAATAATGTGTATAAAAAGACATCGTGTATGATGTCACTATATAAATGAGAATTATGTCCTTATTGCACAGAATTGGAAGTTCATTGAATAACATTCAATATCGCATTCACCAACAACAATGGTTCAGTGAACATCTGCTTCTGCTACGTGCTAGTCATTGTTCTAGGTGCTGGACGCCAATGAATCAAGGATCTATTTGCTCTTTTCAACCTTTTTCCCAGAGGATGTGTGTGCTGCTATGTAATCCTCTTGGCTTAGTTCTGTTTGGGCTGCCATAACAAAATACCTTAGACTGGGCAATTTGTGAACAACAGAAATTTATTGCTCAGAATTCTACAGTCTGGAGAGTCCAAAATCAAGATGCCAACAGATCTGGTGCCTGGTGAAGGCTCACAGATGGTGTCTTCTGGCTGCATCCTTACCCAGAGGAAGGGGTGAGCAATCTCCCTCAAGCCTCTTCTGTAAGGGCCCTGATCCCATTCATGAGGGTTCCATCCTCATGACCTAATCACTTCCCAAAGCTCCTGCCTTTTATTACTATTGCATTGTGAATTAGATTTCAACAGCGGATTTTAGAAGGGACACATTGAGACCATGGGACCTTTCCTACATGTGTGCACATACTGAGTCACTTTGTTGATATTCATTTAAGCTTATTAAGCTACTTCATTATTTGGGGCTTTAAAAAAACATGTCAGATAAATTAAATTTTATATTTTTCAGAACAAGGGAGTCCTAGAAGTTCTTCTGGTGAGTCACATTGTGAGCGGAATATGCCATCGAGGCATAATTAACATTCGGGTTGCCCCCCAGCTTCTGTGGAGATGAGTCTAGCCCCTTGGGGAAGCAGTGATGGATATGTAATCTCCATGATAAGTAACTGACAGGTAAGAAATTTTTCTTTCTCATATGCATTAATTAGTCACATTCATTATTCATCAAACACTGTGAATTTCTATTTAGAAATTGGACCAAATAGAGAAATTCTCTCCGGCCCACTTCCTATAATTAAGTTCTTCCAGGGACTGCTGAGCATCTGAGTAGGTCTGCTGTTTGGTCTAGTTTAATGGCAAGTGTTTGTTCAATGTCACCAAATGATGGGATAAATGCTGAACACTTTGTGGACTAGATTAGCACAGACTTTTTAGGGGCTTCAACCTTCCCAGTCACTGATACTTTCTTGCTATTGTTTTCTCACTCTAGAACGTAAGCTTAGTAAGAACTCAGACCTTGTCTGTTTGTTCACTACTATATACCCAGCCCCTATAACACAGTATAGACATTTGGTAAACATTGTTTTGAATGAAAGAATTAATAAATGGGGTTTGCTCCTGGGAATGACAGAGCCCATCAGAGGGAATGCATGCATGAACTACCACAAATAATCCAGCCTTGATTCTTATAGAGGGCCTGCTGTCCACACACTCCCCTGGCTGAGAGGTCACATATAGTGAGGCACAGAGAGAAGGGAGCTGGGGCAATACTCCTACATTATTCCAGTGTAAGCTCCTCTTGGCACATTCTGTAAACCATTTCTTATTGCAAACACTGGCTTTTTAGCAGTTTAGCAAAACCTGGACCTCTCCTTGCCTGAAGTATATTCTAGAACCATGGTTATTCAGGAACTGCTGATTGCCTCAATGAGCCAGGCAATGAAAAACCACATGTTGTCTAGTCCCAGTGTCCAGACTTGGCCCAAGGTCAATTCTGTGAGAATTAATTTGAAAAAATGAATCCTCTGAATGCCTATTTGTCCAATGACCAATTTGCCAAAAATGTGCTTTCTAGGACCTACTTAGAAAGTGGATAGCCATTGGTAATTGGTGTAATGGCCTTCAAAAGCCTTTGAGGAGTTTTCTTTTTTTTTTTTTTTTGTAGAGACAGAGTCTCACCGTACCGCCCTCGGGTAGAGTGCCGTGGCGTCACACAGCTCGCAGCAACCTCTAACTCTTGGGCTTACGTGATTCTCTTGCCTCAGCCTCCCGAGCAGCTGGGAATACAGGTGCGCGCCACAACGCCCAGCTATTTTTCTGTTGCATTTTGGCCGGGGCTGGGTTTGAACCCGCCACCCTCAGCATATGGGGCCGGCGCCCTACTCACTGAGCCACAGGCGCCGCCCCTTTGAGGAGTTTTCTAAAGTATCTTTTTGTTTCATATTAGTCTTAGTTTCACAGAGCTCTCAACATTTTGTGTTTCATAAATCTTTTGAATCTTTGACTTTTGGGCACAAGGATTTTTTTTAATTTAAATCAGGTATTGTGCGTGTGTCAAATGTTAAGGATATTATCAAAGATAGAGCATGTGTCTCTTGTCTAACACATTCTAAATCCAGTTCACTGCCTAAATACTTGTTAACTGGTTCAAACAAATGAATATTTTGTTTGGATCTTGAGCAAACCCCAAAGTGTTTCAGGATCTGAATTATTAAATACATAAGAAATTGATGTTCAGTCCCCTTGGGCTAACAGAGCTAAGTGGCTGAAGAGAAATAGTTGCAAGAAAGCTGAAAACTAATTGTGCTTCTTAACAGCACATCCTTTCACTCATTAATTAATTCAACATGTTGAGTCCCTGTTAGTGCCAGGCTGTATTCTAGGAACTCAGAATGAAGGAAAAATAAGACTTGGTTCCTAATATAGATAGAGACTTGTTTATTACTGTAGACACTCTTTGTAAGAAAGAGGGTCCATTGTCTTGAATCATTGACTTTTTTTTGTTTGTTTTTTGATGTTTATTCTTTTACCCCATTCCACCTTTTACTTTAACAAGTCTCACCTGTATGTCTTAAGCATCCTGATTTTGACCTTCATAGCCTATTTTGATTCTCACAAATATTCCCTTTCTTTTTTATTTATTTTCATTTTTTAAATTTCAGATTAATATGCAGGTACAAACAATTAGATTACAATGTTTGCAATTGTTAGGTAAGGTCCCTATTGTAGTTGTGCCCCTCACCCAGGAGATGTGCCATCTACCCCTACATAGTGCCCATGTAGTGAGAGCACACTCATCGCCCGCCTTCCTTCCTTACTCTCCCCCTTCCTCTCTCCTCCCACAAATATGCCCTTTCTCATCTTATAAATGCTCACTGCATGTTAAAGAGTCAGTTCTAGCCTCTCACTGTTTTTCTGCCTTTTCCTGCCCCAGCTTCCCTCTTCTTCAAAGGCCACATGAATTTGAAGACAAGTGTTCAAGTCTTGCTCCCTCACTTGTCAAGTGTGAATGTCGCAAGTTATTTGACCTGTGGAGGCTCAGCCTCTGTGTTTGTTAAGAGGGCTAATAAAAGTCTAACTCACATTGTCACTGCAAGTACAATGGAGCTGAGAGGACCATGTGAATGACAAAGCACTAATGTGAGAGATTATAATAGACGAATTCACTACAGGTTCTGATGCAGCAAATAAGACAAGTACCACGGGAACAGAGAAGAAAGCAATTAGGGAGATCAACAAGGTTTTGCAAAGCAGCTACTGTGAACTTGGATTTGAGATTAAGGTTTTCTAGATGAAGAAGAACTTTCCAGGTAGAAGAAATAGTGTAGACAAAGACTAAGAGGCACCACAGAGTCCTGTGTATTTGGCAAATAATGAACAGGAGTTATTATAGATTAGGTGGGAAGTCACGAGTATTGATAAGTTAAGTAGAGGCCAACTCTTGAAGGGTTTTTTATACCGTGTTAAAGAATTGGAGCTTAATTTAAGGAGCCGATGAAACATTTCATTTGTTAACTCTATACATAATTTTTTGTGTGAGGTGGTGTGTGCTGAGCACTGTTGCAAACACTTATAGTATATTGGGAGAATAGTAAAAAGAACGGCCACATACCTGCCACCCAACTGGAGCAATAAGAAACCAGTCCTACATACATGTCTGCTCTGCTCCTCCTCAATGGAATTCTTCTCTTTGTTCTCTAAGAGTAACCCAAAGTCTAAAATTTGTGTTTAGCATTTTCTTATTTTTCTTTTTATTGTTTCAGGTCATTTTTTAATTTTTAATTCCAGTTTCATTTGTATGTAAGGAAACAAACTCAAGAAATATTTGCCAACTCAATAAATAAAAATACATGCCCCCGTGTGGGTGGTCTCTAGCATTCCTTCTCGCTGACATGGCTTCTACATCTGTTGTAACATTAATGCTCTCAGCCTGTCCCCCATCCTCAGCTTTCTTGATTTATATACGCTAGTGTATGTCTATATGAAATTGTTCTATTTGCTGTCAAAGTAACTGTATAAAAATGACTCTCAGAACCCCTTCTCTGTTCTTTCCATCTTTACCCACATGTAAGGGGAATAATCATAAGTGCAGACATCTTGTGTTTTGTGCTTCAGTTTTTCATTTCATGCTATTTTGAAGTTTTTGTATTTCTAGGTATCTTTGTGTTAATTGCTTCCATGATTGTACGATATTCTATCAAGCAAACACACTACAATTTGCTTTATCATAATTAAATTGCTGGATATTCAGGCTGCTTCCCATTTTAAATGTGACAAATAACATTGCTGTAACAACCTTTTTACTTATAAGATTTTTTTTGTTTTAAATTATTTCCTTAGGATATATTTTCACAAATGAGATTATTCAGTCAAAGACATGATGAATTTTGTGGTTTTTGTTACCTGAGGGGCTTTGCTTTATATTAGAAAAAAGTGCTTATTTTATGATTATAAAAGTAATTCATGCTCATTACAGAATATATGGGAGATTCAGACATGTATGAGAAAACAAAATTGCTCCCAAAATCTTTCCTCACGAGGATTTTAAAAAAATTACTTGGATTTTTTAAATCCATCATTAACATTATGCCATATTTCTTTCAACTTTCGTTAAATGGGAATCATGTATTATTTTGTAGCTGCTTTTTAAATTTGATAATCTGCTTTTCCCAGGTCATTGAATATTTTTTCAAACAAGTGGTGTTTCTTAATGACCACTTAATATTGTGATGTGTGGATGGCCACAAGTCTCTTATTATTGGACTTTTTATTATTGGAATAAATAATGTTGTAAGTGAACATTCTTATGTAAACCTTCACAAGAATTCTGGTTGTTTTCTTAGCACTAGAGTTTGAAAGTAAAATACAGAATGAAGGATACAAAAATTGTCACTTTTCAATCCATGAAGGAATCATGGTTCTTGAATTATAATATTCCTTTGCGATCCATACTCATTTTCTATTGCTGCTATAACAAATTACTATAAATCTCGTGGCTTACACAATACAAATACATGATATCTTACAGTTCTGGGGGTGAGAAGCCAGAATGGATCTCTCTGGGTTAAAATCAAAGTCTCAGGAGGCTGTGTTCTTTCCCAAGGCTCTAGGAAGAATCCACATCATGCCTTTTGTAGCTTCTAGAATCTGCCCTCTTTCTTTGGCTCATGGCTCCCTTCTTCTGTTTTCAAAGTCAGCAATGTTGGGCCAATTTCTACTCACATTGTTGTGTCTCTGGCTCTGCCTCTTCCAATTCGAGGACCTCTGCGATTACATGGGACTTCCAGTGTTCCTTAAATGTCCAGACACAAAACAAGTGCATGGTAAATATTAGACTGAGGCTGTGGAAGTATCATCAGTACAAATGGATGCTGGGCCGTGAATTCTGTTGCTATTACTTTGGGGCTTGGGCAGGTCACTCAGTTACATTCCATTCCATGCTACTGACATTTATAGAATCCTTCTGACATGTCTGGTCCTAGGAAATGGGCTGGGGATGCAAAGAAGAAGAATACAAAATTTCTACTTGTAAATAACCCTCAAAATGCACCACTCATAAACCTGAGGCTTTCATCTGTAAAATAGTAGCAATAATCACAGGAATCTCACTGAGTTGTTGTGAAGGTAAGATCAGATAGAGCATATGCAAGCACACTGTAAAGAGCAATTCAAATGTGAGGAGTTCTTGCTATTTTAAATGTTTAACAGTTGTTTTCCTGAAAAGACAAGGCAGCTTAAGAAGATAAAACTTTTTATCCACCTTCTATAAGTATAATTTGTGATGTGGTAACCACACCATTGTCTAAGAACCTCTCCTTTTTCCCCTAGATGTTTATTGAGGGGTGTAGGGTGTAACTACACCTTGGTTTTTTTAGGGGGTGATAAAATTTCCAAAGCTTGTCTAAAGGATTTCTAGTCCTGTGAACTGGCCAATACGATTTCTTGAATCACCGCCCAGTATGGACCCAATTTATATTTGGAATTTCATGCCATCTTGAAGGAATATCACCCAGTGCCAGGGTCTTCTCTGAGCTAATTGGGCTTTGGCAGTGATGTCATTCCATGGTGGGCGTTTGTGGAGACTATGGCAGCGACAACTCCAATCTAATTTTCGGCAGCGTGTGCCCATGTATGTGAAGAGGCTGCTCCCTCCCTTCACAGGCAGGCAGTCCTCCTGCTGAAGTTTCTCTTCTGGTCCCTTTCTACAGACAGGACATCAGTAGGCTATTTATACCCCATGGCTAGAAGCATTCCTCTCCTTCCATGCTATGTACCACAATATATTAGCGTGGCTTAAAATAAAATTGGGCAAAGACATCATCAAATTCAGAATCATAGAGGAAAGTATCTTCTAGGGTCAAGATTATAGTCTTTGGAATCAAGCAAACCTGTTTTGAACAGCTGCCCAGCCATACCAGCTGTGTGTGTTGGACAAGTTTGTTAACCTATCTGAGCCTCACTTTCCTCGTCTGTAAAATGAAAGTAATATTTTTTGCCTCATGAGTTGTTAATTAAACATAAGCTAGATTCATGCCTGTCTAGGTGTGTCTTCCAACTTTGCTGACCTCAGATTTCCTTTCTATCCTCCCAACCAATCCACATATCCCAAGAGCACTGGGGAATAAGGAAGAATTTTCTGGTAATTTCCTAGGGGAGATGGAGGAAATGTCCATCTTTACATGTCCTAAAGCAGGACCTTCGCAATCCCCCAGACCCCTTCGAACATTGTTGATAGCCCCTCTTCTATTGTTTATGAAAATCCAGTCCTGCTCCAGACTTGTACACCACTGCCGAATCCATGGTCATGTTGCTACCCAGTAGTTCAAAAGCCCTACTGTTAGGTGAGCATCCAGCTGTCTTTGAGAAGAATTTTAGCCCTCATCAGCTGTTACTTCACCATGTCTTCTGGGGTCTCATCTCTCACTTCAAATGGTCTATTAAACTGTTGCTTGCAGTCATATTCATTTTCTTCTTGAGAGGTGTTCCAAGGGGGAATAGAAAAACAACTTTCCCCCTTTTGCTGCAGTGTTTTAAGTTATAGCACATGTGCAAAATGCTTAGCACAATGCCTGCACACAAAGTACTATGGACTCAAAAAACCACGGCTCTTTTTTAAAGGCAAAGTGGACGTACCGTAGTGAGAGACACATCTTTAGTAGCCAGAACAACTGCGCTGTTTGGGAGTTGATGTCTTTATCCCTTAATTATTAACATTCTATTAGAAAAGGTATTAGCAGCCTTGAATCAGAGATGCCTAAGACATGAAAGCCATCAAGGGTGTGTCATTCAGGCCTGAAACTCCCATTTGGAGACCAGGGCACATCTCTGTATAGATAGCTCAGTAAGCCATCACCAGCCTCTAAATTGCAAAGGTATGGGCTCTAATATAATTTTATTAAAATTAACCACCATTCTATCTTCTCCAACAAGGAATGGAACCCGACTCCCCCACTCCAG
Organism: Nycticebus coucang; assembly: GCF_027406575.1. Lineage (NCBI taxonomy): Eukaryota > Metazoa > Chordata > Mammalia > Primates > Lorisidae > Nycticebus > Nycticebus coucang. Next base: position 38,302,676 of record NC_069781.1, read on the forward strand.
TGGCCCTTTGGTTTCTTTGTCCCGCAGGGAGGAGACATTGATATTCTCAGCTGGGCTGGTTGAAAAGTGTCTCTTTCTGAGTCATAGAAGACTGTTCTGACTTCCTCTTCCCACTGTGTAGCTTGTCAGCTATTCTGTTGGCCTGGTGACTTTCTATCCTTTTAACTACAGAGAATATGTTCTGGGCCAAACACTCAGCCAAGGGATTGGGAACTGGGGGGAGAAAAACATAGTTTAAAGAAGAACCCGACTACCAATCTCCCAGAGAAGTCAGCTGTATAACACTTGATGAGCTGAGTGTTCAAAGTGGGACAGATGGGAGGGACTGATTTTGCTTAGGGAGTAGGGAGCCAATGGAGGTTTCAAGAGCTCTGACATTTAATGTGGGCCTTGAGGAACAAGTAGGGATTTTGGTAGGCCACAGAGCAGATGATAGCAACCATTCCAAACTCTTTGGGTGGAATCAAAAGTGAGAATTCTAAAAGGGAAAGGAAACTCAAGGAGAGAGAATTAAGGCCTTTTATTTTACTATACCTTTCCACATGGAGATCTCCCTTATACAGCGAGGTTAAATGCCTTGTCCAAGTTTGCATACTTAGTAGGTAACAAACACCACCCAAAGCCATGCCTATCAGAGGGCCTAGCTCCTCGTGTGCAGTCAATAATCAATTTTTGTTACATGAAAAATGACTGAATACATGGATAAGTGGATGAGCAAACCCAGATCTCCTGATTCCCGTACAGTGATTTGTGCTGCCTGGTACTTGTTATTGTTGTTATCTGTTCAGACTGCTAACAATCACTGACTGTTGTTACTGCTGATAGCAGCATTCCAAGAGATATGCCTCCAGTCCTCTGTGAATCCCTAACTTCATGAAATCCTCCATAACATACATTTCTCCCAATATGAAAATTTTACACGGGGAAGGAAGTTTACCAAACAGCTTTAAAAGTTGCTGTCCGTTCTTTCTGCTTCCATCCCTAATTCCTTTCAATTTCTGCTGCCCACAGTTAGTTCTAGTAGCTTGGCATGATTGTACCTTGGATAACACCCCTCACATACTTTCCATGTGGCCTTTGTATGGTCTACAGGCCAGAGTTCAGGGTTAGAGGCTTCAACCTGCTTTCCCATCTATCCCTCATTTATACTCACATTCATTCAACAAATATTTCTCGAGCAACTCTAAAGTATCTTTATACCCAGGGCTGGATACTGAAGATGTAGAGGTCAGACACACAGTCTCACCTCAGGAAGCCAGCTCCCTTGGAGCGGAAGAAACAGTAATACACAAGTGTCACACAGAGGGGCGTGCCATGATCATTCTGATAAGTGCCACCAAATGGAAGCACAGGATGGTGGGGGTTGTTTAGCAGGTCAATCTAATTTATTTAGGAGGGTGGAGACCTGCTTCCTGGAGAGGAATAGGCAATGTCTCTGTAAAGAGGGAGGGAAAGACATCCCTGGCGAGGGCATGGATCTAGGACAGGCTCTGAGGTCGGGCAGAGCTTGGTGTCCCCCATGAGCCTTAGAAGCACTCGAGTGCTTCTTACTGCACTGGGGGCAGAACCCATAGTCCTCACACGGGTGAACAAGACCCCATATCGTCTAGAGCCCTGGGGCAGCTGATTCCCTCACCACATTTCCACTACCTCCCTGCTGGCCTCAACTTACTGTTCCTCAAAAATGACAAACATAGTTCTTTTTCCAGGCACCACTTTTTTTCTCCTTCTACCCCTGACATCTTCCTCCAGATACCTTCACAGCTCATTCCCTTATTCCATTTGGGTTAGTGCTAAAATGTTACCTTATCGAAGAAGCCTTCTCTGCCAGCTCTACTGCAGTAGTGACCTCCCCCACTCGGTCCCATTACTCTGCATATTGTTCTTCATTGCACTTATCATCATCTGACATGTCATTTTTTAGTTAATGAACTGTACCCATCTGTGACCTCAGAAGGAGTGTAAATGAGGGTACTGTGTGGACTTCTGTATCCTTAGCACCCAGAACAGTGCCTGACTCCCAGTGGGTACTCAACAAATATGTGTTTACTAACAGCTAAGAGGAAGGGTGATACAAGACCAGACCAAAGACAGAGCCAGGAGCCAGACCCTGTGATGTAGTGCAGCCCCGGCATCATTATCTGAAACCCATGTCCTTCCTGGATAGAAGATGGACTTTCGGGCCTCCATGCTTTTCCCTCTGCCGTGGTGCTCTTCCCTGGCCCTTCCATCTCTATCTCTATTAGTGGAAGTCCACTTGGCATAGCCCATTGCTTGAACTTTCACACATTTATTTAATCTCTTTTGGATTCTGGTGGGTAGGTACATGTTTAACTCCCACCCCCAAAGAGATAGCTCCTAATGGAAGGGAGCATGTTGGATTCATGTGCCTGGCCCCTGCCCCAGCACAGAGCTTGACTCAGAATAGCACTCAGGAAAGTCTTTTGGTTAATTGGCTGGCAGGAAGGTGACAATCCAGAGATCTAAGGATCTAAGTAAGATCCAAGAGCTGAGCCAAAGTCACGGGTGGATTTGAGGGAACATATGGTTAAGAGCGTGAACTCAAAGCTGGTTGCCTAGGCTTTGAATCTAGCTTTGTCACTTACTACTGATTTACTTAACCTTTAAATGCCTTGGTTTTCTCATCTGTAAGATGGGCACAGTAATGGTATTTCTCTCATAAAATTGTTATGAAATTTGCATTAATTATCGTATGAAATTATTTGGAATAGTGCAAGGAACATAATAAATATTATATACAGGTATTATTTAAAATATATTAAAAATCTTAGATGTTGTGTAAAGGCAGGAGACTCAAAGTCCAGGAGAGGCCTGAACTTGGTAGAGGGGCAGCGTCTGGATATGTACTTGGGACATTGGCAGGACAGCCAGAGGCATGGAGGTCCTGAGAGCCAAGGTCCAATCCCAGCTGGGGCTCCAGCCATCATTTTACAGAAGCAGGGATGAAACATCTTCCACCTCCTGCAATGACAGAGAATTGCTAACAGCTAAATTTTCTGGCCGTTACTCTAATGCTCCGCCAGCTAATTTCCTCACAATTTATCATTGGGAAGCAGTAAGTTATTTCCCAACGAGGTGGTGGTTTCGTATTTATTTTATTGTTTATTTCCCTCTTTTCTCAGACCAGTTGAATTAGTTTATAGGACATATATGGAATAGAAAGGTAAACTATGGATTAAAAGCAAAATCAGAACTAGGAAGTGTATATATTAAATTAAGAGAGCAGAGCGGTGGTGGGTTAGGAGAGGAGAGGGCACTGATGTCAAACAGAGTACAAGGGTCTGCTTGAATGTTAAGTCTGTATGCAAATTAAATTCTGAGCTCCCCAATAGCCAAAGTGAAAACGACACATGGTCAGTTACACAGAAAAGTAAATCAAAGTGTTTTCCTAGTTCTTAACCTTGAAAGATGTTTCTCATTGGTTCCAGGCTCGAGACAATGTTGAAAGCAAAGCTATTCTTCTGATTAGCAATATACCCTAGGACTATTTTGGCTGATGGGTTGTCCCAATTTCTTCCCAGTGGTTGTAACTTCTAGATTTACTTTAAAAATCTTAGATCCCCATTCTAACTTTGTTGTGATTATGGGATTTTCCCCATCAGCCAAGAACTATATTAATGATTCAACCTTTTCGAATTTCATGGTTTTGAAAGACCTCAAAGGTCACCAAGTCCAAGAGTTCTATCCCACTCACCTTCTGATGTTTGAATCTTCCCTGCAACAACTCTATCAAGTGGGCATTCAGCTTTTGCTTGAATGCCTCCAGTGACAGGGAACTCACTATCTTCCAAAGTACCTTATTTCATCTGTCCATGAAATTTATTATTCTACTGATTTGACATCTGAATCCTAGATATACCTATCAACAGAGGCATTTCTTCACTGAGGAAAGAAATCAAGTCAAATTGGCCAGCAGGAAGAAACTCTTTGGGAATCCTTAGCTTCATTAGAAGTAGACTTTTGTTCAAACGAAGTGTTAAAATTAAAGCAGCATATATCTGAGTGGGGCCAATTGGCATTAACTCATCGCAGCATATGGTGTGCTTCCTTTTATATGCATGTTTAGCAGCTAGTGGGTACCAAACCTCACACAGCTCTCAATTGCTAGCACTAATGAAGGATCTGTTTGCCTTTGGGGATAAAGATGGTATCACTGATTCACAGTTGTTTTTCCAGGAGTGAAGAACAGATTTTACTTCCTTGTCCACACTCTTGTCTGGTCCTTTCCCATCCCCACTACCACTGCCCCTAATTCAAGCCTCCTTGTCTCTTGCCAGGACTGTCCGTCTACCTCTAACTGGCCTCTCTGCCTTCAATCTGGTCTTCTGGGGTCCAAGATGTCACCACCAGCGAGATCTTTGTAAAGCACCAATTTGCCATATCACATCCAGCTCAAAATCCTTTAGCATTTCCTGTTAGCTCCAGTGTGTAATCCAAGCTTCTTAGCACATCAGATAGGCAGGGCAGGGTCAGAGGGTCACTTGTGGCCATTGAATAAGACAAAGCTAGCTGTCCCTTATTGAGAGACAGTTGAGTCCCCAAAGGACTCAACTTCTTATTCTTCTGGAATAAGAGCTCACATTCAGATAAGTACAAATTCTACAGTTCATTCACTGACAAAATTAATTTAATCTCCACTTAGAAGAAGAAACAGAGATTCTCTCAAAGCTACTATTACCAGTACAACTACTACTAAATACAGTCTTGAACACTTACATAGTACCTGGTACATGGCAGGCTCTTTCTAAGCACTTTATGTGTGTACTTTATTTAATCCTCACAACAAAGCAAGCACAACCCTAAGTGTGAGCACCTCCTTAGACTTTGTACCCTGGTGGTTCATCCCCAGCCCTGGCCAGACCCATGTGTGAGTGAAATGCAGGTCAGGCTTTGGGGATGGTTGTTGGGGAAGCTCAGATGGACAGTCTGGTCTGAGCAGAGCTCCAGTCATGCAGTGGGCAGTGAGGCAGAGGGCCCAGAGCTCTGCCATCAGCACCGGGGAGAAGGGGCCATCTCCTCAGCCGCAGCATGATGGGGAAGGCAGCTGCAGGGCTGGGGTCTGGGTTCCCAGTGCCACTGGGGGTGGGGGTGGGGGTATAGGTAGTGTTTTGTTACTGGGCCTCAGTTTCCTTCTCTGTGTAATCAAAAATGTTAACTGCCTCATTCCCGGTGCAGAGCCTGCCAGGTGTTAAGTGCAGTGTAATGGTGGCAGTGACAGTGTCAGATGAACAGTAAAGTGAGGTGCGTTGCAGCATGTGGGTGCAAGGAGCCTGGGGTCAGGTCCATCTTAATTGCTGACTTGCTCAGGAACTTGGCACACGACTTGCCTCCTCTGAGGGAAGACTTCCTATCTCATTAAGGCAGACGAGACAACTCAGCTTGACAAAGGCAGCTGTGCTTTATGTCCACAATTAGGGGAATTCGTTGGTGTTGGATGGCTCCTGACAGCTCCCACTATCCACGCCATGGGCAGCCCACAGCTGGAAGCAGCATGGCCTTCAAATCCAAGCCCTTGCTCTTGCCTCTTGATGAGAACCTCTTTTAGCTCAGCTGCAATGAGATGTCTCCTTCTTCTGTGGAAACCCAGGGCTGTGCCCATGCCTGCCTATCCCCATCACCCACACTTCCCCTGGGTCTTAAAACATACCACTTTCTCAAGACTGGGAGGCCCACCTTAGGAAGTGTTAGGTTCATGTTGATAACTAGCTAGGATGCTAATTGAGAATATTTTGGGGTTTGTGTGTTAGCTCTGTCAAATCAAGTAAAAAATCATTCTTATCTACCATCACCAGCAATTATACAATCTGCCAATGGTGTTAATTAAGGCGTCCTTACTTCACAGAGCATTTATCATAAGTGAGGAAGAGGAACATTTTCAGGGGCCTATTTTATTCTCACCAGCAGCCTTTGCCCCATCTGAATAATACCATTATGAAGAGTGTATGTTCTGGAAGGCAGAGAGGAATTTTGTCCACTGTGGGCAGATATTTGACTTCTGCGGCCCTGTATGTTTTCCAGGTGTTGGTGAGGATGGGGTGGATAAAATTTTACACCTCTTCTATCAGCACTTGAGATTTTAAGACTCAACTTGACCCTGTGTGGTAGGCAGAGTGGATGCCCTCTACAGAACAATGTAATTAATATCCATTATCCTTTTTGATCATCTCAACAGCTCTCTGATGTTGGTGATTGTCTCTGCATTGAAAATGAAGAAACTTACACTGCTTTGCTGTAAAATTGGGTTGACCAAAATTTTTGCAAAGGGCCAGATAGCAAGCATTTTTGGTTTTGTAGCCTGTAAGGTCTTGGTCATGACTCTTCAACTCCGCCATTACAGTGCAGAAGCAGAGATGGATACAATGAATGAATGCGATGGCTGTGTTCTTGTATAACTTTATTATAAAATCAAGTGGTGGGCTATTGTTTTCTGACCTCTGGTATAAAGTGCTGAAGATGTTTGGGGGGAAAAGTACCTTTGAGAAGTAGAAAACTTCAGTGAGGGGATTTGTTACAGTCGTGACAAATATTACTGAGCGTCCACTCTGTGTCTGGCACTGTAAAGGAAAGCACAGTCTGGTGCAGAAAACAACTGCTGTATGAATTCACATCACTGTAATGTAAAGCTCAGAGTGGTCAGGACTGGAAGAGGAGGCAATGGGACTCCGAATTTAGAGCATCTCGGGTAATTGTGACACCTTCCTGGAGGAGGTTACATCTTGCCTTGGCTTTGAAGGTCAACTAGGAGGCACCAGGGAGTCTTTCACAGGGGCTAGACTTATTGGAGGGTCAGTGTGATCATGTCTCTCCTTCTCATTCTGCTCCACCGACCAGCGGAGACCAAGCTGAGTCCAGGGTCAAGTATAAGCCCTTGTAGTGATGTGGTCTTGGAGGACTACTAAGGGCTGGTGCTGGACAAAACAAGTTCAAATCAGGCCATGCAAAGGCTGGTAGGGGTGAGACAGGTGGTTCTGAGCAGTGGAAAAGGAGAAATTGAGGTAAAAGACATCCCACAGCACTAAGCCACAGAAAGGGGGCCTTCCCAGGGCTGTGGCTACGTGGAGCCTTGGGTAGCAAGTCATAATGCTGTGGCTTTGGGTCAGGTTGCCCCATGATCTGACTTTGGTGTAGTACCCGTGGTGCTTTGAGATCACAAGATATGCTCACAACCATTATCTGCTCTGTTTCACAATAAAGCCTGTAAAGTTAGTACTCGTCACCTCCATTTTACAGGTAGAGAAACTGAGGCTGAGATTAATGTACTGCTGCGCCCAAGAATCTCAAGGTAGGTCTGTGCAACCTCAATCCTGGTTCTTTTCTCACTATTCTCTACATCCCCTCAGGACCTGTGCCAGGTTTAGAGAGAAAAGAAGAAGAGAATAAAGAATATATAGGTCAAAGTTCTAATCAGCAAAAGCCATGATAGTGGACTTAAGGCTCAACACAGCACTGTGGGAAGGAGACAAATTCCCACCTGGTTGAAAGCCCTGGGTTCCCACAGAATGTGCTTTCATTCTTGCCAAGTTGGCTAGAAGGATAGTAGTGATTCCGGTTCAGAATCTTAAACTCTCGAGCACATCCCGACCCATGTGGCTGATAGCTGGTGGGCTTGGGAATACTCAGGGCTCTTCCCCTTTGCCTCCAGCTTTTACTCTTAGCCTGATCTTTCTGGCTTCTAGTTCTTTCCAGCCAGCCCCTTTGTATGAATGATTGGGGGTGGGGGAGCAGCTTTTTTTGACTTTCAGAGCATCCACAAGCAGACTCCAGTGTCTATCACAGAGGACTGCACGCCCAGGCCTCACATTTGTGACCAGCCTCCAATGTCTATTTTTAACTCCATCTCCAATTGGGGTTATGTGCACAGTCTCAGGGAGGCACTGCCAAGCCTGGGCAAAGACTCTCATCACACGGTGGAAAATTGTGTCTCTTTATGGCACTAGAGCCCTGATGGTACAATTAATGAATGGATACTTTTTAGAAAAAGGGTTCTATGATTGCCTTTGAAGAATAAACAAACACACATTGCATTGTATAATATATGGAGTTTACAAGCCCTAATTTTAAAAAAGCAACTAGGTAAGATATACCATGATTTATTTGGTTCTATTTTTGCTTCTTTTTTAAAAAAAATACTAAGAGCCTCAAATATGTAAATGTCCAGGATTTTCTCGAGTTCTGGAAAGCCCTGCTGCCCCAACATTCCAGTTTTCTGGGAACAGGAGTCGGACAGGGACTTCTACCACTTGTCCTCTCTGCCCAGGTCCCACTTTAACAGAACAGCTCTCCGCTCAGTGTCCTGTGTTAGACCCCCTCTCCTGTCAGTGCTCTGCCCACACTGCCTCTGCCTTCATCTGTCTTCTTCGTCTTTGCTTGGACTGTTATTTAAACATTCTGGAGCGTGATCCTTCTGTTATCAGGTTCTTCCTATCCACTGCGTTTCCCACACTGCTCTTAGAGTGATTGCTATAAAAAGCAAATCTAGTCATGCCCTCCCTGGCTGAAAAACCCTCAGTGCCTTGGTTTTCCTCCTAGCTTGGTGAGGGTAGGATCTTTCCTGCTGTCATCACCCAAGGTTACTTCTCTTGTGTAGGAATGCCCAGTGGAGTGTCCAATTCCAGTGAATAGAGGCAACGAAGGCCAATTCCTTCCCAGTGCTCCCCTCCCCCCCACTGCCCAGCCGCCTTCACTAGAGACCCATCAGGTGGACAGTGCAGGTGTTTTGTGCATTCTAGGAGGTTCTCTACCAGATCTGGGAAGGGATATCAAAATACAAACTATGGAAAATGTACTTGTTATTGTTTTATGCCACGTAAGAAAAGGCCTGAAGAGGGCCTTAGCCCCATGAAGGTGCCTGCCTTTCTGCTAAGTTTGGTCTCCACTGAGCCCCTTTGCCCCACACTTTTCCTCCCCCATTCTTCAGTGTGGGCACCTCACTGCTCACTTTTGCCCAGGGGGCAGTTCTGCCCTTGCTCTCTCTGCATAGTGCAAATTCTAGTGACCGGCTTCAGTACCCCCAGCATCAGAGGCCCCAGAGTGAGAAGTGAGGGTCAACTCTTGTCCCTGAGGTGACTATGAGCCTGCAGTATCAGTTGGATTCCCTCTGGAGAGAGCTGTGGCTGATTTTGTTACATGGTTACCTAAGAGGTGGGCACCCCTCACCCAAGCAAGCAGTGGGTGTTTGGTCTGTTTTTAAAATAAGTCAATCTTATCTTCGGTCCTATTGAGGAAAGAGTTTCTCCTCCTGTTAGCATATTTTGGCCTTGCTCCTTGCAGGGACCTCACAATTGTGCCTGGTGTTTACTAACAAGCCTGGCTCTGCTTGTTGAGGAGGAAGGACAGCATGGCTGGCATCCACATCTGATTGGAAAGGGAGCTGGTGGGGGTGCTGGCACAGCCAGCAATGCATCCCAAACTCCTCCCCATCTGTATGGGTCTCTCTGGTTGCTGTAACAAATTACCATGAACTCAGTGGTGGCTGAAACAACAGGGATCTGTTCTCTTAAAGTTCTGGAGGCCAGAGGTCTGCAATGAAGGTCAAGGGCCATCTTCTCCATATAGGCTCTAGGGAGATAACCCTTCCCTGTCTCTTCCAGCTCTTGACGGCTCCAGGCATCCCCTCCAGTCTCTGTCTCTGTCTTCACAGGGCCTTTTCCTTTGTGTGTCATTCCCTTCTCTTCTGTCTCAGATCTTCCTCTTCCTTTCTCTTTCTTACAGGGACACCTGTCATTGAATTTAGGGCCACTTGTATGGTCCTGGACAAGCTGAGTTCCTTAACTTAATTACATTTGCAAAGACCCCTTTTCCAAATAAGGACACAGTCTTCAGATGTTAGGACGTTGATATATCAAGGTAGGGACTGGCAACAGTCAACCCACCGTGTTATTCCAAGACACACAAAGTCCTTCAACAATTGTGCCTTTGCATCTGATGGCTTCTGTTTTTGATGTCTTTCACTCTGTCCCCACCTGTCCACCATCCTCATGAGACTCCCTCATTTGGCAAATTTGTCTGTCCTTAAAGCACAAGAGCAAACATCACCTGGTGTGTGAAGCCTTCCTTGACTCCTGGGGCACCATCACTTGTTCCCTCCTTGGGACCTTCCTCTGGGTACTCATTTGCTGGTACTCATTTGCCAGCCATAATTTGGGAAGCAAGCCAGCTGGGGAAGGGAGTCCACAGTGGTTGGCAGGAGAAGCCAAGTCTAAAGGAGAGTGCCAAGGCGGCTGAGGAATTTACTCTACAGAAAGCCTTTGCCTACCATTTCTATACCCAGCCAGTGGCTGCCTTCAGGGGATTAAATGAGGGGTCATGAGAAAATCTTTCCACCCTTTCCAATCTATCTCCCTTTTCAAACTCAGAAATTCCTCTAAGAGAAGTGAGGTCTTCCCTTCCCACTGAAGGTAAGATGGGAGATGGAGTTTTCCCCTATGTATATATTGTTTCCTTTTGGGTCTCCTCCAGTTTGCTGTGAGGGGGTAGAGGGCACAAAGGCTCCCAAAAGTTGAGGACAGCAAAGGGGCAGCCACATACACTCTGGTGTCCAGAGTGATGGACATTCCTGCTTACTTCAACCCTCAATTTGCTGTTGCAGGATTGTCACTGAATTAGGAAACCTGGGTGTCAAGGCTGAGCTCCCCCCTAACTCTCCATGACCTCATCTTCCCTGGTTTTCTCTTTCTTCCTTTGTGAAATGACAGAGTAGATTAGGTGAGCAGTAAGAACTCAGTGATCCTAGGAGTAGCTGTCATTAAAGACCACTCGGGTGTCTCACCATGTGACTTTATAGTATGTTAGCAGAGGAAATCTCTTCTGTCTACACATTTTTTGGAATTAACAAATTGTTGATGAATACAAGGATGGTTCCAGACGCCATGAAAGGCACTAAGGCATCCTTCTGATCTCTGCTTCTCTTCACGGGGTCTTCTTCTTTGTGTGTCATTCCCTTCTCTTCTGTTTCAAATCTTCTTCTTCCTTTTTCTTATAGGGACACATGCCATTGAATTTAGGGCCAGGACAGTCCTGGCTCCCAAAGGGCTTATGATCTAATGTAGAGGGCATATACATTCAAGAGTGACTGTAATGAAGACTAGACAGTGATGCATGGCATAAAAGAGCAAGTTCAAGGGAATCTGAGAGGTCGTCAGGCAAGAGGTGACATTATAGCTTGATCTTAAGGGTGAGTAGGAAGTAGGTAGACAGCAATTCAGGCAGAAGGACTAGTCCCAACAGAGTGCTTGGAGATTTAAGTTTAATAGACTGATACAAGTGATGTTGAGACATGACCGCAGAGAGGCCTCAATCAGTTACAATGTGCTTCGTTGCTCTAACCAAAACTAATTCAAGGTTGCTCAAATATTAAGAGAATTTATTGAGTGAGGAAACGAGAAATTCCAAAGATCAGGAAGATTTCAGAATTGGTTTACTTCAGTGGCCCACTGATGTTCTTGAAATCTGTCTTCTTTCTGTATATTTTCTCTGCCTTCTCTAGGGTCGGCATCATTCTAAGCTGGTGTCCTTCCAGCCAGAAAGTGGTTGTAACTAATTGCTGCCAGAGCTATATTCTTTGTTGGGGACAAGGCTTCAGTCCAGGAACAGAAAGGGGAGATTGCTTCATGAAAAATTAACGTAATTTATTTCACAGAAATTTATCAAATGTATTCTTTCATTTTACTAACTAGGTTAGGTAGTGTGCTTATCCCTGAAACTGTAGCTGTGCCTAGAGGAGGGGACTATGCTCTCTGCCTTGGACCATGTCACAAGCACTGTTCCCTAGGCTAAGACTAGAGTCAGCTTTCTCCAAAGTCAGAGGACTGCTCCGTTAAACAAAAATCAAAGTTGTTACCAAGAGTAGGGGGAATAGATGTTGGGAGGTGAGATAGATACTGTCGCTCCCCTTCAGATGGCTTTGTAGTAAAGGTCCCACATGTGGCCAGAACGTGCCAGCAGTAGGATGCTGTGAGCAGCAGTGTGGACAGGCTGGCTCTTCTGATAGATGATCCTGGGGGCACCTGCTGTTTTTAAGGCAACTACAGCAGAGTTTCTGGGTCCATTTGTGCTGGGACTATCCTGTAGAATGATTGGAAGTTTCCCTTGACAGTGTTGCTCCTGAATTTGTTGTTTCTGGCTATCATAACATCCAAGTGTGGCTCTTGAGCCCTCCTAGAGATTCTGCAAGATACCTAATGTCATCTCCTAAGCCCCATTCTGCTTATGTAAGTTAAAGTAGATGGTTGTTTTGCAGTTAAGAACCCTGACAATTACTGATTGTCTTTTTTTTTTTTTTTTTTGCAGTTTTTGGCTGGGGCTGGCTTTGAACCCACCACCTCTGGCATATGGGGCCAGCACCCTACTCCTTTGAGCCACAGGCACTGCCCATTACTGATTGTCTTAACAGAGTTAGATAGTGGAAAGTTACTTTTAGGATATGGAATGTAGCCTTTATCCTTTTATGTGAAGGAGAAGCATTGATGGGTTTTTAAATGGAAAAATGGTCATAATGGGACAACATCTTATTCCCGTTTTCAACCCACCATTCCACTGAAATGGCTCCCATTAAGGTCACTGATCCTCCCATTTTGCCAAATCCAATGATCACTTCCTTTTCACACCCCACCCACCCTGTTCTAAAAAACTCAATTGCTTAGCAACATGTGGTACAGTTACTCTCCCCCTCCTGGATCACTTTCTTCTGGCTCATTAGGTGTCAGCATCCTTGTTCTCCTCCCACCCCAGTGGCTACTCTTTTCTATTATCCTTCGCTGATTTCTCCTCCACATGCACCCTCTACATGCTGGAGTGCTCCACGGCTCCTCTCTTCCCCCTTTTTCCTCTTCCCTAGTAGTTCCATGGCTTCAAATAACAGGTATATAAGTCAATGACTGGAAGTCGGTATCTTTAGTTCAACACTTCTGTCTACCCCAGAATTTGTGCATCCAGTCATCTACTTGACATTTTCTCTTAAATATCTAATGGGCACTTTGCATGGAACATATTCAAAGCAAAACACTAGCTTTTCTCCCGGCTTATTTTCCCTTGCTGCCCCCACTCCAACTAGTACCACCCTCCGTGCAGTTGCACAAGCCCAAAATCCAGAGTCATCCTCCATTGGTTTTTCCTAGTGCCCCATGCCAACTCTGTTGAAGTGCACTGCCAGCTCTTCCTCCTACCTATGAGCCCGCCTATTTATTTCCTTTTCTACCACAATCACTCCAGCTTCTGCCTTAGCCCTGAATTTCCTCTTTCTTTTCTCTGGAATGCTCAGTTCTTGGCACAGCCAATTTCATTCTTGTCTCTGAGGCCTCAGTTCAAATGGCATTTGCCATCTAAAGCGTTGCCCCACTCAAGTCACTTTCCCCCCTATATCTATGGCTACCCTATTTTGAATTCTTTCTGTTGCTAAATATTTATCTGAAAATATATTTGTTGGTTCGATGTGTTCTCCCCACTCTAGACAGAAGCAGGTACTCCCCTGCCTTGATCATTGTGGCCAGGTACTTAGAAAAGTACCTGGAAAAAAAAAAAAAAAAAAAAAAAGAAAAGTACCTGGCACCTAATAGCAAAGGAATATATATTTGTAGAATGAATGAGTGTCTATGTTTTAGAAAAAAATGCTTTGGTGGCAATTTAGAAAGCAGATTGGAAGGGAAGAAATCCATGCTTTTGAACATTCTTTCTGGCTACAGTTGCAGTATGGATTGGACTTAGAAACCTGCTGGTCTCTTGGAACACCAAATCCTATAGGATGTTTGGTGAGGTCAAGAATTTAGGATGAGCATAGCATAGAAATGACTCGAGGGAGTCCTTCATTGATTCCAACAGGTGGGCTTCTTTTTTCTGTGCTGTTGCTGTTAAGGTGGGGAGTTGAAATGGATTTCTGTATTTGGACTGCTGACACCACAATTGTATGACAGTGGGATTAGATGCTCTTCCTGTGGCAGCTCCTGGCCCCGAAGGCATGGACGATGACACGAGGAAGACAGACATGTTTTCTGAGAGCGCCATCAGGCAGGAAGAAGTGAGGGGAATCAGTCTAGAGTGGGGTGCACTCAGACGCAGAGGTCCTTTGGCTTGCCTTGTGGATAATGTGGGGACAGTTCTTTTCTTTCCATCCCTTCAGTATTGCACAAAAGAGCATACAGATCTTCACAGAAAAGAGGTTAGCCAGGCTCCGTAACTTGAGGATTCTTCTTTCTCTCTTTATCCTAGAGCCTGAGTTCCCTTCCATTCTTTTCAAAGCCCAGGGAAACAGAAAGGATGCTTAGAAAAGTGGATATAAAGGAAACAGAATAGAAATCTCCTACATCTGTCAAATTCTTCCCTTGAATCCCATGTTATACAGAATTTTTATTAAGCAAAAGTATATCTTTTTCAGGATAAATAAAAATCCATTGCAATGGCAATTATCCCCTCTCCTTTTTTATTTTTTGGTAGACTTTAGGGAGCGATTTGAAATCTTAGGGCTTGCTTTCACTGTGCAGACTGAGAAATTGTAAACCTTGTAATCGGGAGAGCTGGGTGATCTGAAAGAGCAGGCGAACCAGACTCGGGGAGCTGGCACAGTCCCCACGGATCCGCATGGAAGCTGAGCCTTGCCAATCCTGCATGGACATTCCCCTTTCTAAAGGCAGAAGATGTTCTACTTGGCAGCTCGACATAGTAGAAAAGTGTGGAATTAGAAGTCAGGAAATCTGGACTGTGGTTCTCAAGAGTCAGGTGACCTTGGAAAAGCTATTTAGGTTTTCTGAGCCTTGTCTTTCTTTCCTATCATAAAATGGGAATAATAATGCATCTTTCCCCTGTGTAAAATGCTGTTTGCGAGTTAAATATGTATGTGAGTGAGCTTAGGACATTGTGAAGACCTCTGCATATTGTAGGCACTATTTTCTAGTTTGTCAAATCAAAGTCTTAATCGAGACTGAATAAATCTATTCACAGTGAATGTTCATTCATTAGCCAGACTGATTGATAGTGACTTGGGATTCTGGTTTCAGACCAGGAGACAGAAATAAACCCACTCTTGATAATGTTTTAGAGGCTCTCCAATTTAATATAACTTAATCTGCACGTTCAGTATAGAACTTGAGTATTAGGGCTAAAAATGTGGCTATTGGGATTTAGTGAGAAAAGCTGATTTTATCCGCTCCAGATTTGCTCAATAAATTTTTTGGGTGCACGTGTTTATAACAGCATTTAGCACATGTCAACTACTCAATAAATTCCCAATATTATTATTGTTGTTGCCAGTTCCTGGGCTGGGCTTTGGGGTTAAAAATAGGCAAAGCCATTGTCTGTGGGAACTCTGAGGCTAGTTGGGGAGGCAGATTTGTGAGCTGACAACTACAAAAATAAATCAAGTGAGAGCAATCAGAAACTGACATAAGTCAGCCTGTCTACACTTTGGAGTCTCTGCCCCATTATTTATTAGCTAGGTGAACTTGGGCTAGTGACTTCACATTTTAAGCTTTCCTCCACCTAATTTGTAAAATGGGAGAATATTCCCTTTTCTCCGCATCCACGCCAACATCTCTGGTCTTGAGATTTTGTGATATAGGCTAGTCTCATTGGAGTTAGATGATATCTCAAAGTAGTTTTGATTTGCATTTCTCTGATGATTAAAGATGATGAGCATTTTTTCATGTCTGAAGGCCTTGCGCCTGTCTTCTTCAGAGAAGTTTCTCTTCAAATCCCTTGCCCAGCCTGCGATGGTGAAACTAATTTGGGACTCTCACATGAAAGCTATAACCCAGCTACAACTTAACAATAGGGGGAAGTGGGAAGGGGGGGGTAGAGGGAGGGGGATCGGTGGGATCACACCTGTGGTGCATCTTACAGGGGTATTTGCGAAACTTGGTAAATGTAGAATGTAAATGTTTTGGCACAGTAACTGAGATAACACCGGAAAGGCTATGTTAACCACTGTGATAAAAATGTGTCAGATGGTTTATGAAGCGAGTGTATGATGCCCCATGATCATATCAATGTATACAGTTATGATTTAATAAAAAAATAAAATAAAATAAAATGGGAGAATAATAGCATTGGCTTTAAGGGATTGCTGACTGATTGAAATTAGATAATTATTCATCTATTTACCAAATATGAATTGAGTGTTGTGGTTGGTAGAATAATGCTCTTTCCAGAGATGCCTATGTCCTAATCCTTAGAATCTATGAACATGTTGGGTTACATGACAAAGAGGAATTAATGTTGCAGGTGATATTAAGTTTGCTAATTAGCTGACCTTAAATAGGGAGGTTATCCTGGGTTATCTGGGAAGGCGCAATGTAATCACCAAGGTCTTTAAAAGTCAAAGAGTTAGAAAGAGATTTGAAGATACTATGCTGCTAGTTTTGGAGATGAAGACAAAGGGGCATGGACCAAAGAATGCAGGTAGTTTCCAAAAGCTGGAAAAGGCAAGGAAACAGATGTTCCCTGACAGCATTGGCAGGAATGGAGCTCTGCCTACACCTTGACTTACCCAGTGAGATCCATTTTGAACTTCTGACCTCCAGAGCTGTACAAAGATCAACTGTGCTGTCAGAGCCACTATATTTGTGGTGATTTATTATAGCAGTAACAGGAAACTAATATAAGTATCTACCATGTTCCACCAGACCACGTCCTCGGTGCTAGAACCAAGCAATGCAACACCCAAACACACACACACACACATACACACTTTGCTTTTTTAGAGCTTAACTTTTAAAACAATACATAAATGGATAAATATATGTATTAGAGGCTGATAAATGCTAGAAAGGAAAAAACTAAAGAGGGTAAGGCAACCTCAGGCAAGGCAACTCCTTTCCAGGGGCCCTTCCCAAAGAGGAAGCAACAATGAGCCTCCAGCAGCCCAAATTCCCAGCAGGTAGGGGAATGAATATCTTGATCATGAAGGGGGTCTGATTAGTGCATCATGGTTGTAGGGGAGATTGTGAGAAATTATCAGATCTGGGATTTATTTTTAAAGTAAAGCTCCTAGAATGATTTTAAAAGGGATCTGATAGAATGATTGTGATGAAAAGAGAGGTATCAAAACTGACTCTGAGCAACTGAAATGGGGTTGTCACTTACTAAAACAGGGAGTACTGAATGACAGGCAAGTTGTGTGGAGAGTGATCCAGAGTTTAGTTTGAGATGCATTAAACCTTTGCCATCTCCAGCTGGGGACATGATGAGTTCCGAGGAGAGATGAGAGCTGGAGATGTAACTCTAGGAGAAAGCCATGGAACTGACCTCAGTCACTTTAGAGTGTGGATGTAGGCAAAGGAGAGTCCACGACTGAGTCCTGGGGGCACTTCATCAGCTAAGGACCGGAGAGATGAGAGATGACTCCCATGAAAGTTGATGACCTTGCTTTTGGTCAAGTGTCCAGCATAGGGCAGCTGATCATGGAGTTTTTACAAAGGGCAGAAGAACTCAAGATAGAAAGGACCAAGAAGGCCTGGTCCTTTCTAACCTGAGTCCTTTGGATGGGCCTCTCTTTTCCTAATACTCTCACTTCCCAGCCAGATTCACTCATGTCCCTCTCTGGGCCTTAGTTTCCTCTTCTACAAACTAAAGACTTCTTTTATTTCTAACACTGTAAACTACAATTTCAAAGTGGGATGATTAGAAAATATGTGTCACCACGTTAATGTTGATTTAAAACTTTAAAAAGTATTTTTTTACTATGGTAAAGTATACACAACATAAAATTCACCACGTTAGCCACTTTAAGCGTATAGTTCATGTGCATTAAGCACATTCACCTTTTTGTACAACTCTCACCACCAGCCAGTTCCAGAACTTTTTTATCACCCCCCCCAAAATGAAACTTTGTGTCCATTAAGCAATCAGTCCTCATTTCCCCCTTCTCCCAGCCCCTGGTAACCACTGTTCCACTTTCTGCTGCTGTGAATTTGACTGCTTTCAGTATTTTGTACAGTATTTCAGTATCCATCTTTTGAGGGCTGGCTTATTTCGCTTAGCACAATGTCGTCAAGGCTCATCTGTGTTGTAGCATGTGTCAGAATTTCATTCGTTCTTAAGTCTGAATAATTTCAGCCATGTGGATTTCAAATCACAAGACCTTTGCCCAAATTCCAACTCTTTTCTACTTATGAGGTCATACGACCTCGGGTGTGTCCTCTGCTTCTCATTTCCTCTTTCTTAAATAGTGAAAATAGTACCTACCTCACAGGAGTGTTGGATGGAGAATCTGATATAATGGATGTGAAACCTCTTTAGAAAGATTATAATGCTGTGTCTATTTTTAGCCATATGTATAAGAGTCCACTAGGTTGGCTGCCAGACGTTCTTTGCTCTGGGTCACCCTGATGACATCTTCCCAAGCAATTTCTTGGCCTGGCTGCATATGTTGATCCAATTCACTTATCACAGCCGTCAAATAAATGGACGTGGTTGTTTCCCTGTTAGCTTCTCTGTGTGTTACATCAGCGCGGCCTGAGATAAGGAGCCTCTGTCTCTGATGCTCTGGACCTGGGGGCCTTTGCCAGGGAAAGTGTGATCCCTGAGGGCGAGGGAAAAAACCCTTTCCCCCTTGGCTTTTTGTCTCATTCTAAAGAATCATCCAGCTCCCTGTTCCTAGGCTTGACGCACTGAGGTCATTCTACTCTGAAGAGGTTGGGATGATTGATTAGGGGGAAAGGACATGAGGTGGCATGGTCTGGGAATCTGAGGGCCAAGACAGCTGGGTCTCCTGTGGACTTGCTGTGTGAGCATGAGCAAAGAACTTTCCCTCTCTGGGCTAGATACCCTCCTCTGTCTCCTCCCGCCCCTTTACTTTGTTTCCTTTCTGATCCAATTTTCTGCTGTCGACTGTGACTGACCCTGGAAATATCTGCTTTCCTGATGCATGCTGAGAGATTACTGGCAGATTATGGCTTCAATTATCATTTCATTTGCTTTTTAGGAGAAGTGCAATACTGCAACCTCAAAAGAATGGCCCTCTTGTAATCAAGCCTAGACACAGAATGGGGGGATGGACTGCAAAATTAGACAATGGGCCAGATTATGTGGGCTTCTGAAGAGAGGCTCAAGAATTTGGACTTTATCCCAATGGCAATGGGGAGCCACTGATGGGTTTGAGCTGTCTCTCAGTTGTATCTTCAAGAGATCATTCAGGCAGATTTTTAAAGATACGGATGAAAGTGGGAAGGAACCAGAGGCAGGTAGGAGAATAAATCCAAGATCTAGATGAGAGAGACCAAGAAAAGCAGCAGTAGGGATGAAAAGGATGAGGCTGATCTAAGAGGCTTTAGAAGAATCAACTGTACTTGGGCCCCAGTAATTTGGAGACGAAAGAGAGGAAGTTGTGGAGAGTGACGCTGACATTTCTAGCTTGTAGGGTTGGTGCACAATTTTGCTGGTAGCTAAAACATGAAACACACACTCTACCATTCTTCGCAGCCATGCCCCAAATTTCCCTGCCTCTGTGCTTTTACACTTCTGGATTTCTGTGCTCGATTTTAACTCAATATCATCTCTTCTAAGACGCTTCTTTGACCACCCAGTCGAAAGTAGTTCCTGTGTTCAATCCATCTCCCAGCTCAGGTCTTTATTCCCAGACAGTCTCTTGCTAAAATGAGCTCGTTCATCTATTTCCTTCCCTTCCACTACAATTTAAGTTTTATGTGGGTGGGGGTCTTCTCTGCCTTGTTCATTATTGTATCCCTGACACCTAGGACAGGCCTGGACTCACAGCAAACACTCAGTAATTATAGTTGGACTGAAAGGAAGGAAAGAAAGAAGGGATGGGGAGAACAGAGAAGGAAAAAGGAAAAGGAAGGCAAGAAAGGAAGAAAGAATGCAGGAAGGAAGGAAGGAAAGGGACAAAGGAAGAAGAAAGACTGGAAACAGATGTGGTAGATTATTTCCAAGGATGGCTGCAACAGTACCTCCCTTCTGATAGTATTGAATTTGTACATCACTTAAAATAGTATAGATATTTAAACAGCAGTAATTCACACACTGGAACATTTTTGCATTTATTTGTGTCTTCTTTAATGTCTTTCATGAATGCTTTATAGTTTTCTGTGTATAGATCTTTCATTGCTTTGGCTAAATTTATTCCTCAGCATTTTATCCTTTTTGATGTTATAAATGGAATTGTACTCTTAATTTCTTTTTTAGATATAACATTATTGGTGTAAGAAAATGTACCCAATTTTTATATGTTGATTCAGTATTCTGCTACTTTACTGAATTCATTTATTAGTTCTAAAAAAGGTTTTTGTTATGACATCTTTAGGGTTTTTATATATAGAATCATGTCATTTGCAAACAGGGATAATTTTATTTATTCCTTTCTGATTTGGAGGCCATTATTTCTTTTTCTGGTCTGAGTGCTCTTGCTAGCATACTTCAAGTGCTATGTTGAATAGAGTACTATTGGATTAGAATAGAGTGGCCATCAATGCCTAGAGTACTATTCTGTGAGAATACTAATAGAACAGAGCCAGAATGGGCATCCTTGTTTTATACCAGATATTAAAGAAAACACTTTCATTCCCCCCCCCCATTGATTATGATGTGAGCTATGGGTCTTTCATTAACGGCCTCTATTTTATTGAAAACATTTCCTTCTATACTTAGTTTGTTGAGAATTTTTTCGCAGTAGGATGTTAAACTTTGTCAAATGCTTTTTCAGCATCTATTTGTATGCTTATATAGTTTTTATCTTTCTTTCTGTTAATGTGGTGTATTATGTTGATTGAGTACATTGAGCCAAACTTGCATCCTAGGGATAAATCCCACTCAGTCATGTTGTATATAATATAATCTTTTAAATGAATTATTGAATTCACTTTTTAAATATTTTTTGAGGATTTTTGTATCTATAGTCATCATATATATTGATGTAACTTTCTTTTCTTGAGGTTTCTTTGTCTGGCTTTGGAGTCAGGGTGATGCTGGCCTCCAAAAAGGAGTTTGAAAATATAATTTATATGTCTATTTTTTTTTTGAGGGATTCATGTTAATTCTCCTTTGAATGTTTGGTAGAATTTAGCCATGAAGCCATCTGTTCCTGAGTTTTTCTGCATTGGGAGGTTTCTGATCACCACTTAATTCTCTGTTATTGATCTGTCATGGTTTTTCTATTTCTTCTTGATTCAGTATGGTAGGTTGGATATTTCTAAGAATTTATCCATTTCTTCTAGGTAATCCAATTTGTTGACACATAATTATTTATTTATGGTCCCTTGTCCTGTCTCTACCTTCATTTCTGATTTTATTTATTTGAGTCTGATCTTTTATTTTCTAAAAAAACTAGGTCTTAGTTTTGTTGATTTTCCCCCTTATGGTTTCTCTATTTATTTCTTCTGTGATCTTTATTATTTTCTTTCTTCTGTTAACTTTACATTTAGTTTGTTCCTCTTTTTATAGTTCCTTAAGGCATAATGTTATTTGAGATCTTTCTTCTTTTTTAATATAGGACTTTATCGCTATCAAGTTCCCTCTTACTATTAATACTTTGCTACATCCCCTAAGTTTTGGTAAGCTGTTTTATTTTCATTTGACTCATATGTCTTTTAAATTCCCTTTTGATTTCCTATTTAACCTATTTGTTGTTTAAGAGTGTATTATTTATTGTCTAATTTTTTTTTTTTGAGACAGAGTCTCACTCTGTTGCCCTCAGTAGAGTGCAGTAGCACCACAGCTCACAGAAATGTCAAACTCTTGGGGTCAAGCAATTCTCTTGTCTCAGACTCCTGAGTAGCTGTAACTACAGGCACCCGTACAACACCCAGCTATTTTTTGGTTGCAGTTGTCATTGTTGTTTAGCAGGCCCAGCTGGGCTTGAACCTGACAGCCTCAGTGTTTGTGGCTGGCACCCTAGTGTCCATATATTTATGAATTTTTCCATTTTCTTGATGTTATTGACCTCTAGTTTTATTCTACTGTGGTTGGAAAAGATAGTTGGCATAATTTTAATCTTAAATTTGGTAAGCTGTGTTTTTTGTTCTAATATGTGATCTATGTTGGAGAATGTTCCATGTATGCTTGAAAAGAATGTGTATTCTTCTAATGGTGGGTGAAAAGTTCTGTACATCACTGTTAGGTCCATTTGGTGTATAGCATTATTCTAGTCTGCTGTTTTTTTAAATGATTTTCTGTCTCAATATTCTATGATTGAAAGTGGAGTATTAAAGTCTCCTATCATGGGGGGTGGAGGCAAGATAGCTGACTGAAGGCAGCTTTTCACAGAGGCTCCCATCCAGAAGGAGAGTTAAAGGACAGAAGTTTAGCAAGTAAACTGATGCTTTGGAGCTGAGCCAAGAGAGAAGATTGAACAGTGCACATCAACTCTGCTGAGATGAGCTGCAACCTCAAGGAAACAAACAATAGATGCAAAATCTATCGCCAAGTGGATGGGAGTCCCCTCCCCCGTGAGAATGACTTGCAGTATACTTTCTACAAATAAGAGAGCAGAGTTCAGATCTCCTCCTATTTTATCCCATGGGAGAGACCCTCTAAAAACCAGAACTCCTTCCCCAGAGAGGACCCACTAGTGTGCCATGGCACTCTCCCACCAGGCATAAAGCTGTATATATTCTCTACCTGCAATTCTGAACTCGCAGCACTCCCCTTCACTCTCACCCTGAGATCTGGAAGCCTGTCCTCCATGGAGTCCAGATTCTTGGCCATTTTCTCAAGAGGTGTGGACAAGACGTGGCAGTTGCAGGTTTGTGCTGATTCTGTGGCATGGGTGTAAAGAGAGGACTGTGGACTGAGGGATCCATACAAGACAGCGAGAAGTGGTGCCCTGCAGCACAGAGTAAGAGCGGCAGTGGCGAGAACAATAGGGCTCACACCCCTGGGGATATTTTGGACAGGCATTCCCTGCCTCTCATGGCAACCAGAGAAACCCAGGCCTCTACTCCAGTGGCAGCCAATGGCAGAACCGATCTGAGACAGAAACCCAGGTCCCATGAGTAAAGGGTATACCTGAGGCAGTACCTGCCTGGTGGGGTGCGGTGGGGACAGAGACTAGAATACGCGTGCATAGAGACAATATACTCCCAGGGCAGGGCTGAGTCAGAAGTGCTGCTTTAGTGAGCCTAAGAAGTACCCAGCCTCCAGGGATACATAGCTGAGACAAAAGCAGGCAGGCAACAGCACCAGCCCACGGAGAAGAAGAAACTGAGAGCTGAGTGTGAACTCTAACCTGCCTGCCCCAACACAGAGTGCAGCAGAGACAGAAACGCCAGCTCCATTAGAATTGGTGCAATGGCAGTGACACAGGGCAGAGCTAAGTTGCAATTTCTGTAAACTCAAACAGCACCTGGCCCACAGGGGAATATAGCTGGACAGAAACGCAAATTCTGTGAGAATATAAGTGGCAGCAACATCAATCTGAAGTGGGGTTGGAACTGAGTGAACCACCCCAGTTGACTGGTTGTGACAGAGGTGCAAGGTAGGGAAGCAGACATCAATCTCTGGGACTAATTCATTTCCTGGATGGGTCCTCCTGACTCTACGGACCACTGGAGTGAGTCATACTCGAGCTGCCAGCAGAACTCTGCTATCTAGGTGCTCCAGACTTTTTGAACTCTCCCACTTGAGACTGGATGCTGACTGGGACAATTGATTTGGAACTCTTGACCTGGGCCAATCACCCAAAGACAATCAAAGTGGTACCCTGTGTGTGTGTGGTTGTGGGGAGGTTTGATTTTCCTTTTCCAGTTGTAGTCATAGGGGGCAGGGTGACTTAGTTGCTGGTATTTCTCCACAACTGAGACTTCAACCCAGAGTTACTGATTCACTAGGATTGGACAGAGACCAGCTGAAAACAAGATAGAGCCACTTAGCCTCACCACACCAAGCTGGACCCCACTGTCTCAGGCCGTAGCACTGTAAAGGTCCTTTGCAAAGCTCTAGGGCAGGGGTCCTCAAACTTTTTAAACAGGGGGCCAGTTCACTGTCCCTCAGACCGTTGGAGGGCAAGACTATAGTTTAAAAACAACAACAACTATGAACAAATTCCTATGCACACTGCACATATCTTATTTTGAAGTAAAAAAAAACAAAATGGGAACAAATACAATCACACCGCCTCAGGTAGCCTGCAGGCCATAGTTTGCAGACCCCTGCTCTAGGGGAAAAGGTACAGTCCCAGCTTGGGGTAAAAGGGCTTGTTAATCCCTATTCCAGGAGTCCCCCAACCCAACTTCACCTTATCTGCCCAGCTAGCCCAATGGTATAAAATAATCATGAGGTGGAATCAGCAGAAAAACTCTGGAAACATGAATAATCAGAGTAGATCAACTCCCCAAGGAATGACATGGCAGACACACGAGAAGAGCCCATTTAGAAATAAATAGGTGAGATATCAGTAATTGAATTCAGTATTTGGATTGTAAATAAGATTAATAGAATGGAGGTAAAGTTGGAATTAGAAATTCAAGGAGCATTTCAAAAGTTATCTCAAGAATTCAATGAATTCAAAGACCAAATGACCAAAGATTTTGACACATTGAGGACAAGAATTTGCAGCCCTCAAAATATTCTACTGAGAAATACAGTAGAATCCCTCAATAACAGCATGGAACAGGCAGAAGAAAGGATTTCTGACATTGAAGACAAAGCTTTTGAATGCTCCAAAACTCTGAAAGAGGAAGAGAAATGGACAGCAAAAGTGGATCATTCTCTCAGAGAGCTCTGGGATAATTTGAAGAAAACTAATATTCACCTTATAGGAATCCCTGAAAGTGATGAAGTAGCTTCACAAGGTACAGAGGCTCTTCTTCATGAGATTATGAAAGAGAACTTTCCAGACATGCCAAGAGATTCTGAAATTCAGATAGCAGACAGTTTCAGAACCCCAGCACGACTCAACCTGAATAAGACATCCCCAGACACATCATAATTAACTTCACTAAATTTAATATGAAGGAGAAAATTCTGAAAGCAGCCAGACGTAAGAAAACCATAACCTACAAGGGGAAGAATATTAGAATGAGTGCAGATCTGTCTGATGAAATCTTTCAAGACAGAAGAGGGTGGTCATCAACTTTTAATCTCCTAAAACAAAATAAGTTTCAACTCAGGATCCTATACCCAGCTAAACAGAATTTCATTTATGATGGAGAAATTAATTACTTTAATTACATTCACATGCTGAAGAAATTTGCCACAACTAAACCAGCTCTCCAGGATATTCTCAGGCCTATCCTCCATAATGACCAGTGCAATCCTACACCACAAAAGTAAACTCACTCAGAAACTTTCGATCAAATTGCAACTTCCACAGTGGTGAAAGGATTAAAAATGTCCACTAAATACCTAAAATTCTGCCAGGCTTATCAATATTCTCAATTAATGTGAATGGCTTAAATTGTCCTCTAAAGAGGCACAGGTTGGCTGACTAGATACAAAAATTCAGGCCAGATATCTGCCACATATAAGAATCTCATCTTACCTTAAAAGATAAATATAGACTCAGGGTGAAGTGACAGTCGTCTATATTCCAGGCAAATGGAAATCATAAAAAAGCAGGTGTTGCAATTCTATTTGCAGATACGATAGGCTTTAAACCAACAAAAGTAAGGAAGGATAAGGATGGTCTCTTCATATTTGTTAAGGGTAATACTCAATATGATAAGATATCAATCATTAATATTTATGCACCCAACCAGAATGTGCCTCAATTTATATGAGAAACTCGAACAGACGTGAGCAACTTGATTTCCTCCAGGTCCATAATAGTCAGAGATTTTAACACTCCTTTGGCAGTGTTGGATAGATCCTCCAATAAGAAGCTGAGCGATGAAATTTTAGATTTAAACTTAACCATTCAACATTTGGATCTAACAGACATCTGCAGAACATTTCATCCCAACAAAACTGAATACACATTCTTTGCATCAGCCCATGAAACATACTCCAAAATTGATCACATCTTAGGTCACAAGTCTAACCTCAGTAAATTTAAAAGAATAGAAATTATTCCTTGCATCTTCTCAGACCACCATGGAATAAAAGTTGAACTCAGTAACAATAGGAATCTGCACACTCATACAAAAACATGGAAGTTAAATAAGCTTATGCTGAATGACAACTGGGTCAGAGATAAGATTAAGAAGGAAATTGCCAAATTTTTGGAACAAAACGATAATGAAGATATGAATTATCAGAACCTCTGGGATACCACAAAGGCAGTCCTAAGAGGAAAATTTATAGCACTGCAAGCCTTTCTCAAGAGAATGGAAAGAGAGGAAGTTAACAACTTAATGGGACATCTCAAGCAACTGGAAAAGGAAGAACATTCTAACCCCTAAACCAGTAGAAGAAAATAAATAACCAAAATCAGAGCAGAATTAAATGAAATTGAAAACAAAAGAATTATACAACAGATCAATAAATCAAAAAGTTGGTTTTTTGAAAAGGTCAATAAAATAGATAAACCTTTGGCTAACCTAACCAGGAAAAAAAGAGTAAAATCTCTAATTTCATCAATCAGAAATGGCAAAGATGAAATAACAACAGACTCCTCAGAAATTCAAAAAATCCTTAATGAATATTACAAGAAACTTTATTCTCAGAAATATGAAAATTTGATGGAAATTGACCAATACTTGGAAGCATGCCACCTTCCAAGACTTACCAGAATCAAGTGGAAATGTTGAACAGGACTATATCAAGTTCTGAAATAGCATCAACTATACAAAATCTCTCTAAAAAGAAAAGCCCAGGACCAGATGGCTTCATGTCAGAATTCTACCAAAACTTTAAAGAGGAACTAGTACCTATATTACTCAACCTTTTCCAAAATATAGAAAAAGTAGGAATATTACCCAACACATTCTATGAAGCAAACATCACCCTGATCCCCAAACCAGGAAAAGATCCAACAAGAAAGGAAAATTATAGACCAATATCACTAATGAATATTGATGCAAAAATATTCAACAAGATCCTAACAAACAGAATCCAGCAACACATCAAACAAATTATACATCATGACCATGTGGGTTTTATCCCAGGGTCTCAAGGCTGGTTCAATATATGTAAATCTATAAATATAATTCATCACATAAACAAATTAAAAAACAAAGACTATATGATTCTCTCAATCGATGCAGAAAAAGCTTTTGATAATATCCAGCATCTCTTCATGATCAGAACACTTAAAAAAATTAGTATAGAAGGGACATTTCTTAAAATGATAGAGGCCTTCTATAGCAAACCCACAGCCAATATCATATTGAATGGAGTTAAATTAAAATCATTTCCACTCAGATCAGGAACCAGGCAAGGTTGCCCTTGTCTCCACTGCTCTTTAACATTGTAACGGAAGTTTTAGCCATCACATTTAGGGAAGAAAAGGCGAAGGGTATCCATATAGGGTCAGAAGAGATCAAACTTTCACTCCTTGCAGATGATATGATTGTATATCTAAAACACCAGGGATTCTACTACAAAACTTAGAAGTGATCAAGGAATACAGCAGTGTCTCAGCTTACAAAATCAACACTCATAAATTGGTAGCCTTTATATATACCAACAATAGTCAAGCTGAAAAAACAGTCAAGGACTCTATTCTGTTTACAGTAGTGCCAAAGAAGATGAAATGTTTGGGAGTTTATCTAACAAAGGACGTGAAAGATCTCTATAAAGAGAACTATGAAACTCTAAGAAAAGAAATTGCTGAAGATGTTAACAAACGGAAAAATACACCATGCTCATGGCTGGGAAGAATCAACATTCTTAAAATGTCCATACTACCCAAAGCAACATACAATTTTAATTAAATCCCTATTAAAGATCCACTGTCATACTTCAAAGATCTCGAAAAAATAATATTTCATTTTATATGGAATCAGAAAAAACCTTGAATAGCCAAGAAATTACTCAGAAACAAAAACAAAGCAGGAAGAATTATGCTACCAGACCTCAGACTACACTATAAATCGATAGTTATCAAAACTGCATGGTACTGGCACAAAAACAGAGAGGTAGGTGTATGGAACAGAATAGAGAACCAAGAGATGAACCTAGCTACTTACTGTTATTGATCTTTGATAAGCCAATTAAAAACATTCGGTGGGGGAAAAGATTCCCTATTTAACAAATGGTGCTGGGTGAACTAGCTAGCAACCTGTAGAAGACTGAAACTAGACCTCATACCTTTCACCATTAACTAAGATAGACTCTAACTGGATTAAAGATTTAAACTTCAGATATGAAACTATAAAAATGCATACAAAATACAGAAAGTACAGGGAAAACACTTGAAGAAATTGGCCTGGGCAAATTTTTTAGGAGGAAGATCCCCCAGGCAATTGAAGCAACTCCAAAAATAGATTACTGGGATATGATCAAACTAAAAAGCTTCTGCGCAGTCAAAAATACTGTAAGTAAAGCAAGCAGATAGCCCTCAGAATGGTAGAAGATGTTTGTAGATTATGTCTCCGACAAAGGTTTAATAACCAGAATCCTCAGAGAACTCAAACGTATTAGCAAGAAAAGGACAAGTGATTCCATCTCAGGGTGCACAAGGGACTTGAAGAGAAACTTCTCTGAGGAAGACAAGTGCATGGCCTACAGACACATGAAAAAATCCTCATCATCCTTAATCATCAGAGATATGCAAATCAAAACCACTTTCAGATATCATCTAACCCTGGTAAGATTAGCCCACATCACAAAATCCCCAAACCAGAGATGTTGGCATGGGTGTGGAGAAAAGGGAACACTTTTACACTGCTGGTGGGAATGCAAACTAATACTTTCTTTTTGGAACGATGTTTGGAGCTCACTTAGGGATCTAAAAATAGACTTGCCATTCAATCCCACAATGCCTCTACTATTATATATCCAGAAGATAAAAAAATCACTTTATAACAAAGATATTTGCACCCAAATGTTTATTGCAGCCCAATTCATAATTGCTAAGTCATGGAAGAAGCCCAAGTGCCCATTGACCTATGAATGGATTAATAAATTGTGGTATATGTACACCATGGAATATTATGCCATCTTAAAAAGAGATGGAGACTTTACCTTTTTCACATTTACATGGATGGAGCTGGAACATATTCTTCTTAGCAAAGTATCTCAAGAATGGAAGAAAAAAAGTTATGGGGGGGAAGCAGAAAGAGGGACGGAGGGAGGGGGGTGGGGCCTTGGTGTGTGTCACACTTTATGGGGTCAACACATGATTGCAAGAGGGACTTTACCTAACACTTGCAATCAGTGTAACCTGGCTTATTGTACCCTCAATGAATCCCCAACAATAAAAAAAAAAAGTTAAAAAAAAAATATCCGATGTACTCATCCCTACTATTAAACCAATTTGTAGGTTGCATATGAAAGCTATAACCCAACTATAGCCCAAGAAGTAGGGAAAAAAGGAGAGGGAGGGGAAGGGCTCAGGGAGGATGGGTGGAGGGAGGGTAATTGGTGGGACCACACCTACGGTACATTTTACAAGGGTACATGTTAAATTTATTAAGTGTAGAATATAAATGTCTTAACACAATAAGTAAGAAAATGAGGTGAAATCTATGTTAACTAGTTTGATGAAAATATTTCAAGTGGTATATAAAACCAGAACATTGTACCCCATGATTGCATTAATGTACAGAGCTATGATTTAATAAAAATAAATAAAGTCTCCTATTATGATTGTATTGCTGTTAATTTCTCTTCCAGATCTATTTATATTGCTTTATATTTGCAGGTGTTCTGATGATGAGTGCATGCAATTGCTCTATACTTAGGTGCTCTTGATGTTGGGCACACACAATTATTATTTCTGAATAGACCATTTTTAATTATATAATGACCTTCTTTGTCTCTGGTAGTATAGTAATTATTTCTTTTCTTTTATTAGCATCTGATGGAATGTTGTTCTTCATCCTTTCACTTTCAGCCTATGTGTGTCTTTGTATCTAAAGTGAGTTATTTGTAAATAGCATATAGGTACATTTTTCTTCTTTTTTTTAAATCCATTCAACCACTCTATATCTTTTTATTGGTGAGTTTAGTCCATTTACATTTAAACTAATTATTCTTTGTTAAGCATTTACTAATGCCATTTTGTTAATGTTTTTCTTTTAGTCTTGTGGGGTTTTGTTCCTTTTTTTTCCTCTCTTGCTATCTTGTTTGGTGTTTTATTGATTTTTTTGTATCACTATATTTTTATCCCTTTTTCCTTTTCTTTCATACAATTTCTATAGGTTTTTTTTTTTGAGGTTTCCAAGAGACTTACATAAAATATGATAGCAGTCTGTTTTAAACTGATTTCCCTTGTATAGAACAATTCTACTTTTACCTCTCCTCTCCCCACATTTCATGCTATTGTTGTTACAATTTACAACTATTTATATTATGTAAAATATAATATAATTATAATTATTATGCTAACATAATTTAGCTCTAGTTGTTTTTATTACATTTGGTTTTTACCTTTTATAGCATTATAATTGACTTAGCCACCACTGTTATAGCAATATAATATTATTTTTGTCTGTATATTTACTTTTGCCAATAAGTTTTATAGTTTTTAATGTTTGTATGTTGCTATTTAGTGTCCTTTTTTCTCTCTTTTTTTATTTGTTTGTTTTGTTTTGTTTTTGTTTTCATCTTTCAGTACTTTGACCATATCATCCATTCCTTCTGGTCTGCAAGGTTTCTAATTTAAAAAAAAAAGGCTAATAGTCTTATAATAGTCCCTTGTATGTGACAAGTCTTGCTGCTTTCAAAATTTTCTTTCTGTTTTTAACTTTTAACAATTTGTTATAACGTATCTTGGTATGAGTCTCTTTGGATTCATCTTATTTGGTGCCCTTTGGCCTCCCTGAATCTAGATTGTTATTTCCTTCCTATAGACTTTGGAAGTTTTCAACCATTATTTCTTTGAATAAGGTCTCTGCAGCTCTCTCTCTCTCTTTCTCTTTCTTCTCCTTCTGAGGCTTTGATAATGAGTATATTATTTTATTGATGGTATCCCATAAGCTCTTTTCACACTATCATTATCATTATTATTATTATTATTTTGCTCCTCAAATTAGATAACTTCTAAAGAGCTGTCTTTGAGTTCACTGTTCCTTTCTTCTTCTTGATTTAGTCGGCCTCTATTGATTTTTTTTCAGTTAAGTTATTGTATTATTTAGCACTATAATTTTTGTTTGGTACTTTATTAAAGTTTTAAGTTTGTTCATTCATTGCTTTCCTGACCTCAAGTTTGAATTCTCTGTTGGGTAAATCACATATCTTTATTTCATTAGGGATTGTTTCTGAAGATTTGTCTTAGCCTTTAATTTGGAACATATTTCCTTATTTCTTCATGTTCTTCACTCTGTTGGTTCCTCTGTGTTAAATAAGACAACTGGTTCTCCTAGTTTTCTAGAACTGGCTTCATGGAAAAGATGGACCCTACCAGTCATCCCAGTCAGGAATTCTAAATGGTTCTCAAACATTTGAGCTTATCCAAACCATTGTTTTTGTTCTTAGTGGCTCCAGTGAGATAGGATGTGCCAAGTTCAATCACTGGCCCAAGACAGAGAGTATATAAAGTAGTTCTTTCACATGCATCTGGAAAAGTTGGAATGTTAAATGTGTGTTCCAGTATTTTTCTATTCTTGGGGATAAGCAGAGAGTTGGAGTTTATTTCCCACTCAGTAAGCAACAAGCTGGGGAGAAGGTCTGTGCTAAATACCTAGACTTTCATTCAGACTAACCTTTTTGAGCTAGAGCCACTGGAAGTGCACCCATTGAAAACCACTTCTTTGTTTCTTATATTCTAGGGAAAGTCAAGAATGTAGAGACCTATCATCGCCCAGAGCTGTCATTAAGGTGAGAGCTATAAAATTTGGCATAATTGATGTATACATAAACTCCTTCCAGGGAGAATCTACAGACCTGGATTTACCTCTGAAGTGAGCCAGTGAAGAAGGCATATGAAGTGCTCACACTCCCATTCAGGGCCTCAGAAGTCTATTGTTTATCTGCCCCATCAGCTCCCAGATGCAGGCTAATTAGAAGTCCAACCTTCAGGCAGTGGCTAGACAAATATGCAGACAAACTCTCTGAAGGGAGAAACTGGAAGATGAACATATTAGCCCCTTCTCTCTGCACTGAGTCTATGAGTTCAGAGTTCACTGGAAATTTTCACATGCTCATTTAAAACCACCCTTATTCTCTGTGATCTATGGAGACTCATGAATGAGGAGCCCTAAGGAGACAATCCTGTGGGTGGGGCTGTTAAAGTTTGGGTGTTATATGTGTGGTCAAAATACTTAATTTCTCAGGGATAAGCTGGGAATTGGGGATTCCTTCTTAATTAAGGTGTCATGCATGGGTGAGTTTGTACCAGAATGTATCTCAGTGTTCCCTTCCCATTTTGATGTGAATATTTTCTCAGTTGCTTGGCAAGTAGGAGTCTCTCAACTAGTTCATGGCTTTCTTTCAGAGGAAATTGATTTGTGTATAGATGTTTATTTGGTGCATATGTGGGAGGAGGGAAAGTCAGGAGCATCCTCTTCTGCCATCTTGCTGATGTCACTTCTATCCAAAGTGATTTGAGAGACATTAAGGACCATACTGCCCAAAGCTTCTACCCCCACCATTCTGTCTCCCTGATTATACATGTCTCCTCTTACTGTTACTCCTTTGACCTAGAGTTAGACAGTAGATGCTGAAGCATCAATCCCAGGCCACTGTAGGATTGACTAATATCTACCTAGTACTTTTCATCTTAGAAAGTAATTTTTCCATCATTATCTCATTTAGTCCTCATAGCAAATCTATGTTATAGGTTCTGAGGTTTTGTGTGAAAATGGAGAAACAGAACATTAAACTGAAAGTCACAGAGTAAGTAGGTGGCAGAGTGAAGAACAGATCCAACAGACTCTTTAAACTCTTGGGTCAGCATGATTTCAGTACCATCACATTCATTCCAATAGAATATCCCATGAGCTTCTTGGAAACTACTTAAATAACAAAGAAAATAACCTTTGTCTTAAACCATTCACTGGCGACATGAGATATAATCTTTGAACAAAGTCTTCACCCATCTTGTAATTTAAGTAAATCTTTAATGCTTGCTAATTTTATCACTCTCCTGGTGTTAGTCTTTGCTCCTGGGAAAGAAAAGGAAATGCCTTCACACTTTATAGACAACTTTCCCCTCCTAAAAAAAAAAAAAAAAAAAAAGAAAGAAAGAAAGAAAGAAAAATTTGCAGAACAGGGTGGTGCCTGTGGCTCAAAAGGGTAGGGCACAGGCCCCATATGCTGGAGGTGGTGGGTTCCAACCCAGCCCCGGTCAAAAAAAAAAAAAGAAAGAAAAATTCACAGAACATAACTGCCCCATTTTCACCTGTAACCAGGTAACATCTTATCCAAATATCTGAAAACAGTTTCCTACAATCATTGATTCCACCTCCCATTCACTCCTCAACCTGCTTCAACTGGGCTCCTTGCCCCAATCGTTCCATTGAAACAGTTGTCACTAAAATCAATAGTGTCCAAATCCCCAATTTCAATAATTCTTTTTCAGTTCTTATCTTACTAAAACTCTTTCCAGCATTTGACATTATTAATCACTCTTTTTCTTCTTGAAACTCTGTATTTTCTTCGCATCTGGGATACTCATCCCTTTTTTCTAATAATATTTCAAAATTATATCTCTGTCCCCTTTTAAACTTCTATTCTTCTTACATATTGGAAGTTTCTAGAGTTGCCCACTTTTCCATACTTTCCCTAAGTGAGCTGTTCTACTTCCGTGACTTCTGTTAACACATATAAGACACTACCTTGGGAGGATCTCTCTTTCATCTCCTTGAGTTCCAGAATCAGGAGTTTCAATGTGTTCTAGACCACTCCAGTTTACCCCTCAAACATAACATTTCCCCAAACTAGCTTCTCCTCCTTCATTCTGCAGTTCAATCACCCTTTCTCAGGCATCAGGCTAAAAATTGGAAGTCACCCTCAACTTCCCTTTCTTCTTTGCCAAATGCATCACATCAATGGTCAAATGATTCCAAATTAAGTTGTACTTTATCTTTCTCTCTATTGGATCTCCGTGATGACACAGGGCTTCCTGTTTCCATTCTTGATTACTTTCAATGTATCCTTAAAGCATAGTCAGAACAATCTAATGAAATATAAATCTGACCACGCCAAGCCCATGCTTAAAGCACTTTAATAATCTTCTGACATCTATATGAACCTGAAAAGTCTTTTCACATACAAGGGCCTCTATGACCTAATGTCTACAGATGTCTTTGGCCTCATCAATCAGCTTTCTCTGCCTCACTCTTTCTGCTCCAGCAGCAATGAACTGTGTGAAGCCTGTACCTCCCACTACCCAGTCAGGCAGGACTCTGTGCCTTTGCCCATGTTCTTTGCTTGCCTAAAATTCCTCTCCATTTTCCTCCTATCCCCTGTGATACTAAATCCCACTCATTCTTTAAGACTGAGCTTGTAAGACCCCTTTGAGCCCCTTAGCTGACAAATGAGCCAGACTTATCTCAGAAGTTTCATAGCATCATTTGTATTCCTCTGTCGAATTGTTTTAAACTGTCTTCTCTTTACAGTTTCCCACTACAATGTAACCTTCTTGATATTTCATTCAAGTTTCTGTTGCTTTTGCTCAGCCTAGTGCCAAATATCTAGAAAAGACTTGGGAAAAGCCTTGGACTTGGAATTAAGAAACCAGAGTTCAAAATTTTTGTTTTCCATGCATTATTTCTATGACACATGTAGTCACTGTGCCTGTTTGAGCCATGCTTTCTTATCTATAATTATTCTGTTTGTTTTTCAAAGAAAAACTGAAAATCAAATGAGAAAACATATAAATATTTCCTGTAATCCTCAAAGTATTATGAAAATATTTTATTATATAGAATATGAAGAAAGACATGGAGAAAAAAATCTGTCTCAACATTATGGATCCTATACAAATTTTAATAAGACTTCATATTTATTCAGAAATATGCATAAATATTTTTATATCACTGTGTGAAATGATTCTAATGTTTTTGAACCTCCAAAATTTATGTTGAAACTTACTCTCTAATGTAATAATATTAAGACGTGAAGCATTTTGAGAAGTGATAAAGTCACGAGGAGTCCGCTTTCTTGAATGGAATTAATGCCCTTATAAATGAGACTTCAGAGAGTTTCTTGGTCCTTTATGCTGTTGTGCCCTTCTGCCATGTGAGGACACCTATAAGGAATGGGCACTCATCAGAAATAAAATCTGCCAATGTCTTGTCTTGCACTTTCAGCCCCCAGAGCCATAATAAATAAATTTCCATATTTATGAATAACCTAGTCTAAGGCATTTTATTAAAACAGCATGAATGGACTGAGACAGAAATTGGTACCAAATATTTTTGTAACAAATACCTAAAAATGTGAAAACAGCCTTGGAAATGGATAAGGGCAGAGGCTGGAAGAATTTGTAGGAGTAAGCTAACAAAAATCTATATTGCTGTGAACACGCTATAAAGGGCAATTCTGGTGAGGGCTCAGAATAAAAGGAGATATGTAGAGAGAGCCTCAGTTTTCTCAGAGACTCTGGAAAGATCATGACAAAAATGTTAGTAGAAGTGTGAATGGTAAAAGCCATTCTGATGAGGTCTCAACAGAAATGAGGAATAAGATACTGGAAACTAGAGGAAAGGCCATCCTGGCTATCAGATGGCAAAGAACTTGGCTAAATTGTGTTCACATCCTAGTGCTTTCTTGGAGGTGGAACTGGTAAATAGTGAAATAGGACATTTGACAGAAGGAATCCCTAAACAAAGTGTCATGTGTGCAACATGGTTTTTTTTGACTGCTTATAGTAAAATGTGAGAAGATAGAAATGAATTAAAGACACAGTTTGTTATCAAAAGGGAAACAGCATGTAAAGATTTGGAATATTTACAGCCTGGCCAGGTTGTAAAGAAAGAAAAAGTATGTTCAGGCAAGAACACTAAGGGTGTGGCCAGGATACCCTTTGTTAAGGAGATTTGTGTGGGTAGAAGGACGCCATATGCTATCGTGAAAAAAAGAAGACTGACCTCAAAGGCTTTTCAGAGATCTTTAAAGCTGCCACTCCCACCACAGGCCCAGAGTGTCAGGGCCTTGAGGGCAGAACAGTTTCAAGGTTTCAAGGGAGGGTGCCTATGGATCCTAAGGGCTTCACTCTGTGCATTTCAGTGCAGCAGTTCTGTCACTTCAGGTATGGCTGCAGTGGGCCCAGGTGCAGAGCAGTGTACAATCATCACACCTACACAGGGCTCAGGCAATAAACTTTGGTGGCATGCATGTGGTACAAATTCTGCAGGCACATAGGTTACAAGAACTACCACAGGGTGTCCCCACTAGGGCAAAGTCTAGTGGAGTGATAGGGTGGGACCACCTCTGAGACTCTAGCCTAGAGCTACCAGCTCTGAGACTCCACTCTCTTAGAGCCCAGAAGAGCTGCAGGCATGTGGCGGCTTTGGAGCTGTGGCACAGTTTAGGGCCAGCAAAGCCAAAGGGGCATGGTCCCCTGGAAGCTTGGGGGCCCCACTCCTATCCCAGTGTGCCTGATAGGTAGAACATGGAGTCAAAGAAGATTATTCTCCAACCTTAAAATTTAATGTTGTTTGCCTTCGTGGGTTTTAGACTTGGAATTTTTTATCCCTTTTTTCTTCCCTATTTCTCATTTTTGGAATTGGAATGTCTCCTATTCCAATTCCTATCGTATCACTGTATTTTGGAAACACATAACTTGTTTGATTTTGTAGGCTCACAGCCCAAGGGGGAATTTTCCTCAGGATCAAATGTCTCATGACATTTACATGAGATTTTGAACTTAGACTTTAAAGTTGATGCTCAAATGAGTTAAGATTTTTGGGGCTATTTGGATGGAATGAATGTATTTTATATGTGAAAAGAACATGAATTTTGAGGGGAGAAGGAGCAGAATTCTATGGTTTGAATGTTTATATCCTTTCAAAATTCACATTGAAACTTAATTCCCAATGCAATTATATTAAGAGGTGGGCCCTTTGGGAAATAACTAAGTTACGAGACCTCTGCCCTTGTGAATGGGATTAATGCCCTTATAAAAGAGGCCTCAGAGTGCTTTATGCCCCCTTTTGCTCTTCTGCCTTTCTGCCATGTGAAAACAACTCTTTGGCACCATTTTTGAGGAATGGGCTTCACCAGACACCAAATCTGCTAGTGACTTGATCTAGGACTTGTCAGCCCCTAGAACTATGAGAAATACATTTCTAGCATCTATAAATTACCCAGTCTAGGGCATTTTGTTATAGCAGCACAAACAAACTGAGACAGTATAATAGTCTAGAAAGTGTAGTCAGAGGGTTGTCTCTTTGTTTAAAAACCTAGTCAATGAATCTAGACGTGCTAGAATTGGACTTGCAAAAATAATCAGCTAATACTACTTAACAGTTGTGACAAGAACACTGATTTAGCTTCCACGTTAGAAGGTCATTTCTCTCTAGAGAATCTTAAAGGATGTATAGTATCACATCTTTTCTGTTTCTCCAGACTCTTTCAACTAGCACAGTTTATGCATATCTCAATTCCATGTGAAAATCAGGCCATGGAGAAGGAATGATTCAGATGAGACTCCGCAAACCAATCTGATTTACTTTAACTAAATACACATCTTTTATCCAATTCTGTCTCTATTGCTTGGCAAAAGAGTGGAGAAAATGACTCCACTCTGCAAGGACAACTCCTGATTCAGACAAATGGGAATTAGAATTGGAAGTGATCTATTCTGATGATTTAATTTTTTTTTTTTTTTTTCAGAAAATTGGAGTTAAAAAGGTCCTCATTCCAGATTGTGCAACAAAAAGCCTCAAGGCACTAAAAGCAACAAAGCAAGAGTAACATAAACCATTTCCCCCTTATGTGGAAGAGGGGGCGGAGTGCAGGTGCTCCCAGAACAGGGGCAGAAATAATGGGGGAGCGAGGTAAAGCCAGGGCTTTAGGGATGAAGACCTGGCTCTTCACCTACTTGTTGGGTGACCTGTGGGCAAATTATCTCACCTTTTTAGGCCTTAGTTTCTTCAGATGTCATATGGAGGTCATTCTCATGGAGACATAGCTCATGAAGTTGATGATGTATATGTGTGTATTTGTATATTGTGTATATCTATATATAGATATTATAATATGCAAAACATATAGTGGGGAGAGCACACACATGTACCTGACATGCAGTCAATAAATAGTAGATATTATTTTAATTAAAGGTGAATTTGTTTCATGAGAAATGAAAATACAGGCTATAAAGGAAGGTTATAAAAATATTGGGACCAGATTATGTAGCTCTTGAATTTCAGGTTACAAAGTTTAGGTTTTTGTTTAGACAATGGGGAGCCTTTGAAAGTTTTGGAGTAGAAGCATGACACAATTATAGATGCGTTGTTTTTTTTGTTTTTGTTTTTTTAAATTGATCTGAAAGCAGTGTATGGAGTGAGTTAGCAGGGAAATATCAAGAGGAGAAGAACCAGGTAGGAAGCTAGCTAGTGTTTTAGTCCAGGAAGACCACATGAAGTCTGACCTAGGGCAGTGCTAACTAGTTTGAAGAAGAGGGATGTTGTTGGGAGAGAACTTGCAAGCAGGCAATGTTAAAGATAGTTGCTATGATTCACACCATTGTGACTAGGAGGAGGATGGTGCTCTTTATTTTAGACATGGGAGCATAGGGGTTGTAGATTTGGTAGTGGTTATCATTTATGTTGAACTCAGGTATTCCACAGGCTAGTAAGCTACATGTATCAAGATAAAAACATCCAACATGTATTTGGGTATAATAACTCTCCAGCATTCTAATTACAGTCAATATTTTAGTATACTTTGTTGGACTATTGTCTCCTATTTCAGAAGATTTTGCCTGATTTTTAAAAAACAAAACCAGTAGGAATGTAGGGTTCACCAACAGAAATAGTCTTTATGGCAAACCTGGTTGGAGTACATCTCTTCTATTAAGTCACTCCTTAGGAACTCCCAGCCTATTGCTGTGCTACCTAAGTTAATAATATTTGTTTGCTGCTAGGAAGATGATTGAATCCAGGCAATATCCCAAGCAAATGCCTCTATCTCTGTCTTCATGGACTGCCTGGGTTCTACTAACTACCCAGGTTGGCTGACAGCATTAACAAATCTGATTCTTGTACAACTCTGTTGAAAGTCTGTTCCTTCATTCTTCTTATCAGAGAACTCACCTTGGCTGTAGAGCCCAAACATCCCCAGGGAAAGCCATGCTGAGACCTGGTGTCACGTTCACCTTATCTGTGTTGTACTATTCTGTCCTTCTTTAAACTCTCCTTCTGTTGTCCTCATAGATACCGAGGTAAAGCTTAATGGTCTGTAATCCCCAAGTTCCCAGTGGTGCCTGAAAAAGACTGGGCTCACATTTGCAATTCTCCAAGTTTTGGCAATACTTCCTTTTGTAACCCCTGTCTCTGTTGACCATTTCTCATGTCACATTTATCCAAATCCCAGACAAGGGGATCTACTGTCTTTGCTAGTCACATCCAGCTCTCAAGGATCATTTTGGGTTTTTGGGTTTTTTGGGGTTTTTTTGAGAGATGCTTTAGTATTTTGATCTATTTATTTGAACTGTGTATTAAGATTTACTGTGTGCAAAACATTGAACCAGACAATGCTGGAAGCCTCCTTAAAGTGAAGGAGGCATGTAGTTTTTTGCTTCCAGTGAGATTAGGATCCAGTAGGGCAGACTGACATGTACACAAATGAGGCAAGTGAAGGTGGGCAGGGGTGAACCAGTGAGGTTGGGGAGGTGGAAAGCTAAGCATGAGTCAAATCTGCAACTTAGCAACTATAAGATTCACATTTTTTTATAATTCCAAAATGCTGAGGGAGTCCAAATGTTTTGGTACATGGATAATTTTTATAATGCAAGACTTAAGTTTATATTGAGAACAGGGTACTTTTGAGCTCTGTGTGTAGGTGGAGGTCCCATTTTAATGCCATCTCTGAGGCCTACTAAGTATAGAGTATCCTTTTTGGCTGAAAGTTCTGATGTAAGGGGACATTTTGTTTAAGTGAAAACAGAGCAAACACACACACACAAAAGTAACTAAAACACCACTCTTAGTGGTATATAAAAGAGTTTAAGATAGCTCACTGCTTAAGTAATTGTATTTTCAGTTTAAATCTAGAATTCAAGTAAGGTTTCTGATAACTAGTT
This sequence comes from Nycticebus coucang, assembly GCF_027406575.1. Taxonomy (NCBI): domain Eukaryota; kingdom Metazoa; phylum Chordata; class Mammalia; order Primates; family Lorisidae; genus Nycticebus; species Nycticebus coucang. The sequence goes on from NC_069781.1 coordinate 38,342,868, forward strand.
AATGAATTCTTATACTTTGATTGTTTTGAGACTGAGAATATCATTAACACAGCCTCTCATGGAAGACACACTTTATGTCATGTTCCTTAGTGCAGAATATACCTGAGTTAATTGTGCATGCAGTTAACACTTTCCCACTAAATCCTCATTCCAGCCTATAAACAGGGCAGTTCTTAGCTCAAAAAATCATGGGACTTGCTCAAGTTTCTCCCTAACCAGAGGCTAATCTTGTGGTCAAAGGCCGTCTTATGTCTGCATGGGCCAGAAGAGAAATACACTGAAGAATTTGTGATAAGATTGCCATGAAATCTCAAAAGTTTTCCTCAGTTCTGTGTTTTCTTAAAAAGAATGCAATAGCAACCAAACTTTGGGTAACATAGGTCAGCTAGGACTATATCCAGAGAAACACCTCTGATGATAAAGAAACCACTAAAGCTCTAGAGTGCTAAGGGGAGGTTTCAGCAAGGTCAGAAATCTAGAAAATGCTGGGTTCATCCAGAAGAATAAAGACTCAAGTTCACAGGTCAGGGCCTAGAAGAAGATGAGTAGGGTCGGTGGATTCATGGCTACAAGTCCCCTGATGTGTGCTTTTCTTTTGAAAGACATCCTTAGCCTCAGCTACTTTTATTTTTACGTTTCTGTGGCCCATCTCTTTGCCCTGACCCTGAAGGTAGGGATTTGGAGAACTTAAGGGAGTTTTAAGCAGTTAAAACATCTCTGAGTCCTCTAGGGAGAAATGCATTTTTACAAAAGTCCTTGTCCTTTGTTAGGCTGGGGCTGGGTCCATTAGTAGGACTTGAAGTTCAATAACAAGGAAAATATCCACAGCAATCCTGGTAAACTATGTTCTAAGGGTGGCAGGGTAGATTAGAGTAGAAACCTCCTCTTAGGAAGAGACTTCTTTTCTCGAAGGAGAGGATCAGGAAATGTGGCATCTAGTTACCTAATTAAGTTTAAGGATTCTAATTTAATACTTAGAGGACACTGGTCCTTAGAACCATGGAATGAGACAAAGCACAGAGCCAGCTCATGAAGCCCAGAAAAACATCAATTCTGTCTCAGCTCAGCCTTTTCCTTATATATTTACAAAAATTACATTTATAGAGAAAAAAGTTAAAAATAAAAGGCAAATTCACATTTTACTGTTAGCTGGAATTAAGACCTAGTTAATGCCTAGAATTTTAATAAGCTGGGCTAAAACAGTTTTCCTTAAGGCATAGTAGAAATCAAGAGCTTCAGCCAAGGGACAATCCAACATTTTTGTTAGCACAAGGATAAACGTAAGCAGACGTACTCACTTGTACGTCTAGTTGGCCTAAATTGCCTAGGCAGTAGCCTCAGCACCATTGCAGCAAATTAGAAAAGGCCCATTTTACCAATTTTTTATTTTATGTTTCATGCCTGTTGTGTTCTGAGTAAAATGTCTTTGCCTACTCCAGGGTTTCAAAGATCTTTTCTTATATTTTCTTCTATAAGTTTTATGGTTTTATTTTTTATGTCTTGTTCTATGATCTGTTGCAAGATCATTTTTATGTGTCATGTGAAGTAAGGATTAAGGTTCATTTTTTTTTTTTCCATACAGCTATCCAGGAATTCCTGTCCCACTTATTGAAGGCTATCTTTTCCTTATAGAATTACCTTAGCACCTTTGTTGAAAATTTAGCTTAGTATGTATATGTATGAACTCTACTATGTCTGCTTATTAATTTGTCTTTCCTTGTACAAATTCACATTGTCTTGATTAGCATAGTTTTACAGTAAATCTTGAAGTCAGATAATGTAAGTTTTCCAGTTTTGTGCTTGTTTTTCAAAATTATTTTGGATATTCTAGGTTATTTGCTATCCCATGTGTATGGTAGAACATCAAGAGTTGACCACCTCCCTATGTTGACCACCTCCATAGGCTGACCTAATTTTCATAGACTAGATGCATACTACATGAATGTATCAGTACAGTAGACCTAGTTCCTTATGTTGACCACCTCTGTGTGTTGATCAGTTTTTTGCAGTCCTTTGGGTGGTTAACTTACAGAGGTATTTTAGAATCAGTGTGTCAATTCAAACCTAAAAAGACTGCTGGGACTTTTTAGGGATAACATTGAATTTATAGATAAGAGAGAATTGATATTGTAACAATATTGAGATTTGTGATTCAAAAACATATGTGCAGCTTTTAATTTATGTTAAATTACAAAAAGACAACTACATTTTATTGTCTTTAGCTTTGCATATTTGTATTTATATTGTTGTTAAGTGTCTTATTTTTAAATATTATTATAAAGTTGGTATCATTTTTTTATTTTATTTTCTGTTTTTTCATTGCTAGCATATAAAAATATAATTGGTCTTATATTTTAACCTGTGACCTTGCTAAATTCACTTATTAGTTCTAGAAGCTTTGTTATAGCTTTCTTGGGATTTTCTACATACGTATTTGTGCTTTATTCCACATAACTTTGTAAAGCAATGATATTGCCTGCTTCAACATGAACTTTAATTCATGGTAATTGACCAATGCAATTACTATTTCCCCATCTTTGGGAGGGTCATGGAGAATGCCCTTCATGAATTGAGATATGTTGGTTATACAGCAAGTGGGTAACCAAAAGTCTCTGGAGATCTTAACAAATTTTCATGATTGAGGAGAATAGTAAAGAGCATGATAAATGCTTGATATTTCTGCTTTAACAAGAGTTAGATGGCGTGGGAGAATAAAGGCCAAAGAGGAAATTAAGGTGAGGGTTTAAAGGGACTGTGGATTGGGCCAGTTATCTAATCAGTAGGAGGACTGACTTCTTGAAGCAAATGTATCTGGGCTATGGCAAAGTCTGCTAAGATATCCCACTCCTAATGAATCATTTGTGTGGGCAAATGTTGTCATCAATATCTCCAAGGACTTTTCTATACTGAGGACACTGTAGAACTGGTGTGGCTTTCTTCTCTGCTTCTTTTGGTCATTATTTGGAAGAATAAACTTGAAGAAATGAGGTTATCTAGGAATTTAATAATAGTTTAAGAAAAATGTCTGAGAATGGAATTTGGATTTGGAAGTCAGGGTGTTGGAATTAGAAATTGAGCTCTTAGCTTGAGATGAAGGCATCCTGACATTTTAGAAAGAGCCAGGGCTTTGAAGTTAGACAAACCAGTGTTCAAATCTCAGCTCTGAGAAATGTTCTCCATCTTCCTCCAGACCCACTTGCCACTCTTCTCTTCCTTTCTTTGTGCACTGGGAGGTGGGGAGGCTTTTCTCTCTTGCTTCTTGTGTTTAGACAATGGGAGGTGGGTCATGGTATTTATTTCTTTAGTTCCTCTGCTGGGAAAAGCTTTGGCCATGGCTGCTCCTGACAGGTGGCCTTCTCCTATAACTCTCTCTTCACATTCCAGTAACCACGGGCTCTTCTTGCCTTTTATGCCCAAGGATGGTAAAAGCCTTCTTCTATTTCTAACCATGTGTTGCTTCATTATTCCTTGTAGCTTTCCTATAACTCTGCTCAAACCTTGAAATGGTTTCTTCATTAGACTTTTTTCGATCATCCCATTTGAAAATGTCATCGGATTTCTACTAAACCCATCCACTTAATAGGTTAGGAAATTTGAGTAAGTTATTTAATGGCCTGAGTGTCATTTTTTTAATCTATAAAGTGGAGATGAAAATATCCCTTGCAAAGACAAGAGCTAAACAGCACATAGTAGCTACCCACTAAGTGATACCTGCCATCAACATTATTAGTGATAACATGTTAGGACTAGCAAGATCATGGTGTCCTCGGTGACTACTCAGATAAAATTGTAGAACCAGATACTGCTTACCCAGGAACAGAAGACAGAGGGGAAGAAGATCAGCAAATAAAAGGTGAAAATGCAGCAAGGGGTTAGAAAGACTTACTAGTATGTGTGAAATAGAATAATTGTGATATTTTAATATGATAAGGGAGATATATCTTTTGTAGTCCCATATAATTCTATCATGGGAGGATGCTTATCCCTAAATATGGCAATGGTAGTGTTCACCTTGTCAGAAAGGCAGAGGCTTTCAGAAGAGGGGGTATAGTAGTACTACATATCACAAACAAATATTTGAATTCTAAAAGCATTGAGCTTAGAGTTAAATCTTGAGAAAGGCAAAAGTATAAAATAAAAGAAGTTACTATTGGCATACATAAGAGAATCCTGTAGATCATCCAGCCAGATGGAAGAAATGGACCCCTGACTAAGACCACAGCTCTGGTAAAGAAGCAAGTTATGTAGATGTTTGGATTGAGATTGTCCCCAGCTTGTGCTTATACCATCACTTGATGCCCACTTCTGTTCTGGTGGGTTGGTTCTTCCTTCTTCCGTGTTCCCATCTCTTAGAGGTGCCCATGACCAATTTTGGTGGAAAAGCCCTTTTAGTCGACTCACTGCTCCCTTCTCTCCATGGCTCCCATGTCTTCCTGGATAGAGGGGTCAGAGCAGACCCAAGTATAATCCTTCCATCTGTGCTTGGAATGTCTATCCCCAGAGACTCTCAGTCCCTGTCACTGAGTCTGACTGATCATGCAAAACCCAGCTTCTTTAAAAGCGAATTATCTTCAAGAACTCCTGTGAGTCCTTCTGCAACTTACTTTCTGCTGAGTGCCCCCCTACCTGCCAGTTGCCCTGACATGCCACAAATCTGTTTAAGGTCTTTTCCCAGAAGGTCCTCATCTCCTATATAATTCAAAAGGATAAAGCTAGATGTCAGACCTAAGCAAATCTCAGAATCCACAGAGATTCAGATAAATCTTTATAATTCCTATAGTTTCTGGGGTTTATTTTTTTCTCTCAGCAGAAAGATGAAGGGATGAAGACTCTTCTCTATAGTTAATTATGACCAGAAAGGAGAGAAAATCTGAGAGAAAGATCTTGTGTTTTCCAGATAGAAAGAGAAGAAATTCAGAAAAAAAGATACAGCTAGTTTGAAATTCTAAAGTGGTAGATGTCTTATGAGGGCTGGGAAGTTCCCAGGGTTGTAATTGCATAAAATCCTGATGAAGAAGAAACAAAGGCAGTATCTAAATAGACAGAATCTTATGGCTTCACAGGAGCTATATGTTGACTCAGATCTTAAAAGAAAATGACCAGAAATCAGAGAATGAATATAAAGGATGAAAACTATTTGAACACATGACATCAGAAAAGCAAAAGCTCAGGATAAACTGTGTCTTCTGGACAATGCTCTGAACATCATCAAGAGACACAACAATTCTGTTTGGAGCAAGCTGAAGCGTACAAAAGACAAACACAAATGGCTTGGGTAAATTCTCTCAAAGCTGTTCAAATGCTCTTGACCTCCCATTTGGTTTGCCAAGAAGAATGACATTATGAATGGAAAGGGTAGAACAGGTAGGAGCACAGAAAAGATGATTAAAGGCCAAAGTGTGAAGAGACTGAGGTTGAGCACAACACATCATACCTCATGACCCAGGAACATGATATCCCAGAGAACTACAAGACCTTGCAAATGGAAGTCTGTACCACTTTTGGTTATCCTGGAAAAGCTAGTGAAAAAAGAGGATATGTCAGAATACTAGACTTAGCTGAACATAGTAATAATTTTCTAAAAGGGGAAAAGATAGGTTCTGTAGAGGTATTGTAAACCTAAGTGTTTATGGAGACCACGCAGTAACTAGAAAGAGTTGAGCAAAGCTGGTGGAGGCATTACAGCTTGAGAGGATGGGCTTCCTTTGATAGGGGTAGCTGTTACTGAGCTCCAGCTGGTCATGGCCACATCCAGAATTGCTGGAACTTCAACATTTTAATGCTAAATTGTGTCATTTTCAAATGTGGATAAACATTTAAATGTTTAAAAAATATTTTTGAGGCATGGTGGATCGTATTTGGAATCCTAGTGCTCTGGAAGACTGAAGCAGGAAAGTTGCTTGAACTCGTGACTTTGAGACTAGGCTGAGCAAAAGCAAGATCCTGTCTCTAATAAAAAAAAAAAAAAAAAGGAACACTAGCCAGGCATGCTGGTGCATGCCTGTAATCCCAGCTACTCAGGAGGCTGAAGCAAGAGGATCGTTTGAGCCTATGAGTTTGAGGTTGCTGGGAGCTATGATAATGCCATGGCACTCTATCCAGGGTGACAGAGTTAGACTTTTCTCACAAAAGAAAAAATATTTTGTGGGTTGAATTAAAACAGTCTGAAGAGAGATAAGGCCAACAGGCTGCTAGTTTGTGCCTTCTGCCTGTACATTTACCATCTTGTGGTTAAGAAGCTACATCAGTTTACTAAATATTCACCTGGTAGCACATTAAAGGAACTGATGATCCTTGGGAGCTGCATGTGTTCACTGAGGACCAAGAAGCCACACGTGAACCTCCTGTTCATCTTTGACTGGCAGAGGGGTGTAGTTTACTTAGGTGCACTGATTCCAGAAACACTCTGGCAGGAACAGCCATGTTTGCCTTGAAGACCAGATAGAGAAGCTCAAATGGAATGTCAGCAGTTCTAGGAAGAGTCTTATTTGGCTAAAAAACTGGATTAATAAACTAATACTGACCAATAGGTCGATCTCTGTTCTGTTGTCTCTGGCCAGTTAAACTTTTAGAGCTTAGAAATGAGCTGATGAATTGGCTTATGGTCTGATGCCTAAGGATATAGTGAAAATAACAACTTCTTTCACCTTTCTGTGTTGTGGCTGATGTAACCAGAGGTTGGCAAGCTATAGTTCATGGGTCAAGTCTACATTCTAACAGGTTGTGCAACTGAATTTTTGTTGGAACACAGCCACATCCATTCATTTACACGTTATCTCTGCTTTCTGTAGACCAGCAGTCCACAACCTTTTAGCACCAGGAACTAGAAGACAATTTTTCGTGGATGGTGGAGAGATGGTTTCAGGATGATTCAAGCACATTGCAGCTCTGTTTCAGATCATCAGGCATTAGATTTGCATAAGGAGCATGCAACCTAGATCCCTCACATGCACAGTTTACAGTAGGGCTCACACTCCTATGAGAATCTATGCTGCTGCTGTTCTGACAGGAGGAGCATAGGCGGTGATGGGAGTGATGGTGAGGGGCTGTAAATACAGAGGAATACTTGCTCATGCTCTGCTCACCTCCTGCTATGCAGCTTGGTTGCTAACAGGCCATTGATAGGTACTGGTCTGTGGCCCAGGGGTTGGGGACCACAGCTATTAGACAATGGCAGAGTTGAGTATTGCAAGAGAGATGATACTGTAATGCCTAAAATATTTACTATGTAACCCTTTGTAGAAACAGCTTACTGATTTTCTTATGCACCTAAATATCATATTGGTCATCTTAGAGGCCTTATTACACTGTTGATTAATATTGGACTTGTTGATATTGGTCAATAAAAGCCCAAAGTCTATATGATATAAGCTGCTGTCAAGCCACAGCTCCTTGAATCCTAGATGAAAACAATCGATTTAGGGAATCGAAAGGCAGGTATTAAAGTAGGCAGAGGAAATTTAGCTTGATGCTCTGTAATAATTTCATCCAGTGTTTTAATAATCTCTTCTAATTTCATGTCTAACACATTCCATTTTTGAGGTAGGCCAATGAGGTAGGCTTCAGAGAGCTGGACCCAGAGGGAAGCTCAGCATGATTAGAGGTAGATCTAATCTGAGGGCAAGTTCAACATGAAGTTCCAGGAGGAGAGTTAACAGCGAAAGTCAAAGACGTCATGTTCATCATAATGGCAGAGTCAGGGAGAGAGTGAGTGCAGAAGCAGAGTGGTAGTGAGGGCAATGTGAAATCAAAGTACGAGAGTCCTATTTTTCATCCATGAAAGGGACAGGGTACCCAGAACTCTTTTCTTGTATACATCCTATTGGAGTTTAGGATGCATTAGTTGGAGATAAAGAGCTGGGCTGGGAGGACAGGACCAAATGCAATTTTACAAATACAGTATTTGGGACTTAGGACTTCTCCTAAGTCGTATTTGATGAGAGAGTCATCAATTCCACTTTTTAAAAAATTGTGGTAAAAAACACATGACATAAAATGGACCATCTTAACTATTTTTAAGCATACACTTTAGTAGCATAATGTAACACAAAGGATATTCACATAGTTGTGCAACAGATCTCCAGAACTTTTTTATCTCACATAACTGAAACTCTATATGCATTAAACGACAATCCATCAAGTCACTCTGGTTTTACTTTTTAAAACAAAAAATTACTGAAACAGCAACAAACACTAGCAGATATTTAGGAAAATGTACTTTGAATACAAAACAATAAGGAAAAGTAGGTGCAATTTGGTGTAATTTTCATAGCTTGTAATTGGTATCCTCTTTTTCATTTGTGTCTTCAAAGAGAAAAAATTAAATTCCTTCTTCCATTTGTGTACTTTAGTGTTGAAAGTTTTAGGGGCTGGGACCCAAAGTTTTAATCTTTTGGAAAGAATAACCCAGTTAGTATCCTTCATAGCTGTGACTAACATGTGGGGGAAACGCAAAAAGGAGGGCATGTCTCTTCTCTAATGGCATTCCCTACGTACTTACTTTTAAAGAACCAATTCTGACTGTTGCCCTCCTTCTTTCTACAAAATAAATTTCCTTGAGTTTTAGTGTTCCATCTTTCCCAAATTCTCTTTTCCTCTTAGTGCTTCCACACAGCTTGATCAAAGAATTACCAAAGAGGAGATGACTACCACACGCATTCTGTATTTTCCAAGAAGAAACCTGCTCATTTTCTTTGCCCTGATGAGAAAGGGTTTTCCAGTACCTAAAAATTACCTCCAATTCTGAAGTTTATTTACTAAACAATTCTCCATATATGAATGAAGCTCTCTTGTCAATTTCAGTGGCTAGTTTTTTTTTTTTGATATAGATTGCTATGTAAAAGTGCAAGGACTAATTAATCTGTACATAGAACAATGTTTTTTGATGGAAATATCTTTATACTTTCTGAAGATATGTGATTTTTATTACAAAAATCAAAGGTTAGAGTAAAAATGAATTTCTCTCCTGTAATTGTACCCCCAGAGATAACTCTTTACATCTTAAAAGTGGAAACAATAACCATTTAGACAGAATTCAACAAGGCTTTTGCAAATGCATTCAGCAGAATGCATCTTTAATGTACCAATCATTGGTTACAGAATGCAACACAAATGTTGAAGTTGTGTGGCCTAGAGCAAAGATTCTAGGATCTGGGCTTCATTGCTGTCTCTACCATTTACTAGTGGTATATTCTTAAACAGTTACTTAGTTTAAACAGCAGAAATGAAGAAACAGCCTCCATTTCTTCATTTCATTGCATAGATAATAATAATCTTTAATGTAGAGATAATTACTTATACACTTATGGAATGATATGATGTAATACATCTGAAGTGCCTAGCATAGTGCGTAGGATACAATAGGTACTCAATAATGGCAGTATCATAATTGTAACCACACAAATTTTTAATTATAGTAAGAAAAGTATAATAGAAACTTTAGCATTTTAACAAATTTTAAGTGCACAGTTCAGTAGTATTAAGAATATTCACATTGTGGAACTGTCTTAGGCTTTGTGTGCTGCTATAACAAAATATCCTTGACTGGGTAATTATAAATAACAAATTTATTTCTCATAGTTCTAGAGACTAGAGGTCTAAGATTGAGGCGTTAGGAGATTTGGTGTTAAGTCTTTTTCTCTGCTTCATACATGGTGCCTCTTGCTGTGTCCTCACCCTAAAGAAGGAGTGGAAAGGGTGGACAGTTGCCTGTACCTTTTGTTTAAGGTCACTAATTCCATTTATGTGGCCTCTGACTATTACAGCAGTGGAGTGAGCCACAACACAGCAGACTGAGAATTCCCCAAGTGGGGACTTCCCTGACTGTCTGTGGGTCCAGGAGACTGAGAGAGGAATGATGGGAGAAATTCGCACGTGGGAGAGTTTCTATCAAGACCTGGAGGGAAGGATACTGTATTGGCCTATCAGTGAGGCAGATAGGTACTTCCCTGAACCAAATGCTCAAGAGTATTTTATAAGGATTTGGGGGGTGTGCATATACAAAGTAACAAAGTGAGAAGTTAACAGTATCATGACTCAAACAGGTAGAGTTTTGTTTAAGGAAGAGGGCTATCAGGGTGAAGGACAGTAAAGCACTAAATCAGGGATCAAACAACACTATGGCAGGGGCTTAATGAGGGAAAGTTACAGCCCACAGGCTAGATAGCTAGCCTAGAGGGTAATTGTCAATTTCTTTTTAACTCTACTGATATCCTGTCTGCTAAGCTACTGATTACTATCTAGACATATCCCAGACTAGTCTCTTATCCACTCTGCTGAACATTTGGACTCCCCTTGCCACTGCAAGCATGGGGAGAGGTGGAGGCCAGGAGTGTGCCTGCATGGGTCCTCTGGAATGCCAGCCTATACTATGTTTCTACCTATATTTGCCCTCATGACTTAATTACTTCCTAAAATCCCTACCTATTAAAACTACCACCTTGGCAATTAATTTCCAACATATGAATTTTAGGGGACATACTTGGACCATAGCATTTCATCTCTGCCCTCAAGTTTATGTCCTTCTTACATTCCAAATATATTCATTCTGTCTGATAGCACCCAAATCTTAACTCATTCCAGCACCAACTCAAAAGGCTAAAGTCCAGAGTCTCAGCTAAATCAGGGATGAGTGAGACTCATGGTAGGATTCTTCTGAAGCAAATTGCTCTCCAACTGTGAGTGTGCGAAATCAAACAAATTCTATACCTCCAAAATAAAATGGTGAGATAGGCATGAGATATATATCCCCATTATAAAAGGGAGAAATAGGAAAGTAGAGTAATAGTTCTCAAGTAAGTCCAAAACCCTACAAAGCCAACAGCAATACATTGTAATCCTCCAGAATAATCTTCTTTGACTCAATGTCCGATTTCTAGGCACATTGAGATGGGAGTTGGGTTCCCAAGGCTCTAGGGGGTCCTTGACCCCAGGGCCACACGGGGCACAGTCCTCACAGCAGATCTTGTGTGTTGGAGTCATGTGGTTCTCTCAGGCTTGAGTTGTACACTGGTGGCTCTACTGTTCTGAGGTGCCCCTGCACCCATAGTTCCACTGGACATTATTTTAGTGAGGGTCTCTGAGGTGACCTTAGTCTCAAGGTGGCCCTCTGCATGGGTTGCATGTAACCTCACCAGAATCACTGGTTACAGTAGGTTCACAACAGCATAGGGTTTTTCAAGCCTGTTCTTCCACACTCTTCTAGCCTTTGCCTATTACCCATTTCCAAGCTGCTTCCACATTTTAGGTATTTCCTACAGTAGCACCCCACTTCTTGGTTACCTTGTTCTATCTTAGGCTGTTTTTGCTGCTGTAATGAAATGCCTCAGACTGAGTAATCTGTAAATACTAGAAATATAGTTCTCATAATTCTAGGGGCTGGAAATTCCCAGATCAAGGCACCAGCAGATTTGGTACCAGGTGAAGCTTCTCTCTCTGCTTCATAGATGGCACCTCTTGCAGCGTCCTAACATGATAAAAGGGACAGAAGGGATGAACAGTTCCCTCACATCTCTTTTTAAGGTCACTATCCCATTTATGAGAGCGCAGCTTTCCTGACTTGATAACCTCCTAAACAGCCCATCCCTTAATACTATCACATGGGCAATAAAGCTTCAATATGTGAATTTTGATGGGACACATTCAGACTATAGCAGCAATCATAAACACCTTTCGTTATTATATTATTACCATGGCTCCAATGTACTTTCCTGGAATAAAAATAAATTTACCTCTCTTTTGTGCGAGGTTTTGTCAGAACAGATTCCTCTCAGTCTCTCAAAATATTTTGCGATCTGGTCATATCTGTTTGTGGCTAGAAAAAAAAAACAAACACAAAAACCTCATGAGAAGTGTTCAAGACGTCAGACTACTTCCAGTGTTATCTAATGTTCAGAGCTACACAGGTGGGTGCTAAGCAGACCTGCACAACCTACTCTGGGGTAAAATTAACTTTCAAACGCCCTCACTGACACTTCACAGTGTCTTCCCCAGCCGATGTTTCTGACTGCTGCCGGTCAGACTCTGCTAATGGAGGTTTATAAAGGCCTTCACAATTCCTATGGTAACCCAGGAGAAAGGCTGTTGCCATGGGGACTAGTCAAGCCTATATAAACCTTCCATCTCCATCAGACAGATGAGAACCATGTAAGAATGAATCCTTTGCTAAGTTCACCTTCAGAAATTGCTAACAATTATCTCTGTTTTTGGAAAAAGATTCATCATTCCTATCAGGTGGAAACTCATTCACATTTTTAGCTCTAAATAAGGATTACTCAAAATCTTGCTTGATGATCTTTTTTTTAAAATTCAATGACTATTTTGTGTTTACCAACTAATAAATATTTTGTGGGACAATCCTTTGAGACTATGTCAATATCCTGTCTCTTATCACATTTTCACTCATCAGTTTTACCATCTGTTGATGATTTTGTCTGAATCAACTACTACTATGATGGTTACCAAATGAAAATTGTCTAATTTCATCATACACTTTACATTTATTCATTGGTATTCTATTTTAAGGTAGTGTTTTCCCTTTTCTCCCATTTACATTTGTTTATTTTGTCAGTATGTATTCATGGATTCTAATTTTATTCAGTGGGCTATAATCTATGATTTTCCTTACTAATTTTGGAGGTCAAATTTTCCCTGATTTATTTAAGCAAGAATACATGTGTTTGAGAGACTAGTGGCAAATGGAAAGAAGGAGGAAGTACTTTTAAGCTGACCTTGTGTACTTTTGACGTGTCCCAAGTTTTTAGAGCACTTTCTTATGTTTTGGGTCTGTGAGATGCTCCTGGTTCATCTTGTACTTTCATTGTCCCAGTCTTGAGACCCTCCATCTTTCCAATGGATGTTGGCTCCTTTTAGTGGAAGATGATTTTTAAAAAACCAAGATCCAGCACTAGATGTGATTATTGCTGTTGATATCATGAATTCTAGACCCTCTTGGTGGAAAGAGCTAGGAAATATATCCATGTATACACCCACTGCTCACATCAACCTTTGTCTATCATACTGAAACCATGAGTTCACACTGACACATCTGATTCCAATCCAACACTATTTTCCATATTTGGAACTCTTTTATCTGAAAATGAGAAATCTTGGTCCCATTACCCTCAATATATCCCCTATATGGAATCACTATTAGCCCACATGGTGTTATTGTAATACACCTCTTCTGAGTAGACTTCAGGCCCTATTCACCCCTCAGCTGGTTGCCTTTATGTAGTGAGCGACCTTCATAACCTGAAGCAGCCCTGTCAATTTCAGAGTGTGTGCATTTGACAGATATCCCATAATCCTTCCTTTAGTGTAATTAAATTTAATATGTGACACTGATGGAAATGACACAAATATAAAGCAATTTGGGTCCAAGAAGCTATTTCATTTTATTTTTGCCTAACTGAAGTCTTGTGTGTGTGTAGTTTCTGTAGAGTTAATTATATTTTTAGGACTAGAGAGCTCAAGGAAAATTTGGATGTGTTACCCTGCTCTGCTAAACCCTGGTGTTACTGCAGCTGGCACAAGGCATGTCTTTGGGCTCAGAAAGTTTAGAAAAGATAAAGTCAGGGGAAAATCGTTGAAAGATAAAAAGCATAACACCAAGGTTGGGAACATGTGACATATAAGGAAGGGAAGGAGAGAGCGCTAAATATATCAGTCTCATCAGTCTGATAACGTATAGAAGGAAGTCGAGGGGACCCTGATTGACCTATAAAGAATTTCAAGAGGCTTATGCAATTTCTCAATTTCCTAATTTTCTAAAAAACACTCAATTAAGGTGGAAGAATTTGTAATGGTTCAACTTGAGTGTCATTGCCTTCATGAAATCTTCCCCGATGTCTACCATTGTATCCTATAGCCCCAGCCCCCAAGAATGGCAGAAATTTGGATGTGAGATGGCATGAAGTTGATCCAGGGTGGAGAGGAAGAACTAGAGAGGGGATGGGGCGGAATAAGAGCACTGTCACCTACTGGGTGCTTCCTTGTGCTGAACATTGTTCTACTGCTCTCCAGGTGTTCACTTGTTTCTCCTCATAACTGCTACCAGTAAGGTGCTATTACTATTATCCCTGTTGTGTAGATGAAGTAACAGACTCGGAGAAGAGGACTAACTTACATAAGATGACATAGTTATTGAGTGGCCATAAGATTATTCCAGAGATAGGAAGTGAATCCAGAAGGCCTCACTCTGGGGTGTCAATCAGTATACTTTTCTACCCCTGACAGTGTGAAGGAGAATTGAAGTCTCCCAATAGTCACCTTGCATCTAGAAATTTCTTATTGTTTAAGACCAAAGTTAGCTTTCAGATGCTAACCAACCATGGCTATGGGCATTTGGGGACCAGAGGCAGGGGACAGGAGGGTGATTATAATGACAAAAACGGGGCTAGACTGAGACATGTGGATGCTTTTGAAAAGAAGACTCTCTAACTATATAGTCAATATTTATTTAGTAGGCTCTTGGAGAAACTCATATTCTAGTAATAAAAAATGGTGTTTTTCTTTTTTTTTTCATTTAAAAAGTAAAGGATATATTGTGTCTATTTCATGTATCATAACACTTAGTCGGAGTTGTCTAGGAATTATGAATTTCAGAATCAGATAGCTTTTGGAAAGATATACTCAAGGGTTTAAGATTTATATTTTAAAAAAGGAATCACTTTCCCAGTGAGCAACACTACACTATGTACTATTTGATTTCAGAATATCAGCTAGCTGGTCCCAGAGTTGGTGGTGAATGCAGTAGTGATACTATGCAACTTGCACATGCAAAGTACTAAAATACTCACCTTTTATTGGTTAGTGACAGCTAAGAATGTTTTTAGAATTTATACTCCAATGTGCTATGTTGATTTTAGCAGTTCCAATTTATATTTGGTGGTTATTTAAAGGACTCATAAGGAAACCTGAGTTAGCCGGTACCCTATTCCTATTTATTCTGGTGAAAGTTTTATCGTCCCTTATAGATTGGTACCCCAAGAAACTAGAGCTTGAACAGGTTATAGCAGGCTGGAGGAAGCCTGAACATTAATCTCTTCTATCAGACCTGTGAAAGTTTGAATCTTCTCTGAGCAATCTTAGTGGCTATGATGAGCAGTGAAGTGAAACACTGGGTGGGAGTTTGAACTTGACATGTTATGTTTCTCCTGAACGTAAGGCCTGGGAGTGTTGGACTTTGTATGGTTGCCCCAGACAAGAGAAATGAGCCTCAGCCACTCCTTAGCCTATTGAGTGCAATGATCACTCCATGAACGCAAATTGTTGAGGTGAAGAGATGACATAGGTGGCCCCACCTTCAAGGAAGTCACAGTCTATTTGGTAAACAGGTGAGTGCCACAGGAAAAAGTAGAGAAAGAAAGAACTTCCCAAGCAGTTGCTCTGGAAATACTGGTCTTGTCTTAAGGTGCCCTGTAATTCTAATTGACCCTGTAATTCTTTTTTTTTTTTTTTTTATTGTTGGGGATTCATTGAGGGTACAATAAGCCAGTTACACTGATTGCAATTGTTAGGTAAAGTCCCTCTTGCAATCATCTACCAGATGCTGGAGAGTGAGTTGCTCAACGTCACAAAGCTAGGATGGGAACCAACCTCAGGGATGTTAGATTAAAGTTCAGACTTTTCTGTTACCTCTCATAGATTTCTTCTAAGATTCTGTGTCTACAAAATATATATGAGATTACTGATTTTTTTCCCCTAATTCCTGTACCAGTGATTCATTTGTCTGGCTATACATTAAAATCATTCAAGATCCTACCTCAAACCAATTAGATAACTATCTCCGGGGAAAGAGGAAAGAGAAATCAATGTTTTATTTTCATAATTCCTCTGGTGATACAAATGTGCTGCCAGGATTGAAAACTAAATCCTATAGAGTCTAATTTTATGAAAAAAAATTTTAATTTCTAATTATAAAAACACATACCATAAAGTGATCACCTCAACAATGTTTAAGGGCATAGTAATGTTAACTCTACTCATACTGTTATGTAACCAGTCTCCAGCATTCTTTTCATTTTCCCAAGTTCTGTATACATTTACCAACACCCTGTGCTCCTTCCCTCTAGCTCCTCGCAAATACCATTCTACTTTCTGTCTTTATGAATTTGCCTATTCTGGGTACTTCAGATAAGTGGAATCATATGGTATTTATCTTTTTGTGACTGGCTTATTTCACTTAGCATAATGTCCTCAGATTCATGCATACTGTAGCATGTGTTACAATTTCCTTCCTTTTTGTCTGAGTCTGCCTTTCCTGCTGAAACAGAATACCTGAGACAGGATAATTTGTAATAAGTAGAAATTAGTTCACAGTTTTGGAAGTTGGGAATCCCAAGATTGATGAAGAACCAGCAACTGCCAAGAGCCTTCTTGCTGCATGATCCCATGATAGCAGGCCTAAGGGCAAGGGCGAGCAAGATGGGGCTGAACTCATCCTTTCATGATGGCATAAATCCTACCCCTGAGTGTGCAGCCCTTGTGGCCGAATCACCTCTTAAAAGTCCCACCTTTGCAATACTGTTACAATGGTGATTAAGTTTCAACATGAGTTTAGGAGGGAACAAACATTCAAACAATAGTAGTTTTTAATGTTAAATAATATTTCATTGAAGGTATATACCACATTTTGTTTATCCGTTCATCCGTCGCTGGACATCTGGCTATTGTGGATAATGTTACTATGTACCTGGGTATACCAGTATCTTTTTGAGATCCTCCTTTCATTTTTTGGGTATATAATCAGAAGTAGAATTTCTGGATCATATGGTAATTGTCTTTTGTTTGTTTCTTTTGAGACAGGGTCTCACTTTGTTGACTGAGCTAGAGTGCAATGGCATCATCATAGTTGACTATAACCTCAAATTTCTGAGCTCCAACAATTATCTTGCCTCAGCCTCCCAAGTAGCTGGGACTACAGACACTTACCACCTCCACATCTGTCTAATTTTTCTTTCTTTCTTTTTTTTTTTTTCTTTTTATAAAAAAGGATTCTTGCTCTTGCTTAGGCTGGTCTGGAACTCCTGGCCTCAAGTGATCCTCCTGCCTTGACCTCTCAGAGTGCTAGGATTACAGGTATGAGCCACCACTCATGGCCTGATAATTTTATGTTTAATATTTTGAGGAACTTCCATACTGTCTTCCACAGTGGCTGGTTCATTTTACATTCCCATCAACAGCTCACAAGTATTCCAATTTCTCCACATTCTCACCAATGCTTGCTATTTTTTGCTTTTATTTTCTTATGGTAGCCATCAAAATGGGTATGAGGTTGTAGATTTTAACTTTTAAATCCATTTGCATTTATGTGTGAAAGTCTATTTATCACATAGTTATTTGTAAATTTTTAAATAATTTGGGCAGTGCCTATGGCTCAGTGAGTAGGGTGCCGGCCCCATATACCGAGGGTGGTGGGTTCAAACCCGACCCCAGCCAAACTGCAACAACAAAAAAAATAGCTGGGCCTTGTGGTGGGCACCTGTAGTCCTAGCTACTCAGGAGGCTGAGGCAAATGAATCGCCTAAGCCCAGGAGTTGGAGGTTGCTGTGAGCTGTGTGATGCCACAGCACTCTATGGAGGGCAATAAAGTGAGACTCTGTCTCTAAAAAAAAAAAAATTAAAAATTTTAAATTATTTCACTGTTTTTGCATTATTTTCCTTCCCTTACTTTGAAAATCTCTCAATATTTAGTACTGATCACTTTTTTTCAGAGATTTGGGGAGCAGGTTGATGTTGAGGAGGTATTTGATTTGACCTCTGCTTTCAAGTTGCTTACGATCTAGCTGGGAGCTTGCTTAGAACCTTGCTGGACTTTTTGTCTCTGATTAAGTCATACATGCTCCTATTTGGTGACTTTCCAATTTGCTCAAGTTCTTGATAGAGATAGAGATGGCTGAAAATGCACTGTAGCCAAATGAAAAATGAAAAGATATTTCATAGAAAAGATTACTCCATGGGGCAAATTATGGAGCTTGGAATGGACATGGTATTTTGGAAAGAAGACTGGCCCGATTAGAACTCAAATTCATATTGGAGAATGTGGGGAAAATATCAGATCAGGTCCAAGCCAGGTTTACGAGGACCTTGGAAGTCAGGTGGGACATTGAGAATTATTGGGGCAGGTTGAAGGGCTCTCCAGGAGGGCAGTGTGTGGCAGGCTGTAAGAACTGTTTGTGTCGATGGGAGGAGAGAAGACATGCTGTGCCAAGTGAGCGGTCACCCAGGCAAGAGCATCATCATAGACACTAGACTAAAAAGCTGAGCCAGCACTTACTGCTAAGAGAGAAACGGTAAGCATTGGAGACAGACTAAATAAGGGAACTCTGGGAGGGAGAAATGTTTGGGGGCCAGAATAGTTATCTCTTCAAAGGAGACTGTGGCTATGAGAAAGATGGAGGGCCCAATATTATTGGTATTCACTAGGCTTATCTTTGAGTGCAAGGGACAGAAAAACTAAAATACCTACAACTTAAACAAAATGAAAGTGTGTATTTCTGACACTGAAACAAAGCCCAGCAGTGAGGGTTCATATAACTGGTTGAGGTCCCCACGGTCATATCATGTCCATGTGGTCAGCGTCCAGCTCATCTTCCTGCTGACCTTTGCTCTTTATCTTCCTTTCACTTTCATCGGACTGTTCAAATCCAAACTTTTGGTCTTCTTGTTCCCCCCATTCCTCCACCAGCCAGCCAGGAGTAAATAATGCTGTGTGCCTGCAATGTGCCTCTGTCTGCCTGTCCACCAGCCCCTCTAGGGCTGTCCTTTGGATCTTTGCCCCATCTTCAAATGGTCTCCAATCTCTTCTCCGACCCATATTTCCCCTGGCTGCTGAGTTAGCCTTATTAAAGAGCACATCATTCCTGAATCGCAGCCCTTTGACGATCTATAGCTTCTAGAATCGAACTCCAGCTTGACATTCATGGGTCTAGGTCAACTAACTAAAATTTTGCCACTTATAACACTTGCTTAATTTTGTTTTAACATTCTCATTTTAATCTCATCTGACTTTCAGGATGCTTTAAGGAAGATGGCTTTATGTACACATTTCTTTTAATTTTTTTAATTTTTTTTTAATTGTTGGGGATTCATTGAGGGTACAATAAGCCAGGTTACACTGATTGCATTTGATCAAGACTGTTTTTCCAGCTTGCCAGGGATCTGCAAGTTCTTTGGATTCTGTCTTGGTCCTCGCAGGTCAGAGTTAGGGAGTTAGATCTGAGCAGGGTTGACCTGAGACCCAGAAGCCATCCTGGGCTGAGGTGTTGAGTGTGCCTAAGGACTAGTAGTTTGGGGAGGTCTGCCCTGCTCTGGATGCTTTCCTGGTTGCGAAGAGACCCAAGTTTCCTCCTCTGTCCAGAGAGGAAAGTGAAGGACAGGTAGGGGGAACAGCATTTGTGTTCTTTGGGGGCATCTCTCTGGAAATAGGTTAAGATGGATGTGGATCCCCACTGCAAAGCTCACTCTCCTGTGGCCTTGGCATTTTTGCCTTGTATCTCTGGCCTTAGTTGCCTCACCCATAAAAGAAGTCTAATCACAGGATTCATACCCTTTTACATTGTTCTTATGAAGATCAAAGGTGCTGGAACACTTCCTTTTTTTTTATTAATATTAAATCATAGCTATGTACATTAATGCAATCATGGGGTACCATACATTGGTTTTATAAACAGTTAGACACATTTTCATCACACTGGTTAACATAGCCTTCCTGGCATTTTCTTAGTTATTGTGTTAAGACAATTATATTCTACATTTACTAAGTTTCACATGTACCCTTGTAAGATGCACTGCAGGTGATAATCCCACCTAATTTTTGGCTTTCATATGAAAGCTATAACCCAGTTATAACACTTTCAATCTTTACTTATGTTGTGGGAATTTTAATACTTCCTCTATTTGTCTAGGGCTGCCACAACAAACAAGGGTGCATTTTTTTTTTTTTTTTGAGACAGAGTCAAAAACTGTGTCCTGAGTTGAGTGCTGTGGCATCATTATAGCTCACAGCAACCTCAAACTTGTGGGTTCAAGTGATCCTCCTCCCTTAGCTTCCTGAGTAGCAGCTGGCACTACAGGTACCACCACAATACCTGGCTAATTTTTTTATTTTTAATAGAGATGGGGGGGAAGGGGTTTGCTCTTGCTCAGGTGGGTCTTGAACGCCTGAGCTCAAGCAGTCTTCCCTGTCAGCTTTTCAGGGTGCTAGGATTACAGGTGTGAGCCGCGGCACCTGGCCTCAAATTAAGGTGTCTTAAAACAACAGAAATTTATTCTCTTATGGTTCTGGAGGCTAGAAATCCAAAATCAAGGGCTGGCAGAGCCTACTCCCTCCACAGAGTCTCAGGAAGAATTCTCTCCCCATCTCCTCCTGGTTTCAGGTGACTGCTGGCAATCTCTGATGGTCCTTGGCTTGTAGATGCATCACTGTAGGAGGTGGATTGGTGAAAAAGACACAGGACACCCAGGTTCTAGTCTCAGCTCTGCCTCTCGTTCCCTGTCTGGGTTTCATTTTCCCCCTATGTGAACTCAGGGGTCAGGCCATGAGATCCCCAGGGCCACACACACACCTGTGCAGAAGCTTGGCAAAGAGAAAGGCTAAGGGCTAGGAAAAAGTTGCTTGCCGCTTAATACTGCTTATAAAAATGGTCCGTTCAGTTTGGAATGAGAAAATAGTTTTGGAGCTGGATGGTGATGGCGTCACAACAATGTGGATATACATGATGCCACTGAACTACACACTCAAAAAATGGTTACGATGGTAAATTTTATGGTATGTATGTTTTACCACCCTTTAAAAGTGCAAGAAAAGCTGTCATTCATAACACGATACTTCACAATTTATAAACTTTTCTCATCTATTTTTCACATGTGATATTTAGAATAACACTTAGGGCAGTGTTTTTCAACCTTTCTTAGCTCACCCTATCTATAGGCACCCTTGAACCTTTAAAATTATGTTGATTTTAAAAAAATAAAAAAAAAAAAGAAGGCGAAGAAGAATATATTTACTGTGCTTTGAACTTCTTTGGTGAATAATTTAATTAATGAGCTTTAAAATGTTTCATGGTACACCAATTGAAAATCACCGCTTGTGAGGCAAGCACACAATGAGAGGTGGGGAAACTGAGATTTGAAGCAGGGTGCCTGCCGCAATCTCCTGACCACAGACACAGTGCTGTTTCTGACATGCCGTAAGTGCTGGGTGCCAGCTCACTCCAGGAATGCTGAGTGCTCTGTGTCACCCACCACATGCCACACACTGTGGGCGCTCTCTGAGTAGCTCTTGCTGGGGGTGATTCAGACATTGGGGAATGGAAAGGGAAACTAATGAAGCGGGACGTTTCAGCCATTACGCATTCCAGGCACCAACCTGGAGGGTGTGGACTCAGCACTGAGTGGAAGGGATACAGCCACCACCTTCATGGAGCTCCGGGTCTCACAAGAAGACTTCTTCAATAAGTACAGTTCCAAAGTGTGATTGGACCAGCACTAGCACGCAGTGTGCCACCGAGGGGAGGTTCCCAGGGTTTTGGGTAGGAAGAATAGACAGGCTCGCTTACAATGTGGGGTACTCAGGGAGGACTTCCCGGAGGAGGTGAGGCTGCAGCCGAGACCTGTCAGAGGAGTGGAGGCTGCAGCCGAGACCTGTCAGCACTGAAGGTGCACCCAGAGGTTACGGGAGAACTGGAAAGATGATTGTAACAAAGGCTCCATTTTACTTCCTTTACTGTAACACTAACTTCCTCAAAGGGCACCTTGAAGAAAGGAGAAATCAGGAGCTGTTATTTTTTGTCTCCTCACTCCCGAAACTGAGCTGAATGGAGGAAGTTTAATGTGAAAATTTTGCTGGCTTGTGCACTAACTAATTAACCCTCAAAGCACTGAGCATCAAAAGCATTTAATGTAAAAGCAAAGGCTTCCTGGAACAGACACCATGACTTGAGTTCCCCTTTGTGAGATCTATGCACTTGCAGTGGTCCTCAGAGAGTTAGCAGGGTATGTCCAAGAGGCGTGAAAGTGAGTGGGCTGTGTGCAGTGTGGCTGAGCAGTACCTTTGCCTCTCTCTTCCCTCTCGATCCACAGTCTGACCTCGCCTCACACACCTAAGAAGACCACTCAAGAAATCGTGGTGTAGATGGGCACCATCAGTGCAACCTGTGAATCTGTACATTGTCTTCGTTCTTTTCCATGGCCACAATTCCCTCGCCTGTAACGTGGAGGTTGATAATTCCTACTTCATAAGACCAGGCCTCGAATTTTCCAGATTTTGCATTTTATGGATGTAGCAAAAGGACTCAAAAAATTAAGTGATTTGTGCAAAGTTAATACAGCTAGTAGCAACAATCAAAACTGGATTCAGGTCTTCTCTCTCTGAATCCAGTGTTCTTCCCCACTGGTGTGTAGAGGGCAGCAATGGGTCTTCAGTATTCAAACCCTCGCTGCCCTGGGGTGATCGGGGAAGGACAGGCATTGTAAGGAAAACAGTGAGAAGCCCTGCATCTGGGACCCGAGAGTAAAAAACAGACTCCGTTGTGTTAATTTTGCTGTCACGTCATTAGTCACAGGGTAATTCTTTTGTGTTTTTTTTTGTGCCACATCACTTTGTAGAAGGAGAATTTTCTCTTAGAACCGGCCTCCGTGTGTCACATGCTTTGTATGTTTTTTTTTTTTTTTTTGGTTTTTCACATAGATTTTATTTCATGAACAATTAATTATAACTATTTTTATTCACACGTGAACATGAAATAGTTCATTTGTGTTACTCCATGTGGTCCCGCAGACCCTTTTCATCCTGAACTTTGAATCCCAGGTATACCATCTCCTTATTTGTAGTAAATATCCAGCACTACATGTGTTCTGTCCAAGACAGCATGCAAATTTTGATGCTGAATCCTCCCTCATTAGACCTTTCTTAAACTGTTTGTGGACTCTTTGGAGCCTAAAGAGCATCACTGGTTCTCTCAGTCCTTGCTATTTAGGAGGTCCAGGCACCACTGGCAGAAACAGGAGCATCCTCTTGAAGCCTGTTAGGAGGCTGAGGCAGGAGAATCGCGGAAGCCCACGAGCTGGAGGTTGCTGTCAGTCCTGTGACGCCACGGCCCTCTACTGAGGGCGGTACAGTGAGACTCTGTCTCTGAGCTGATGGTTTGAGACCAGCTTGAGCAAGAGCGAGACCCCACCTCTCCAAATAGACGGGCCTTACGGCCATGGCCGGGGCTCACGTGGCCCAAAGCTTCTGGGTCATCCTCAATCTGGATGGCATGTCGGCGGCCAAGACGAAACAGCAGAAGAGCTTCTTCAAAATGAAGTAATTCTCTCTTCAGCCAAACATCCCTTGCTTATTTGACCAACAATTACCATCTCAGTAGCTTCAGAAATCGTTCACGCAGTCCGTAAGGGTGTTACGCTGTTACAGGCTAAGAAGCAGGAAAAGCAGGACGGTCCTTTTTGGAGGGAGGCAGAGAACAGAAAGGCGGACTGGGCCGAGAGCCCACGGCAGAACTGGAGGAGAGAGCCCGGGGCCGCCCGGAGCTGGCTCCCGGAGCCCGAGCCCCGCCGCACGACCGGGTCCGGAGGCTCCCTGAGCGCTCGGAGGCCGGGCTCGTGGCCGCTTTGTATGTTCAATGGCATGGTCTGTGGCCTGGTCAGATCTCTGTTCCCCTGGTGCTGGTAGCTCAAGCTCACGTGTCCCTGATCTCAGCCCAGACTCCTGGGGTCACTGTCCAGTCATGCTGAACATCCTAGTGTCAGATTATGACACAGTCTCAAGGAGTCATCCCTGCCTCTCTTATTCCCATGGCTCCAATTCCAAATTTATCAAGAATAACCACTTAGCTTTCACTGTCCTGTTATTAATACATTTCATGAGGTTTTAAGCCACACTTCTTTTAGTTAGAAAACATGGATGAGTGAGTTAGCGTATTCTTTTTTTTTTCTTATTCACTGTTAATTCCCTTTAAAAAATCAAGAGAAGGAGAACTTTAAGCATTTTGAAAGAGACAGTTAATCAATACACATTATTCTCCAAACATTCTAGGAAATTCAAGGAAATTATAAAGTGCCTCCTAAAGGCCTCTTCAGATATCTGTGTGCCTGCCCTTCAGAGAGAAAGTTTCCTCTTGGCACGTAAAGAAGTCAAATTAGGCCCAGAAGAGACTATCCTTGTTGGTGCATGAATGTCAAAGAAACAATCTTCAGTAAAAGAGCTTTCTCTCTCAGCACGCTCTGGAGAGAAGAATAACCCTGGTGGTTGGTAATGCCTGTGCAGCGCACAGTGAGAGCATTTGGGGGATCATAAATGATGTTTGTATGAGGTCTGAATGTCTTGCTAAGTAAGGATTTTCACTTATTCCATCTTTGGGAAAGAAAAATTTCATTTCAGAGTGTGCAGAGGATTTGAGAGCTGCAGAAGGGCTGGTATCCAGCCCCTCCCAAGATAGGTGGTGAGTGCCTTTATCAAGGCTCAGTGGTTCCTGCTTAGAAACCATTCCCTTCCTTTGGTGTGTGCGACCAACACTGGTCCATTTCCTTTGCCAACTTCAGAGTGTAAGGTCCTGCTATGTTTTGGGGGCCAGGACATTATCTCTAGGCCAGAGGACAGTCCCCTTGGAGGATATTTACAAACATTTTCCTGGTGACTGGCCTTCAAAGCTTGGAGATTTCAAGAGAATTGGCTTAGAGCAAAAAGCAGTCCCTAGGAAATGAAACTTAAAGAGTTTCATAATCATTAATCAAGCCAAAAGTTCACCCTTTCTGTGGGTGAATCTCATGATTACAGCTGAGGCTGAGCCAATAGCCTAGACTCTTTTGGGGGGAGTCAAGCCACAGCTGAGCACCTCCCAGGGCCCAAGAGGTCATTCTCTCCTCACAGCTTCCTGGGCAGCAGAGGCTTAGCCACCAAAGGCCCCTGCAACAATCATCATGGTCTAGGCTCAATATCTCTGCTTATCAGCTCTGGAAATTCTAATCTACCATACACTGCAAGAGCTAACTGCAAGAGCTAACTCAGAGGCCTGATTTACCTGCGTCTGGGGGATAACCCAGGAGTAAATGACCTGTTCAGTTGAAATGTGCGAGGAAGTGGCATTATTAGTATTATGGTTCAAATCTCAAGTTTTCTATCTGTATAACTGGGCAAATTCCTTAACCCCTAGGAGATTCAGTTTTCTCACCTATGAAATAGTAATTAGTATCTTATTTCTTAAATAATGTGAATGATACAAAGCATGTGCAGTGTTTAGCCTAAGGCCTGTTATAAAATAGGCCCTCAATAAATGACGGGTTTAAAATATGCCAGCAACACAAGAAATTGAACTGGAGGTTTCCCCTTGGTATTGTCATTTACTTCAGGCAAGATCCTCCCTCTTCGGTTATGCCAATTAGAAGATAATGTCTGATCAGGGAGCTCTTTGGTGAAATGAGATTCAAGAGAACTGGACTTGGGTGCCCATAGCTCAGTGGTTGGAGTGTTGGCCACATGCTCTGGAGCTGGTGGGTTCGAACTCAGGGCCTGCTAAACAACAACAACAAAATAGCCGGGCGTTGTGGCAGGTGCCTGTAGTCCCAGCTACTAGGGAAGCTGAGACAAGAGAATTGCTGGAGCCCAAGAGTTTGAGGTTGCTGTGAGCTGTGACATCATGGCACTCTATCGAGGGTGACAAAGTGAGACTCTGTCTCAATAAATAAAGAAAAAAGAGAGAGAGAGAAAGAACTGGGCTTGAGTTCCGAGCCCCTTTGTTACTCTGAGGAAGTTTCTGTCAGGCCCCTGAGTGCTGAAGGTCAAGGCCCCTTCTGTCCTGGCTGTGCCAGATTCTGCTGGAAACTGTACTCTTCATCCTTGGCATTCCTCTCCTCAGGCTGACCACCTTTTGGTGGCCACATAGTCCTCTCTAAACCCTGAATATACCTCTATTCCTGCTGGATTAAGTGTGCTTCCAACAGGAGGACAGCTTCTGTCTCCTGATGGGCTCAAAAATACTTCACTTAGCCTCTTAACGCATGTAACATGAACCAGACATTAATCTAAATGCTGGGGATATGGTGGTCAAGAAAAGAAGCCAAACTCCTGCCCTCATAGGGCTTCCATTGCAGTGGGAGACAGACAATAAACAAGGATATAACATACTAGAATAGAATTAATAACTGCTATGAAAAAAAGCAGCACAGAAGATGAGAAAAGGCCTTTCAGAGGAAGTGATGTTTGAGCAGAATCTTGGATTGAGTGATGAAGTGAAGCGTGTGAATACCTGGGTAAAAATGTTCCATGCCAGTGGAATGACACGCACAGATTCCCTGAGGCAAAAAGGTGGTTGGTGGGTCAGAGACCAGAGGGACAGGTGTGGAGCAGAGTGAGGAGACAGAGGAAATGGGAGGCAGTGGGAGGCCAGATCAGCTAAGGCCTCAGAGGCCACAACAAAGTCTTTGGAGTTTATTTTGAATGAGATAGGAAACAAAGTCTTTGGAATTTATTTTGAGACAGGAAACCATTGAAAGTCTTGGTGATTGCCCTCTTTAAATGGTCATTCTAGTGGCTACAGGGAGAATGGACTGTAATCACAGTATAGGGGAGAGAAAGGAAGACACACGTGCCGTATTCCAGACAGGAGATGTGGGTGGGCAGGGTAGGGTGGCATTGGTGGAGGAGATAGATGTGTCTGTACTCAGGGTATGGTTTGGAGATGGAAGTGACAGTACTTGGAGGGATAGGTTGCAGGCAGAAGAGGGGTGAATGAATGGAAGAGTCAAAGATGAGCCCCACATTTTAAATCTGAGAACCTGAGTGAACAGCACGTCTGCCATTAACTAAAATAAGAAGAGCCAGTGAAGGAACAGCTGGCGAGCTTGAAGTCAAAAGCCAGACTGCCAGGCTCAGGCATCTGAGTGTCATGGCTGTCACCTGCTGAGTGTCGGTGTGCTGGGAAGACTAAGCAGGCCCTTCCTTTCCCAAACCAGAGCTGCAGCGAGCACACCAGCCTGCCGCCCATCCCAGACCCGCAGCAGTGGGGGCCCGCACAGAAGGCATTCCCTGAACACTCACTCTGAGAACAGAGGCAGGGCCAGCGTGGCCAGAGCCGGGGGCAGCTAAACGTTAGGCTGCATTAGTGACAAATAACATTTGAACATACTCTGTTCAACAACGTATTTGGATTTGAATATTTTTGCATAAATGAAAAAGGGAAATTTGGATTCATATAATATTTTACAACTTCCTAAGCGCCTTCAAATCCATCACTATATTTGCTTTATAAGGTAGGAACTACTATCCAGCTTTATAGATGAGAAAATGGAAGTTTGGAGCAGTTCAATGATTTGCCTGAGGACATACAACTTACAGGTGAGGTTTGTGACCCCAAATTAGTTCCATCTTATCGTGTTGTTCTGATTTCACTGTGGTTATTGTGGAATAGTCACATATTAATGCTGCCAGTGTAAAAAAATCAAATCAATAGTGTCTAAGAAACTACAATGTCCTCTTTGTCCATTTGCTTGCAGCCCCTGCACACCTGTCCAAATGCGTGCAGCCCCTGCACACCTCCCTTTCCAATCTGAGGCGTCTCTGGCAGCTTCTCGGAGCATCACCCTCACTTTTGTCTCCCTTAACAAGTTCCTTCTTCATCAATGGTTCATTTGCATAGAAAGAGGTTTTCATGCCAGGCAATATTTTTGGGAACATTTTACAACTCCTATTGCTAAAATTTTGAGAGAAGATGCTCCAAAAAGGCCCAAACCCTTTCTCTATTGGATTATTTCAGAGCATAATTGGAAGAGAATAGTTTTTCAATGAGCATTTCAGTGATTCCTGCAAAATATCATTAAGTTCTGATTAAGACCACAGCTGTGTCTACGAATTGCTAAACATCTGGATGAAAAGTGAAAATGAAAGGCGATGGGATGTTACTACTAGGAAAAAGGGCAGCTCTGGTATCCCTTAGACACCAGAATGGTTGCCTTTGGGTCACCCAAACACTCTCTTGGTCTTCTGTCAATATACTGTATGAGAGAGGAAATAACTGGATTAAAGAAAGAGGTCAAGGTATTGGTCTTGACTTTGGTGCTTCCTGGCACGTGACTTTTGTCCAGCTTCAGCTTCTTCATCTGTGACATGTACGTGCTAATTCCTGCACAACTTCCTGAGAAGCTTTTGTGAATAAATAATGCAAATTGTGTACTAGGCAGGGGTCATATTGTATTTATACCTGCATCTCAGTTCCAAACACAGGTGTATTGTAGGCACTGGATACAATTTTGTTGAATAATTTATGAATGTATATGGCATGGGCAATGCTCTAGCACGTATTATTTATTATAGCCCTATTCATGTTTGCCAATTCCCTCTGGTACTTAAGCAAATGTACCATTTCTAGAACACAGGACAAGTAATCCAGAAACAATACTTACTAAAAGCATAAACTGTACTATTCCAGATATAAATAATGATTTTTCCAGTTGGTCTAAATAGTGAATAACCCCAGCTTTTGTTCTCTTTGGAGCACCTGTTTATAATTTGTGTCATAAATATTTTCATGACTATTGCTTAGTAGTCAATGAGTTTTTTTGTTGGCATAGAATTTAAGATATTTCCCTAATAAGGACACCCAGTGTTAAAGCAATGAATTTCTATAGCTATGCAATTCAGAGAGTTACCTAGGAGATGAAAAGCTAATCTGTCTGGAATTTCTGCCCTTGAGACCAAAGATACTATAAATTTGCTCTAGAAGAAAATAATCATGGTAAGCATCTTAATTTCTTCCATCTCGTTTCCAAGCAGATGTCGCCGTGTTTTAGCCTGGAATTCATCATCTCTCTGATACATCAACATTGACATATTACATCTTCATCTCTTATTATAGAAAATGGAAATGAAACCAGAATGTGAGCATGTTGAATGAATTGAATTCCCCAGAGATTTGGGGGAGAATAAAACCTCCCACTTGCCTTTGACTTTTGGATTTCTTGTTTCCTTTATGTTTGGATTGCACTTTGAGAAGTCCATCTGGAAGTTCACTTTTTATATTTTGCAAATGCAAACAGAGCTTATTATCAAAAGACAAACCTCCAGAGGAAGCAAACATTTGGCGAGGGGAAAGAGAATCACCTCAAAAATCTAGTGACAGTATTTAAGGTTAAACTCCAGAGATGAAACTCCATTTATTTCTGGGCTCAACTTTGCCAGTCTGCTAGTTTGGGTGACTGCGTGGATATGTTTAGCCATTCCCTTCCTATCTATTAAGCTCTCCATTTAGAGGATGAGTTTGGATAGGTGTCAACACCTGCAAATGTCATCCATCCCGTAATACCTTTGTGGCACAGAATTATCAAAGTAGCAGTACACAGCCCACCTGAGACAACAGCCACACCACAGCAGGCTCTACTACTGCCTCTTTTCCTCTTTCTGGCCTCAGGAAAACATTCTTCTTCGGATTGCAAGATCTTATTATATGTTGAGTGAATTGCGTTCTTCTTGAATTCCTTGCAAAGTCACTCTGGTCCTTTGAGATTAGAAGTTTAAACCAGAAGGCCATACCTCATCGAGTTCTCTTCACTTTGGCTCCCAAGCCATTTCTGTCACAGCCAGACTTAATCCCCTTCAGACATATCAAGCCAACCATCAGTCAAGGTGGTCTTTATTTTCTTCTACATGCAACAGAGATTAAGGCTGCCTGATTTTCTCATATATTCCCTGGCACACTGACCACAGACTCGGCTGCCATCCAAGATGGATGTAAATAGTGTTTACAACTTGGCCCAAACTTGTTGGCCATTTGTGGGAAAAATGTGTCTTATCCTAGTTTCACAAGGCCTAATGCCATCTTGAACATAATAGGCTAGATTAAATGCACGTTAGTGCCCTAGGACCTCTTTGCAAATTTGTGGAGCAGGAAAGAGAAAGAACAGTTTGCTGTAGTGGATCTGAAGAAAACTTGCAGAATTAGGCATACAGGCTCATAAAAACAGCATTGGATTTAGAGTTGGGACCCAAGTTCAAATCCTAGCTATAGTCCCCTCTACATGAGTGTCCTGGGACAAGTAGCTTCGTCTCTCTGGGTCCATGTTCTCACCTGGGAAATGGGAATGATGTTATCTGTCCTGCACAATCACTGGATGAGTGGGATAGGAATATGAAGGTGTCTTGAGAATAGTCAGGTGCTACTGAAGTGAGAGCTACCATCATTGTCACTCACATTGCATTATAGGTTGTCTGATGACCATTTTTTGCAAGTTTTATGACAAGACCTAATACACAAGAAGCTT
Source organism: Nycticebus coucang (assembly GCF_027406575.1). Taxonomy (NCBI): domain Eukaryota; kingdom Metazoa; phylum Chordata; class Mammalia; order Primates; family Lorisidae; genus Nycticebus; species Nycticebus coucang. The sequence goes on from NC_069781.1 coordinate 38,373,120, forward strand.
CATATCTGCCTCTCTGAGCCTCAGAATTTTTATTGTAAGGTGACGTGAAAATGATTCTGCATAGCTCACAGATTCAGTGAGTTAATGGGGGGTGAATGGGGCTGGAGTGCACAGGGCCGTGATCTTACCTCTGTCTCTCAGTAACCTGAGATGTGGCAGAGTAGCTACTCAATGTATATTATTTTAATTTGAGTTTCCCACAAACACCTTCCTGGAAGCCCTCTGGTGATGGGGTCAATGATCTTGGCACAATAACTGCTGAAGACTGTGGGGAGCTTAGCAAATGGGGAAGCAAGGAGAATGTTTTCCATCTCCTTGCCCCAAGCTATGGCATTGTCCCCCTATTTCCCAGTCAGGTCCTGGCTGGGAAGTTTTGTAATTCCACTTCAAGACAGCAGAGTTGGAGGAGAGAGACCAACAGGGAAGGAACTGGAAACAAATGAGGCATATTCAGGAAGGCGAGGATATTTAATCCAGAGAACAGAACATCTGGGATTCCATCACACAGTCTTCAAACATCAGAAGGAACTGGTATTTTCCCAACTTTTCAGTAGTACTCAAAAATAAGAAATAGATTTTATATCACAGCTTAGTACACATTTACAAAAATCTATCAACAGCTAAAAACAAAACTTTGAAGAATAATACCAATCTCTATTACATGCTGTGGACACTGATATTTTCTACTTCACTTAACGGTGTGATTCCGTTTAATTCTATCTGCATCTACTTTATCTTGTCTGATTCTAATTTCACTAAATATGATGCTGGATATAACCCCAAAATTGATTTTATAAGCCATTAATGAAAAATATTGATATAGAAGATATGCATAGTCCCAAAGGATGAAATTAGGATTTTGAGTTGAAGATTAGAGCAGATTTTAGTTTAAAACAAGAAGGAAATTACTAATAATTAGATGCACCCAAATATAGAATGGGCCTTTAAGGTAGTGAGACCCCCCTCTTTAGATACTTTGAAGATTGTTCCTAATTTGTATGCTGTGTCTGTGGATTTGGGGACTTCCAAGTATAGAGAGTCCAAGAGTCCACAATATTCATTGAGCTAAAAAAGAAAATCTAGCATATAAAGGGAAGATAGGGTCCAGAAAACAAACTTATTAAAAAGAAAGCAGCAAGGTGGATGGGAGGAAGAGTCAGGGAGGCTGTCTTCCCCTAGCCTCTGTCCAGTTAAAGACGAAACATTCTCTGCTACATTTCTGTGCCCTACAGAGTGATTTCCCTTATCTCACTACTTTAGAAAAGAAATTGGCTGTTGTTGACAATAGATTTTAAACCTGTTGCCTCTTAAGCTGCTAGGATATTCCCTTCTCAAATTTTGTGGTCACTTTAAACCCTCATCACAGCTTAAGTAACTGCTTTTTGGATACCTCACAGAGTTCGCATTTCATTGAGCCTTGGGTGCCAGGTATAAAGGCAGTACAAATAATCGCCTATTACACAAATGAATGAATGCAAACCTGCAGAAATGAATGAAGACTCCATCCTTCCAAAGGAGCATCTTTGAATCCCTGGCATAGATCTCGATGGGAAAATAGTGTGTTTGAGAACCAGAGAGAATAGTAATGGTTGTTGAAATGTTGACCAGCAAATGATATCTAGGCATTCTGAACATTTTTAGGGATGAGAATTCCTTTGAGAATCTCATGAAAGTAAAGGATTCTATCCTTAGAAAAACAAACATGTATATTTATACAAAATTATGCATGAAATTTCATGAGTGCAGTTACCCACTCTCTGACCTAAGGTTAAGCTTAGCAATTGGATATGACTCAAATAGAATTTTTTTCTTGTATTTGCTTAAGCAACTAGGATTTTGAAACAGTGGAAAGAAGCTACCATTATTGTATCATTCTCACTATGCACCAGGTACACTGCTCATATTTTATTTACTTTAGTTCATAAGAATCATATTAGATAGGTACTGTTATTGTCTCCTGTATATATGCATGTATGTGTTTTATACTACACGAATATACACATACTATCTACATAAGTCTATATACAGAGGGTGCCAAAAAATGTGTACACAGGGGAAAACTATTAAAATTCTAATACTCAAGTCATGTTCGACTTCTGCAATTACAAGACATAGAAGATAAAACATACAAGATAATAAATGTTATTGGTATATATTATTACAATTGTAATATAATTTATTCCTTTCTTAAAATGTGTATTTTTGTGGCACCCTCTGAATACAGATATAATATATATAAGCACACACATATGCATAGAATGACACCCCATTCTCTCCCGGTCCTTCCCTTCCCTCCAGCCTTCAATCAATAGCTTCCAACTTCTCTTCCCTCTCAGGCTCAAAATGTCAAACATGAAAATATTGGTTAGCACTTGTCTCTGCAGAAACCCACTCTCACCTGGTGACTTCTCTAAAACAAAAGTCTGGTTAACTCTCTGGGAAGGGAGCATGAGCTTCTGTTTCTCCCTGACAAGGCTGGGTAGTGAGAAATACAATTTTTCAGTAGGACATTCTGTTGTGTTATATTATCAATAAAGTGTCCTCAATAATGTGAGGACACAAAAATAAATAAGACTCAGTTCATGCCTTCAAGTAACTCATCAATGTAGTTAAAATTTTAGCCAAGTTTTGTTTAATTGGGTTCTAGAGGCAATCCCATATGGCGGTCCACAGCTTAATAGATATTGTGTCTCTTACAGGATGGGCTACATCATTGGGTCTCTGGACTGTTTTGTGTTGATGAGTGCTACTGATGTTAAGAAATAAGGTCTGGTATACAGGGTTTCAAGTTGGTGGCAAAGACTAGTTAAGTCAGGAGTATGGGGGAACTGACTCTGGGACTGAAGCAGAGACTGAAGCCGGTTTGCTGAACAACACCAGGGTCTATAAAGGGGGAAAGGAAGAGAATCAACAGTGAGGCACCGAGAGGGGACAACTGGAGCCCAGGCAGAGGGAGAACCAAAAGGGAGCAGTGTCAAAGGCCATGGGGAGTTACAAGAAGCAGGGAGTGGCCCGCAGTATCGTGCCACAAAGGAGAAAGTAAGATGAAGTCTGGAATATACCATGGACCTGGCTACGAGGAGTTCTTGATAATGTGAGCAAGACCAATTTCTGGGAAGTCATGAAGGGGAGACCATTGCTGTAGGTCATGGAGTAAACAGGAGATGAGACAGTTGAGAACTAAAATACATGGCCCAAATGCTGGCCATGGACTTGGCTACATCAGAGTCACCTGGGGACTTTAAAAAACATAAATTTCTGGCCCTGAGCCATGTTTTCTGAGGAGTCCAGAGTGGGTCCCAAGGATCTGTATTTCTAAAAATCCAGGTTTGAAAACTGTAAGAATGTAAAACACGTGACAGCAGCTACTGAGTCTGTCTCATTCATCACTGTATCCCCAGGAGCTAGAGCAGTTTCTGCCTAAACCAGTTTCCTGGTAACTGTGAACTGAACCATTAGTTTCAACTATGTTTTACAGAGTAGTAGTATTAATAACAGCACGAGTGTTAACCATGTAATTCAGTAAGGAAGCAGCAGACTGATGACCTTGGGTACAGTTGATCACAAGTTAGGAGGCAAAAGTGACAAATGAGCTTTAAACATGATTCCTTTGGGGTTTGTTGCTCCCACACTGAGAAGTATGACAAAAGCCTATGACTGATCTGGGGCAGCTATTGGCAAATCAGAACTGATTCATTACAGTTGTGCATTTTAACAGGCAGGGCTGTTTCTATGTTGGATAAAGACACCTACAAGAACACAATATGCTGTCATAGAAAGGAAACTTGGCATCCATCAGAGTCGGCTACATCTTTTATCCAGTTTGAGCAGTCTATGAGTTCTGGACCCCCGGAGCCTATGTAGTTAGTTCTAGAGAGATGGTGGGAATGTATGAATCCATTTTTCACCAAGCATTGTCTGAAAACTGAATAAATAACATACTTCTAATTATACATGTTAATACGTAGTCATATGTTATTGCAATTAACAAAGTACAACTTCATCAAAAAGTGTTAGTGAATATCTGAGAGCTTCCAGGGATCGTAAATCAGGTTGAATCATCTGATGTTGCCATTTCTATGAGTCATAAATAGGGAGATCTGGGCACTTTTGTGCTATTTAATCTACTTTTTTTTCTTCAAACAGATGTTACAAAAATTATGATCTTGATCTTGTGGAGTCAGCCAAGATTTTAGAATTATAAAGAGGTTATATGGTAGCCAACCTCCAAAATGGCACTCATGACGCTCATCTCCTGGTGTTCATGTTCTCGTCTTCATATGACACTCTCCCCTTGAATGTGAGTTGGACTTAGTGACACGTTTCTAACAAATAGAATACTGCAGAAGTGATGATTTGTCACCTGCAGTGTTAGGTAATACAAAGATGGAAGCTTCCATCTTGGGTAGACTCACTGTGTCTCTCTTGGACCCTTTGGTCTGAAGGAAGCCAGCTGCTGCATCAGAAGAACAGGCAGGCAGCCTAAGGAGACATCCCACGGGGAGAAATGGGGGTCACTCCATAGGCCAATAGCCAGTGGAGGAACTGAGGCCTGCCACCAGCCACATGACAGCCAGGAAGAGGATTCTAGCCTCCGTCATGTCTCGATATAACTGCAGCGCTGGCTGACAGCCCAATTGCAATTTTGTGAGATAATCTGAGTCAGAATCTCTCAGCTAAGCTGCTCCCATGCTCCTGACTCTGAAACTGAATGAGAGTACAGATGTTTGCTGTTATAAGCTGCTAAATTTTGGAGTGGTTTAGTCCTCAGGAGTAGATAATATAGTTCCTTATTTTCAAATTGTTAGGAACCACTGGTCAAGCAGTGTTTAGCTCAAACATAATTTCACATACATCTTTGACGTCTTACAAGACACGTTTTAATTGTTTAATTACTGGGGAAGTTGAACAATATGCATTGATGGAGAAAAATAATAATATGTGGAGCCAGAGGGTATGTATTGCCCTTATTAGCTGTGTAATCTTGAAAAACATCGCTTTTGTGAGTGTCTCTTTCCTTTTAGACACAATGCAGATTACTACAATGCCTGCCCTGTCTTAATGTTTATTGTAAGGATTAGAGTGGGAATACCGTTGATAGATTCTAAAGTGCTATTAAAATGTTAGTTTTTTATTGATGGCAGAATTAATCAGAATTAATCATCTTCAACAAAGATAATTTGACAAAGACTACATAGCTAGTTGGTCATAAACAGTAACTTATGCCAAATTCTCCTAATGCTAAGACCATAACCTTAGGCAAGTCACCTTTACTGTAGGAGCCTCAGTTTCCCCCATATGTGAAATGAATGGATTGGACAAGGTGAAAAGATTCTTGTCCAGGTGTTCTGGAAGGGCCGAGTGAGGTGTATATCTGGCATCCCTGGGGTCTCAGAGGACTGTCAGCCTGAGTGCAGGTGGTGGGGAAGGCTTGGCAGTGTACTCTTTGTAGGTGGTAGCCTCGGCACCACACAGAAGCTGCCAGTGCCCTGCCTGGGACGATGGGACCTGCTCTCTTCTGCTGCTTCTTCCAGTCTCCACAAAAGCCCCTGCAAGAGCATCCTATCATTTGTCACTTCAAACCACACATACTTTGGATTTGCGCTGGTGCCAAGGGAATTCATAATGAATTCAGTTCCCATTCATGTAGGAAAGAAAGCAAGACTTGGGGGAAATAAAAAAGTTCTCCTAAAAATGTTGCCTTAGAATTTCTGTAGGAGATGACAAGTATTACAATTTCAATAGAGCTGACAAAGTCATGATTCAAGTGAAAGTGTTAGTTTGGAACTGTATCAGCCTTATAATAGCATCCTTAAGTAGTATTTGTAGAGAGGCCTATAGTTTACAAAACTCATTTGCATCTATTTTCTCATTTGAAGCTAATTATCCTCACTAGGAGCTAAGAAATGAAACCTCAGAGAAGTCAGGTCACTAGCGGCAAAACCAAGTCTCATACTCTGGCCATTGTTTTCAAAACAGAATTCTCTGTCCACTGGATGGATAACTAGACCCCTGCTGTAGCGGGATTTCCTGTTTCTGAGCGGCGATTTTGTTATTGTTGCTGGTCTTATTCTCCCAGAGGACTGAACTCCTCAAAAGCAACTGGAAAAGAAAGATGCAATGTGGTCACACATGATAAGAAAGATTTATAACCAGAGCTCTGTGGGCAAGGGAGTGTTTGCAGAGTTTATGTGGCCAACAGATCTGAGTGCAGTCTACATACCACTAACCCTCTCATGAATGTGGAAACTTGAAGCTTGATCCTACAGGTGTGTGGCTTTGTGGGTGGAGGGTCAAGGGAGCTCTTGTAGGAGGTGGCAAGGTGAGGGCTTGTCAGTCCCCGGCCTTGGGTGGGGTCCATGTGCAGCAGGCTGAAGAAGGCACTCTAATGTCTTCAGTCAGGACACTCAGGAGTCCAGGAATAGGTTCTGACTAGAGAGAGTTGGCCCAGGGCTGGGCTCACTGACCAGGGAGGAAGAGGCTACAGCAGGCAGTACCTGGGGTCGGGGTGGGAAGATCTGATTCCAATCCCAGCTCTTCCTTTCACTGGCTGTGTGGCCTTGGGCAAGTCATTTAACCTTCTTTGTTCCTTGTTTTTGCAATTAAAAATTAGACAATGGCGGCACCTCTAGTTCAGAGGGTAGGGCACCGGCCACATACACTGAGGCTGGCAGTTTCAAACCCAGCCTAGGCCTGCTAAAACAACAATACAACTGTAACAACAAATAAAAATAGCCGGGCATTATGGCAGGTGCCCATAGTCCCAGCTACTTGGGAGGCTGAGGAAAGAACATTGCTTAAGCCCACGAGTTTGAGGTTGCTGTGAGCTGTGATGTCATAGCACTCAACCCAGGGCAACAACTTGAGACTCTGTCTCAAAAAAAAAAAAAAAATCGAAGACAACACTATTGTCTGTCCTGCTTACCTGTTGGTATTGACTGTCCCAAGAGTTCTTGGGCTGGGTAGGGTACTGGAGAGGCAGTTGGCAAACTACAGCCCAGGGCCAAATCCAGCCTGCTGCCTCTTTCGGTATAGCTCATGAACAAAAATACGTTTTTGACATTCTTAGAGGGTTGGAAAAAAGCAAAAAAGTGTTTTGTGATACATTTCATATAATAAAAATTATATAAATTAAACTACACATATAATAATATTTAATTATGCAATTTATATCTAAATACCAGGTAGCCATAAAGTTCATGTGCAATTTAAAATAACATGCAATTCAAAATTGCACATGAATTTTATAGCCACCCTATAGAAGTATAAAAGATATATATAATCATATATCATTATTATACTATAATTTGCAACATATCATTATAGATTATATTACCTATATTTATATATAAATAGGAAGTATACATTATATATTTATAAATATAAAATTAAGTTGTAGCATCCATAGACAAAAGCTTTCTTGGACCACAGCCATGCTCATTTAGTTATTGTCATGGTCTATAATATCTTATGCTGCAATGGCAGAGTGGGGCAGGATGGCAGAGACCACATGACCCGGAAGCTTAGGATATTTACTATCTGCCTCTTTACAGAAAATATTCGCTGGCCCTTCCTACATGAGTCATGATTCAAGTGAAATCACAAATCATGTAAGACTGTGGGGTCAGTAGTTTTACTCTTTTCTGCAGGTGAGAAAAGAGCCCCAGAGAGGAAGAATGAAGTTAATGCCACCCAGTTTAAAATACATACAAACAAAAGAAAACCATAGTTTATACTGGAACCCAAACATTTAACTGCAAATGACATTCTCCTGATCTATAAGTCCCTACTCAAGTGTGTAGACTTTGAAAAAAGGTAGACAGATGTGGGATCAAGTGGTGTCAGGGAGATTAGCAAATAGGGTACGAGGGCACAGTGAGGGAAAACAAAACATTGGGTAGTGGGACCACAGAGCAGAAATTCTAGCACTGTCAAAATCTAGAAGAGGAGATGTGATTAGCAACAAACGTAAGAGAAACTTTCCAGCTGTACCAGTGATTAAGAAGGGCAAAAAAAAAAAAAACAGAGGCAGGGATGGGAAGAGGCAGGCATCTCTCTTTGCTGCTGTCAGAGCCCCTCTCTCTGCCTCCTTTGCTCCTGCAGCCTGTCCCCTCCCCTCCAGGGCTGGCACTTTGCCCATTGACTGGCTAACCTAGGCTCTCTGGATTATTTCCTCCTCCAGTCAGATCATTGTTCTCAGCTAGCTGCTACTTGATGCAAACTTTGTGACAAATAATTCCCATTACAGTGTGGACAATCCATAATAGGGTAGATATTAACATCTGTAGAGGGTCTTTTCACTATTTTTAAAAATAACTTTTAAAATAAAAAAAGAAGGGCAAAAAAAATTTTTTAATGAGATATCGCTTATACAAAATGAACAAAAAGTTACATAATCATGACACCCAACATAGGTGAGATTGAGATGAAACTGAAATACTCATGTATTGCTCATAGCAATGTAAGTAGGTAAAAATGCCCCAATAACTTCGTTTTGGCACCACATATTAAGTGTTTTAAAGCATTCTTATTATTTGATTCATTGGTTCCATTTCAGAAACTCTATTCTTAGAAAATAATTCTAAATTCAGAAAAATAATATCCCCTAAAATGTTTATTGCAATGTAGTTTTAGCATCACTTTGGAAGTAACCAAAATAGAGAGCTGAGGTCCCAAAGCTGCAAATGCTCGTGTGGGTCCACAGAGAGGGGAATACTTATGCACTATTGGTGGGATTGCAAACTAATACAGCCCTTTTGTAAAAAAAAAAAAAAAATGGAGAATCCTCAAAGAACTAACAGTGGACCTTCCATTTGATCTTGCAATCCCATTACTAGGTATCTACTCAGACAAAAAAAAATCACTTTATCATAAGGATATCTGCACTTGAATGTTTATTGCAGCTCGATTCACAATTGCAAAGATTTAAAAACAACCCAAGTGCCCATCAACACATGAATGGATTAATAAACTATGGTGTATGTATACTATGGAATATTATTGAGCCATAAAAAGATAGAGACTTTACATCATTTGTATTTACATAGACAGAGCTGAAGAGCATTCTCCTTAGTAAAGTATCTCAAGAATAGAAAATTAAGTATCCAATGTACTCAATACTAATCTGAAACTAGTAGATTAACAACTACAGGCTCATACAAGAGAAAAACACAAACTCAAGAAGTTGTGGGGGTGGGGTAGGGGCGAAAGGGTTCAGTAAGCTCCTATCTAATAGGTAAAATATAAGGGTATGTGGCACACCTCCTGAGGAAAGATTCAACAACTTGGCTTTAACCTTGTAAATTTAAGCAATGTAACCTAATCGTATGTACCCTCATCTTAATCCAAAATAAAAGAGAGAGCTGGTTAAGTAAATTATGCAATATTAACCCAGTGAAGTATTCTGCAGCCATGAAAGACTAGACAGTCACCTAGGGGAAAAAATATTTATATCATAAAGCCAAAAATGGCAGAATAAAAATTGTAATTCTTCTGTGTTTTTTGTTATATGAAAGTTATGCCTGTACTGAAACAAAGAGAAATGGAAACAGATGATTTTTTTAAAGGTGATTATAGTCTAAATCCACCACTGTTATAACATTGGTTGGATGGGGGAAAGGCTAGAGATCTTTTCTCCTGAAGATTAAGCTGGAGATGTCTGATTTGCCATGCTGGCTCCCACCTATACCAAAGCCTCATGTTTTCCCCTACCTCGGGCCAGAATTGAGTCCAGATTGAGCCCACAGGTAGGGTGGAGGAGGTGTTCCTGCCAGGTTAGAAAGGTAAGGAAAGAGGGCACCAGGGGTGGGCAAGTGTGCCAGCAGATATTTAATAAAATATGGTTGAGTTGTCTTGGAAAGAGACTGGACTCATAGTTAGAGCCCTGAGATCAAGCCCTGACCTTGGAGCACATCCCCTGGGTGAAAGGCTCACCTACGACTTGGAGTTTGCCTGACAAATGCAAACATGTAACCTAATCATTTTTACCCTCATATCCATCTGAAATTAAAAAACAAAAAAAGGCTTGACTTTGAATGCAGGAGGGCTCCCTGGGGCATATATACATGGGCAGGAGGTGTGGTCCAGCACCTAGTCATTAAGAGGGGTCCTGGGGCTGGCCCTGTCTGAACCCCAAGCAGACAGGCAGGAAACAGACTGAACTCTGTCTCCAGGAGCGCTGTAGGACTACCATTACTATACACGGGAAACTGCAGGGATGAAGCACAGAAACGCACAGAAATCGCCCAGCGGATGAGAGTCTCCCCATTGCTATCTGAACGTCTCTGGTGAGCTCTGAGATTCTCCTGCCGGCCTAAGTGTTGATCGTTTCTGTGCAGACTGACACTAGTGTTTCTTCTGTGTTGACATCTAGCTTCTCATTATTTATAGATTTTAATCATGGCCTGCTAGAACATTCTATATTTTAAGGAAATTTTGCATCTTTCCTGGGTAAAGACTCCCCAGATCTCTTCAGTTTGGGTTTTTGTGCTAGACTGAAATTTCCCTTCATAAAAATCCTGTCTGAACGTGGCGAGACCTTCCCTAGCAAGTTTTCCCTGACTTAGCTTACTTTGCCCCTTCCTGGGGCCTCCTCCTTTCTGTGTCCACTGCGGGCACCATCTCCCTCGCCTTCCCCTTCCCTTAAACTCCCCATGAGATGATGGCAGGACCTCTGCCCTCCTTGAGGTATGGGTGCAAGGGGAGGAGACATGTTTGTGAAGGCTGCTGAATGCCGGGGGCGGGGGGAGGCAGTGAGGTGACACTGGGACAACAGGGGGGCTCAGGGCATAAATCAGCACAGCAAGGGGGACAGGCTGTCCTGGTGGAGGGAACCGTGTGAATGTGCACCCAGATGCAAGAATTCGAGGGGCTTATTTGGGGAACAGTGAGTGACTCACATTGGAATTATTCCAAGAGTTTTATATGTATTCATTCAATTTTCTGGAGATATGGAGCATGATATGAGAAACAGGATTTATCTTGGACGAGGCCCTCTGGGGGCCCTATGAAGGGTTCTCCCCTCAAACTTACAAATGGCGCACTAGCCCCAGGAAACTTGGCCTTGCTTCATGACTTATTGGGAAGTATTAACAATCCCAGTAAGAGCAGCAGTTAACTAAATGCTGCCTAAACAGGCTCCCCCGCAATTCTATCCCCTCAATGCTGTAGCATACTCGGCATCATAATGATTATCATCTCATTAACCTTGTGAGGTGTTACGTCTCCATTTCCACAGACAAGAAAACTGAGGCTCACAGAAGCTCAGACTTGCTACAATCACACAGCTAGTTAGGGTTGAGGGCAGGATTCACACCCAGGCCTGTCACACCTCAAAGCTCGTGTCCTGTTAGCACCATTTTGTTGTCCCCAGATGTGTGTGAAGGCAAGGTGGTGAGGGTGACTTGGATTAACCGCTGATAGGCACTTTTCCTCAGGGACGAAGAGAAAGGCAGACAGGCCTTTCAAGAAATTATTCAGGCACAGGCTTCTAGCAAACTAAGTGCTTCAGCTGCAGAGAAGGAAGACCCAGCTGTACCTTCTGTGAAAATGAAAACAGCGTAATTGGGACTCGCCCTTTTGGAGTAAGATTTGAGAAGAGATGGGGACACTGGATCCTGGGGGGCTGGGCCGGGGCCGGTGGCCAGGGGAGAACAATGCTGCCGCCAGCTGCCCAGAGGAAAGCAGGCGTGCTGCTAGGAGAATAACGTCAACTTACCTCTGGACTTCTCCAGAGCTCCTGCCATTGTTTCATGAGCATCTGTGGGAAGTTGGGGTGATAATCTCTTTTTTACACAAAACAGCACATAGGGACTTAGAGATGCCACGTGATTTTCCTCAGGTCACACGGCTTGTTGGCAGTGCCATTTGCATTCAGCTTTCCTAAAGCTATCCTACACACTCCATCCTCACTTCCACTATATTTCTGGAAACAGCAGGACCAAAGGAGATCTTCCTAAGGACAGGCTGCAGGAAGGGACTCAGCTAAGTCTTCTGAATCTGAAGTCCACAGAGGAAGTAAGGGGTGGGTGGAAGCTACACCAAGAATGAATGTAGGACTCACCAGGAGGACAGAGCAGGAAGTCTGCTTCAGACCCAACCCACTTCAAAAGGACTAAGGGAGAGGAAGGCAGAGTTTAACAGAGCTGCCAGGTCAAAGGAGGCGCTGGAGGAGAACAGGGACTACTATCTCTTTCCTCTTGTAAGGAAAGCAAGCGTTAGGCACACATTTTGAGAAATAGCAATTATCACCAAAATATGGGTGAAGCCCAACTTTGTATAGAGATTCTATACTACGTAAAAGCAGAAGGCTAGGATGTATTCTTAAGGCAGAAGAGCATCAAAACTGACTCACTCTTATTACGATGATTAAAGCTGATTTTTTTTTTTAAGGGCACTATTAGGGATGAAGAAATTGAATCTCTGGGTCATTTGGGCCAGATGATCATCTTCGGGATGCTGTGGGAACTTCCGAGTTTGTTCTGGTCCTTGGTTGGACTTTCGAGGCTGCTGACTGGACTGCCAGGTCTGGTTATTTCCAGCAGATCAACTATGCGTTGGTCCTTTGGCTGTGCTTTTGGTCGGATTCCATGAACTGCGATGAATAATATTCATGAATCCTGTTCTAAAGATGCTAATTACTCCTGAACAGTACTATTATTGGCTATCACAAACCTTTTTACAAAGGTAGCCAATAACAGTTGCCATCAGTCCCCTAAGCCTCATAACCTGGAAGAGGGTATTTTAAAAGTAATTTGCTTTTTATATTCCATGAGAGTTTAGCAATTTCAGTATCTGGGAACACTGCTTGGTTCACCTTCAAATTTGTTTCTTACAATAGTCCAGAATGAATTTATTACTTCCAGTGAGTATAATCACTTACAAAACTCTAATTCATAACAATATTTGGAAAGAAGGTGACGATGACACAGATTTTTTTTATCTGGCTTAATGACTTTTGCTGAGGAGTCACTTTTACTCAGTGGGGGTTATATGTTCTGTGGACTTTACCAGATAGATGATATTATTCTTTTCTTTTTAAAGTTTCTTATCTAAGGTTGAGGTCACTACAAATGGTGAGGACCAAGAAAGCTGGAAGGGGCAGGGGCAGATTACAAGGAGCATGTGGCAGGATGCCCAGACCCTCAGAGAGGCCAAAGTGGAACCACAGTGGACCCCAGCCCAGGAAATAACAGATCTTAAGCACTCAGTGATCTTAGGGGTCCCTGTGGGACTTGGTGTCCCTGGGCAAATCCACCTTCAAAGCTGGCAGGGACTGACCGAGGGGATAGGGATTAGGAGGGAGGACAAGAAAACACATTTTTTTGTGAATGATGAGCTTGGGAGGTCTCTGTAGACTCCTGGGGTCTTTTGAAGACTCAGGGTCTTGCCCTCCCCACTCCCAGAAGTCTTGAGTGGTGATGGTCTAGACCTAGAGCCTGTGGTTACTTGTGACCAGAAGCTGATAGCTACCTGCTTGTAGGAAGCTGTGGAATGCAATCCCCTCAGGAGGCCTTAAAAACAGGTTTAATTATAGTCAGGCGTTCAGCATTGACTCTGTGTTAATCTCATGTGTTAAACCTTTTGGTTATGTTTTATGGAAGTCATAATGATCCTGAGAGTTGGTTAATCCGAAGAAAACAATTTTAGGACAAGTTTTGCAGGTGTATGTCAGTGTGCTGTGGTGCAGAAAGCATGGAACAGAGAGTGTGTGCCCCAACTGCAGACCCACCAGGCACCAGCTGTCCCTCAACCACTGTGAAGCTCACATTCCTCACCCACACTCTGGGGACTGGGAGAATCAGAGAACTAATGAAAGTGACGATTAATGAGCTGCAAAGGTCCTCACGTGTAAGCAGTGTTTTTGAGAATTAATAGACAGACTTGGGTTCAAAATTCCAGCTATGTAATTTATTTCCCAGGCCTGTAAATTTGAGCAAGTCAATCAGCCTCTCTTAGCCTCAGTCTTCGCATCCATTAAATGGAAATAAAAAGCCAATATCTAACTCCCAGAGTTTCTGTGAGAATTAAATGAAAAAAGGCACATGGCACATTTGGTACATACGATGTCATCAGTGGGCATACGCTACTATTATACTTAAAAAATATATAAAAATCTAAGAGAGATCGCCCAAGGCTAGGCTGAATTCTGGAAGCTTCAGGAAGGTTCTCAATCTAAGTAGATCACACTGAGCTTGGTAGGGAGGGCAGAGGGAGCTACAACCATCCAAAGGGGTGAGAGGACACTGATTAATGTGGTAAGTAGGGCCAGCTGCCAAGCAAACTCACAGCCTGATTCGAAAATACCTTTAAGCCACAGAAGGCTTGTATCAGTGGGCAGAAGGAGGGAAAGCACGATTTAAGAGGGCACAATTAAGAGCTCACAGAGGAAACACTTTCCAACAGGGCTCTGCAAAGATGGGAAGGCACCTCAGAGAAGCCACACCAGCCACAGGAGTGATGGAGGTGCAGACACAAGACCTAGCCTGTCTCAGGGATGCTTCAGGGCACAAAGGCAGCCCCAGGCTTAACTGGCCCCTGGGATTTCAATCAGCTAATCTCCTCTTGCAAACTTGCAGTTCTTTTTCCTTTTTCAGGTAGGTTCATAAATTCATAAACTTTTATCCTTTCTATGGCAGAAAATGATATTGGAAAGCTAATTAGCTACAGAGCTAATTTTCATGTCAGAGTGAAATTATAGGTTTCATGGTATAGAACAAAATTATCTTTCTGTCTCTCCTCATCTCCGCTCCCCCCGGCTCATCCCATTTCCTTCTTCCCGTACATGTATACACTCTCCTCTTCTGTCTGGTCACCAATGTCAGCAGAAAGGGGTGGCCTCTCAGGAGGCTCTTTCTCTCCCATGTCAGGTGTATTTGCATTTGCAAACAGCTTTAATTGAGTAGAGTTTTTATTGCTCTTTTTCCTTCTCCTGTTTTTAAATGCAAATGTTAATGTTGGTTAGCATGGGTTTAGAATTAAGCCCTGCTACCTGTGGCTGCCTCCTTCACTGGGTTCTAAATAAGCCTGGTGGAGTAGCACGACCTGCTGAGAGCTTGTAAGTCCTGGAAGGCTGGAGTCCAGCTAATTGCCACTCGTGCTGAGAGGGCTGGGCAGAGCCTTGTCTCACTTACCAGCACTCATGGAGTCCTGCTTCCTACCAGCACCAAAAGAGAGAAAATTAGTGTGCTGGGAACTGAAAGGGAGGTAACAAAATGGATGCTCTTCGGAATTAGGTTCTGGACTCTCTTTTGGCATCAAAACTCTGAAATGGAGAAAGACTTTACAGGTCATCAGGTTTGAGTCCCAGAAGTTGGAATCTCTTAGACTCCAAGCTCTTGAGTGTTTTTTTCCCCCCATCAGATCTCTGCGTGCATGTTCCTGCTGGTGTATGTATGTGTACTGGGGGGTGGGGGGTGGTTCATTCATCAAGCAGCCCTTTCCACAGAGCCAGTTCCATTTATTAGGAAAGATGTACTTAACACTGAGCACACATTAGCTTTCTATTGCCACCTACCATTGGTTTTAGTTTTCACAAAGAACATGGTTGATCTCATTTCCAAATGACAGCTTGTCAGGTCTTTGGAGGCAGTTCATACAGAGCCTCAAATGCCCTCTCTCTTCAAAGCCAAAGATCCTTGTTTTGTCATCTGTTACATCTCTGACCCTTTATCTACCCTGCTCCTCTTCCCATTATGGACTTAGGTCTTCCAGAAGGCAGGGTGATAATTAGGGGTGTGGCAGCCAGCTCCCATACATGAGGGCGCTTCTCTTTCTCTAGCCTGTCCTGCAGCCATGCCACTCTGTCTACCTTTGCTGAGCCTGCGTACAACTCCAGTCCCGAGCTCTTTCTCACATAGCTGTTTTCTAGTTGAGTTAAGCATGTGCACCTTAATTTTTAGGTAAGGACCGTTGAACTCTTCCTCACTCACTGACAAAGAAAATGTATTCTAATAACATGTTAGGTTAAGCTCTAGCAGGAATGGCCAACCTTTTTGCTTCTCTGTACCACATTGGAAGAAGTGTTATCTTGGGCCACACATCAAATACACAAACTCTAACAAAAGCTGATGAGCAAAAGAAAAAAGAAAAAAAAAAAGGTTCATGCATAATTTTCATGATATCTGCCCCAGATAAGCAAAAAAGTACTCACATGAATCTATATTTGGCCCGCAGGCCATGATTTGGACATGCCTGCATGTCTAATAAAATGGAGGGATCCCACAGGGGCAGAGATGTTTATAAGGTGTCCAGCTTTCTCCTTCAGAAATTAGGGACTTGGATGCTCAGGGGTCCCAGAACCCAGAGTGCCTCTTTTAACTTAGACGTTGATGGGGAAAGAAGTCAAACCTGAAATCTGCCAAAGAGCCTAAGAAGCTCTCAGTCTAAAAGGGACTAATCATAGTTATTGTGCTATTAGTGTTATTCACTAAGTTTCACATATACCCTTGTAAGATGCACCGCAGGTATAATCCCACCAATCACCCTCCCTCCGCCCACCTCCCCCCTCCCTTTCTCCCTTCCTCCTATACTTGGGTTATAACTGGGTTATAGCTTTCATGTGAAAGCCATAGATTAGTTTCATAGTAGGGCTGAGGACATTGGATACTTTTTCTTCTATTCTTTAGATACTTTACTAAGAAAAATATGTTTCAGCTCCATCCATGTAAACATGAAAGAGGTAAAGTCTCCATCTTTCTTTAAGGCTGCATAATATTCCATGGTGTACATATACCACAATTTATTAATCCATTCGTGGATTGATGGGCACTTGGGCTTTTTCCATGACTTA
The DNA here is from genome assembly GCF_027406575.1 of Nycticebus coucang. Classification (NCBI taxonomy): domain Eukaryota; kingdom Metazoa; phylum Chordata; class Mammalia; order Primates; family Lorisidae; genus Nycticebus; species Nycticebus coucang. The sequence goes on from NC_069781.1 coordinate 38,389,909, forward strand.
GCACAATAACTAAGAAAATTCCAGGAGGGCTATGTTAACCAGTGTGATGAAAATGTGTCAAACAGTCTATAAAACCAGTGTATGGTGCCCATGATCGCATTAATGTACACAGCTACGATTTAATAAAAAATAAATAAATAAAAAGGACTAATCAGAAAAGCAGCATGTGGAGGAGAGCTACTGGGTGGAAAGGTGGGGGGACTGGGGGGATGGGATGGGCTTTAAAGTTACCGTGGCTTTAAGGTCCCAAGTAGAAGCCCCATAGTCCTTAAAATTTGGTTTGGGAGAGCATGTGGTTGAGAAGGGATGAGGCAAAGGAGGCATGGCAGCAGTGCAGGAAGCTCAGCCTGTAGCAAGGTACCTTATTTCTCTCCAGGTTCAGTGACCCCTCCCCTGTCTCCCATCCCTTGAGAAATGGGAGGAGAAACCTGTTACTGTGAGTTTTGCCTCTAATTAAGACCTTTGTCTTCTAAGGTCTCACTCAATAACATTGTCTTCTGGAGTCTGGAAATAATGCCTTAAACATGAGCCCCAGAAAAGCCTTACCAGGGTCTGGTCCTTCTGAGATCCTGGCACCAAGGATATCTCTTCTAGTGCATATATGTAAGCGCCCCTATGTCTAGAATCAAGAAGAAGATGAACATCAACATTATATAAATTCTACATGTCAAATAGTGGAAAGATGAAGAATCCATGCTTTTTATGAATAGCCCCTATTCCTTCTCTCTCTCTCTCTTACACTAGGGTGCACAAGTGCTCTGAAATTCCCCAATGGCCTTAGCCCTTGAGAAGGAAATGTTGAATGCTGGTGTGTTACTGGCATTGCAAATAAAGAGGAAGCCAAGACCTAGATCTCTCCAAGGGCTGCCCAGTGTAATTGATACCAGTCCCATTTGTATTTCTCCTTTTGTTGTTGTTGTGTAGACACGCCTACTGCTGAAATGGACCACTCCAGGGCTAGAGTAAGAGAGAAAGGCATTTGATTTTTATCACTTTTTCTGGACCCTTGTTGTAGACACACCAGTCTTAGCCCTGAATGACTAATTTTTGAATGACTCCATTTGTAGCTAGGAAATTTGAATGTCTGGAGACTAGAACATCTATGCTAAGGTGAGTTCTCTGCATAGTAATGTTGTGAATGGGTCAAATATGAACAGAAAAGAAAGAGAAAAATTATGATGCCCATAAATGGAGAAGGAAAAAGGTAATATCCACAGAAGCACACAGATACTTTTGTGTTTTACCCTGCCTCCAAGCTTTTGGGGGGTGCATTGCTTCATTGAATACCTACAATAACTTGTGAAGTGCAACAACAATTATTTTGCTGTTGGGAAAAAAATCCTGTTTTTGGAAGACATGAAATGACTCATTTAATTAGCAATGGACAGAGATTGGACTTGAACTCAGGAATCTTCCCCTCCAGTTCCCTACTTTTTTTTCTGCTTCCTTTTGGGTGAAGGCATAGAAGGGAGACAGTTAAGATCCATAAGTGAGATGTGGGAGCTCTGGGCTACCTAGGAAATGAATCCTGGCTCAAATTCCAAGTAAATCTTCCCTTGAGGTTGGATCTTGGATAATTTTATAGACTGAAACAGAATTTGCAGAGTGCTTGCTGAGAGCAAGTCTTTGGGGACAGGGAGATGAATCAGACCTGCCCTTGCCATCAGAAAGCCATGATCTGGGGAAACAGGGCAGAGCTAGGTGAAAAATTTTGTCAACACTTAAGGTTGGACGTGGGAAGCCCAAAAGAAGTAGGCATGTACATAAGCAGTGAGCTAGGAGTTCTGAGGCAGGTGAGACTAGAGATAACCAGCAGAATCAGGAAGGCTTCTTGAAGGAGGTAGCACCTTAGGGTAGGGAGGTTGGGAGTGGGACTTTAAGGGCCAGGGGGAACTGTGAGTGAAGATGCCAAGCCGGATATGCTCACAGTATGTTCAGACTATGCCGAGAGTATAATCTACCCAGAGCACGTGGTATAAGGAAGAGGTGTGCATAGCTAAGGCAGAAAGGCGAACCCCAACTCCCCTTGAAATTTTTTGATCTCAGTCTTTTAAAAATGGCTTGCTCCCTCCCCCATGCCCTCCTCATGACTGCATAACCAAGGTGTGAAGACCTAAGTGGAAAGAGGAATAAATTCAGTTTTTTGGTTTTTTTTTAATCACCACAAAATGGTCTCTACAATCATGTCAGGAAAAAGAAATACATTTGGCAGCCTCACTTTTTTTTTTTTTAGATGAGCTTTGCCAGAGGCTTCTTCCTAGAAAAGCTGCAGACAAATGGCCTTGTCTTGGATGCTGGGATGTGGCGGCATCTGCAGTGGGCCACTAGGACTGGTTTCATCATTTATTTCCAATGTGCTGGCCAAGGCACCAAATTGAGCCACGCACACAGTGGGATGCATTGTTTCTGGACTGGTGGTTCATCGTGGCTGAATATGAGAACAATTGAAATTAAAAAATATCAATCAAAGACATTCCCCCAAAGAATAAAATCAAGCCTGATACATCCAGAGCCACAGCCGATCAGTTTAATCTAATAAACAAACTCAGAAAAGTTGTAGGACACAAAAGTAGTACATAAAAATAAGCTATGTTTCTATCCATGAACAACAAACTGTCCTGGAAGGAAATTAAAAAAATAATCTCACTTACAATAGAATAAAAATACTTAAGAATAAACTGAACCAAGTTGTATGTAATATACTGAAAGCAATAATACATGTCAAATGATGAAGGAAATAAGACACAAACAATGGAAAATAATCTGTGTTCTTAGACTGGAAGACTTAATATTTTTTAAATGTTTGTTTTACTCAAAGTGATCTACAGATCTGATGCAATACTTATTAAAATCCCTATGGCATTTTTAATAGAAGTAGAAAGGGCAATCCTAAAATGTATGTGGAAATACAAGACCCTGAATAGCCAAAGCAAATCTTGAGAAAAATAAACAAATCTGCGGGCATCACAATTCTTGATTTCATAAGCTATTACCAACCTACAGTGATTAAAACAGTGTGGTACTGGCATAAAAACCAACATAGAACAATGAATGGACTAGAGAGCCCAGATGTAAACCTACACTGATACACGGTCAACTGATCTTTGACAAGGGAGCCAATAACACAGGCTGGAGGAAGGATAGTCTCTTTAACAAATGGTGTTGGAAAAGCTGTCTATCCACATGCCAAAGAATGTAATCGGACATTTATTTTACACCATATGTGAAAATCAACTCAAAATGCACTAGATATTTAAATGTAGGACATACATCTCTAAAATTCCTGGAAGAAAACATAGGGACATTGTTGTAGGCAATGACTCCTAGACATGACACCAAAAGCACAAATGACAAAAGCAAAAATAGACAAAAATTATGATCAAACAGGGAAACTTCTGCACAGCAGGTAAACAGTCAACAAAGTGAAAAGGCAACTTGCAGAATGGGAGAAAATATTAGCAAACCACATTATGTGATAAAAAGTTAATATCCAAAATATATAAGGAGTAAGGAGCTTCTACAACTCAATAGCAAAAAAATAAAATAAAATAAAAAGCCAAAGAACTTGATTAGACATTTCTTTAAAGAAGACACATTAATGGCCAACAGGTATATAAAAAGATATTCAAGATCACTGATCATCAGGGAAATCAAAATCATGCCGAAACATCATCTCATACCTGTGAGGATGGCTATCATCAAAATAAATAAATAAATAAATAAAAAGATGATAAGTACTGGCAAGGATGTGGAGAAATTGGAGTCCTTGTGCACTGTTGGTGGGAATACAAAATGGTACAGCTGCTATAAAAAAATAGTATGAAGGTTCCTTAAAAAATTAGAAATAGAACTACTGTACAGTCCAACTATCCCACTTTTATGTAGATATCCAAAAGATTTAAAATCTCAAAGAGATATTATCACTCTCATGCTCATTGTGGCATTATTCATGATAGCCAAGACATAGAAACAACACAAATGTCTGTTGACAGGTGAATGGATGAGGAAAAAGTGATACACATGCACACACATGCATGATGTTATTCAGCCTTTAGGAAATCCTGGACAACATGCTTGAACCTGGAGGACATCGTGCTGAGTGAAATTGGGCAGTCAAGAAAGACAGACACAGCATGACTTTCTCACATGTGGTATCTAACACAGTCAAACGGAGAATCAAATTGAGATTGCCAGGGGATGAGGGAAAAGGGAAATGGGGAGTTGCTGTTCAACAGGTGTAAAGTTAAGGTTTTACAAGGAAAACTCTAGGGATCTGCTGTACAACATCATGCCTATAATTAGCATACCATACTGTACATTTAAATTTTGTAAAGAGTTGCATGTTAAGAGTTCTTATCGCAATAAATTTTTTTTAAAAAAAGACTGTATTTATGGAGGCCCCTGTTTCCATCAAGACCTTCATTTTCTCATCTACGAAATGATCAATCTGAACTTGATGACCTCTAACGTTAAATGTTTAGAGCTCAAGGAACTTCTTAAAAGTTCGTTCTAAGTTGGTTCTGTGGTGATTTGAAAAAGAAATGACTCAAAAATAACATAATTGTCAATTCTTTGGTGAGAAAAATTTAAAGATCCTCATATAAATTAAAAGGAGCAAAACTTTATCCCTTGTTTTTAATGATATTTCTGCCCAAGTTAAAATAATATGCTGGAAGCAGGAAAAAACTACTCACAATCTCTCATGGCCTAAAACAACTTCTGTTATCATTTTTGTATGCTTCCATTCAGGACTCTCTTTATATTGGTTTGTATATTTGTTTCATAGCCAAATCCATACTGTGTATATATTTTAGGTCCAAGTTTTAGTAAAATTGTTTTTCATTAATTTACTGACAAACATTTATTGATAACCAATTATGCATGAGACACTATGCTAGGTGTTAAGGAAACGAAGGCAGGCAAGATTTGCTTCCAGTTCTAAAGATTCTCATAGTCTGGGTGGGAAAATATGTATGTAACCAAGTCATTAAAATCTAGAGAAAGCACTTGGGAGGGGAAGCACATGGTCCTCTGAGGGTAGGAAAGGTTCTCAGTGGGTACAAAGTCTTCAGCTGAAACAAGGATGAATGCCCAGCAAAACATGACATTTTGACTATCCTTGAAGCCAAGAGTGGACAAGTGACTTAATTATGACCAACAAGGTGTGGATAGATGTGATATGTTTATCCATCTCCTGGATCCTTCCCTTGTCCCTTTAGCCCTTCACTTTCAGCTTGAATGGAAAGTGATGGCGGAACTAGGAACAAGAGCCTTAGACCACCCTACATGGAAGTTGCTTATGAGGACAATTGAGGAACAGGATAAGGGTAATCAGGATGTGTATAGCAATCCTGAACTGCATACACTTGGATTTCTATAGAAGAGAGGAAAAGTCATCTACCCTATTTAAAAATTATCCTCATAGCAGTGTTTTTGTTATAGCATCTGGAAACTCAATCCTAACTAATACAGATGGCAGGAAGATGTCTAGAGAAGGATAAAGGGGTCAGAGACAGGGGAACTTAGAAGACATTGACAGATGATTGAACCTGTTGGGAAGGCACTGACAACCCATTGAAGAGTTTTAGACGCAAGACCCACGTGATCTAGTCTGCATTTGGGAAAATCACTCTGGCTGCTACACAAAGAATAGACGGAAGTAGGCAAGAATGGAGGTGAGAAGACCTGTTAGAAGGCTCGTGTTACTACCCAGATAAGTGAAGTTAGCAGAGCAACCAAGGTTTGGAAGGTTGTTGAAAGTGCTAAAGAAAACCAATGGTTTAGGATCACTGGATGTGGCAACAGGAAAGAGGAAGAAATCAATTGTCCCTGACTGTTGCTTACATTCACTGATAGAAGGCACAGGAGGGAGATCATGATTGCCCCTGATCATCCTGGTCAGGTCATGAATTGACCTTGAGGATAAGTTCAGATTCTGGTTGGACATTCAGATGGAGCTGTCCAGTAGGTGGATGGCTTTATAAACCCAGACGTCTTTCAAGATATTTGAGCTAAAGTTACAGATTTGAAAATCATCAGCATGAACATGGCATCCAAAGTCATGGGAGCAAATGAGGTAATCACAGAGGTAGACAGCCAAAAAACACTGTGTTTATGTTTAGGAGGAGGACAGCGGAAGAAGAAACTGTACAAGAGACAGAGAGCCAGGGCAGTGGGCATCCCCAAGACCAAGGGGAAGTGGTCGTGTCACAGAAGACAGTGGCCAGCCCCACCCAATATTGCAGAGAGGCTGGTTCAACCAGGAGCACTAAGTGGGGTGTTCTGTAAGCTCAGCATTTATTCAATACATGTTGGAGTGAATTGCTAATTGGTAAATCACTAAATTGATGCTGTTTTTTTTAATTTAATTATTTGTTCTGTTTTTGCTTTCATTAGAAACAGCACATCTAAATTGCATTTGCCGAGACAGACGAAGTGGGAAACACTGCTTATGCTAACTCTTTTTTCTTGGACTAAATAATAGACTAAAAAGTTAAAAAAAAAAAAAAAAACTTTGTTGTCTTGGGTGACTATAAAGGTACTCTTCATATTCACCAAAGAAAACTTGACAAGAAGAAAATAAAGAGGATACCAGGCACAGCAGATGCAGCTGGTGGCTCTTTCCTTTGGTCGTGGTCATGTTTCATAGAAAATACCTCAGAGAACAGGACTTGGAAGACGGTGGCTTCAGGTATGGAAGGCAACTTAACACACTGAGAACAACTGCTCTCTCTTGCGGGTCAGGAATGCATCTGAGAATCTGATAAAAACCATAGATTTTCTATCCAGAAAAATATCTGGATCATTACAACACGCAGAATTGCATTTGATTTCTGTGGAACCCCATGATGTCTGAGGCTTCCCAAGCTCAGCAGAAACGGCTCCCCCTCAGCGCCTCTCCCCTTTTTTCCCTCACTCATAAGTGTCCCTAAATGCCATACATTATCCTCAGGGACTTCCATTGGCCTTGGCCTGTCTCTCCATTTTTAGAGTAGCCACAACTAATGTGGGCTGAAGATTTGTTCTGGGCCTCTGGCTTTCTCTCACCTTTAACTATCAATGGCCTCACTGGGGGGATTCTGTTCTAGGCCACAGACACAGCTATGAGGAGTTGCCTCTGGCCATGGCCAGTGTCACTCAGCAGCTTCTGAGAGGGGAAGGAGCATTGGGCTTGAAGGCGGAAGAGCAGGGGTTAAGCTTTATCTCCATTTCCTTTTTTCTTCTTTTTTTTTTTTTTTTTTTTAAGAGAGAGTCTCACTTTGTCACCCTCGGTAGAGTGCCGTGGTGTCACAGCTCACAGAAACCTCCAGCTCTTGGGCTTAGGCGATTCTCCTGCCTCAGCCTCCCGGGTAGCTGGGACTATAGGCACCCACCACAACGCCCGGCTATTTTTTTGTTGCAGTTTGGCCAGGGTGGGGTTCGAACCTGCCACTCTCGGTATATGGGGCCGGCGCCCTACTCACTGAGCCCACAGGTGCTGCCCTTCATCTCCAGTTCTTATTCACAATGTGACCTTGAGTAAATCACTCCACAATTCTGAACCTCCATTTCTTTCTTTGTCAAAGAGGAGTAATAAATCTTTCCATGTCTTCCTTACAGAGTATAAATCCAGAGTTAACAGATGTAGAAGTGCTTCATAAAGTGAAAAATATGATACAAATATGAGGGTTTATAAATAATGATTAAAGTGACTAATCTTGAGGATTTACCCCACGCAGCCACTGCCTTCAGTGCTTTGTCTTCACCCTGTTTCATTCTCACAGACTCTCTAAGAGGTCATTATTCATTCTTTGACCTATGAGAAAAAGTGAGCTTCAGAGTGGTTTAGTAACTTGGCTCTGGAGCTGAGATTCACAAAGAATAAAGGTATGGGGTGAACTGGGGCACTGGGGTGTGGGGGATATAAGGATAAGGGGTGCAAGGAAGAAGCTCATTCTTGTTAAGCGCCTGTTAGCCTATCTGATACTTTCTGAGTTTACTCAGAAGACTCCTGAGAGGTAGTCTGCATGTATTACAACCTGCAGAGGACACAGCATATAAGAAACCTCCAGTGAATGTTAGCTATTAGCTTTATGTCATTGTTACAATACTCATTGTACAATGAAAAAACCAAGACTCAGAAATGTTAAGTGATATGCTGGGGCTTTCCAGAAAATATCCAGCCATGTTCTATGAAAAATGGTATTAACAATTGCTGGATACTTTCTGAACATCTACAGTTGGTAAATAGCAGAGCTTGGTTTAGTATTTAAGCATTTGGGGTCTCTTATAGACCTCCACCCTTCTACAGCACTCCATAGTCTTCAACTGCCAAGTTCACAGTCTACCCGAACTTGGGCTCTCAGTATCACCTTCTGCTTCTTTGGTTCGCTACGCTGAAATGCCATGTTCGAGAATTGGTACGAACCTGATTGGACATTTATTGGCCAGATTCCTTGTCTGTCAGCATGCCAGCTGATAGGCTCACAGGCACAAGCCTCCAGCCCTGGGACTGTCTGGTCTGAGTCTTCCTGTTAGTGGCTGGCTGGCCCGACAGCCAAGCCCGGAAGGCTGGAGGGGAGGGCTGGGGGGATCGCCAGATGACAGAAAGGAGACAGTGAGTCTGCACAGGGTGAAGAGAGCCTTTCTCTCCAGCTCTGGTTTTATTTATGCATCATTTAGACCCCAATGACTTCCCAAAATAATTTGACGTGGCTAATGGCTTAGGTTTGTCTAGTGTTTCAGCTTACAGAGCACAGCGATTTTTGTGATCTGAGTCGTGGAAACATCACTGGGGGCAGATGGTATATTTTCCATTTTACAGATGAAGCCCACTGAGGTACAGGCAACAAGAATACTTTATTCAAGATTTCACAGTGCATAACAGTCAGAGCTAAGACACAAATCCAGGGCTCCAGACTCTAAAGTTGTAGTATTTTTACAATACCATGTTGCTTTTTAATGAAGTATACTATGGAGGTGGGAGAGAAGAAAGAGGGGGAGTTTTCAAGGAGGTGGCAGGGCTGTGCTAAGTGTGGGGCCAGTGTGGGGGCCATCTGGGCTGAGCAATGTCAGTCTCGCCCCTGGACACCCGCCTGGGATACCAGGCCCCCAGGTGCTACCTCATGGGCCTCTGAAGGCTCCCGTGCAGGCCTTTCCTTAGACAAACATCCTCTGTGCAGACAGCTTATTGGCTGGCCTGGGAAATATGGTGGGTCTTGGGGACAGCTTCCCCACTGACTTACTGGAGCAGGGAGATCAGGAGGCTGCTCTTACTTGTGTTCTGCTCTATCTCAGCATGAGTTCTCTGCTTCTGCCTGGCTTTGCTTCTGAACACCATTTCACCCAAGCTGTATCTTGAGAAACCACTGGTTTTATTCCTGTCTTTGACAGAGAGGGAAACTGAGGATTAGAGAAATGACAGCACATGTGCCTCTCTTCCCAGATGTTGTATGGTGAGTGTTGCTGCCAAGCAAGACCCCAGGCTATGTTCCCAAGCCCTTGACCTTGGCCCTGTCATTGGTTGCAACCCATCTAGACCTCCAATGGACTGACAGCGTCCCCAGCTCCAGCCAGACCGGTCTTAACTTAAGAGAGTGTGACAAGACTAGCAGCTCTCTCTACAGACACAGCCTACTGCAGTCTTATCAGAGGCCAGGGTCCATCCCAGCCATTGCCAAAATACCCATCTGGGAACAGCCAGATGTCATTGACCTAGACTATCACTGGAGCCAGGGGAATAAGATCAGCTTTGGTGAATACAGAATACAAGAATGGGAAATCCCTTCCTCCAATCCCTTCACACCACTTAGTATTTGAGTAAGGCATGTGGGTATACTGTAAGCAATAGTCTGAGATTCTTACAGCAGTGGATCACAGTCCTTTCCAAGGAGTCTGAGGGGCCTGCTGATTTTTCTCCCCTTGCTTTCAGATACATCAGGAAAAGCACTAGCTGAAGTCAAATGCAATTTAGTTGTTTTATCTTAAATATAAGGGACTGCAGGGAAGAATTAGGAATCATAAACTGCACAAAGGCCAATTATGGGCCGATTTACACTCACATGAAATGAGATAAGGGAATATGTCTTATAAAACATGCATAAAATAGTTCACTATTGCCTACATCCTCTTAATATATGAAATTGTGCCCAAATACTAACAAAACGCTGGAAAAGAGAAAACCAATTATATTGTTAGAGGTTTTTTTTTTGAGAAATGCCTCTTCTTCAAACACAATTAGTGATTTAGTTTGCCTAATCAGGAAAAAAAAAAATTAGTCATTTAAAATTGTTTAAAGTCTACAAATATTTGTTGAGTATGGCATTATGTACCCAACACTGGACTCAGTTCTGGGGAATGTGAGGCTAATAAGAATACCCAGTATCTATCCTTCTGGAGTCATATTTGATGGAGCAAAAGGCATGCCTTACACTGGCCAGCGAGAAGAGGCAATAGAAATAAGCATAGTGTGGAGAGATGACTCAGGGAGGGAGTCTAGGGAGCTTCCCCAAGAAGCTGATGCCTGAGCTGGGGTTTGAAAACCAGAGGGCTTTCATGGTGGGTGGAGGGAAATGGGGAGGCCAAAGAATTAGCAGTTAAGAGGCAGTTTGTGCAAAGAAAGGCACAGGGGCAAGAAGCAACTCGGTTTATCTGGAATTGGGAATGTGAAAAGAAAAAGCAGCGACTGGGGCTGACACTGGGGAGGCAGGCAGAGGCCAGATCATGACACAATGGGTGTATGGTCAGATACTTTAACTCCAACCCTGAAGAAACAGGGGAATTTTACCTTTGCAATCGTAAGCCGATGGAATAAGGAGCTGACATTCATTTTTATGTGAACCTGTTAATATTCTTGCAATAAATCTGAGAATCTCAAAATGACAAAGCACTTTCGTCTATTTATTTTTAAATTGACCTACAACAGAATTCACATGTTTACAGCATATAGTTCTATGGGTTTTGACAAATGACAGGTTTTGTTCTCCATAATCATGACACAGGATAGTTTCAGCTTCCAAAGAAGTCACTCACATTGCCCATTTGTAGCCAATCCCCACTCCCACAACACCACCAGAATGTCGTATAAATGGAGCCATATAGTATATGGAAATAGGGAAAGGTTTTTTTTTGTTTGTTTGTTCAAAAAAGAAATAACATTTTGATTACTTTTCATTTCAATTTCTTGCTATTATGTAGTTATACAGAAAATAATAAAGAGGAAAAACCTTTTCCCTTCAGGGTGTGTGACTTTTATTATTTATTTTTATTTTTTTTAGCATACAGTTGTTCTTTTTTTAGATTAATATGAGGGTACAAACAATTAGGTTACAATGTTTGTATTTGTTAGATAAAGTCCCTATTGCAGTCATGTCCCACACTCAGGAAGTGTGCCCTATACCCTTACATTGTGCTCATTAGGTTTTTAACTCAGAAAAGAAATGGCCCAATTTGTATCTTTTCAGAGATTGGGATGCTTTAATAAAGTGAGAGGGGAAAAGAAAATCAGTGTGACAGGTGAAAAGTTAGGGAACATGAAAAGTATAGTTCTCAAGTCTTCTTCCAAATCAATGAATAAACAGAAAGGGCCCAATCTAGACCCTTTTGCAGACCTTGGGTAGATCCCCTATACAGGTTGCCATCATTGGTAACTTATGCTTTGAGAACATATTTTTAAAAATCTATAGCTATAGTCCATGAAGTCATCCCACTCACCCTTCTCTATGTGGCTCCACAAATGTATTGCAGAGACTTGGGCAAATGCCTTGCTGTGTTTTACCGGCACTCCCTGAAGAAATTGTCTTATCTGTACTTTACCAAAAAAAAAAAAGGAATAAAGATGATTTAGTTGGACATGTTGGGGTATCCAGACCAATTCTTTATGATCACAGCTTTCTGGGCTATGACAACAGACAGGAAGCTCCAAGTTCTAGCTCTAGGCATCGTAATAAGGTCCAACATGGGACCAAAAGGCTAGTGGCAGATGTAGAATTAATTTGCAGTCTGTGAACCAAGAAGGCCAAGAAAGCACGTGATTAGGGAATTCTGCCTGGTTCCGCCTTTATATTCACGGAGGGTGATGGCAAGGACAGGGAAGGTAAGTTTTATCCCAGGGTTGATGTCTTCAGGAAGGAAGAAAGTGGGTTCTGTCAAAAGTTCTTGGGTATTTTTCCTATATTATTATTTTTCGTGTTGTGGAAGATTTAAATTTAAATTAATGAGAAAACAAGTCAATTCTGGATGATGCTTGCATTTTTTTAAGTATTAGAAATAATACACTCTCATGGTAAAACCTTCACAAAAAAGGGTGAATGTTGACAAAACAAAGCCTCTCCTTCTCTTTCTCTCTTCCTATTAGCATTTCCCAGCAATTAATTTTTTCGCATGTTCTTCTAGAAATTTTCTGTATGTGTAAATATATACATTCCCTGTTCCATCAAGTGAGATCACATTACATAGTACTGTGAATTGCTTTTTTATCACTTTCTATCTTAATGTATATGGAAGACCATTCGATGGATGTCAGAACACACAGATTAACCTTGTGTTTTTAAACAGATGTATGCTCTTCCGTAGGACAGATGCACCATAGTTTACTCTAACCCATCTCTTATGGAAGAAGATTTAGATTATTTCCATTTTTTCCTATCACAAATAATGCTGCAATGAGCATCCTTGTACATATGTCTCCATATACTCTTTCCAGTATTCTGCCAGATATCAGCATGAAGAAAAACAGTTTCTCGAATTCAACTTCTAGCTTCGTTCAAATATTCTTGCCTTTTGTTTCTATGATGCTTCTCTCACAGGGTCCAGAGATGATTTGAAATCAATCTTTTAACAGGCTCAACTTTTCCTCCTTTTTTCTCTCTTTTTAGCATTTCATCTCAGTGGACAGATCTCGTGAGCCACGCAGGCTTCTCTTGAACACTTCATGTTTTTCTTCTTCATCAGTCTGCCTCTTTTTTTAAAAAAATATAAATATTCACAGTTGTCTCATATATTTTTAAATGCATAGACACTAAAATAAGGCACTCCATTTGTCTGATAACCTATCTGATTTCTCATTTCTGGATAGAGGATCCCGACTAGCTTTGAACTTGGTTTGTGGTGGGATTTAGATATAAGAAAGAATAAAAGAGAAATAATTGTCACATTTCTAGCAAGGGTGTTATGGAGCTTCAACTTCCCATCAGCTGGGGGAGGAGGAGAGAGAGGCTGGGAAGTCTGCCACAATATTTGGCATGGCTGGGCTTCCAGATTGCATCTATTTTTGTAGCTGCACAAGTTGGGAGGAGATTAGAAGGATAGTCAAATTTCCTGCTCCAGGTTGTAAATTGATCAGGAGGTGGAAGGAGCACTAGAATGGGAGTCAGAAGACCTGGTTCCTGGTCCTGGATTTCCCAGGTATTAATAACGGAAGAGTCCGTTCTCTTTTCCAAACTCCCTTTCCCTCAGCTCTGAAGAAAGAATATGGAGTTATGGGTGCTAATGTCCCTCCATCTGCAATATTTTACTGTTCTGAGGTTCTAGAAATGTTTGCCTCACTTTTCATTTTTTTCAAACTTTCTATACTACAAGAATAGAAAAAAAAATCAATTAGGAGTATCTTTGTTAGTAGGTAAATGCGGAGTTGAACTGGCGGTCCAGTTTCTATCTGTGTGTCCTCTGTTTCAAAGCTTTGCTTTTAGCAATATAGATGGGGCTGATGGGCCATGCAGAAGATCCTGGAACTGTGCAGAAGCCTCCAAATGGAACTGTCCAGATGCCTCAGAAGCAGGGAAATCTTTCTGGGCTCCAGAGAGGAGCAGGTGAGATGGGTGGGTCTTTACAAGGCTGCATAGTGACCGGTCCCACCCCTTTAAGGGGTGCCTCTCAGAGTAGACATTCTGAGATGCTCAGCACCAGCTTATGTGCACCACACACTCCTGGGGGGCTTCTTGGCCACGTGTCTAAGGGCACTCCTGGTCCCAGCTCCTCCTAAGCATGTTCATCTAAGTCTCTCTGGAGGTCACAGCCATGGTACTCTTTCCTGGAGGTCCTTATATCCTTAGGATTCTTCCAGGAGGTGCTCAATAATGAAGATGTTTTCTCCAAGGATTATTCTCAGAAAACCTTATATCCCAAGGATTCTTTGACCTCTTGAGACATTGCCAGACTTGGCCTGCCTAGTAATTTACTTTCTATAAACCATAACTTTGAACATTCCCCCCACAAAGATCATTAAGCATGAAAAAGAAAATTATGTCTATTGAAATAGTAGATTCTTTCCGAAGGAAAAATCAGTATAGAAGAGGAAAGGGACAAATTGAAATAAATAATCAATAACCATAGCATGTTCTCATTACAAACAATGTATTGGGTGTCCCGACGACAGTAGCCTCCTCAGAGCAACAGCCTTTTCTGTCTTGCTATCTGCCGTACCCCCAGCTTGAGAACAGTATCTGGGTGGAGAATTGCCCACCTGATGTTTCTTACTATGATCCAGGTCATGTAATCGTGTCCCCATTTTACAGATTGAGGCTTAAGGTTTAAAGAAATTGTCTTGCTCAAAACCACAGAGCTTGTAAGCGTGAGAATGGGGGTGCATACTCCAAAACAGTCTCTGTCACCACTAGTGTTCTTCTGTGCCCATAGGTCATTTCAAGCCAGGCAAGGTGCAAGATCAGCTCCTGCCTTCTTAGATATCCGTGGTGGATGATGGCTTATTGATTCGACTATGTCACCTCTTGTAAGTTTCCACCCTTCCAAAAATTCCACTGATGAAACTTTCAGATTTTTCTTTAGAAATCAACAACATCCCACATCTGACCACTGTGGGGTATGTGAAATTGGAAAAGAAGGAAGTAGGACTTACTACTTTCTTCAGAATTGTTATTGTTACAGTTCCCAAACAGAGATGCTGACTACCTAGGCGAGCTCGCCGATTACGGACTTCCCTGTGTGAAAATCCGAGGAATGTTGAAGGTTAGAGAAATCTGAAGCGAATCTCGGAAGGCTGGTGTACATTTTGGAGAGAGACTTATTAGAAATCTTATTCTCTGCCTCACTTCTGAAATGCTAATTTGATGCGTGCACTTACTCAGAAGATGACTGATTTGTTCGTCGGCTGATTGAAATTTGGCATCACCCCCTCACTGCTGCCGCTCACTGAAAATGCAGGAACAATAATCAAATGTTAAGTTTCTCAAGAACCTTTCTTCCAAAGAAAATCAAACCACTTGCCCTTTGTTATCTCAATCATCTCCAGAGCGTCTTGGGAAGAGCTGTTTTCACCTTTCTTCTCCGAGAGGTGCATGTGTCTGGAAGCATATGACTTACAAGACCTGGGAGTGGATTCTGCTGTGCTACTGTGAGGATTTATAAAAATCAATCTACTGCTCCTTTTCAGTATAATGGAACTTATACTGAACTTATCCTGCCTTGTAGGGGCTGTTGAAGTAGTTTAATAAAATAGAATATGTAAAATAAAATTAAAAGGTTGCTACAAGAAATTGCTGACAGCCAGCTTAGCACATTGTACAGAGGATAGTTTCTGCAACCTGGGAGTGCAGCCCAACTCTGACATGTATTTACTGTGTGGCCTTGGGCACATTTCCTGACCTCTCTGTGCTTCTGTATTTCCATCTGGAATAAGAAGATGATTCCAGTACACCTGCCTCACAGAGTTGTTGTGATGAGTAAATGACACAGTACAAAAACAGGTGCCAACAGGGTGTGTGGCCCATAGTTAGCACTCACTTAAAGGGGTTATAATAAACATTGGGCTTCTAGAAGCAATAAATGAAGTGGTTTTGATGCAAATCTGTATAGACAGGAAAACACTGCCCAAATATTCATTCCATTCAGACTGAGACCGTGAGGATGTGACGATGCTTAGACAAAGCTCCTGCCTTCCGGTGCAGCTGATTGCAGCTATAACTGGAGGTGGGAGAGCGGGGAGTCTCCCGGCCAGCAAAGGAGTTGATGAGAGAACTCAGCTTCCTGGCCAAGTGAAGTTCCTTCCGGCTACAATAACCTTCAAAGAACACGTTTGCATTTGTGCAGCATTTTCTCAAACTGTCTTTGTGTTACTGGTTACCTTCACTCTGGAATATGGAGCGGCAGATGGAGATATTTTGCAGTTAAGGGCCTGGAGGAAGGCGCAGAGGTGAAGTGGCATTCACAAGGGCTCCCTGATTATAAGTGGAGGAACCTGGGCTTCCTCCACCTCCTCCTGCTCCCCAAGCTGTGCCTGGTGACCATCTGTCCCAGACCAGATCTTGTGAGCCTTCTAGGATACTGTTTTCTCTAGTTTTCTGCAGCACAGTAGTGGTTATCAGATCCAGGAGGTCTGCTCACAGGGAGCTGGGAATGGCAAGAGAGCAGGGTGCTGGCAGACGGGAGGGGAATCAGGATCCCACTGGAGTGTGAGCTGCCCGGGCAGAAGTGTCGCTTTATAGACAGCTCAGGCATCTCTGAGCATCGCGGCTGCTGCTCACCTCGGTAACCTAAGGGCATCAGCAAAATGGGTTAACAAAGACCTCCTTACTACTCTGGTCTAGAATAAACTATGAAAGGACCTTCCTACCTCAGGTCCCCCCGTGATTGAGTCTTTCTGCCTACTCATGCTTCATGCTGTTCAGGAAGTTCCTCCTAGGAACAAAGAGGTGGAGGGGTAATCTGAATGTGTAGAAGGTAGGTGTGAGGGCAGCTGGTCCAGATGACTCCAGAAAATAGGAACATAGTCTCTGTCACTGCAGGGGCTCTATCCGGGGGGATGAAAGCAAATGCCTCATCTCCCTGATGACATGAGACACCCACCCAGGTTCATCTCCGGGCTTTTGTGAAGGAAGAGGAACCAGCCTCTCTTACTTTATCTTGACCTCTGCTTCCTCCCTGTTCCCTGGTCCTGTCCTATCCCATGAGAATTGGCCTGAAATGTCATAGAATCATGCTTTGTAGCAAGGGGCACATATTGGGAGTCATCTGGACCAGCTGCCCTCACACCTACCTTTTACACATTCAGATTACTCCTCCGTTTCTTCGAGAACTTGGGAAATATAGGTGGTTTAAAAAAAATCTTTGGGGTTAGACATCAAGATGAAGAAATCTTTTCTATATCAATTTGATGTAGTTGCTGCTTAAATAACTCCCATGACAGGGAGGTGTATGCAAGTGGCACTGCTTTTATTTCACATCGATTTGTGTTGTTTTTTTTTTTTTAAAGAATAGCCCTAGGACATTGCTGAGGCAAGATGTAAGTGAAACAGGCTTCCCTTTCCAGCCCACCTGCAGCCTCTTCAGGAGAGGACAGCGAGGCCTGACCCCAACCTCCCTCTGCTATGGTCCTGACTGGTTCCTTGTGTACTGGAAACCAAGATGCCTGGCTACCAATGTGGCCATGGCTGATTGGATCACTGGAGTACTTGCCCTCTAGGCTGACCAAAGACAAATGAGGTGTGGTGGTGGAGAATGGACCCAGTCTGACTTTTTTATCTTGAGGAGTTTAATGAAAGAGTTTAGGGTAGTAGGTCATTGGTTTTTGAAGCCAATACAGAAAGACACATGGACAGAATCAGAGGCCAAGGTAGGAGTCACTTTCATGGAGGGAGGCTTAGGCTAAGGATGCTCAGCCTTCTTTGTTATTAGTATCAGGCCTGCTCTGGGTCCTGAGCAAATTGCCATTTCTGAATAACTCTGTCCCTGCAAGAGCAGCTCCTCTTCTTTCTGGAGGCCTAGATGGGCAGATTTTCCCCTCCCTTTCCTTAGGACTTGGCCCCAGCCATAGTCCTGGCTGTTTATTATTATTATTATTATTTCTATGTATCCTTTCAATAAACTGCTCATCATTTGAAGTAACCTGAGTCTCTATTTTCTGTGCCAACAGAACAGTCTTCTGCCAGTGATAACGCCTGCTGGAAGGGACAAGGCAGCAGAGAAGCTGGGCAATGCTATTCTGAGTACAACTGTCCACTAGCACCTGTTCAAAGTGGCCCTCCCTGACCACCAGGTGAAAGCAGCAGGCTGTCCCCACTCAACCAGTCACACTGTCACATCCCCTTTTACCTTCTTCAGAGGATTTCTTATCAGGTTTGTATTAGTGTCCTATTGCTACCATAATAAATTACCTCACGCTTAGTGATTTAAAACACCAATAATTTATTCTGTCCTACTTCTGGAGGTCAAGACTCTAAAATGAGTCTCATGGAGCTCAAATGGAGGTGTTGGGAGGGCTGATTCCCTCTGGGGCTGTCAGGGAGAATCTGTTCCTTGCCTTTTCTGTTTTGTGGGGGCTGCTCACAGTCCTTGGCTTATAGTCCCACCTCTATCACCTTTTCTCCCTCGGCCTCCATCATCATACAGCTTTCTTCTCTGGTCATCCTGTGTCCTTCTTATAAAGGTCATTGTGATTACATTTCGGGATTATTTGGACAACCCAGAATAATCTCCCCAGTTCTAACTCCTTACTCCCATCATATCAGCAAAGGCCACATTTGCAAATTTCAGGGATTAAACATGAACGTCTTTGAGGGGGAATTATTCAGCCTACTATAATCTTCTTCATGTATTTGTTTACTTGTTTACATTGTTTTTCTGCAAAATAGGACTTCAGTGGGAGCAGGGCCTCACCTCTCTTTCTTGCTCATCACTGTATTCTCAGGGTCTGGGATAGGGCCTATAGTAGATGTTGATAAATATTTGTGGAAGGGGTACATAAATGGAATATCCAGAAGGTCTAATGTGCCAGAAGCTCTTTTGGTCTAGAATTATATTCTCTTTGGGATCTTCTAAACTAGTGTTCTCTAAGCCCAACTTTTCTGTGGAGTGTTATTTCTGCAAGGTGCCTATGGAAAAAGAAAAACCAAAACAACTTTGGTCACATAGTCTGGGAAATGCACGAACTATAGCTTATTCTTAGAGATGTTCAGTGCTCATCAACCTACAGAAGTCTCTGAGAAGTTCCCCTGCAAAGAAACTTTATTAATTCATTACACAGTCAAACAATTCTAAAACTTATTTGATAAGATTTATTTTTTTCTTGTTATACCCCTTTATAACATTTCACAAAATTAGTGTTCAAGGAACTCATGTGAGACTGCTGCTCTCACTGTCAGGTTGCACTATCCTTCTCTGAATGTTGCAATTTCTGTTGCAATTTTTTTTCTGTCTCTTCTTCTTTTTCTTTTTCTCCTCCTCCTCCTCCCATTCCTCCTCCCTCTTGTGTCACCTGTCTCCTGCTTCTTCTCTTCCTGCCCCATTCATTCTCCTCTTCCTCTTCTTTTTAATTTTTTCTCTGAGCTTATTTTGGTCCTTGGCTTCCCTAACTCTGCTCTTACAAGTGTCTGTCTTTCCTGTCCTCCCTTATGGGGAACACTGCGTCTCTCTGTTCTCCAGCCTCCCTGTTGACACTGTTCTTAGGCGTCCACACCATACTCTTGTATTCGTCCTTGGTTATGTGACCCACCTTTTATGTTTCAGACTTTTTTTTAAGTCCAGGTTCCTTGACTAAAAGAGGGAGGTTTATTCTATCACCTTCAGATTAGTTCACAGCTAAGGAGTCAAAAATGTCAATCCAGTGATAGCTAACCTACCAAAGGTCCTTGTTACTTAAGCCCTGGAAGAATTACATTTTATGGTTTGGAACTTTATCTCCTGGAAGGGTTGATTCTGGAGGACTGGACACCCAACCTGCTCTTCTAGCAAGGCGGTAGCTTGATCTGGAATCCATCACCTGCACGGAGTCATAGACACAACTGTCTGCATGGCTGTTCATTCTGTTGGAACCCACGTCCATTGAGGTATTTGTTCTCCCCAATTAAGCTGCAAGTTTTGAATTCCCAACATATTTTCAGAATCCAACAAGTATAATTTAGGCCCCATGTTTTGTTGTAATAGTATTTCTCCTTTATTTGATTTTTTGTAATACTTGCACGTTTATTATCTAGTTTTCTCCACAACTCTGTGAGGGAGTCCTATGCCCATTTCATAGATGAGAAAACAAAAAGTCAAGGTCGCACAGCCAGTGAATAAGTGACAGTCAAGACTCAATTTCAGATCTTCAGACTTTCCTATAGTTGGTTTTGTACTAAAAGTTTAGAAAGAACAAATGTTTGTAAAATGCTCTCATGTTTGCAGTATACTTTGATATATGGGATCTTATCTAATCCTTGAAAGTATTCTGTAATATAGGCAGAGCTAGCATTATAATCCTCATTTTACAAGTGACAAAATCTGGAAACCTGAGGCTCAGGTCATATAACTGGTCAATGGCAGAGATGGCTTTAAAAAGAAAACTTGCAAATTCCTGTGTCAAACACTCTTTGCATCTCGGGACTCTTGGGAGCCTGGCTATGGAGCAAACGGTTTTTCAAAAATAGAATCTAACATTGAAAAATCCAACTAAACAAGCTGGGAGTAAGCACCAGCTGATAGGTGTAGCTGAGCTGTTTAAGGCAATAAAATCACATGTTAGAGATCTTCGTTTTCTCACCTGAGGGCAATCAGCTTTTGGAGCTAGGATGTGCGTGCTCTAAGGTTAGCGGTAACAAGGGAAGGCGATTTTGCCTCTTATCTCTGTTCCCCATTCACTATCTCTCCTCATTGTCAGGAAGTTCTTTTTTATTTGTAAATGAATTCCCTCCTGCTGCAATTTGAACCCTCCTCTTGTTCTGCCCCAGGGGAGAGGAACCTGTGTGTTCGGGCCCCAGCTAGCATCCAGTTGTCTGGGCTTCAGTTTCCTGCGCCGCCTGTGCACTTGCCTTGAATGATTTAGTCGAGGAAGTCCTTTCCTTTTAGATTTGGAGAATCACAGTGGTTAACATGAAAGCTATCTTTTGAAAAAAATGATAAATTACCACGCGGGTTCGGGTTGGAGGCATTCCAGTTAGGGACAGGATACAGGTTTGAGATGATATAAGGACACAGAGGAGGGCTGGATGCCTTTTGCTTCCCACAGCTGGACTCTGGTGAGGTCTCGGATGAGGCCATGTGGTCCGGTCTCTGGCAGTAGGGACCTTGAACCAGGACCTGGCTGATAACGCCTGGGTCTCGGCCCCCCGTAGGCTCAATCCCTCTGTGATGACTGTGTTCCTGAAGGGAAGTCACCCGGCAACTCATGATTTGGAATTTTCTCCCCTCCCCACATGGAATAATTTATGGCAAGCCCTAAAATAAGCTCCTTAAAATATCCAAACAATGTTGTTGTTGTTAGTTTTTGTTGTTTTTTTTTCCCCCCTTCTCCCTAAGCATTTTACATCCAGGCCTCCATCAGGCAAATTTCGGATAAAAGGTGATTAGTGTTTTGGCAGGATTTTCATGAGGCTTTTCTCTTGTATTCCTGCCAAAGAGCTTGCCAGGCCCAGATTTGATTAAAATGGCAGTGGGCTCTGCTACTTGAATGTAATTAGAACCATTCATTAAAGCTTTTGCTGACAGTTTGGCAACCTGTGCATTTTTCAGAGCATGGCCAGCAGCCCATGGAAACATCTCAGGGGAGGAGCAGGGGCCCAGCATCCCCGCCCCAGATGAGGAACGGGACGTGCCCCATGGCCAGGAGGGTTCTACATGGCCAGACTGGCACTGGCAGCGAGGGAGAGCGCCTTAATTGGATTAAGGGGGCCAGGAGTGCTGCCTCCTCATGGAAACCAAAGCTAAGCAGGAGGTTTTGTGGTGCCTTTGCTAGCGAACCCAGAGCCTACGTGCTAAACACAAGCACCCTTGAGCAAAGCTATCACAAAGCACAGAGCTGCACAGGGTGGCCAGGTGCTCTGCAGCAAGGCCACTGTCTTGGGTGCTTCACAGAGGATCTGATGCTTAGAAGATACTCAGTCAAGGTTAATGAATAAGTAACAGTGAGGTGAGAAGCAGAAAAGGAAACTCATCTTGATTTTGATATCAGTTTTCAGAGGTGTGGTCTCGCTGCCCCCAGCCTTGTTCCTTCCTTCGTACAATGCACAGTGACATGGTAATCTTTCCCACAGGCCCATCTGGCCATCTCCCTGTCTTCTGGGTGTACCAGCCGCCCCTCCCTGGAGCCACTGTGTCTTCAGCAGGTTCACTTCCGCCCATTTGGAGTTCTTGGCTTGAGTGTCACATCTTCCACGAAGTCTTCCACACACCACTCAAAAGTACTTCGGAACAGTTTTCCAGGCCCTTATATTGTGACTAGCACACTCTGTTGACATAATCTGTATCTCCGAGGGCATTCTGCACTGAATTGTCACCTCCCTGAGGGCAGAGACTATGCCTTAGTTACCTCTCTAAGTCCTCAGAACCTAGCACCAGACAGAGTTATGGTAAATGCTCAGTAAGTATTTTTAAGTGAACAGACAGATGCAGTTGAATGGAAGGAATATGTTTAGGCTCTCAGTGATTTGATTGCTAGGTCTTATCATGGTGTAAAATGACTCTAATGTCATGGGTTGGCCCACAGATGGTTGGCTGATTCAACTCCTAGCAGGTGGTGGATGGTGCCTTTATGGCTGACACGGAGTAATCAGAAAGGCCTGTGCTTGGCTCCACAAAGGGGACTCATGCTGGGGAATCCACCCCAGTGGTGTGATTTGGTCTGCAAGTCCCTTCCCCATCACTGCCTTGACACTGATCTGGCTTGGGCTTGACTCAACCAATGGCATTGTCCACCCTGACTCCAGAAAACAGCTATGGCTTGACTCTGTAACCCTGTCCTGGCCCCTTAGGATAGACGTTTGTTGTTCTTTTAGAGTTGATCCCCCAAATTTCTGTCACACTATGCTACCCCTTGCAGTCCCACTTCAGAGGCTGCCTAATATACAAACAGAGAGGTTGGATAACAAATCTGAGAAAGCCAGTCTTGAACACTTTGTGTGTCCTATGTGCACCAGAGTGACAAGTAGAAGGGTCACAGCGACAACTTTGAGGTTTGACACCTGAGAACTTCTTAAGAGCGATTCACAAGGGAATTGAAGTGAACTATAAAATAAATAAAATGTTTGAAGTCACCACCTGCCTCTGGAAATCATTTGAGCTATGGTTCCCCATTTTGCTAGTATTTTTCGTGTCTTTTCAGTTAATTTATGGATGGGGGTTTCTGGGATAACCAACCTTCCTCTCACCTTTACTTCTCCCTACTTGATATTTAATGTTTTGTTTTTAAAATAATGGTATTTTCCTAAATCCTTGAAGCTGGACAATGGGGAGGACGTGTCTTAGATCAAGTGATGTCTTTGGGTTCAAGATGGTGGAGGCACCTGGTCTGTCATGAGCTATTCTGGTTCTTGTGGACAAGTGGTCCTTGTCACCAAGAGATTACTGAGTGAGATTTCTAAGGATGAGTATCTCCAAAGGGCTTTTTGGCCTTCACTTATTCTGGTTCCTCCACTAACACTCCTGCTGACTGTCAGAAGAAATAGGTTGTTTTGGTGATTGGAGGCTGAGAATGAACAGTGAAACTCTTGTAATGCAAAGTGAGTTCTAGCCTTTAACCAACTCCAATAACATGTAGCCTTTGAGTAGGACTTGAGATGTCCTTCTGCCTGCTCCCTAAGGTGGGAAACATCCTGACGTCAAGGGACTGTGTCTTTCTCTGCATTTCCCAGCATTCCAGGAGGCCACACCTGCTGAGGGGAGTAGCCCACACACCAATAATAGAGACTTCAACAATATTAATTATGGCACAGTGTGATCCGCTGAGGAATGCAAAGAGGAAGTGAGTGTAGTGCTTAAGTTCAAGTCTGGGATCTACTTCTTGCTGGCTGTGACCCCAGTGTTCCTTACAATCTATGTGTCTCAGATCTCTTTCTGAAAAAATGGGGATTTTAATAGTACCTACCTCATACAAATAGGAGTGCTCCTAACATTGTCAGTAATTGGGGTAAGAGTCCAACGGGAGGCTCTCTACCTGTGGATTGTCCTCCTTCTTGTACCCACCCCCAACTCTTGTACTTTTTTTTTTTTTTTTTTTTTTTTGTAGAGACAGAGTCTCACTTTATGGCCCTCGGTAGAGTGCCGTGGCCTCACACAGCTCACAGCAACCTCCAACTCCTGGGCTTAAGCGATTCTCTTGCCTCAGCCTCCCGAGTAGCTGGGACTACAGGCGCCCGCCACAACGCCCGGCTATTTTTTGGTTGCAGTTTGGCCGGGGCTGGGTTTGAACCCGCCACCCTCGGTATATGGGGCCGGCGCCTTACCCACTGAGCCACAGGCGCCGCCCTTAACTCTTGTACTTTTAAAGACCTAGCCCATAGCTTCAAATTCACACACACACACACACATATGCACAAACACACACATACACTCCTTTGCCTTATGCAATCAGCCCCTTCTTGGAAACTCTGTGGCCCACGATAAGCATACTAGCCGGGCAACATGGCCTGGGAGAATGATCTCCAAGAAGAGGCTTGAATGGGCCCTAAAAGTTTATTCAGGGAATTCCATAAAGAAGCTTGATCTAGGGAAGCAGGCCATATGTTCGCTAGACTCCTTGGCTTTGTAGACTCCTCACCCCATGAAAAGGCACATGGTCAGGCCAGATTAAGGACCCCAATTACCCAGCACTGCTAATGCGATCATTATGAGTATTGAGATACCAGTGCTCAGATACTAGTGCCTGGTCCAGAGTAAGAATTCAGTAAACATTAGCTGATGGCAGGATTGTTATTTGTCTTTTGGGAATGGAGGAATGGGACCCATGACTGAGAAAGAAGCAGATAGAAGAGGAATTAGAGAAAAATGTGAGAATTGTAAAGATGATTTCCACCTCACCCATGGCTACAAATCCGGGTGTGCAAACCTACTTGAGTGCCCTGAAGCCAACATAAAGAAATAAACAATGTGATATTACCATGATAATATAGGATAGAACATCAAGTCGGTTTGTGAATAACAGCTCTGGTGAAAAAGAAATGCAAAGCAATAACCAGGCCCTTTCCTAATTTGAGTCTTGGGGGCAAGTCCTATCTCTGCAGCTAACAGCTCTACGACTTTGAATGACTCAGTTCACCTCTCTGAGCCTCTGCCTCCTCATCTGCAAACTATGGTTGAGGATGCCCATTGCACCAACCTCACTAGGCTGTTTGGAGAATCAACTGAAATGATGGAGTCTGGTGGTGCCCTCCCAGCACACTGGGTGGCCCTGGCTGCTGTTGTCTGCTCCATTCATGGAGGTCTTGTCCAGATGTTCTCATCATCCAGAGGCGGCAGCAAGAAGGCCTCTGTGATGCGAATCACCTGGTGGAGGAAATTGCTGAGTCTCTGCTGTGTCCCAGGGTCAGACAGCACTCGGGTACAGTCCATGACGGTGCAGGGTTAGGGGAGACTCTGCAAGCTTGAAACCTCCTCCCCCACTCACAGAGCACGTCCCCACCCCTCTCTAGGGCCACAGAGTAGAGGAGGACCAGGGAGGCCTCACACCCAGTCTGTGGCTTGGTTCCTAAAGATTCTTTTGGCCATTTTGAAAGGGTGTCCCAATCCTGAAGTTAGAGAAGACTCTCAAATCCTGCACGTGACAGAGATAATTTATATTAATAATTTGTATATGTACAAAGGTGTATGTATAATTTGTTCTTCATAAGAACAAAAAATAGTATATATAAAATAGCACATATAGTATATATAAATCAGTGTATATAATTTGTTCTTCACGAAAACAATAAAACTTGTGCCCATCTGAAAAGTTGGAAACAGCATACATCACATTGTCCTACCTATACCCCTATCTGTTAGGGACAGGCCTACTTACGTGAAGTAGGTACTATTATCTTTATTTTGGCCCCAGGGCACCCAAGTACGTTTGCACACTCAGATTTGTGGCCATGAGTGAGGTGAAAATTGTCTTTACAATTGGCATTAATTCTCTATTCCTCTTGGCAGCAGTTGTCTTAATTCCCCTGCTTTGAAAACACAGTCCCATCCAGTTGCAGGAGGAAGATGGGAGTGTTGGTAGGGCCATATGATGTGCACCATTTCCAACTTTTCAGATGGTCTAAACAGTTTTATTGTTCTTATGAAGAACAAATTATATACACATATATAATATATATAAATTATAAATATAAATAATTATCCATATGCATACATACATATTTGTATGTCAAGATATACACATTGGGCGGCGCCTGTGGCTCAAAGGGGTAGGGCGCTGGCCCCATATGCTGGAGGTGGTGGGTTCAAACCCAGCCCTGGCCAGTAACTGCAAAAAAAAAAAAAAGATGTACACATTTATCTATTAAATTGTATAAAAAGATATATATTTGTATATTTGGATGTTTAGCTTATCTACTTAAGCTTGGAAAAAATGGAGATTTGAAAATCAAAGCAGAGGGGGACATTTTTACTTGTTTGTATGATTCATTAAAAAGAGATCCGCTGGGCGTGGTGACTCACGCCTGTAATTCTAGCACTCTGGGAGGCTGAGGCAGAAGAATCATTTGTGGTTAGGAGTTTGAGACCAGCCCGAGTAAGACCCCCATCTCCCCCCAAAATAGAAAAACTCACCTATAGTTCCTGCTACTTGGTAGGCTGAGGCAGGAGGGTCACTCAAGCCCAAGATCGTGGGTTCCATGAGCTACGATGATGCCACTGCACTCTGTTCTGGGCAACAGAGCGAGACCTTGTCTCCAAAAAAAAAAGAGGAGGGGGTCCGACCTTTTTTAAAACTAATGTTTTTATGTTATTCTACCTTTCTTTAGCAATTTTACTTGTGGGATTCTGTTCTAAGATGATAACTGGACAAAGCATGCAAACTCTATGTATAAGGATGTCTATTATAGCACCATTTATGTACACAATGTGGAAATAATATATTCAACCATGAACATGGCTGAGCAAATTTCCTTAGAATGAAGTTCACGGAGTCATTAAGAATAATACTGTAGAAAAATATTTATTGACATGAGAAGTCAATTACAATATAGTGCTGGGTGAAAAAAGTGATTATATGAAACAGTACATACATTATGATTTCGTTTTTATTTACTACACATATACAGGAAAAGAAAGACAAAGTCTGGAATAAATCCAACAAAATGTTACCCGTGATTTATCTTTGGGAGACAGATCAAAAAGTCTTTCTGTTTCTTTTTGTTATATGTATTTTCCAATTTTTGTACAATGGAAAGAAATCACATTTATAATAATTTAAAAAGTTATAAATCAGAACTGTGCCGCCTGGAGTTTAGCACAAACATAGGGCTCCAACTGGGGCTTTGCCATTGCCAAGGAAAGCGGAGAAACCAACTGTTTGGTTTCACACATGACGCTGGCGAGGCTGCAGCCCAGGGCAGCATTTGTGTGTGAGTGTGACCATTGAGACCAATGCCCGGGAACTTGATCGGCACTCACGCCCACGTCCTGCCCATGCTGTTCCCAGTCTGGTTAAGACACTGCTCAGAAGATGCATATTTCACTCAGGAGAGAGAAGTTTCAATCTAATTGGGTCTTTTGCTAGCTACGCCGTGCATTTGCACCAATATTTATCCCATCTGTTCGGAGAGTCTGCTCCCCATTACTTTACCAAAACTGTCAGTGGCTCCCCATTATTTACAAATCCTTTGGCCTGGCAGGCAGGGAGTTGTCGGGTCTGCCTCCCATCCTACCTTCCCGGCCATCTCTCCCTTGTGTTCCTTTCTGGCACTTTCTGCTCTAGCCAGCTTGGACTGCTCAGCAACCCAGGATGCTTCAGCTGCCATGATCAGAAACCCAAACTAACTTCTAAGGAAGGAAATGCCTTTCTCACACACCAGGGATTCCAGAGGTTAGGTGGGCTGCAGGGATGACTGAATCAGGGGCTCCATCATGTCATCAAGCTGTCCGTCTCTTGTTCTGTCTTTCTGAGCGTTGAAGTCCCCTTCAGGCCAGAAGCAATTGGCTGCAGCCGTTCCAAGCATCCTGTTCAAACAAATGATGTCTCGAAGACAAAGGGACACTGTCTTTCCTGTGGTTTTCTCTTGGGATAAGAAAACTTTTCCAAGAAACTCTCCTAAAAAACTCAGAGGGAGTTTTTATCACATTGGCCAAAGTCAGGACACATGCTATTCCCAAACTGATTATGGCTCTGGTGAACGGTATCACCTGAGTCCGGGCCATGCTCAGAGCTGGAAGAGAGGCCAGATTTCTCTGATGCGTGTGACTTCAGGGGACAGGAAGGAGGCCTAAAGAAATCTGGGTTACAGTTAGGAAGAAGGGGAACACTGGGTGGCTGCTTCGGCAAACTAATCCCTTCTTTCCTACCTCAGGAATTTGCTCACACCGTTTCCCCCACCTGGAATGCCTTTCTTTCTAAAACTCCTGACTCACATTCTACCTTTTTGTCCACCTTTCATAGCTGGTCTCAAGCTACAGTCTTCACAGCTAGTTGCAATGTCTTTTCTTTTGGAATTAAAATTGTACTATGGTGTATTTTTTCCTAAATGCAGTTCACGTAGTCTGCTGTATACGGTGGTTATTTGTGAGCATGTCTGTTTTTCAAACATGAATAGGGATTACAAGATGAGTCAAGGCATGTGTTTCAATGATTAGCATTCAAGGTCAGTGTGGCCAGTGTGCAGTTTCCTATGCAAGGCACGGCACATGTGCCTCCCTCCTCCTTTCTCCCATGTAAGAAGGAACTGACTAGAGCACTTTTTCTTCAGAATCATTCTCAACACAGTGCTCCAGAAAGCCATCACTACACAGTTAGGACTGGTGCAGGAAATGAATCCTACTTGGCAGTTTTGTGTAAGGTACAGGACAGGCTTTAGGGGCAAAGGTAAGAGTCAGGGTAGACTAGATGGCAATATGAGCTGTACATGGGTCCTTGGGTCTAGGAATCTATAGGGAAGAAACATCCATACCCAAATCCTTCAAAAGCAAGGTGTAAGGTGATGAGCATTGTGGAGAGGTACTGACAGTGAACTGTGTGACTGCGGGCCAGTAGGAAGGACTTCTGGGAGGAGGCATCTCTCCAATTATTTTGTGTTCAGTATGTATACTTAACTGATCCCCTGCTGCTGGACATCTAGGTGATTCTTGATTGTTCGTTATGATTAACAATACTAGAAAGATTATCCAGGTAGTCAAATTATTTCAATTCCTGGAAATAGAATGGCTAAGGCAAAGAGCGTATACCTTAGGGATATGTGTGTGTATGTATGTGTATGTGTGTGTGTGTGTGTCCACGCGTGTGTGTATTCTTTTTTATGTCATAACTGTGTAAATGTATTATAGTTCATTCAATCAATTACTGGTCAAAAGATTATAGCAAATTATACTACAATGAGTAGCCTTAGGCATATATCTTCTTGTATTTTTGCCAGCCTGTCTTTGGGATAAATTTCTAGAATTAGGATATCTAGGTCAAAAGGTGAAGGCATACATTGTTTTTATAGATATTTCCAAATTCCCTTAATAATATCATTTTGCACTTCCACCGGCAATGCATGACAGTGCACACTTCCCTATTGTCAGTTGTCGAATTTTTGGAATGATAGATCTCAATGTCCTACTCGTTTGTTTCCCTTATTATAAGTTACATTTAGCATCTTTTCATCTGATCAAGAAAAATTTGCATTTCTTTTTCTATGCCAGTCTGTACATATCTCTTGCTCTTTTTTCTATAGGTTGTTGCTCTTTTCCTTCTCTGTTTCCAGAAGTTCTTTACATATTAAGATTACCCTGTTTTCTGTGACATAAGTTATTGCTGGTTTTTTTTTTCAGCTAGTCATTTGTCTTTTATCTTTTGTTCTAAGTTTGCTGTGCAAAAAAAAAATTAATGAAAAAAATTTATATATAGGCAAATCTAGCAATATTTTTCTTATTATGGCTTCCAGATTTTGAATCATAGTTTAAGACTTTCCCCCATTCCCATATTATGAAAGAACTGCTCCCTGGTTTTAATAACTACATAGTCTCTTTCCCTTCCTTTTCTTCTCCCCTCCTCCACTTCTTTCCCTTCCTTCCTTCCACATTTAAATCTCTGATCCAATTAGAATTTATCCTAGTGCATGATGTGAGGAATGGATCAAATTTTATCTTTTTCCATCTGGCTATCCATTTATTCCAAATCATCTCTTCCCTACTGATTTGTTTCATTGTACATTAAATTTCCTTATAAAATTGGGTCGATTTCTGGAGTTTCTATTCTGTTATATGGCTTTATTTATATACCAATGCCACACATTTAATTATAGAACCTTTAAAATATATTCAAATATCTGCTATACCTAGTCCCACTCCCCAATAGTGCTCATTTTCCAAGGATTTCCTAATGACTTTTGCCTGCTTGCTTTTAAAATGAACTTTATAGCCATCTTGTCAAGCTCCAGCAGGAGAAAAACAAAACAAAACCTGATATTTTTATTAAGACCACAATAAAATTTGTAATCTTAGAACTGACATCTTTCGGAATTTAAGTCTTTTTAATAAAGACCATTATTCTGTTTGTACACACTTTTTGTGTGTGTCATTGGGGAGTGCTTTTATTTTTCTCATAAGGTTTTAAACACTTTTTGTTAGGCTTAGGCTAGGTATTTGTGCAAGGAGGCATTGTTTTCTGTTTTACCTTCTGACTAGTTTATTATAAACATGAGGCTTATAGATTTTTTATAAAACTTTTTACTTTGACATAACTTCAGATTTATAGAAAAGTCCAAAGAATAGTACAAGGAACTTCCATATATGCCCTGTTCACATTTTGATCCATTTGTTTTATCATTCTCCCTCCCCCCACATATATTTATATATGTATGTATATATAAACACACACACGTATATATAATTATATATATGTGTTTATAAAATTTTGCTCCCCTCAAACCATTTTAGAGTGAGTTGGAGATAGGGTGTTCTTTTGCCCTAAAATAGTTCAGTTCATATTTCCTAAGAACAAGGACATTTTTTTTTAAATAACCACAATATGATTATCAAGTTAAGAAAATTTAACTTTGGGCGGCTCCTGTGGCTCAGTGAGTAGGGCGCCGGCCCCATATGCCAAGGGTGGCGGGTTCAAACCCAGCCCCGGCCAAACTGCAACCAAAAAATAGCCGGGCGTTGTGGCGGGCACCTGTAATCCCAGCTGCTTGGGAGGCTGAGGCAAGAGAATCGCGTAAGCCCAAGAGTTAGAGGTTGCTGTGAGCCGTGTGCCGCCACGGCACTCTACCTGAGGGCGGTACAGTGAGACTCTGTCTCTACAAAAAAAAAAAAAAAAAAAAAAGAAAGAAAATTTAACTTTGGAATAGTACTATTTAATCAACAACTGGTATTTAACTTTAATCAAATGAACCACTAGTGTCTTTTATCCCTTTTGCCGCCCCTTCCCCAGTTCAGGACCCACGCCAGGATCACACTGCCCATTCACTTGTCATGTCTCTTTGTTTCTTCATTCTGGAACAGTCCCTTGGCCTTTCTTTGCCTTTCATGACTTTGTCATTTTTGAAGAGTACAGCCAGTTATTTTGTAAATGTGCTTCAGTTTGGATTGATATGCAGTTTATTCATGAGTAGACTCAGGGAAAGCTATTGATTTCTGTGTGTTGATTTTTAAAAATATAAATGCTGTTTATTTGGTAGACATTTGCTTTCTAAAAATAGTGTCCAAAACTCCCGTAAAACCAACAAAGGGTTCCTTGGCAGTAATAAGGATGATACCCCTCTATAGAGTGTAACCCCTACATTTTCCACTCTAGCAAAAGATGAAGAGGACCAAACTACATTGATTTTTATAATGTGCTATTATACCACTGTCTCCCATTGTTCACAGTAGTTTGTTTACTGAATCTGCCTGGAATTTCCATACATAGGATGAGACCTTTTGCATATTAGAGGTGGTTTTGCCTCTGCCTTCCCAATTCTCATGCCTCTGTCTGTTGTCAGACAAAGAGGGGCATTTGGACCGTGGCCACTAAATAATGCTTACATCTTTTCTGACTAATTCTGCTGCAGATTCACTACTTGGAAAAGGCTGAACATTTTCAAGAGAAATTTACTTTTCCTAAAGGGTATATGTGGGTAGACAGTAGTGGTGGCTGGTGGGATGGTGAACACTGTGCTTATCCAGATTCCCATATAAAACAGTCTTATGGGAGGATTTTGTAGGATTATTTGCTATGAAGTACGAAGATGTGTTCTTCCATTATAAAAACATTTAGTGAGAACACACTAGGTGTCACAGCTCATGCTAGGTGATGGATTGGCAGTTGGGAGAAAAAAAAATCCATTTAGATTCCATTTCATATCAGAGGTAAATTATTCCAGGTGTAATAAATGGCCCAATTTAAAAGAATCGAACTAAACACAAACATAGAAACACAAAGCATAAAACTTCTGGTGTTTAAAGGAAAGCAAGAAAGGTTACAAATGATTGGAGAAGCTGCAAAGAACAAAGAAAGGAAGATTTGACTACATAAAAGTTAAAACATTTTTTTTGCATCACCAAAATTGAAAAACAAATTATCAGATAGGGTATCAAAAAAGAGAAAAGATTTTCTTGGAAGAAATGCAAAGTAGAACCATAATGAGGCATGGTCTTTTGTTTATTGAGAGAGAAAGAGACAGAGAGAAAATGTTATTATTTTGAAGATGGAGGCTGAAATTCCCCTAAGTGGAAAGTCATCTTTGTGTGAAAAAATAAGTCACTTTGTATAGTAGGTGAAAGCCTCAGGGCCAAATGGGCCAGGATGAGAGAAGGGGAGAAGAATTGCTCAGCAGAGCCAAGTGGGAAGGATTCTTGGTAGAGGGAAAGGTCAAGTGCTACAGAGAGTGAGATAGGAAGGGCTGAAGGGTGAGGACAGAGTGAGGCAAGAGAAGCAATTTGGTCATTGTGCAAGTGGTTTATGAAATTAGAGAGGCGATGTGTGACATCTACTATTCAATTTTAAGTTATTCTTAATTTTAAGACTCCCCAGTAAACATCCACTCCACATAACTACTTCATGGCGGGGGCAGGGGATTCGGTGTTTTGAGGAAATCAAGGAAACAGACTTGTTTTTCTTATTTTGGTTGAAACAGAATCAAAAGAAGGAAATAGCCCTCCAAAGTGAGAAGCAGCTGAGATTCAGTGGCAAAAAAATGGCTGCTCCAGACAAAAAGAGATAACAGATAAGATGGCTTTTAAATTAAAAAACACATGGCTATATGGAAAACCAGAAGGAAAAGTTCTATGGAGCAGGAATGAGAGGGAGCCTAGAGTGATCAGGACTGGCTGAAGCCTTCTGGCCCAGGGAAGCCAGTTACAGGGGTGGGGACCTTCAGGCCTGCAGAGAAGCAGCAGTTGAACTTGCCTCAGGCTTGGTGAGGATGTGTCCAAAGTCAGACCACATTGCCATATGGTTCAGACCAGTAGTTCTCAGCTTGTGGTCCCTGAACCAGGGGCATTTGCATCACCCAGGGGTTTATTACAAATGCAAATCCTTGAGCCCCCATCCCAGAGCTGCTGAATCAGAAATCCAGGGAAGCAGCCCCACAGTCTGCTTTTTAACAAGGCGATTCTGCTTCATGCTGCCATTTGAGAATTGCTGGTTTAAACCATAGCTCAGGAGGAGGTTTTAATAGTTTCTATTCATTTGTTAATTAACTTATGGGGCAAACATTTATCAAGTACCTATTGTGTGCCAGGTACAGTTTTAGGATCCAGGAATACAAAGAAGGACTGATAACGTCCTGGCTCTAGAACGAGTCCAGTAGTTCTCCTGTGTTCCATATTATGGTAATTATTAAATATCTATCTAGTTGTCAAAGCCCAAATCCTGACCATTATCCTTTTCTTCTCACATTTCGCCTCAAGAAATCTTATTGATTCCGCCTTCAAAATATATCTAGAACTTGACCTCTTCTTAATCACCTCTGTGCCCTTACCTTGGCCCAGTTATCTGTAATAATTGAGGTAGGAGATGGTGAAGATTTGAGCCAGAGAATTAGGGAAGAGTAGGGCAATGGTAGAGACTTGCCTTAACAGAGCCACCAGAGCCATCAACTTAAAACCCAAGTCACATCATGTCATGTCTCTGCTAAATACCTACATGACTTCATATTTCACTTGGAGTAAAGCCAGAGCTCTTCAAGAAGTAGACAAGGGTCTCCAAGGCCCAGGTGTGATGTTCTTCCACCCCTCCACCACACCTGCTTGCTGTGCTGTTTCTCTAAGACAACAGGGAAGCCCGTGGCATTTGCACAGGCTGCTTCTGTCTTTTAAGCACTCTTCTCTCAAATGGCTAATTCACTCAGCTCCTTTAGGCCTTGCCTCAGATATCATCTTCTCAGTGGTGCAGACTATCACACTTGAAAGTGTAACCCCATATTCATCCTTCCCTTACCCCTGCTCACAGTACTGGGCTTTGAAGGTAGGACAGAATTTATTTATGCTTTGCCTGTCTCCCTCGCTTACAACCAAAGCTTCTTGAGGACAAGGAGCTTTGTCTCTGTTGCTCTTGTCTGTAACCCTAGTGCTGAGAACATTGTTTGGGAGGTAGTAACCTCTTGATAAACACACATTGAATTAATAAAGAAAATGTTTAATGTGTGCTGTCATTATAAGTCAGCTATCTTTTTATGATATTATGTGGATATTTATCTCAGGTTTTCAGGAATTATTTATTATACATCTACTTGACATTCCACTACTTTGTTTATCCTACTTAGCTTTTGGGGTTAATTCCTTTAGATTTGGGGGCGATATTTTTCTCTTTTCCTTTTCTATGGGCATTTCCTTTCATGACCTTCTCTAATTATAGGGAATCTCAAAACTATATTAAAACTATAATATCCTGTTCTTTGATACGGAAAGGGAATATCTTTCTGTGGTTTCCCCTTTGAGACTAATATTAAGTTGTTTATACATGTATTTTGTGTGTGTGTGTGTGTGTGTGTGTGTGTGTGTGTGTGTACCCAGTCTGAGCTTTAGAAACATACAGAGACTTTTACCTAAACATGTGTGTTCTGAGAAGCCCTGTGATCTGCTGGATATATCTGAGTTCACTGGTTCCAACTGCCTCCCTTCCATGGATGTTCAATCTATCTCCCACCTTTGGAACAGATTTCCCTCTTCTGTAAACTATGAGCTTGGGTGATCCCATCCAAAGAGAGTGGTTTTTTTATTTCTCTAAGAAAGCCACAGACTTCAATTTTTGTTACTTTGTCCATCAATGTGATAGCTCAAGCTAATCTTTTTCCTTGTAGTAAACCAACACTGCACTTTTGATGGCATCATTCCTCACCACAGTCTCTGGCACATTGGCAGTGTTCCGTGAATGTGTGTTTGAAAGAGGGAGGAAGGAAGATATGGCAATGAAAAGATCATGAGAGGGGATGGAGACAAGATGGCTGACTGAAGCCCACTTTCCACAGAGGCTTCCGTCCAGAAGGAGAGTTGAAGGACAGAAATTTGGCAAGTAACCTGGTGGATTAGAGCTGCACCAAGAGAAAAGGTTGAAGAATGCACATCAACCCCGCTGAGGTGAGCTGCAACCCCAAGGATATAAACAAAAGGTACAAAATCCATCACCAAGTGGACAGGAGTCCCCTCCACCATGAGAATGGCTCGGAGTACCCCACAAACAAACGAGCAGAGTTCAAAGGTCCTCCCACTACACTCCATGGGAGAGACCCTCTAAAAACTGGACCTACCTCCCCTACTAGGGTGCCACGGCATTCTCCTGCCAGGCATAAAACTGTATATATTCTCTACCTGCAATTCTGAGCTCCCAGCACTCCCCTCCACTCTCACTCTGAGGTCTGGAGGCCTGTCCCCAAGGAGTCCAGATTTCTCGAGGGGTGTGGACAGGGACTAGACTGCAGCTGGTCAGTGCTGATTCTGTGGCACAGGAGTGAGGAGAGGATGGTCAGCTGAGAGGGAACCACACTGGCGCAGTGGTGCCCCAAGGTGCAGAGCAGCAGCCGTTTTTGGCAACAATAGGGCTCACTCCTGGATATTCTGAAGCCACATCCCCTGTCTCCCTGGGCAACCAGAGGAGGCCAGTCATCTTCTCAGGTGGCAACCACCACGGAACAGATCTGGGATGGAAACGCAGGCCCCATGAGTAAAGGATTTGCCTGAGGTGGTACCGGCCTGGGTGGAGTGCAGGACTAGAAACGCACATGCATAGCCAGGAAGTTCCCAGGGCGGGGCTGACCCAGAGGACTGCTTTACTGAGCCTAAGATGCACCCAACCCCCAGGGGATCGTCAGCCTATAGACAAAGGAGGGCAGGAGGCTAGAACTGACAGCTAACCAAATACAAACATGCAGGAACAAAGACAGGGCCTGAGGCGCAGGCTCTGGGAACTCAAAACAGCTTCTCTTCTGTTTTGAGGAATCTAGCAGGGACAGAAACAAATTCCTGCAAAGTTGTTCTGTTCTGTTCTGTCAGTAACATCAATCAGGGGCAGGCTGGAACTGAGTGAACACTCTCCAGCCTCCATCAAGAGCTCGAGGTTGTCAGGCCTCACCTCCCTCTGCTGAATAGAGGCAGAGCGCAGTGGCCTAGCTGAGCAGATATAGATTTCCTTGTGATTCAGGCAGGTGCAAACCCCTGGAGTATCTGTTTACTAGAGACAACTGGGTCACAGCCCTGTGGGGCTATCAGTGACTGGGTGTGACAGAGGTGCAAGGTGAGGAAGGAGGCATCAACCTTCCCAGACTAATCCATTTTCTGGGTGGGTCCTCCTGACTTCACAGAGCATTGGAGCAAGTCATGTCTGAGTTGTCACCAGACCCCTGCGATCCAGATGACAAACACCTTTTAAACTCTCCCACCTGAGACAGGTGCTGACTGAGACAATTGATTTGGACCTTTTAAACTGAGCCAATCACCTGAGGACTATTCAGGTGTGTGGTGCCCTGAGTGTGTGGTTGTAGGAAGGTTTGATTTTCCTTTCCCAATTGTTGCTGCTGGGGGCAGGGTGACTTAATTGCTGGTATTTCTCCACAACTGAGACTTCAACCTAGAGTAACTGTTTCACTAGGGTGAGACAGAGACCAGCTGAAAACAAGACAGAACCACTTAGCCCCACCACACCAAACAGGTCCCCAGTCTCTCAGGCCATAGCACTGTACAGGTCCTCAACAAAGCTCCAGGGGAAAAATCAAATGGTGTAAAATAATCATGGGGCAGAATCAGCAGAAAAACTCTGGTAACATGAATAACCAGAATAGATCAACACCCCCAAGGAAAAGTATGGCAGATGTAACTGAAGATCCCATTCATAAACAGCTGGCCAAGATGTCAGAAATCGAATTCAGAATTTGGATTGCAAACAAGATTAATAGAATGGAGGAAAATTTGGAATTAGAAATTTGAGGAGCAATTCAAAAGTCGAAATTAGAAATTTGAGGAGAAATTCAAAAGTTGTCTCAAGAATTTAATGAATTTAAAGACAAAACCACCAAAGATGTTGACACACTGAAGCAAGAATTCTCAGCCCTCAAAGATCTGAAAAATACAGTAGAATCCCTCAGTAACAGAGTGGAGTAAACAAAAAAAGGATTTCTGACATTTAAGACAAAGCTGTTGAATGCTCCCAAAGTCTCAAAGAGGAAGAGAAATGGAGAGCAAAAATTGATCATTCTCTCAGAGAGCTCTGGGATAATTCAAAGAAGGCTAATATCTGCCTCAATGGAATCCCTGAAAGTGATGAAGTGGCCTTGCTAGGCACAAAGACCCTTCTCCATGAAATTATGAAAGAGAATTTTCCAGACATGCCAAGAGATTCTGAAATTCAGATAGCAGACAGTTTCAGAACCCCAGCACGACTCAATCCAAATAAGACATTCCCAAGGCATATCATAATTAACTTCACTAAAGTTAATATGAAGGAGAAAATTCTGAAAGCAGCCAGACATAAGAAATCTATTACCTACAAAGGGAAGAATATTAGAATGACTTCAGATCTCTCTGCTGAAACTTTTCAAGCCAGAAGAGGGTGGTCATCGACTTTTAATCTCCTAAAGCAAAATAACTTTCAACCCTGGATTCTGTATCATTTATGATGGAGAAATTAAATACTTTAATGACATTCATATGTTAAATAAATTTGCCGTAACAAAACCAGCTCTTCAGGATATTCTCAGACCTATCCTCCATAATGACCAGCCC
Organism: Nycticebus coucang; assembly: GCF_027406575.1. NCBI lineage: Eukaryota > Metazoa > Chordata > Mammalia > Primates > Lorisidae > Nycticebus > Nycticebus coucang. The sequence continues at coordinate 38,427,904 of NC_069781.1, forward strand.
AATCCTCTAACACAAAAGTAAACTCACTCAGAAACTTATGATCAAACTCCAACTTCCACAGTGGCGAAAGGATTAAAAATGTCCACTAGACATTCGAAAAACTCGATACCCAAAATTTTACCAGACTTATCAATATTCTCCATTAATGTGAACGGCTTAAACTGTCCTCTAAAGAGACACAGATTAGCTGACTAGATACAAAAACTCAGGCCGGATATTTGTGCATACAAGAATCACATCTTACCTTAAAAGATAAATATAGACTCAGAGTGAAAGGATGTTTGTCCATACTTCAGTCAAATGGTAATCAGAAAAAAGCAGGTGTTCAATTCTATTTGCAGACACAATAGGCCTTAAACCAACAAAAGTAAGGAAGAATAAGAATGGTCACTTCATATTTGGTAAGGGTAGTGCTCAATATAATGAGATTTCAATTATTAATATTTATGCACTCAACCAGAATGCACCTCAATTTATAAAAGAAACTCTTAACAGACATGAGCAACTTGATTTCCTCCAGCTCCATAATAGTTGGAGATTTCAACACTCCTTTGGCTGTGTTGGATAGATCCTCCAATAAGAAGCTGATCAAAGAAATTTTAGATTTAAACCTAACCATTCAACATTTGGATTTACCAGGCATCTACAGAACATTTCATCCCAACAAAACTGAATACATATACTTCTCATCAGCCCACGGAACATACTCAAAATTTGATCATATCTTAGGTCACAAGTCTAACCTCAGTAAATTTAAAGGAAAAGAAATTATTCCTTGCATCTTCTTGGACCACCGTGGAATAAAAGTTGAGCTCAGTAACAACAGGAATCTGCATACTCATACAAAAACATGGAAGTTAAATAACCTTATGCTGAATGATAGCTGGGTCAGAGATGAGATTAAGAAGGAAATTGCCAAATTTTTGGAACAAAACGACAATAAGGACACGAATTATCAGAACCTCTGGGATACTGCAAAGGCAGTCCTAAGAGTGAAATTTATAGCACTGCAAGCCTTCCTCAAGAGAATGGAAAGAGAGGAAGTTAACAACTTAATGGGACATCTCAAGCAACTGGAAAAGGAAGAACATTCCAACCCCAAACCAGTAGAAGAAAATAAATAACAAAAACTAGAGCAGAATTAAATGAAATTGAAAACAAAAGAATTATACAAGAGATCAATAAATCAAAAAGTTGGTTTTTTGAAAAGGTAAATAAAATAGATAAACCTTTGGCTAACCTAACCAGGAAAAAAAGAGTAAAATCTCTAATTTCATCAATCAGAAATGGCAAAGATGAAATAACAACAGACTCCTCAGAAATTCAAAAAATCCTTAATGAATATTACAAGAAACTTTATTCTCAGAAATATGAAAATCTGATGGAAATTGACCAATACTTGGAAGCATGCTACCTTCCAAGACTTACCAGAATCAAGTGGAAATGTTGAACAGGACTATATCAAGTTCTGAAATAGCATCAACCATACAACACCTCCCTAAAAAGAAAAGCCCAGGACCAGATGGCTTCATGTCAGAATTCTACCAAAACTTTAAAGAGGAACTAGTACCTATATTACTCAAGCTGTTCCAAAATGTAGAAAAAGAGGAAGGCTATCCAACACATTCTATGAAGCAAACATCACCCTGATCCCTAAACCAGGATAAGACCCAACAAGAAAAGAAAATTATAGACCAGTATCACTAATGAATATAGATGCAAAAATATTCAACAAGATCCTAACAAACAGAATCTAGCAGCACATCAAACAAATTATACATCACGACCAAGTCGGTTTTATCCCAGGGTCTCAAGGCTGATGCAACATGCGTAAATCTATAAGTATAATTCAGCACATAAACAAATTAAAAAACAAAGACCATATGATTCTCTCAATTGATGCAGAAAAAGCTTTTGATAATGTACAGCATCCCTTCATGATCAGAACACTTAAGATACTTGGTATAGAAGGGACATTTCTTAAACTGATAGAGACCATCTACAGCAAACCCACAGCTAATATTGTATTGAATGGAGTTAAATTGAAGTCATTTCCACTCGGATCAGGAACCAGACAAGACTGCCCATTGTCTCCACTGCTCTTTAACATTGCAATGGAAGTTTTTGCCACTGCAAATAGGGAAGAAAAGGTGATCAAGGGTATCCATATAGGGTCAGAAGAGATCAAACTTCCTCTCTTCGCAGATGATATGATTGTATATCTGGAAAACACCAGGGATTCTACTACAAAACTCTTAGAAGTGATGAAGGAATACAGCAGCGTCTCAGGTTACAAAATCAACACCCATAAATTGGTAGCCTTTATATATACCAACAATAGTCAAGCTGCAAAAACAGTTAAGGACTCTATTCCATTCACAGTAGTGCCAAAGAAGATGACACATTTGGGAGTTTAACAAAGGATGTGAAAGATCTCTATAAAGAGAACTATGAAACTCTAAGAAAAGAAATAGCTGAAAATGTTAACAAATGGAAAAACATACCATGCTCATGGCTGGGAAGAGTCAACATTGTTAAAATGTCCATACTACCCAAAGCAATATACAATTTTAATGCAATCCTATTAAAGCTCCACTGTCATACTTAAAAGATCTTGAAAAAATAATACTTCATTTTATATGGAATCAGAAAAATCCTCGAATAGCCAAGACATTACCTAGAAATAAGAACACAGCAGGAGGAATCACGTTACCAGATCTCAGACTGTACTATAAATCAATAATGATCAAAACAGCATGGTACTGGCACAAAAACAGAGAAGTAGATGTCTGGAATAGAATAGGGAACCAAGAGATGAATCCAGCTACTTACCGTTATGTGATCTTTGACAAGCTAATTAAAAACATTCAGTGGGGAAAAGATTACCTATTTAACAAATGGTGCTGGGTGAACTGGCTGGCAACCTGTAGAAGACTTAAACTGGACCCACACCTTTCACCATTAACTAAGATAGACTCTCACTGGATTAAATATTTAAACTTAAGACATGAAACTATAAAAATACTGGAAGAGAATGCAGGGAAAACCCTTGAAGTAATCAGTCTGGGTGAGTATTTCATGAGGAGGACCCCGCGGGCAATTGAAGCAGCTTCAAAAATACACTACTGGGACCTGATCAAACTAAAAAGCTTCTGCACAGCCAAGAACACAGTAAGTAAAGCAAGCAAACAGCCATCAGAATGAGAGAAGATATTTGCAGGTTATGTTTCCCACAAAGGTTTAATAACCAGAATTCACAGAGAACTCAAACGTATAAGCAAGAAAAGAAACAGTGATCCCATCGTAGGCTGGGCAAGGGACTCGAAGAGAAACTTCTCTGAAGAAGACAGGCGCACTGCCTACAGACATATGAAAAAATGCTCATCATCTTTAATCATCAGAGAAATGCAAATGAAAACTACTTTGAGATATCATCTAACTTCAGTAAGATTAGCCCATATCACAAAATCCCAAGACCAGAGATGTTGGTGTGAATGTGGAGAAAAGGGAACACTTCTACAGTGCTGGTGAGAATGCAAATTAATACATTCCTTTTGGAAAGATGTTTGGAGAACACTTAGAGATCTACAAATAGATCTGCCATTCAATCCTATAATTCCTCTACTAGGCATACCCAGAAGACCAAAAATCACATCATAACAAAGATATTTGTACCAGAATGTTTATTGCAGCCCAATTCATAAATGCTAAGTCATGAAAAAAGCCCAAGTGCCCATCAATCCACGAATGGATTAATAAATTGTGGTATCTGTACACCATGGAATATTATGCAGCCTTAAAGAAAGATGGAGACTTTACCCCTTTCATGTTTACATGTATGGAGTTGGAACATATTCTTCTTAGTAAAGTATCTCAAGAAAGGAAGAAAAAGTATCCAATGTACTCAGCCCTACTATAAAACTAATGTATGGCTTTCACATGAAAGCTATAACCCAGTTATAACCTAAGAATAGGGGGAAGGGGGAAAGGGAAGAGAGGGAGGGGGGCGGAGGGAGGGTGATTGGTGGGATTACACCTACGGTGCATCTTACAAGGGTATATGTGAAACTTAGTAAATGTAGAATGTAAATGTCTTAACACAATAACTAAGAAAATGCCAGGAAGGCTATGTTAACCAGTGTGATGAAATGTGTCAAACAGTCTATAAAACCAGTGTATGGTGCCCCATGATCGCATTAATGTACACAGCTATGATTTAATTAAAAAAAATAAAATATTTATTGTGATAATTAAATCTGATTATAAATGTGACAGAGCTTTATAAACTGTAATATGCTATACAATATTATTATTGTTATTATTATAAGCAGCAATTTTTTCCTGCTATTCTTAGCCTATCTTGTGTCATTTGAACATGCCTCGTTTCCAGGCAAAAAACTCCTCCAGTGTCCGCTGCTAAATCTAGGGGACCAGTCTTATCAATATGTTTACTGGAATGTCACACTTCACTATACCTACTGTGACACTACCATACGAAAAAAGTGCATCTACATTTTGGCAGTTGTGGTATCTGACAATACTAGTTAACCGTTGATTGACTCTTTAATATGGGTATTACAATTCTTAGTACTTGGGTGAAGAATCAATAAAATACATTGACTTTACATGTAATTCCCTACCTTTTTCTCTTCCATGCAAGTTGGCAGATGTATTTTCATCAAAGATGGTGGTGATGACTCTTAGGGTGGAATGTTAAGCACAGCCTGTGGAAATATGTTTAAAAGTTAAGCATCTATAATGGAAGTATCTATTTTTTTTTTCAAGATGGGGTTTGGGGCAGGCACTGTGGCTCACACCTGTAATCCCAGCAGTCTGGGAGATCAAGATTGCCTGAGCTCAGGAGTTCAAGATCAGCCTGAGCAAGACTGAGAACTCAACTCTAGAAAACAGCCAAGTGTTTTAGGGGACACCTACAACTTCTGCCAAGCATTCTTGAGATTTTATTCCATTATCTAGAATCACTATTCTAGGATAATGGAATACCTAGCATTATCTGGTCCAGCTACTTGGGAGGCTGAGGCCAGAGAATCGATTAAGCCCAAGAGTTTGAGTTTTCTATGAGCTCTGATGCCACAGTACTCTATGGCGGAAAGAAAGTGAGACTCTGTCTCAAAAAAAAAAAAAAAGAAAGAAAGAAAAAGAGATGTGGTCTTGCTGTGCTTCCTGGGCCATTCACAGGCACAATCATCGCACACCAAAGCCTTGAACTCCCAGCTTCAAGCAATCGTCGCACCTCAGCCTCCCAAGTAGCTGGGTCTATTGGCTCGTATCACCATTGCTGGCAGTAGTGGAAATATCTTTGAAATGAGAGTTGGGGAACCTGACTTTTCTAATCCCAATGCCAACACTAGCATAAAAAATCTGAGCAAGTATCTTAGCACATTTGCCACCATTTCTTCACCTTTAAAGGAAGAGGTGAAAACATGTCAGGAGAATTCCCAGTTCTGCAAGTCTATGATTCTAGGTAATGGAATAAAATCTCAACACTAAGATATCTCTTAAAACCACTCAACTAAACGCTATAAAATTTAAAATACAAAAATGGCAATATCATTCTAAGGCAGATTAAAACTAAAAGAAAAGTCTTGGTACATTTAAATAGTAATTATTTGAAAAGAGGCACTACATGTGAAAACTAAGACCCAGCTACAACCTGAAAGCTATTAAAACAATGAAAAGTTTCCCTGAGCTTTAAAATAGTTGACTTTCAATACCACCAATGTCTAAAAGAAAAAAAGAAAAGAAAACTAATTAAATTCTTAATTTACTGAAGCCAGGTAAAACAAATTCAACATCACAAAGAATTACGTTTTGAACAGTACAGACATCAGAATCAATTCAGTACAGCCCACGTACTCCCCACAGTAGAGGCTACTGGAGCTGTCCCTGCCCTTGGAACCCCACATAGCATTTCGAAAAACACGAGGCACTGGGAGCTCCGTGTGTCTGGAAAAGCCAAGTGCCGCTTGGCAGAGGTCCCCAGGCTGAGCGCCTTGGACAGAAATCCTTCAGTTTAGCAGGAGCCTAGAGCTTTCACAAGTTCCTGCTGGTCAGAGGGGAGGGGTATCAAACACCATCGACCCCAACACAGCTTCTCCTCTCTAGGGTGATCAGGATCGGACATGCTGACAGCTCCATATACCTGTTAAATTTGGAGCCCACAGTTGCTCATTTTCTGGCAGTTGATAAAAGCCTGGAGCAAATATGGCTGAGAAGAGCTTAGGCAATGTGTGAGAATGCTTGATCTAAGCCCTTTGACACCCTGGAGAAATGCTGAGAATGCCTCACACAGCTCGTTAGCATGGTATCCACAGGCCTTCCATTTTGCATCTAGGTTTACAAAGTGGTTACCTATGAATAGGAAGTGCAAAAACAAAGTGAGGCAAACTGACAGAACAACTTGAATCAACACCCTCATTTATCTTGAGAAACTTTTCTCTCTTTCACCTCCAATATCCTGCCTCTGAGTTATCTTTTAGTTGGATGTAGATGAACTATATATGGGGTAGGGACATAAACCTCAAGCGTACACCAATCATTCCTTTGGTTAACAAAGATTTATTAAGCATCTTCTATGTGCTGGACCCTGACCTAGGGACAGGTGAACTTGACAATACAGGTTTGGGGAACATCCACTTTTATTAAACACCCCCATTAAACCACATTTGTTCTTGCATGAATATCTGTAAGAGACACAAACAGGCCAAGACTTCAATATCAATTCATAATGTGTTTGTACTTTGCTGCTAATATATCCAGTCTAGATTAGAGAAACTTCACTTGAGAACTGCAATTTAAGCCAATAGATTACAGCTTATCATCAAAAAAGTCATTCATCATGATCAAGTAGGCTTCATCCCAGGGATGCAAGGCTGGTTTAACATACGCAAGTCCATAAACGTTATCCACCATATTAACAGAGGCAAAAATAAAGATCATATGATCCTCTCAATAGATGCAGAAAAAGCATTTGATAAAATCCAGCATCCTTTTCTGATTAGAACACTGAAGAGTATAGGCATAGGTGGCACATTTCTAAAACTGATTGAAGCTATCTATGACAAACCCACAGCCAATATTTTACTGAATGGAGTAAAACTGAAAGCTTTTCCTCTTAGAACTGGAACCAGACAAGGTTGTCCTCTGTCACCTTTACTATTCAACGTAGTGCTGGAAGTTCTAGCCAATACAATTAGGCAAGACAAGGAAATAAAGGGAATCCAAATGGGAGCAGAGGAGGTCAAACTCTCCCTCTTTGCTGACGACATGATCTTATACTTAGAGAACCCCAAAGACTCAACCACAAGACTCCTAGAAGTCATCAAAAAATACAGTAATGTTTCAGGATATAAAATCAATGTCCACAAGTCAGTAGCCTTTGTATACACCAATAACAGTCAAGATGAGAAGCTAATTAAGGACACAACTCCCTTTACCATAGTTTCAAAGAAAATGAAATACCTAGGAATATACCTAACGAAGGAGGTGAAGGACCTCTATAAAGAAAACTATGAAATCCTCAGAAAGGAAATAGCAGAGGATATTAACAAATGGAAGAACATACCATGCTCATGGATGGGAAGAATCAACATTGTTAAAATGTCTATACTTCCCAAAGCAATCTACCTATTCAATGCCATTCCTACCAAAGTACCTACATCGTACTTTCAAGATTTGGAAAAAATGATTCTGCGTTTTGTATGGAACCGGAAAAAACCCCGTATAGCTAAGGCAGTTCTTTGTAACAAAAATAAAGCTGGGGGCATCAGCATACCAGATTTTAGTCTGAGAACTGCAATTTAAAATTGAATTCATTGTTTATTGTCTCAACTATGTGGTAACAAGAATAAGAGAAATCAAGATGCCATTATTATGGGCCCTTCTAAACAAATGTCAATGGAGATTTGACATGGGGGAAACAGCATGAATATTAACTTAGAGTGTTCAGAAGAAGCATCCTTTGACAAGAGATACTTAAAGTGAGCTCGAAGTAGAAGTAGAATCGGCTAAGCAAAGGGAGTGAAGGAGAGAACATTCTAGGTGGAGAGAGCAAGAAGCACACAGACACAGCTTTCAGAGGGAGAGCAAGTGAACACCACCATGTGGAGCAGAAGAATATGGGGGGAAATGCCCCCAAAAGGCTGGATCTGTCAACAGAGAGAAGATTGTGAGGGTGGTAAAATGAAGGGGTAATGTCATCAGATTTTTAATTTTGAAAGACTACTTCAGACTTCTCATAAAAAGTCTGTTTACTATAGTTCTCAGCTCATAACCTATTAAAACAGCAGTTCACAATCTGTGGGTCATGACCCCTTTGTAACAATGAAAATACATCGTGGCATTAGGAAGGTTGAGAACCACTGTATTAAAATACCCCAATAAACATGAATAGAGAAGAAAACTCTATCTCCAACACATATAGTTAGAACTACATAGAATAAAGGAAATATCTGCCAAGTCAGTGAATTTGGAACAACTTGATGAAGAAACTCTGAGAAGTGATACATAACCCTCTAGATCTCAGATATAGACCAGCTTTCTTTAAAAATAAATGAGATGGACCTCCACTGTGAGTTGGGGATATTCTGAGTCAGACTCTATCTCCTATCTGGCTGATCTTCTCAGCTAAAATGAGCAAAAAGCAAAAATAAAAAAAAATTCTTTCTAAATATGTTCAGAAACAGAAAATCTGGACCAAAGCTGTCAGCTGTTCCAAATCACTCCTCTACCCCAACCATGCATACCACTGTCAAGCAAAGGACAGACTCAAGTAGAATGGCCCCATTCTCAAAGGAGAGGTAAAGTTAAAAGACCCACTTTGAGATCTATGAATGCCAACCATGAAAAGGAAAAGTGTGAGGGAAGTTAAAAAGTGAAAACCAAATGAGAAATTCATATTTGACATAGAATTATTCCAAGTTATGAGGAAAAATTACTCCACAATATAAGGAAAATTTTAGATAAATAATTGTTCAACTCTCTGAGAAATTAAAAAGAACACATAACTTTTGAAAAGGAAACAAACAGAAGATAAACCGCTCAAAGAAGAGATTCTAAGATGGGCAAAGAAGAAATAGGGGCTGGCAATGATTAGGAAAGATACCAAAAACAACAATCAAACCACTACAGAGAAACATCATCTTAGAAGTGCAATAACCGGATTCAGGAGCTTAAGAACAGGACTGAGTAAATGAAGGGAAATGATGAGAAAATGTTTATAAATTGTTAGAAAGAAAAATGATGGGCATGGAAAATAAAGGTCAACAACATAAATATATCAATGATTTTGGAAAAGAGAATAAACGCAAAAGACATAAATGCATTGAAAGATGTCATAGAAGAAAACTTTCCTGCAATAAGGCAAAAGCTGAATTTGCAGGTCAACAGAACATTTAATTCAGAAGCGGGTGGGGGAGACTTGGGATTCAGAATAAAAAAAAACCCTGAGACACATTTTGATTTATTGAGCTTCGAGGATAAATTATACTGTTGTATCTGTAATTTCTGTTCTATGTAAAAAATTCCATGTAAAGGGCAGCACCGCTCAGTCGGTAAGGCGCCGGCCCCATATACCGAGGGTGGTGGGTTCAAACCCGGCCCCGGCCAAACTGCAACCAAAAAATAGCTGGGCGTTGTGGTGGGCGCCTGTAGTCCCAGCTACTCAGGAGGCTGAGGCAAGAGAATTGCTTAAGCCCAGGAGTTGGAGGTTGCTGTGAGCTGTGTGAGGCCACGGCACTCTACCGAGGGCCATAAAGTGAGACTCTGTCTCTACAAAAAAAAAAAAAATTCCATGTAAAAACATCAAGCTTGTCTCTGATTTCTCCACTGCCAACATTTCATGTCAGAAGAAATGGAATACTGTATGCAAAGCTCTTAAAGGAAGTTTTACCTGGAAATTTTATGTTATCAAATAATAACATATATGAAGGTAATAGCAGGCATTCATTTAAAAAAAATGATTCAAGGACTATTGTAGCCATGAGACTTTCTTAGGGAAGAAAAAAAAAACCTACTTATTAACAAAATAAAGCTGATTGTCTCAGGATAATGACCACACTCGTTAAGTACTGATTTTTTCTCCATATATCCCTATTTCATTTACTTAGTAATACACATGGCCGGGCACAGTGGTTCACACCTGTAATCCTAGCACTCTGGGAGGCCGAACATGTAGATCATTTGATCACACAAGTTCGAGACCAGCCAGAGCAAGAATGAGACCCCCATCGCTATTAAAAATGAAAAACTGAGGCAAGAGGATAGCTTGAGCCCAGGAGTTTGAGGTTGCTGTGAGCTATGATGCCATGGCACTCTACCAAGGGCAACAAAGTGAGATTCTGATTCAAAAAATCATAATAATAATAATACACATAATAATAAAAATAGTAATAATATTACTGATAACAGCTATCATATATTTGATGGTTTCTAAATGCTAGGCACTTTCCAATCTATTTATCTCATCTCAATCAATCTTTATGGCACACTATGGAACAGTATTCTTATCACCCCAATTTATAGTTGGAGAAATGCCTATAACTGTGAAGAAACAAAATTTTAGAACTAGTGTACTACCAGTGAATGATCTATTCATTCTCTGGCCTCTTTTTATGTCTCTTTTATCACTTTTTTTTTTTTTGTAGAGACAGAGTTTCACTTTATGGCCCTCAGTAGAGTGCCGTGGCATCACACAGCTCACGCAACCTCCAACTCCTGGGCTTAGGCGATTCTCCCGCCTCAGCCTCCCTAACTGGGACTACAGGCGCCCGCCACAACGCCCAGCTATTTTTTTTTTGTTGTTGCAGTTTGGCCGGGGCTGGGTTTGAACCCGCCACCCTCGGCATATGGGGCCGGCGCCCTGCTCGCTGAGCCACGGGCGCCTCCCTCTTTTATCACTTTAATCTCCGTGTCTTTTTGCTTTGCATTCTGATGCCTCAAGTTCATCCTCCATGTTACAGATTTTACTTTCTACAAAGTCAGTGCTGTACTTTACTGCTTTTGCCAATCATCAAGTTATTCTGCAGCATTATGTTTACATGATTTTTCATTAACTACTTCATTATGTATTAATATATTATATTACTATCTCATCTTTCATCTCTTATTTCATAGAATCTTTGCTCTTGTTTCCTCAAGGGTATAAGGCAGATGCTATTTAAAATGTACTTCTATAGCAAACTACATATTTTGGAAACATCTTCCTCTACGTCTGAGCACTACATTTATTGTCTATGTTACAGAAGATTTTTTTTGTTTTGTTTTGAGACAGAGTCTCACTTTATTGCCCTTGGTAGAGTGCCGCAGCTTCACAGCTCACAGCAACCTCCAACTCCTGGGCTTAGGCAATTCTCTTGCCCCAGCCTCCAGAGTAGCCCTAGCCCACCACACCACCCAGCTATTTTTTTGTTGCAGTTTGCCAGGGGCTGGGTTTGAACCCTCCACCCTTGATATATGGGGCCGGTGCCCAATCCACTGAACCACAGGCACCACCCAAGATTTTTTTTTCTTTTATTGTTTGGAATTCATTGACGGTACAAAGAATTTGGTTACACTGATTGCATTTGTTAGGTAAAGTCCCTCTTATAATTGCGTCCTGCCCCCCAGAGGTGTGTCATATACCATGACTCCCTAGCCCCCTCCTTCATCCACTTTCCCTGCTCCCTCATTTCCCTATCTCCCACCTTTTATTAGAACATCTACTGCCTTTGTTTTAGAATTGAGTACATTGGATTCTCGCTTCTCCATTCTTGTGATGCTTTACTAAGAAGAATGTGTACCACCTCAATCAAGGTTAATAGAAAAGATGTAAAGTCTCCATCTTTTAATGGCTGAATAGTATTCCATGGTATACATATACCACAGCAAAGACCCAACACAAGACTCCCAGAAGTGATCAAAAAATACTGTAATATCTCAGGAATTTGTGGACATAAAATCAATGTCCACAAATCAGTAGCCTTTGTATATGATAATAACAAACAAGTTGAGAAGCTAATCAAGGACACAATTCCCTTCACAGTAGCTTCAAAAAAAAATGGAAATACCTAGGAATATACCTAACAAAAGAGGTGAAGGACCTCTACAAAGAAAATTATGGAACCCTAACAAAAGAAATAGCAGAAGATATTGACAAATGAAAGAATGTATCATGCTCATGGCTGGGAAGAATCAACATTTATAAAATGTCATACTTCCTAAAACAATCTAAAGATTCAAAGCAATTCCCGTTAAAATAGCAACATCATACTTTCAAGATTTGGAAAAAAACAATTCTTCATTTTGTATGGAACCAGGGAAAAAACCCATATACCTAAGGCAATTCTTAGTAATAAAAACAAAGCTTGGTGCATCACCCTACCAGTCTTTAGGCTATACTACAAGGCCCTAGTGATCAAACAGCATGGTATTGGCACAAAAATAGTGTCATAGAAATTTGGAACCAAATAGAAAACCACGAGATGAAACTAACTTCTTAAAACTACCTGATCTTTGATAAACCAAACAAGAACATGCACTGGGGAAAAGAATCCCTATACAGATTTTTATAGCCCCTCTGCAGGCTGTGTGTGTATGTGTACATGTGTTTCTTTGTTTATATCTGAATATTTGGTCTTGAATTTGCTCAAAATTAAGTTGAGTGGATTCTTTTTACTTCGAGTAACTTAGAGTATTTCAGTCTTCAACTGGAGGGTGGATTATCTCTAGTCCTGGTTCAAGGATTAGTAGGAGAGACCTTGTACAAGGCGAATTTCATGTTAACAAAACTTTCTGCACCCAAATCACTGTCTGGATTGGCCCTAATTCCATGTAGGCAGAGTGTCTATGTCCGACAGCCTTCCTGTATTTCTGTCTTCTGCATCATGGGAAGCCAGCCATATCAGAAAAGAGCAGAGCCATGTAAGAGGGATCCATCTCAGAGAGAAACCTGCTCTCTCAGGCTTTCTGTAGGTGAGGTGGTATTCCTCTGGGCTTCCAGCACAGCTGATTCCCAAAGATTTTTCTGTGGTAGCAAACATATTTTTAAGTGAAATAGTCCCTGTGCTCTGGTGGCCCCATCCAGCCTCCAGTCTGTACCCTTTGTGTATTGGAATATCCTTTGCCCTGGAGACTTCTTCTTTCAGTCAGGTGCTCGGTTGTTCCATTTGAGACCAAAAACTACTCAGAATTCATAATGAGTGGTTGAGGTCCATCTCCAGTATTCACAAATGAGGTTGTGTGCCCCATTTTAAAATTTTTCACTTGATAATTTTAGTTGTTTTCTTAGGGGAGCCTAATGTTTCTATGCAGTGCAATATCTTCCCCTCCAATACTCTCCCTCATATTTCAGCTTTTTGACATCTGTTCCTGCTTCCTCAATCATGGTGACCTCATTAGACATTCCTCTCTGGCTTATTGGATTAAACCCACATGTGACTACTGACTCAGCCCAGCCTTCCAAGGCCAGGATGTGCTGCCCCTAGGGGAAGATTCTCAGGCAGCCAGTTCAAATGGCCCCTTTCCCTGGATATTTCTGTCCTGGCTTCTATTCAGGATTGGAAGTTTGGAAAGATCTCAATTACTTATCAAAATCTTAATTTTTCTTACATTTTGATTAATATCTTTATTTAAAATAGATCGTAATCCTTTTATTTGCTTCTATTATTTCTCCATTGTCTGTTCTCCTTGCTTTCTTTCTTTTTTAAAAAATGAAAGCATTCAACTTACTTTTGAGATGCTTTGTGACCTAAAAGGGAACAGGGTCTGTTGGGAATCAAAGTTAATTTAGAATCTGAAAGCTTATGTCTATATTTCCTTGGCAGAATTGAAAGTGACTAAAAGATTCTGTCAGTGTGACTCAACCCAGCTCTTTTGTAAAGCCCCAGGCATGGGTAATGATGGGGGAGGACACTCAGAAATAGCAGCCTTGTCCATCGTGGGTGCAACGTATCAAGGCCACAGTCAATGACTAAATCTTTTCTACTTAGATAAGGGGAGAATTTTCTCAGGATAAGGTCAGGGTGAAACAACCTCCACCAAAGGAAAAGCTGCTTCATAAGAAGAGAAAAAAAACAGATAACGGTTTATGTAAAAGGCAAAACTGGATGTTATTGGGCCCCATATACAGCTGCTTCTTTGTTAGAATTGTTCCACAGTTTAGCCGGGCGTTGTGGCGGGCGCCTGTAGTCCCAGCTACTCGGGAGGCTGAGGCAAGAGAATCGCTTAAGCCCAGGAGTTGGAGGTTGCTGTGAGCTGTGTGAGGCCACAGCACTCTACCGAGGGCCATAAAGTGAGACCCTGTCTCTACAAAAAAAAAAAAAAAGAATTGTTCCACAGTTACACTTGGGTTCTAAGGAAAAATGATTCACCGATTTGGTAAACTTTGGGCTCTGGACCAATGGTCAAAGCAGATATATATACGACAAGGGATCAAGCACTCTACAGCTCCCTGCTTCTCTACCAGGGCTTTGTCTGGGCTCCCAACAGAAGGATCTGAATATGAGACAGAACAAAGTGTCTTCTGAACACCAAAGGGCTACTGTGTTCAACTGGCGGGAGAAGTAGCTATTTGGAGCATAAGAGGGCAGTGATGGGAGAGCTGATCTGAGCTGGGGCAGCTGATGTGACATCAGCTTTGGCAGCAGAGGTGCTGACAACAGTGGTTGGAACATGGGATTGTGTTGACAGAAGTTGAATCAGCAGACAGCAGAGCAGCAGGTAGGAGCTTTCATGAGTTGTCCCATATACTCCTCTCCTTGTGAACTTCCAACATTCACAACGTCTAGCTAGCATTAGAGCAAAGATGCACCGATCCTGCCCACTACCAATGGAGGAAGCCAGCAATTGGCTATCTTGCTTTGCTAGTTGCAGACAGCCTTTCATAACCCAGCCATTTGTGAGTAGTAGAATGTCCGTGCTCAGGTGAAAAACCAAGAAACTGCTCGTTTTTTGATTATAGGTATTCATTCACGTGGTAATTGCCATATTTCTTCAAATGGACGATACTATTGATTATAAGACACACAATTATTTCGCTTACACTAGGAAAGAAAAATGCTGCCAGGTAAACTATGATGTACTAAAGATCGAAAGATGCATCCACATTTCAAAGATGCAAAAATAGGAAAAATATGCATCTTTGAACTGATGAAATACAGTGTGTATCAGGCACTGTGCTAGGCATTGAACAGAGGGCTTCAAACAAGATAGACATTGAGTCTGGCTTCAAGCAACACATTGATGATGAGAAGATAGATGCTGAAAAAGCAGTTGCAAGTGTGATGTAAGATCTGGAGGAACATGGACTCTTTGCCAAAGAAGTGACATGAAAGTTGAGACCTGTTTGGAGGGGGTAGGAGTTAGCTAGGCGAAGGTAAACGTAGAACTTTCCAGGCAGAGGGACTGGCATATGCAAAGGTTCTGAGAAGAGAAGGGGCCAATGTGAGCGTGGGTGAGAGTGACTGGAAAGAGAGTTAGGCAAGGCCAAATTGTGTGAGGCTTCTAATGCACGCTAAGGAATTGCATTTATCTAAGAGCAAGGGAGGTCATAGAAGGATTCAAGCAAAAGTGAAAGAAGATCAGATCATGTTTTTGAAGCATCACTTTCCTTGTGGTGTTGACCTGAGAGAAGCCTGAGAACAGGTGCAGGAGATGAGCTGGGAGATGTTTGAGGCAATTCAGAGAAGAGAGGATAAATGGTTTGTGATAGGGTGCTGGCAGTAGGGATGAAAAGAAATAAGGCCGTAGCGTATTTGGAATGGACCAACAACTACTGCAATTTGTTGTTTGTCTGATTTATTTTTTTTGGTGGGGAGTAGGGAGGATTCAATTGGCATCCAAGGGAACATAGGTATGGACTAAAGAAAATTCTAACTGCAGACTGGAGCTAGCTTCTGATTTTCCACTTGTATTTGTGACGTCCTTGGAAAATGGAGGTGTCATACATTCAGATTTTTTCTTAAGCCAAGATATACTGCTATGTTAAGACTGAAATGAGTGCTAGTCCCTCTGCCTGGAAAGTTCTATGTGTACCCTCACCTAGCTAACTCATACCCTCTCCAACAATAACAAATAATCCCCCTTAAATTTATTTACTTCTTTAGATAGTATCAGCAAGACTTAAGATAACTTCACATTTATATTTGTAAATTGTGAAGTTCTATATATTGAATTTTATTAAATGTTTTAAGAAGCATTATAACAAGAACAGTCACTTAAGGACTTTTTTAGCCATGAAATACATATAGCTTGTATGGGAATATTAACTGTGTGTTTATAAAATAAGAGGCAATTGTGCTGTCCTAAAACAAACAAACAGAAAAAGCACTGCCCTAGAAATAAGAAGGCCTGATTGAGTCCCAATTCTCTTAACTCACTACCAGTGTGATATCAGGCAAGACGACCAAATACATTTCATTTGTGAAATGAAGAAAAAGGATCACTCTGCCTACCTAACAGGGTTATATGATTAGATTCATACCAAATATTAATAGACCTCCTATCATGATAGGACATGTAACCATAATAATATTCCCCAGATGTCTCCTATCATGATAGGCGGTCTACTGAGGACTACTGGGGACTAAACCAGACAGAAAGGACACAAAGGTACACAAGACAGCTGTAGTTATCACCTTCAAGGAGATTTTCATTGCAGAAAGGAAGTTGCATACTACAAATTTCTATAGACATATAAGGTAATATTATCATCAAATAGTAGTTGTATTAGGCTTCCTTGTCAGGGAATGTTAGATTTTAATTTTGTTAATAATTTTCAAAAGGTAGAATTATGACTTTCAAATATGAAATGAACACATTTCAAAGCCTTTATTCAAATCATTAATTAATGAGGAAACCAATAAGTTGTTAAAACTTTCCAAAGAACATTTGAGAAGCTAAGTATTTGTTGGCAATATTAGGATAAAATTGCTGATTAGTTGTAAAGCCTATCAGTGTCCAACAAGGTCAAGAACTATAACCCCTTGGGGTTATCTGTTCCTCCAAACAAAAATCATTTGTATGTCCATCAGAAAAATATGCAAGTTGGTCTTTGTTCCTAGAGAATTATAAAATAACCAAGTTAAGAGTAAGGTAAGCTCCTATCAGCATTGAAAGAATACCAGCTAGTGTCTTTTGCCTATTTTCAAATTTCAAATTACTTTTGACAATATCAAGTTCTCTTTGTTTTACTCCTCCATAATGCCCTGTGAATATTGAAATATTTTGGAATATTAAGATACAATTACAATAAATTTGATCTTAAGATAATCAGTAGGGGGCTGCGCCTGTGGCTTAAGGAGTAGGGCGCCGGTCCCATATGCCAGAGGTGGCGGGTTCAAACCCAGCCCTGGCCAAAAACCAAAAAAAAAAAAACATAATCAGTAGGATTGTGGTGGATGTTCCATTGAGTTAAAATTCATGAACTGGGTCAGAGGTTAGTAGATGAAATATGAAATGGGGACCTGTGAGAAATATAATAAAGAACTCAAGTAACCCAAGAATATTCAAAGTTTTCTGTGTTGCAGAGAATAACATTAGATTAACATCTTACAATAAGGCCTTCCCAAAGACCTACTGGAGCCTGCTATCAAAATTACCTGGCATGAGGTGGACCTCACCTTATGTGCACATTGTGAGGGTGTGTAGCATGACGCCTGGGCTCTTTTACAAATGGAACTTTACCCTGGAAGTGAGAACAATGTAACCTAAAAATTGAACCCTCATATTAATTTGATTTAATTAAAAAAATTTTTTTTAAACTTGGCACATTAGCAACATTTTAACAAGTAACCATAATAATATTCCCCAGATGTCAGTGAAGTTATTCTGTTCTCTAAGATTTAAAATAATGTTGGAAGGGTGATGTCAGTAGGATAGCAAAATAGGAGTTTTCCAGCTTCTCTGCCCACCATAGAAATCCAACCAGCAACTGTCCACAGGCAAGAATACCCTCACAAATATTCCACAACTTGGGAGTGAAGCTGAGTCACACTGTCAGATGGCAGAATTGAGAAAAGTTGCAATTGAATGGTTAAAGACTGGTTCTCTTTTACTTCATTGTCCCTCTCCCAGATTGGCACAGTGATGCACGCAGAGTTCTCCCGGGCGCATGGGTTCTGCAGTGGGAGGGGAAAACTGGAGGTAAACATTTGGCTTCCCCTCCATTCTGGGACCCTTTGCAAGAGACTCACTTCTGTCTTGTTCCGTGAGAAATATCGGGAGTGTCACCAGGGCTAGACCACCTAGGGTCAGTAGGAGACAAAGAATGAGAGTGGGGCTCACAGTGACCAGTGCATGGATGCTGTGGTTGTTCTGCATGCCAGCCAACAGAAGTACCACACCAGAGAAAATAACCAACAGTACCTCAATACAGGAAGTAAGGTACAGATTTCAAACAATATTGCCACTGAGCCAGGAAAGAGACAACTTGCTACCCTGCCCAATCAGAGACAATTGGAGAGCCCAGCCAGAAGCCCCACCTGGCAGGGTCTACCAGAGGTCTCACTGAACCACAAAGCACTTCTGGCAATATCATTAGACCTCAGAGCACAGGAAGGAACTTAGTCCAACTCAAGAGTATGACACCAAGGTCTGCCTGCCTGCAACTACAACCAGCCAGCCCATCCAGAATCCCAGGATAGACCAAATAGTAAGAGTTTATCACCACCAAAGAACACCTGCAAGGCTGGATGAGGTGGCTGTCTTCTCAACTGCACAAGCATCAAAGTACACCTAAAGAAATACAGGGGAAAAATCAGGGAAATGCCACCAAAAGAAACAAAGCTCTAGCAATAGGCCCAGAAGAAAAAGAGATCAATTAAATGACTAATAAAGAATTCAAAATAGCATAATGTTGGCTTGAGACTTTGCCCATTTTCTATAGGAAATTCAATGTCTTTTCCTTCCCATAAGATGTCTGTAAATTCTAGTGGCTTGTGTTCCAGAGCCACTTCTAGTTCTAATTCATCCCCCCATTTATGTGTTATTCTCAAACCTCCACCTCTTCGTTCTACTTAGTAACTAGTATAGTAGACTTTACTAAAAGAAGGTGTGGTAAAGGAAAGTGTTCATATCCCAGCCATGTACAACGGGATGTTAAAACAGGGCTCATTCTGTCCCTGTGTTGTGTGACGTCTCAATGGCCGCCTAAGAATGAAGCAATAGTCTCAAATATCTCCATGTTCTAGGGGATTAATGGGATTACACCTGCGGTGCATCTTACAAGGGTATATGTGAATCCTAGTAAATGTGGAATGTAAAGATCTTAGCAAAATAACTAAGAAAATGCTACAAAAGCTATGTTAACTAGTGTGATGAAAATGTGTCAAATGATCTATGAACCAAGTGTATGGTGCCCCATGATCATACTAATGTACATAGCTATGATTTAATAAAAATAAATAAATAAATAAATAAAATAAATAAAGCAAAGAGCTGAGACAGACTGTGCAGGTCTTGCTAAAAGGAGGTTTAAAAAAAAAAAAACAGTTTGCTAATTCTCAGTTCTTCAGCCACCCTGAAGGCATAAAAGGGTTGACGTTAAAGGGGCCATGAGGAAACCTGTTTGGAGAGTTGGCTATGTGCTGTGGCATTTCTCCCTCACACTCCACAACGTGGGAATTCTTTTCCCACCCATTGGAAGAAGGGGCATGAAGAGAACTATTCAGATCATTTGACTTGTGAATTCTGAAGTTTTGAAGCACATAATTTGATGCCTGACCCAGGCTTGAAAAAAAAAGAATCCTCAATCAAGACTCTGCTGAAAAGATCTATAGCAACGAATAGAAACCATATTGGGAGCAAGCTGCATTTCCATGAATAGTGAGTGCGGGGCAGATGAGGGTATCTCAAGGACCATATATGGCTGCGTAGGGGGAGTCAAGCTGGGGTCACCTTGGATTGTTCCAGTGAGGACTGGTTGGAAGGACAGAAAGGACACTGAGACAGTCACTGACCTCTGTCTTCTTCAACTTATGGTTACTTGAGGAGAGGTTCTGTTATACAATAAAGCATTTATCTAGTCTTTGTCCCTGATTCCTGAGAGATAAACTGTAAATTCTTATCTTTAATAAAAGGGCCTTTAGATACTCACGGGGCTGAGGGAGGATTTGCTCAAATCAAGAGGGCCATAGTCAGTGGCTGCAAAGGAGGGTGCCTCTGAGTCATACATGAAAGCATCCCTCAGGGACAGAGTCAGCATTGGGAGTCTGCTCTGCTCTCAAGGGCACTGTGGCCTACTTGTGTCCACGCCAGTCAGGACGTACCCGTCGTGTCCCTTCTTTTCTCTGCAGTCCTCAACTTTTCCCCCATTTATTTCCAACACTATGGGAACCAGCAAGGGGGTAAGAAGTAGAAGAGCAAGGTGAGGAAAGAGTAGGAAAGAAGCTGAGCCATCACAAGTCTCCAGTTTGGAGGAAGATCAGTGATCTCGGAGGGCTTGGGGGTTTAACTCTAAATACAGTGAAGTTTGAACAATTGCACTTTAACTGGTCATTTTATTTACTGAAAGAATGTCTTTGTGATTAGAAGTGTCAGGACTTTTTGTTATCTGAGAGTTTCAAGAAGGGTTAAGAGGCTTGCCTAGAGTTTATTCCATCCAGGGACAGAGAAGGAAGAAGCCCTCACAGCCTCAAGTGCCTTGGCCCTGCTTGCATGGGGAGGGTGGAGAGAGACTGGGTGTGGTTTTCAGCACCACCTTCCTTTTGGTCCTCTGGGTGCTGAGCCCAGGAGGAGGGAGGAGGAAAGGGTCCATGTCTATTTAACTGGGGAAGGTTGCAGCCTCCTAGGCTGGCCGGCTGCTACTCTAACTCATCTTCTCCAGTTTTGATAAGAACAGTGGTAGCTTCTATATAGGGGATGTCAGGGACCTACAGGTAAGAGGACCTTGAGGACATGGTCTCTTTCTCTTTCTTGTTCAGGCTGCACAGCCTGAGCAGTGATAAGACGTGAAAGGGCAGCGCCTCTTCTTGCAGGCACCTCCTTTCTTTGTGCACACTTGGAGGGGAAGCATATAACTTCCAAACAGCAGGAAGAACTCCCTCAGCCCAACTGGTGGAAGGAATAGCTGCCTGCCACAGATGCAGTATGACCCACAGCCAAAGGCTGACCACTCAAGCTCTAGAACTTTTTATTCTGTGGAGTTTGGCTATGAATGGTGGATGGTATGGGTGGTTTTGGAATTAATACTTTCAATAACCCCATGTTGTTGTGGCTGGGCCCAACCATCCACGGCTGCCTTAGAGAGATTAGGACTCAGACACTGGAGCACCAAGTGCCTCTTGCTCTCCACTTAAGGACTAAGCTGCAATCCTGGGACAACAGGAAAACCCCCAGTCGATACTTTGGTTATCGTTACCCATGAAGAACACCCAAGGTCAGCTGTAGAAGGCCCTGCCTCAATAGTCAGTTCTGTCTCCCTCTGCCAGCAGCACCTGTAGCTCTTCATTCACAAAACTATCTGAACAGTTTTAAAGTCCATTGATAGGTCTTGCAGTGGCCACTCTAACATGTACCATCCATCTATTACTCATTGGTGAAATTGAGCTACTGGAAAAAAAAATCCCAGGATAAAATAAAAAAGAGAAATGATGGAGAAAGTTCCTCCTCCTCTGGTCAGGGGGAAGGCAGCAATTTTCATGTTTGTGTGTAAGCAACTCAAACAATAATGATTCCTCGGATTAGTTTAAATGTGCCTATTCCTCCTCTGTGACTAATTAAGGCTGAATTCCGCGCATACAGGAAGCTGTCTGGCATTTGCTGGTATCTGTGCAGACATGCTGGGTTTGATTACCCACTATTAGTTCATAGCGGTTGGACAGAGCAGCCGACTTCCAGGATTGTCTCAATTATCAAGATACCCTGTCACCTTTCTGGCCAAGTTTTAACATCTGCACATAATCCCAGTGGAGAGTATGTGTTTTAAACTTGGCCTCATTGGGAGGAACAGCAGAAACATTGGACACTTCCTCCTTAGGAGGCTAATGAAGGCCTCAGCAATGACACTAGTACAAATTACTTTAAAATAGTTCCTATTTTTGTCAGTGCTAAAAATACTTTTTCATTTGTATTTTCTTTTAGACTAATGTCCCTTTCCGACGTGAAAAACTGAAAAAGTAAAAGTTGTGAATATCAACCTTATTAGACTAACAATGCAGCATTTAAGAAGATGGGTTAAAAAAATGCATCTATGAATTTATAAAAAATGTATTTTATAGTGCATACTTAAAAAATGCTACTTTTTATTCCTCGGGGGGTAATTGTCTTTTCTTTCTTTCTTTGCTTTTTTTTTTTTAACTCGTGGATTTGTATTAAAGTCCCAAATCCTGGTGGTAAGATCGATGAGCAGAACTTTAATTGGGGCTCTCTGGTGATTATCCAGATTGGCAGCTGGCGTCAATCAGCTTCTGAAGATATTTCTGAGCCAATGATTAGGCCACTCCTGGAGATGTTAGGCTCCTTAGGGCAATGTCAAGACTCCCAACCACAGGAGAACTCTTCAGAACAGTGGAGCTATAATCTTCCATGTGGCTGGCTTACCTGGCAACATGTATGTCCCAGCTTTCTGGGTGAGTCAACTCAGACGTATGATATCATGGCTTATGCTGTGTCCACATGTTTTTTATAAGCAAAACAATGCTACAAGTCCCCTGACAGCTTCCATTAGAGTAGAATTATAATACCCCATGTATGTCTGAGTGTGGAGCACTTTACAGTTTTATATTACATAATTGAATCCCATTGATAAAATAACAACATAGTGGTTTTTTTTCTTCTGTAGAAAATAGATGCTCACAAAATTTCTCATTCCTTGGTGTACATCATAGTCTTTTAGAAATATTCTTTTCATGTAAACTAAAAATCCACACCATTTTTGGATTACTGTCTTATAATGACTTCATCTTATTATTCAGAACTCACTAATTCAAGTAGAATTTGGACCAAATTTATTTGGTTCCTCATCCTTGCATTGTGATGATGAACAATGGTAAGATGTGTTCTATTGGTTAGAAAATGAGCTGCCAGTTTCTTATAAAATTAAATGTACACTTAACCATATGACCGAGCGATTCCACTCTTAGGTATTTCACCAAGAGAATGGAAACATGTGTCTGCCCAATGACTTGTGCACAAACATTCGGAACAGCTTTATTTGTATAGCTGAAAACTTGGTATAATCCAAACATCCATCAGTAGGTGAATGGACAAACGAACTGTGATATATCCAAACAATGGAATATTACTCAGCAATGAAATGAACTGATGAATCTCAGAAACATAATGCTGAGTGAAGGTTGGCTAGACACAAAAGGTTATATGCTATATGGTTTCATTTATATGAAATTCTAGAACATGCAAAATTGATCCATAGTGACAGAAAGCAGATCAGTGGGTGACTGGGGATAGGGGTGGGGCTTTTGACTGGGCAGAGGCACAAGGGAATCTTTTAAAGCGATAAAAATGTGCTAATCTTGATTGAAGTGATTATACCAAGTATATACATTTGTCAAAACTCATAAACTATACACTTAAAGTGTGGGCATTTTATTGTATGTAAATTAACGCTTAGTAAATTATTTTTTAATAGAGTGGTATTCTGTTACATGTATCTTTATTGATAATAAAATTCCTCTCCAATCCCTTACGTCTCTATGTGCTTCTCGTCTCTCTTTCTTTCTTTCTTCTTTTTTTTTTTTTTGGAAACAGACTCTCACTTTGTCATCACTTGGTAGAGTGCAATGGCATCATAGCTCACAGCAACCTTAAATTCCTGGGCTCAAGTGATCCTCTTGCCTCAGCCTCCCGAGTAGCTGGGACTACAGGCGCCCGCCACAATGCCCAGCTGTTTTTTAGAGACAAGGGTCTCCCTCTTGCTCAGGCTGTTCTCCAACTCATGAGCTCAATCAATTCACCCGCCCTGGCCTCCCAGAGTGCTAGGATTAGAGGTGTGAGCCACTGCGACCAGCCTCTCGCATCTCCTCTTTCTAAAAATCCAGATGGTGACCTATTTTAATTACTGGTAACTTCTACCCAATATTCTTTTTTAATCAATTGAATTTTAATTCATCCTTTGGGCTGGAGGGCAATCCATTCATTTAGCATTCTAAAAACATATTTTGATATTCCTGAAGGATAGCATTTTTTAATTTCAAAATATTAAGGGGGTCTAAGGTAAACTTGTTTTTCAGCAATACTATTTCCAACACCCAAATACCATACGGAAGGAATTCCAATTTGAGTTCAAGAGATAACTCATAAAAAAAGAAAAAAGAATGTTCACTGCTACCCCATGTCTAACAGAGCCTAAAATTTTACCTATTCTAACTCCTAAATATTTCTTGCATATTATACTGCTGCCCAGCTCTACCTCCACTGCTTTAATTTCAATTTCAGGACTGGTCTTCCCTGCTCTGTCTTGGTTTGAGCAAGAGGACCCTCCATGTCATCTTCCAGGTGTGAGAAAGCAAAATGGTACCCAGAGGACTTATGGTTGAGAGAAGGGCAGGTAACTTATATGGGAAGAAGCACCATAAGAGGTGGACCTGCATAAGGCATTGGGGAAGTTTGAGCAAGGTCCCTTATGCTTGACCTTGGGATTCTTAGGACCAATATGTTGTCCCTTTTCCTGAGTAAGCTGGCTTGTTTTCAAGGCTGTTATTTTCTTCAGTGTGTTAGTGAAATCCCTTTGGAAAGTAGTAGCTCATTTCATTTACATTCAAGAGAAACAAGGAAAAGGTCTGGGTTCCCCAGGGCCTACAAGAGAAGGGCCAGATATGCTGGTGGCCACGAGATCAAAGGCAGAGACCTTCAAGAGAGACAGGATACATGCAAGGGAAAAACCAAAGCTCAGAGGTGCAGCCCACCTTAGCCCCTCACATCCGCCCACCCTTCCCAATTTTCTCCCAAGTTGCTGCTGCTTTTCTGTTTGCCCCTAAGAGAATTCTTTCAAGTATGTATTAAGGGAGTGATTTCCTTTGTGTCTGTCTCCTCACATTTTTCACTGACTGTCAGAGAGCTGGAGATAGTGAATGGTCACCTGGGAAGACAAAGGTGACAATTTTAGGCAAGTTCAGTCCAATGTAAAAAAAGGCTCTAAGAGCCTTTTCCATCTCTGAAAGTGCTTTTTAGCAAGACTGGGGGTGGGATAGTCTCCGGTGAGAGATTTCCCAGCAATAAGACACTTGTCAGGAGGGGCATGGGCCCAGCTTGGTGATTTCCATCTTTAACTTTTAACAGATGCCACTTGCTAAAGGTTCTGGAGCTGGAGGAGCACTAAAAATCAAACAAGTGAGCATAAACCAAATTTGACTTTTGGCCCCTGGGGCTGGAGAGATAGAGATGAAAGCTGACAGGCTCCTACATGACAAGGCCTCCATGGAGCCCAAATGGGTGACTCACAAATCAGAGTGGCACTTCCTCTACAGGGGGCTGTCCTGCAAGCAAGTCCTGAACACCCCCACCTATTCCCTTGGTGCAAACACCACCCGCCTCTGGGCCCACTGACCAGCATATTAGCAGGCAGGCTCTGCTACCCCCAATATAGGACACATCTTTGAAGGTACAACTTTAACCTCAAAGACAACCAGAGAGCCCCGCAGATACTTTTTCACAACTAAACAGCAGGGTTCATTTTATTATAGGAAGTCTTTGGGCATAGGTACCTTAGGATATCTTCTAATCCTGGCTCTAACAAACTGAGTGAACTTGAAGTTGAGTATATCACTTAGTCTTTGGGGGAGGGGGCTAGAGTTTCAGATAAACAGCAATCACGTTGGGTGTTGTCAATTATTGTGTGGAGAACGCAGATGAGGGAATATGAAGGATAGATTACTATTATAGTGAGAAGGTGATGTTTGAACTAGGTCTCAAAAAGGCAGGCAAGAGAGAAGAATGTTGCACACAAGATTCGGGGATAGCAAGATTCGGGGGCTTCAGTAGAGTCAGTAGGTGGTATGCAGAATGTGCTTCTTGCATTCAACAGAACATGGCCTGCTGGCTCCTGGGCTGGGTGACAGGGCAGATGATAATTCAATTAACTAAAAAAAAACCAAGGCAGAAGAGGGTGAAAAAATGATGAATCCAATTTCTGACATGTTCAAATGGAAGCAGCCATGGTTCAACCAACTGACATGTCCAGCAGACAGATGGATAAACAGGTCTACAGCTCAGGAGAGTGGTTGAAGCTAGAAACGTAGATGTGTTTTCATCAGCTTACACTGAGCTAGATAATTTCAAAGTTCCTTTCTAAATCTAAAGCCATAGGCTTTGTGATTCTAGATGTTGTGAAAGGAAACATTGGGACATAAACCTTTTTGCCCTTCATTCTAACAAGGTACTCACTATGTTATCCCCTGCTCCCCTTTCAGAGGTGTTCATGCACCACCATAGAATGTTCATAGGACTTGTGCAACTAAATTTTATTTTCCTGAGTTTCTGTTGGCTATTTGCTAAAGTATTTTAGGCAATGTAGAATGATCTCAGTCCAGATAATTAAACAGTAATCTGACATCAACTGATGAATCCAAAAGAAGTCTTTCAAAAGATAATCAGCAATTCTCATCGGTTATCAGTGTAGAACAAAATTCAGGCTCTTTAGTTTGGCACTCAAGTCTTAGCAAGCCTCTTTCTATTTCCTACTCTCTCTCTCTCTTCCTCCTTCTCTTTTTTGATCAGATCATTTTCCATGCCATGAGCAGCCCTACAGAGAGGCCCACATGGCAAGAAACTGAGGCCTCCAGACACCAGCCACAGCGTGAGCTGGGTGCAGGTTCCCCTGAAGGTGCAACCTTCAGATGACTAAAGCCTTGGCTGACATCTTGTCTGTAACCTCTTGAGAGACCCTGAGCCAGAAGCACGCAGCTAAACCACTCCTGAATTCTTGACCCTCAGAAATTGTGGAATAAGTTTTGGTTTCAAACTTCCAAGTTTTGGGGTCATTTGTTAAGGTAAAATCCGAAGAAGGAGAAAATTGCTTTTTGATGATACTATATGTGGAAAATGGGCCAGAGAAGGTTGAGAATGACTTAAGCACACTTTGGAGCTCTGCAAGATGCTGAAAGATGGAGGCAGGGAGCCTTGTCCTGAATCTTTTGCCTTTTCTTTGAGTGGACTTAAAAATATCATATCTCCTGTTTCAGCCTCAGTTTCCTTACTTACAAATATACACAGGAGCATTAGTGCCAGGCTCCGGTATAAAACCTTTACATATGTGCAGCACTTCATAGTTTGCAAAATATTTTTGTAAGTTGTGGTCAAGAACTGAAGACAACAGAGAATGGTCCCCACAATTTGAAACTAAGGGAAATAAAATTGGCTTTTGGGAGTTAAACTTCAAAGTAAATCCATATGGATTAGCACAAGCAGTGTTCAGGGGGCCTTTGGGCAGGCTATAAACTGAAACAAGAATACAATTACTTTCTTCTTACCAATAAATGATGGGAAATACCATGAATGTTCATTTTTTAAATGCATGAAAGCTCCTACAAGAGTTCCTGCAACACAGTAAATACTTTAGAGATGTTACTTATTATTATTTTTATTTATAGCAAAGGAAAAGTTAGAAATGAATAAGTGGGCTATTTAAAGATATTGAGAGTTGATGTTCTTAAATAAAAGGAGCTTGTTCCCAGTTTATTAAGAACTCTAACTTGGTGCCCTAGTAAGAATTCAGGGGGAGGGTGCACAGTGCTGGGCAGCATGGCAAACTTCCAACCATGTACAGACAACAGAGAGTTGGAATTCCTGAGATGCTTAGGAGAGATGTGTTGTTATCAGCGCATCATGATAGCTGTCATGAATGGGAAATGATTTACAATTGTGGTTTTTCTTGAATTAGTTAAAGCACTTGGTAAAATTACATATAGGTCTTATTTTCACAGCTGTCTTTTGGGAGTGATTGCTGAATTGTTATAATTTGAATATTAGTTTGGCCCTCTCTGATTTTTATGACCATGTTCTCTATTGGAAAGTGGAATGATTTTGTGGGACTTTCACTCTATTTAATGAACTAGGATGAAAAATTAAAAATTATTAACTTCATGGCCCTCTTGGGCTAGACATGACCATTGTGTATTTGAATATATGAACCTAACTAAAGCAAAAATGTGCCAATCAGCAGTGGGTCAGCAATGAGAGCCAGTGGGAGAAGGAGAATCATGAGAACTTATACCATCAATGGCCATCTATCACTCTTTATAGGGATGAGAGAGCGTTGGTCCACAGTCCTCATGGGAAGGCATATTTAGTGTGAAAACATACCTAGAGATTGTGTCCAATAGACCTAGAACATCCCTGTTCTCTTGGAAATTTCATTCCAAGAGAAGGAATAAATGTTGAAGGGATAAATCAGACCCTCTCAATGCTGAATTGTGAAATATTTTATTCCTCTGGCTAAGCTCCGCTATGACCTGAATGTTTGTTTCCTCCCCAATTTGTATGTTGAAACATAATCTTCAGCGGATGGATGGAAGTAGTGAGTGGAGATTTTAGAAGATGAATAGGTCATGAGGGTGGAGCCCTGGTGAGTGGGATTAGTGCCCTTATAAGGAGCCAAGGGGACCAGAGTTCTCCTCTTCCACCCTCCGAAGATACAGTATACAATGACCATCTACAAACCTGACAGTGGGTCCTCTCTAGGCAGTGAATCTACACTTCCCCCTTGGCCTGTTTCCATATTCATCAAGTGATATTCCAATTATGAGATGACTTTTCATATAGGTCTATATGATGTTTGGCTCATAGATTTCATGTATGTTGATCGATGTATCTAGATAATGAACACATTGGCTTTCTAGGTTTATATCTTTGTCCAAAGTCAACATTGTCATTTTTGTTGGTGTGATCCTTGCCTTCTAACTTTTTTTAGCTTCCATTCTTGCTCCCTTGTTCCCTCTAATTTGGCCTCTAAAAAAGATAATTTCTGTATTGAATTTATTAAAACATTATCTCATTTGACCTTCATAGCAAATGCCAAATATCTATTTCCATAAATATATGAAGAAGTTAAGACATAAATAATAAATGGCTGTAATAATTAATAAGTTATAGAACCGAGAGTCAAACCCAAATAGAGGAGGTTGCTGTTCTTACTGGTTTGGGACATTCAATGATCTCCTACGACATATGGCTGGTTTGTCCTAAACATTAGTACCAACATGCTCATGTACCTTGTCTTTATTCCACTCTTGCTCCAACTCTGTAAGGTGGAGGCTTACAGATGAGAAGACTGAGGCCTAGAGACATTAGGCAAGCTGCTCAAATTCATGCTGCAGTAACGGAGTCTAGGTTTAGACACTAGATATTTGACCAGTCTATTTGGGGAAGACCTCATTATCCTTTTACCTTGTGCTTGATATATTTTTATTTTTAATAACAATTATAAATATTCCATTTTAATTTGTAACTATGTTTACAATTTTTTAATTTAATTTCATTTGATTGGCTTTTTTAAAATCAAAATTTCTTTTCTCTTAAAATGTATGTGTATGCCTGTGCATGTGTTTTCTATTGTTGACATAACAAATTACCACAGACTTAGTGGCTTAAGAAACACAAATTTAGTATTTTAGAGTACTGTAGGTCAGCAGTCCAACACTGATTTCACTGGGCTGAAATCAAGATGTTGGTAGGACTGCATTTCTTTCTGAAGGCTCTAAGTAGGAATACATTTCCTTGCCTTTCCCAGGTTCCTTCAAGAGATCACTCACATTTCTTAGTTTATGGCCTCTTCCCCCATCTTCAAAGCCAGGGACTGCAGATGGGGTCCATTTCATGCTGTCATCTTTCTGAGATTCTAAAGCCAGGAATGGTTCTCATGCAGTTAGATTAGGCCCACCCAAATAATCCCGCACAATCTTCTTATTTCAACTTTCTCAACCTTCATCTCACCTGCAAAATCCCTTTCGCCATGTAAGGTAACATATTCTCAAGTTCTAAGGGTTATAATATGAACATTTTTGTGGGCCATTACTTTGCTTATCAAATATATCTCATGGTATATGATCTATACATTTTGTATGTATTAATAAATATATATAATTTACATGTATTTTATATTTATAGTTATATTATTAAAAATATTATGTAACTTATATATTTTAAAATTTGTGTGTGTATATTTACATCATGTAGTGAAATATCTGTAAGTCTTTTCCACAGTTACTTTTCACCACCCTGATTTCTCTGCTGCACACTCAATGAGTTGGTAGAATAAGCTATTTCCATCTTTTCATTCTTTTACTTGTTATTACTTTTATTGAAGTGATTATAGCAATCAGATAAACTAAGTTATAAACATTAACAAATAACCCCTATCTGCAGTGCCTTCAAACTCAAAAGCTTACCTTTTTTCATATTACATGTCAATCATGGGGTGACTGTAGGTCTCTGTCTGTGCTTTGCAGTCTTTACTCAGGGACCCCACTAGAGGGAAAATCCAACTCCCTGACCCACAAATACTGAAGGAGGAGGAGGGGACGTGGTGATCGTACCCTTGTTCCTGAAGCTTCAATCCCAGTCCCATTGCATTCCTAAATTCCTGTTAGGGAAGATTTGATTTACATCTCTTCCTCACTGCCTCTCACTCACATCTTTCTTCCCCTGTTTTTCTGATATAATCACGTAACAATATTTGGTTAGATCCACATTTTGTGTTACAACATCATGATCCTGTAAACAATGCTTACAGTGTATATAATATACCACGGTTTCATTTCCTTTCTTGTACATTTTTGTCCCTTAGAGTTAGTAAATGTCTCCATACTTTTAATTGCTTAGTTTTCTGTGTATTTGTCATTCATTTTTCCCCAAGTTCCCTAACTAAGCTGTAAAACTCGCCCCCCCCCAATGTTCAGACACATTGAGTCTTTTCATTAGTTCCATTCTGTTCTTATAAACACCCCTACACCCAGTCCTCAGTTGCTCTGCTCCAGCTAGGACAGGTCACTTCCTAGGCCTGTTTACATCTAGGATTCCAGTTCATTGAAAGCTGTAGGTTACCAGTCAAGAAGAGAAAAGAAGACTAGATGACTTTTGAAATCCCTGCTCTCTGTTCTGGAACTTTGGTACAGCGATGAAATGTTATGAAAAAAACAAATAAGCTTCAAGGAGTGACTCTGCACCAAGTCCTTTGGCCAGTGCTGCCCATGTCTCCCAGCCTGACCACTGGGATTCCAGATCTTCCCTGATCCAGCTCAGGTTTGATAACTTACCTTGACTTCTAGTTCCTGATGCTTTCCAGATCTTGATCCTCCTCTGATCATCGTTGTTCTTGGAACCAATAATAAGAGAAGAAAGGAGAAAGTCAGCTTTCTGTGTGGGGGTTCCTAAAGTCTTGAACTCCAGTCAAGAAGCATCTTTATATTTCTTGTTACTCCTGTGTCCCATTAGAAAGGAAATTATTAGACTACTCAAGAAGTGGAAAATCCAAGTCACAGAGAAAGTTAACATCTTGTTATGCTCTTATCTAAGAACTGATTGAATTCCTGAAAGCTCTTGAGGTGCCCCCGCTGGCAGCTGTGGCTGCAGATTCAAAGCAGAAAAACAGAGAATGTGGGGAAAGGTTTTTACCACATGATTTTCTTCTCACACCTGGTGATACAATGAAATATGTGAGGGGAGTGGAAAGGAAACATAAATATTGCAAAAATAATGATGGTAATGTGTTTATACCTGGTGTGGGGAGGAGATTCTGAGGTGCTCGTGAAATCCAGAGTGGTGTGGGTCTGTGAGAATTTCTGCCTTAGTCTACCCCTGAGGAAATTATCTTATCTGTTTTCTCTCTTTTTCTGTTATGTGGCAACACAACTAGAGATTAGAATAGAAAAGATAGATCTTCCTGAAGTTTCCTCTGAAAATAACAGCTCCCACCCCAATGACAGGACAAGGATTGATGGTAGGAATTACCCCCTTGTAAATGGAAATTAATACTCTAATTAGCAAGATAGGAAAATCCATCTTATTGTAAATAGTGCTACTTATAAATTGTGATATTCCTCCAGGGATTACCAGGCTATTTAAAAGGAATAAATCAAGAACCACTTTCAAGCCCATGAAGAAAGAATGCCAGAATTCACAGCAAGCATACACTTAAAACTGACAATATTTTCATCAGGGTTATTGTGAAACAGTGGATAAGGTCAATTTTTAAAACAAAAAAAAGATACACATTTGTGATTTTTGACACTTCTTAAAGAGTGTTTTCAGATTGACTTTTGAATATCAACATTGTTACCTAGGCAGCTTTCTAGCAAACAGACTCAAGCCAATGGATAAAAAGATTAGTCTCAGGGCGGTGCCTGTGGCTCAGGGAGTAGGGCGCCGATCCCATATGCCAGAGGTGGCGGGTTCAAACCCAGCCCTGGCCAAAAAAAACACACACACAAAAAAAAAGAAAGGACTAGAGCAGCATTTAGTAACAATAAATTCTTTAAAAAAAAAAAAAAGATTAGTCTCACACACACAAAAAAATGAGGAGATGAACACTGCATTTCAGATAAAAGCATGGGTCTCCAAGGATGAAATATAAACGTTTAGTAAACCTGCAGCTTTGATGAAAATCTATGTGACAGCCTTGTGTTTCTATAGCTGTTTAAAATGTGGAACCTGCTAGCATATCCATTGACTCATTTGATTCTCAGAAGAGAACAGATGAGGAAGTGGAGTCCAGAATGGTTCAAACTCACACTGCCTCCCAGGCATTAAAAGACCGTGGGTATTTAATGCTGACTGCCCCTGAACTGGAGTTGAAATGCAGCCAAACTTTTCTAAAGTCACAATCCAAGGGGGCCGGTCAGGGACATGTGAAAACAAACCATCCCTGCCCCTTCTCCCCACTGGTAGGTGACTGTTTAAGCAGGTAACATGCATGAATGCAGAGAGGACAGTCTGGCCATAGCAGGGCTGTGATTTCATTTTGAGTTCAAGAATGAACCAATGCAAACCAGTTAGGACAACTAGTCCCATTCCCCCATGCATGTGGATTTAGGGATAGCACAATGTATCAGGCTATCCCCATTATTACATCCACCTTTGACAGATTGGTTAGGGCTCTGGTAATCACAGTGCATGGAATAATCTGCCTTGAATCAGGACTCTTCACATATATGTCTTCCATTCTGGACCACAGGAGCCCATAGACCAGCAACAAGTTCTTTAGTATTTTGTCTATCCAGTGCCTACCCTAAAGGAGTTGCTTAAACATGTGGAGGTTGAAATAGGCCATGGGAACAGAGCCTTTGCAATGCTGCCAACTGATTTATATTGTTGTCATGCAGGCTAGAAGATAGTCACATCCAGTTGGAGAGTTAGAGGTGTCAGGTGATTCCCTGTTAAATCACATGACCCACTTCCTGTCCTTTTGTATAGGTTGATCCTATTTCTTGGGCTGAAGTCCATTACAGGTGAACCCCTACTTTCATACAGACTGATAATGTGTCTGAAAGTCGAGTAATAAACTCATGTGCTAAAAGGAGCAGTTTCCATGTTTCTGTTTCCCAACCTTTGAGTCCCTTATCAGGAATACTAGGCCCTGTGGCAGGGTTAGGGGAGCCCGACAAACCTCCACAGGGGCTTGTCCACGTGACATTACAGTCCTCACCCTACTCTGCCGCACACCCCTAGCCAGGCTCCCATGAAAGGCCTGAGAAGTGGCTGGAAAGTTCAGGAACAGGCGAACAAGCCCTGGGAGCATCCGTGGAGAAAACTGAGCCAACTGCAAAGGGGAAAAGCAACATGTAATAGTTTCTATTTGGTGTAAAAAGAGCAAGAAAGGTTTAAAATGAACATATATGTAATCACAGACAAAAATAGGAAGGAAATAGACCAAAATCTTAAGGATGGTTTTTTCCTGTGTGTTATTTTTGGGTTTTTTACTTTTCTATTTTTGTATTGCTTTTATGTATACATTTCTTAATGCCTACAAATTCTTCTTAATTTTATTTTTTATCTACTTGTAAGACATTTAAAACATTAATGTTAAGTCAAAAATCTTTGACCACCATCCCATTTCTGGTTCTCCTTCTGACTACCAC
This sequence comes from Nycticebus coucang, assembly GCF_027406575.1. Taxonomy (NCBI): domain Eukaryota; kingdom Metazoa; phylum Chordata; class Mammalia; order Primates; family Lorisidae; genus Nycticebus; species Nycticebus coucang. The sequence goes on from NC_069781.1 coordinate 38,461,926, forward strand.
GTGTCATTTGGCATCTACCTAGATTTTTTTGGTCCCCTCTTACCCCCCCTTATCCTTGAAGGACATGTTCTAAGAGCCCCAGGGGGTGCCTGAAAACACAGATAGTACTAAAGGAGCCCTGTATACACTCTGATTTTCCTATACCGTAAAGGGACAGGGGATAAGGGACAGGGGATTACCTGGGAGGGATGACGCCGGACAGTGTGTGATTTAAAAACTTATGAACTGTTTATTTCTGGCATTTTTCATTTAATGTTTTCAGACCTCAGCTGACTGTGATAACTGAAAGCTCAAAAAAGCAAAACTTCAGATAAGGGTGGACTATTGTATTTACATATATGTACATATACTCATAGAAATATACAGTTTTGCTTTTATTTCATAAATGGCACCATAAAATACATAATCTACACGTTTCTGTCCATGTCAGTTATACATATATCTGTAAGCATCTTAGTAAAAAAAAGAAAAAAGTGTAAGATTTCATCAAATGGAATCTTGCAGTCTAATGGTTTTGCATTAGAATCATGTAAGGAGCTTCAAAATAAACTAATGCACCTCTAGTGATTGTTTTGTTTTCCCTCCCCCACTCCAGATGATATTAATTTTTTTCAGTTATAACAGCATCACGTTGTACAACCTTGGACATGTGTGAGTATACTCTAGGAAAAATCCTTCTCCCCCCAAAATGTACTTACATTGCAACACCAATTTACACTTCCAACAGAAGTACATGAAAAATTACCTTTACCCCATATTCTTCTTTACCTTAGCAAGTATCTAATTTTTACACATTTAAACCTTTTGCTAATTTGATGGATTAGTATGTAGTTTAAGCATATAGTATGTAGTTTATTTTCATTTTACTGATACTTAGAAGACGTACATCTTGTCATGTGTTCACCAAGGGATTAAAAGCACAAACGACGGTTTTTCTCTAAGCTTTCCCACTTATGAGCTCTGTGACTTCAGGCCAATTGCTTTGCTCTGCCCTCAGTTTCCTTATTTGTGAAATGGAAGACTAATAGTATCTACTTCATAGGTTTGTTGTATTAAATGATTTAATACAGATAAAGTTTTAGAACATTGTCTAGTATATAGTAAGCATACAATAAATGTTAATTATTCTCTTTGGCCATTTGTTTTTGCTTTTTTTTTTTTCTGTATTACCACCTAATCAGTTTTTAAATATTGGCCCATTCAGAGAAAGCTAATCAGGAAGCCCTCAAATCTTTCATAGTTAAAGGCCTTACATTCTTAGTAGTGTTTTAGCCTTTTTAGGCTGCTAGGACAAAAATACCAGGAATGGCTTGTAAGCAACAGAAATTTACTACCCATAATTCTGGAGGCTGTGACATCCAAGATTGAGGCAATAGTAGATTCTACATCTGGTGAGGACCTTCTTCCTGGTTCATAGATGACCATTGTCTCCCTGTGTCCTCAGGTGGTAGAAAGGCAAGAAAGCTCTCTCTTATAAGGGCACTAATCCTGTTCATGAGGGCTTCACCCTCATTACCTAAGCACCTCCCCAAAGCCCCACCTCCAAATACCATCACATTGGGCATTAGAATCTTGCATATAAGTTTTTCAGTGACACAAACATTCAGTCTATAGCAGTAGTAAAATGGAAATGACAATTCTGCACCTGTTTGTAGACAAAGGAGGTAAAATATATCCTTTTATATGTCCCTAACAGGTCAAAGACAAAGTTTAAGTTCATTGTTGTATAACAGGAAGCAGAGTGCCTTTGTTGCTACTATAAGGTAAGCCTAAAGTGCTTCATTTAAAAGCCTAGAATATTGGACCTGGAAGGAATTTGGAGATCATCCACCAGACACTGTATTTTATAGATGAAGACACTGAGTCCCAAAGCAAGAAAGTAATTTGAATAAACTCCCATAATCACCCAGAATCAGATGAGAGCCTAATGCCCTTGACCTTCAGGAGGATTTTTGCTGTCCTTTTCTATTGCTCATTTAGACGTGGTGTTTTGAGGGGACAGAGCCCAGTATGAATATGTGTGTAAGTGGTCATTTAAAACAAGTTTTAATTTTACAAAATTAAGGCAAAAAGTAAAATATTCGGGACTTGCTATTTTAGACATGATAAGGATATGAAAGTATTTTGAAACTGTAACAGGACTGGCTTCTCAGCCTTAGGACAAGTTTCTAAGTAATATATCACCTAGAAAATGTTTCATACAATGGGATAATTCTTTCAAGTAACAGGACCAACAAATCCATTCAATTCAACATTAAAATATTTGAATAAAAACATACACAAACATACAAAATATGCTTTAAATAACTAGCAAATACTTGTGGTCCTAAGGTGATTTTACAAAAAATCTCATTGTAAAGCAAGGATGAGGGGATTTAAAAATCTTTCAACTCTTAAAAAAATTCAAAAATGTTCCTAAATGTCTGTTAAAGCAATTAATTTTGTATGAAGTTTTCCCTTAAAGAATTATTGGTAAATATCTGTCTCTGTTTTTGAAGAAAAGCAAAAGTTAAAAAAAAAAAACAGCAAGATAGATGAGATATATCATTTTGTTTAATATGATTAAGTATGTAAAATATTGGTGAACTTCGATCCATAATCCTTTTTTGTTGATACCAAAATCAGTTTAAAACTATTGTCTATTATTTTCTCTCCTAAACCAAAGACTTCAATTAGTATGTGCAAAAGTCATCAAGAGGATTCAGAAGGTTTAGAGTGAAATGTTAACGAGAAGCTGACCAGTCTAGATGCTAATATAAGGCAGTGAGGTCTCAGGGGTGTCATCTTGGAATACACTATTGTGAATCCTAATTTCCATATACCAGGGGTAGTGCTGGCTCAAATCCTCTGGATTCATTTCTGGAGCTTGAGATTCCATATTTTCTGTTAGCAATGACTTAGTCCCAGGTTGATCCTACTACTACTCACTTGCAGAATCAAGTGTTATACAAAATAAAGTTAAAATACAGTGAAGTATATGAAAATAAACCCTAATATAGATAAAGAGATAGCACTTTTAAAGTCACTCACTCATTTCCTTCTGCATTAGGTAGCTACTGCTATGTGACAAATTGCCCCAGAAATTAGTAGTTTTAAAACAACAATGAGTATTTATTACCCCACACTGTCTATTGATGTGAAGCTTAGAAGCAGCCTAGCTGAATGGCAGTGGTTCAGGGTTCTTCACAGGGTTGCTGCCAAGATACTGGCTAGACTTTTATCTATTGTGGGTTAATTGTTGAGTGGTGAGAGGTGTGGATCCTATTTCAGTCTTTTACATGTGGCTATCCAGTTTCCCCAGCACCATTTATTGAACAGAGAGTCTTCTCTCCAGTGTATATTTTTATCTGTTCTTTCAAAAATCGTATGAGAATATAAGGATGATTTCATCTCGGGGTTCTCTGTTCTGATCCATGAGTCTATGTCTTTCTTTTTATGACTGTATCATGCTGTTTTGGTTACTACAGCCTTGTAGTATAACCCGAAGTCTGATAAAGTGATGCCTCTCACTTTGTTCTTACTATGTAAGGTTGCATTGGCTATTAGAGATCATTTCTGGCTCCATACAAAACATACAACTATTTTTCTAGATCAGCAAAAAAATGGCATTGATATTTTAATGAGAATTACACTGAATCTATAAATAACTTGGAGTTGTGTAGCCATTTTAACAAGGTTGATTCTTTTGATCCATGATTATGGTATATTTTTCCATCTTTTTATATCCTCTGCAATTTCTTTCCTTGGTGTTTCATAAATCTCCCTATGAAAATCTTTCATCTCCTTTATGAAATATATTCTTAGGTATTTTATTTTCTTTGTTGCTACCTCAAAAGGTATTGTGTCTTTGATTCGACTAACCAAAAGCAGTCACAATAACAAAAATAAATAAATGGGAACTCATCCTATCAAAAAGCTTCTGCACAGCCAAGAACACAATCAAAAGAGCAAATAGGACACAGCATGGGAGAAAATATTCTCATACAGACTATATATCTGATAAAGGACTGACAACCAGCATCCTCAAAGAACTCAAGAAAATTAGCAAGAAATAACTAAACAAGCTCATTAAAAAGTGGACAAAAAACATGAACAGAAATTTTTCACATCAAGATATACTAATGGCCAACAAATTCGTGAAAAAAATCCTCAATGTCTCAAATCATTAGGGAAATACAAAGTAAAACCACAATGTGATATAACTTAACTCTGATAAGAATAGCTCATATTAACAAGTCCCAAAAGATGCTGGCATGGATGCAGAGAGAAAAAAAAAAAAAAAGCAAAACACTTATATACTGTTGGTAGGACTACAAACTAGTACAACCTCTATGGAAAATTATATGGAGATACTGCAAAGAACTTAAAGTAGACCACCATTTGATCCAGCAATCCCACTGCTGGGTCTATACTCAAAGGAAAGAAGGTCATTTTATAAAAAGGACAACTGATGGCTTGGCACCCGTAGCACAGTGATTATGGTGCCAGCCACATACACCAAGAGTGGCAAATTTGAACCTGGCCTGAGCTAGCTAAACAACTGCAACAAAAAAAATAGCATTGTGGTGGGTGCCTATAGTCCCAGCTCCTTGGGAGGCTCAGACGAGAGAATTGCTTAAGCCAAAAAGTTGGAGGTTGCAGTGAGCTGTGATGCCACAGCACTCTACCAAGGGTGACATAGTGAGACTCTGTCTCAAAAAAAAAAAAAAAAGGACAACTGAACTTGAATGTTTATAGCAGCACAATTCACAATTGCAAGTATGTGGAAACAACCCAAGTGCCCACCAATACATGAATGGATTAATAAAATGTGATATATACATACTATGGTGTACTACTTAGCCTTAAAAAAGTGGTGATCTAGTATCTTTTGTCATAATCTGGATGGAACTGGAAACTATTCTTATAAGTGAAATATGACAAGAACGGAGAAACAAACACATAATACTCACTACTAAGTTGGAATTAATCGATCAATACTTAAGTGCACATGTGGAAGTAAATCTCAATGAAAATCAAGCTGGGGGAAGGGAAAGGAGAGGATAAGTCAGTTCATACCTATTGGGTACAGAGCACACTATCTGGGTGAAGGGCACATGTATAACTCTGCCTCAGTCTGTACAAAAAAACAAGTCTATAAACAAAACATGTTTTGAAATTAAAAAAGAAAAAACACCTGAAGTGAAAAAGAAAAAAAAAAAGATACTAACTAGAGCTGCTACTATCTGAGGGCTGGATGTGAGCTTTCCAATGGCTCACTCACATGGGTGGCAAAGCAGTCTTGTTCCTCGCCACATAGATGTCTCCACAGGACTGCCTGAGCATCTCACACCATGGCAGTGGCCTCTCCCAGAGAGTGATCCAGGAGAGAACAAGGTAAAACTCATAGCATCTTTTGTGAGCTTCAGTGTCTTCATCTGAAAAATGAATGCGTTGGACTCAACATACCCAGTCTGCCACAATAAAATTGCATGGAGGGATCTTCGGAAGACAGCTGGGGATAAATCTCACATAGGATAAGCTAGTGACATTGCCATTATCTAAGAGCAGAAAATGGTGACATTTGTAGCATTTATTTGCCACCCTTGAACTAGATAATCAATAAGGTCCACGGATACATGAATGATAAAATTCTATAACTCACTGAAGCTTTCTTATTCACGGGAGAAGTGTTCCAAAACCGATCTCTGGATAATCCAGAGTTTTCTATACCCTGCTCAGTCACAATCAGAGTGTCTTTACAATTCGCTTTTGTAAATAGCCAGCTGGTTACTTAATTGAATTCACCCAGTTGTTTACAAAACAACAGGAGTATAACCAAATTCACTCTTTTTTTCAAACTAGTTTTTCATGTCTCTGTGAGTAGTTACATGACGATATATGTTATTTTAAACTCTCCTTATTTTTAATGATATAAACAATGAAAGCCCAAGTAAGAGAAAGGAGCTAACACATTTATTCCCATTCTGCCATCTGTTTAAAGCTGCTGATGTAATTCCAGTTTGAAATTGCATTAGCGCTTGCCTCCTGGACCTCTTCCTTATTTCCTTTTGTATTTCAGGCCTTCTGCACTTAAGAGAAAGCTCTGCCTCTAGGATGTCGGTCAATTAATGCGAAGCTACTATAGCTCTGGCCATTTTCAGACTGGTCTCCAATTTGGATTTCCTTCAGGATAAACTAGAATGACTATAACTGGAGTGTTATTTGCTTAAATGTATTTGGTATTTAAGGTTTGATTAGTGATGTTTTCGGCAATATCATCAACAATCAGCAGATTTGTTTACACTGCGGAGGATGGCAGAGATTAAGGGTTGTGGTCGTGCATACATAATCATTGCATATTGGCTTTTTTGACTTTTATCTCTTGGATTGTGCCTCAGAATTCAATTTCAATCTTGTGTTTAAAAAAGCAGCTGCTTAACACTGGTATTGATAATACTGTGGTAGAGAGTTGTGTTGAATTATGTGATAGTGTGTGTGTGAGAGTGTGTGTGTGCGTATCTCTTTTATGAGGGCTGGATTCCATTGGAAATTAAATTTTGGCTGGGTGACCAGGCTGGTTTCCTTGCTTGGATATAAATGGCAGGCCACTAGTCAACCCTGCTTTCTCTTCACTTCCAAATATCCCCACCAGTGGGGACCTGGTGGTAGGTGAGGTGGACAGGGCATGTGAAGGCATAAGAGGGGCTGCAGCAGGAAAACTGGAAACTTGGGCAGCTCCCTTCATTTTTCTGAGCCTCAGTTTCTCCAGGTGGGATTATACTTGCTGATTCTGAAGTTTTTCTCCTCTAAATAAATTCCATTGATCTCTGAAACAAACATTTTTACTTTTCCCTGATATCACTGTAGTGGGTGTGAGGCACTGCTTTGAGTGGGTGAAATTAACTCATGTCAAAAAATGCCAGCAGCATAATAGAAGTTTGGACTTGGAAGGGACCTTAAGCATTCTCCCCAAAGCTCTTTTTAGACTCTTAGTCACACTCACCCTTACGACCTGAGGGCTCTGCCAGCGGGGAGGAGTGTGCTTACCAGGTACCAAGAGTACAGCTGACTTTGGCAGCCTGCTCTGGAGCACCCTTTGTTCCTCAAAACTGTGGCTCTGAAACACCTTCCTCAGAACAACCAGTGGATTATTTTTTTTTTTTTAAACCAATGTCTGGCTTCTACATCCAAAAGATAAATCAGAATTTTTGAGAGTGTGGACAAGGTCATTGTATATTACAAAGCTCCATGGCTGATTTAGAGCTAAGAGAATCAAGGTCTCTAGGTCAAGGCATAAAACCTCTGCTCCAAAAAAGCAGATCATCAGGGTGGAAAGGATCCTGCAGACAGAGATGTGCTAGGATGTCCGAGAGCAGGGTTTGAGCCATGGTCCAAGGACTGGGGATGCTGAGGGAGCTCAGAGAAAGAGGATGAACTGACGCAGCTAGGGAAAATCAGCAGAGCCCTCACAAAGCAGGTGACATCTGTGTCAGTTCTTGGAGAGGGAGGAGAAATTTTACTTTTGGAGAAGAAAGGATGGTGGAGAGGAGGACAGCTTAAAATCATGACAAAGAGTGAGCGGTCAAGCAGGAGGCCTGAAAGGTGAATGTGTTGAGCCTCTCCTCGTCTCTTCCAGAGGTGTGAGATGGTAGGGACGAACAGACACAGCCTCGCCTCCCATGGGCACTTCGGCTGGAACATAGAGAAGAGGGATATCAGAAGGTTGGCCTGAAAAAATTGACCTGCATCAGTTTATTAAAAGTCATGACTCCGAAGACCTGACTTTGGAATGGCTCCTGTTGTCCACAACTGTAAGGTCCCAGTACATGGGTGTGCTCCAGCCAGTGAAAGGTTGCCAGTGACATATTAGTACTGGCCAGGAAGGACGCCCTGGAGGAGACCCTAGCTCTGTCCCCTCACCATCAAGAAGCCCCTACTTTCCCCTGGGCCAGTTATTTAAGTGCTCGGTGCTTCATTTTCTTCATCAAAGCAATTCCATTTTCTGGAATGGCCATCGGAGCCATTGTCTTATGAAATTCAGATAATTACGTTCTCAAACTTATCCTAGAAAAATTGTCTGAAGGTTGGACTAGGTACTGGCATCAGTGCACGGCCTCCCAAGGGCAGTACTTTGAAGGTGACCGTAGTGATATTCAGTAATGTGTGTAGCACATTTTCTGGGAGAGTTCAGGAACTTAATTGTCCAAACTCATGCAGTGTTACATCTTAGGAAATAGCATGCTCCAAGGCACAGAGGTCTGGGACAGTCTGATGGATCTGAGAACCATTGAGTAGACAGGGCGGGTAGGGCACTAGGTGTGTGTGTGTGTGTATGTGTGCACGCGCGTCTGTCTGCAGGGTGGGATGGGGCTCAGGAGGACATATGGTCAGGGAAGTGTTCAGAGGCCAGGAGTTCAAGAGTTTAAGAAATTAGATTGAATGAGTTACTACCCAGTTCCTGAATTAGTCATTTTGCTTCCTTTCTTAATGGATTTCATTATCAGCCTTCAAGTTTGCCTAAGGATTGCCATTATTTTTTTCTTATTCTGGTTAGTGTGTTTGCTTGCTTGTTTGTTTGTTTGTCTTAGAATTCTTCTATGTTCAGTTAGTGAAAGGTTGTAAGATGGATAGGAACAGCAAGACTCAATGATTATTTAACAAGTAATAAACTGTCAGTGCAGTCAAACAAGCTTGTCATTGGAAGTCTTATTCTGCTATCTGAAGTGAGCATGGCAGAGCTAGTTTAATTAGAAGCTGTTTTTACTGGAAGTCTTCCAGGAGGACAGTGGGTGTATTCTACGGCATTTCAGGGCTCCTTAGATTCAGAGGTCTTACAGATAGGAATTAAATAAAAGAGGACCGCTAAAATAAAACCATGTGAACTATTATTTTCTCGAGGAGTGTTTGTTGACTACTTCTTCCTCCTTCAGCTGTTTGGGGATGGAGACCTTTATCCTCAGAACTAAGCAGATAAAGATTACATAAAAATGTACCAAGTTCTTTTGGTGTTTTTCCCAGATTTAGAAGACACACATCTTGCCATTTCTTGATTAATTACTACATGGAAGTTGCAGAGAGGCGAGCTTGGCTCGACAGCATGTGATCGTGGAAACGCTGTCAGGCTGGGCAAGAAGGATGTGGGTTCTGGTATCAGGCACAACAGTAATTCTTTGTGTGAACTTGGGCAAGTTCTTTCCCTTCTCCAGGCTTCAATTTCTTAATTTCTGGAATGAGAAGGGGACCGTTATATTTCCTTTTAGCTGCTGCATTCTGGGTCACGTTGATAAGAAGGCTGCCCAAAGAGGAGAACCTAGCAAGGCAGAACATCCGGGAAAAAGAACTTTGGAATGGCAAGGACTGACTGGATCCTTAAAGGAAAAACAAGTAGAAACGAAAAGAGAGAACTTTTAAATATTTTCCTAAACAAATAATTATAGATGTGTGCAAAGACCTACCTAGATAATAGAGATAATGCTAGGGTATTCTTTGGATATTATTCCTTTGAGAATTTTAAATGAGTTAAGAGGATAAAATGTGTAGGATAGACTTTCTTATTTCTAGTAATAGTGGAGTAGGTTATTTAGACCAACCCTCCTTCTGGAAGCAACTAAAAAATATATTTAAAAAAAAATGTAAAAATCTTCAAAAAGATGACAAGAAAATAAGGAATTAGGAGATTAAAAATAAAGGAGAAACTGAAAACCTAGCAAAGTAAGCAAACACAGAAACTGCTATCAATCAGAACACATTTGCTGATCCCTCAAAATCAGAAGCTTTGTTCTAGCAGCCTTGAGAGGTAAAGGGGACAGAAATGAAATCAAACCCCAGGCCCACAAGCAGAGCAGTCAGGCATGCTTGTCATCGAAAGTCTTATTCTGCTATCTGAAGTGAGCATGGCAGAGCTAGTTTAATTAGAAACTAGTTCCCAGGCAACCCTTCCCACAGCAAGCTGGGATCCCAAAGGCTTCATTCCCAGGATGAGAGTGAACCAGAAATGGCACAGCCCCCAAAGAATCGCGGCTTGGTTCCAATCTTCTGAGTCCTCTTTTAGTCCCTTGCTACTCAACATCAGCATCGCCAGAGAGCTTATCAGAAACACAAATTCTTGGGCTCCGCCCCAGACTAATTGTATCAGAATCTGTGCTTTAAAAAGATCTCTGGTAAAAGCAAACTTGAATCTTCTTAGGACTTACTTACTTTCTTTGCAGACTTCAAATTATTTCTGAAAATCATTTTTCTAATACTATCCCAGTAAATACCAAAGATAATACAACGTAAAAGAAAATTAGGAGACATAATCAGCAGTACCAACAGACAACAGAAAGATACACAAAGACTTCAGGGGTTGGAATTACCAGTGAAGCCTATAAATAATAACTTTTATTAGTGATTTTTCAACCAGTATGCCATAAGAATATCTTAGATGGGCTGCAACAATTTTTTTTTTTTTTTAATTTGGCCGGGGCTGGGTTTGAACCCGCCACCTCCGGCATATGGGACCGGCGCCCTACCCGCTGAGCCACAGGTGCCGCCCAAGGGCTGCAACAATTTTTAAAGATCATTAATTAAATTATTTTTGAAAGAAGTTCAAAACACAGTAAGTATATTCTTTTCTTTACTCTTTTTAAATTGACATATTTAACTGTGCCACAGAAGTTTAACCCCTAGAGCTTCCAGTGTGCCATGAGACAAAAAAGGTTGAAAAACACTGGTTTATATTTGTAACAGCTATGGGTAATAGGGAGCATAGAAATAAAAAACAAACTTGAATTTCTCTTCAATGAATAGGAACCTCTGAAAAATTCATAATAGGTTTGAAAAAGAACCAAGTAGAAATTCTAGACATGAAGTGATTAGCATGATTCCTGGAGCTCTTCCCTTTATACAGTTCGGAGCTTCCTATCATGGAAGGTATGTCAATAAGGGTAGGCAACTGGGTTCCAGAATAGTTAAAGAGGGGAGTCTAGCACTGGCTAAGGATTAGGCTGATCATCTTCAAGCCTCCTTCTGATGCAAATGTTGTAAGATATTTTCCTAAGAGCAAGACATCCTCCAGGTGGCCAAGGCCCTCAAAATCATCTGCAGCCTGACCTCTCCTGGTGTGGGTTTGAGAATCCCGCCCAAGGCTGCTGGATCCCCCGCTGCCTTGGGGTAACTGACAGTTGCATGACTACGTAACTCTTACAGAGAAGGAGAGACAATCTATGGAAACTCCAGATGAAACAGAGGGAACCTATCTGGGGGACATATCAGGTGCTCTATGCCCAGAAGTTCAAACTGACCATTTGCACATCTGCATGTGTCTGCACAAACTCTCTTCACTCTCAAATATTCTCAGAACTTTATAATCTTCAACAATAAGAGGAGAAAACATGAGGGCCCTTCTTTTGACTTTTTGCCCTTCCTGGTTCTGTTTATTTTCTCACCTTGTCTCTCTATCAGACTCCCCAATGGCAGAGCGGTGATGATCGTATTTCCTATCCACGGTCACTTTTTAGAAACCCTGAACCCTTGGGTTCATCTTCCCTGACTTCTCTGATCATCTTCTGCTTCTGAGGGCTCTTTCTTTGGAAATCACCACTGGAGGGGCCTCAAAACCACTTTCTGTTACATGATTCAGCCCTCACAAGAATAATGAATAAGCATTTTTATTATTCCTATTTTATAGTAATAATACCGGTAAGTAAAAAGAAGTGAATTGACATCTCTAATTCAACTACCCAGAGAGAACTTTTTGTTAATATGTGGTATGTTTTCTGCAGATTTATTTTCTATGAAACTTGGCAAAAAAAGAGAGACTTTTTATACTGAACATACAATTTTATAATCTGCTTTTATTTCTTAACAATAGATTTTATTATTAACAATAGATTGTGAATCTCTTTTCTTGCTAATAAATATACACCTACAACCTAATTTTTCATGCTTGTTTCACAGTATGTTCTTGTCTGGATATATGACAACTTATTTAACAAACCTATTGTCAAGCATTTGAAGTAATTCCAATCTTCACTATTAAAATAGCATCTTATGGCTCTATCTTTGGGCATATTTTCCCTTTTAAAAAGTTTGCACTAATTTAGACTCCCGACAGTAATGAGTAATGAGAACATTTCCCGGCACCCTAACCAATATTTGGGTATTAAGGGTTTTTTTATCCTGTTAATTTCATAAACAGCATTTTATTACTGTTTTAATTTGCTTTTCTGTGATTATAAACAAAACAGAATATTTTCCCTTAGGTTTCTTTACCACTTGATTTTTTTCTTTTGTGAATTAAATTGTTAGTATTGTTTATATAGCATTAGCACATAGAAATAAATTCTAGCAAATATTATCATTACCTTTGTCACAGGTAGAAGCCCTTGTATAATGCAAGCAGCATTCTCAAATTTTTCATTTCCTTTTAAATTAATACAATTTCATTTTATTAATTTAGGCTATACATATGAACAAAATAATGAACATTGATCTATATGCCTTCTACCTTAGATGGCATGCTTAGAAAGAGCTTTCCCACTTTAAGATTATTTAAATGTTGTGTGAATATTCTCCTTAGAGTATTTTTACGATTTCATACTTTACATTTAAATCACTAATATATCTGGAATTTATTTTCATGTAAGAGTAGGATAGAGACCAGTGGCTTTTCATAAAAAGCCAAAAGATCTTCCTACTCAAAATTTTAAGTATTTTTCAAACAGAACAGAAAAGGAACATTTTTTTTAATTGAAACCTGTGAATGGCTACATCTCTGAGTGGAAAGGAATTAATTACTGCATGTCAGAAATCAGCATGGGGCCAGAGCTGTTAAACATACTAATGGCTTGGATGGAAGGAGAGCTGAAAAGCAGGCTGCTAGCTTCTCCCTGCCCAATGGTGATTAAAGTGGGTTACTTACAGCCCAAAATGACAGTGAGGAAAGCCAGGTGGTCTTCTGCGTCAGGGAAGGGGGAAGCCATGGTGTCAGCAGACAGAATAGGATCTGATTGTAATCTGTCTGCATGGCTCACCCAACTCCTTGGCCCTTGTGCAGACTAGAAAGGGAGTAGAAGTTCTGACAATGGCCAGAGCCTTCAAAAACTGCATTGCTTCATGACCAGGACTGGAGAGACCACATCCAGAATCTTGTCTTGGTAATAATAGCTCAGCAGCCACCTGTGCTGGAGTTTCCCTTCCAACATGGCCGTCTGTTTGGTTTTACTCCATGGACTTTTAGCATACTTCTGCTCTCCTATATTCCCCTCATAGTTTTCTTCAGGGCACACATTTCATATTAAAATTATTCTTCCCAGACTTTGTTTCCATGCTATATAGCTGTCCCATCATTGCATGCCTTTTCTACCTTTAAACTTTTTCATAATGTTATATTTCTCTTATGTTTCTTTACCATTTGTTTTTTTTCTTTTGTGAATTAAATTGTTAATATTGTTTATATAGCACTGGCACGTAGAAATAAATTCTTCCCTGTTGGATTTCTGTCCCTTGCAACTCAAAGATCTTTGACGAATACAGAGTCCCATCCAAATTTGAGGCTCTGCAAGTCTTTGCTAGACTGGAGGCCAGAGATGGCATCCACCCTGTCTCAGTATCTACTCCTCCAACTTTCAGGTGTAGCTACAACTTTTGGTCTCAGTACCTACAACTTTCAGGTGTAGCTGCCCAGCAGTCATGACATGATGGGTCACAATTGTTCTGTTGTCAAAGATAGAGCATTTTGCTCCTTGGCAGTCTAAGGTTTCAGACCAGAGCAGGACTTCAGCTCTCCTTGGCTAGGACAGCCACTAAAGCATCTCTGCAAACTGGTCCAGCTACAGAAGTCCTAGATGAATAGCACAGATGATAGCCACCCTGCAGGGAACCTCTACTGTTTTTATTTCTAGAACAGCAATCCCTCTTGTAACATAATCTTTTCCCCTACTCTAGTCATATGTTTTGAATGATGGGAATTGCCACAGTTTTAGTCACAAGTGACCAAAATGATTGGCCTAGACTGAGCATCTGCTCACAAGATAAGATAGAGGAAGCATTTCAGGTCTTCTCCAATGGAGGAAATGCCTGGAGCCATCAGTGAACACATATCTTGTATTGTGGAAGAAACAGCCTGAGGAAGGAATGAAACATCTACATGGACAGAACTCGGGGTGAGGGATGAGGGCTGTGGAGATGGGGCCACCAAGAGCAGGTGGTTTTCTACTCCCTGATACCATTTGTTCTTGAGATCTCACCCATCCCCTACACGCCTCTTGATTAAAGGAGCCTCCTAATAAATCCCCATGCAAATAACCAAGCCATTGTAGCAGAATTAGATATCTGTCATTTGCAACTCTCTTACATAGCTCCCAACTCCCCAAGGCCATTTAGCCAACTCGCCACCCATTTAATCAGTGGCTTACATCCTACCTCACTTTAGAATTACCTAGAAGGACTTTAAAACACCCTGATACCCAGACTCAGCTCCTGCTCTATGGCAGGGAGTGAAAAGGGTGTGTTTTCATGCTTCCAGTTGTTTGTAGACTTACAAAGCACCACAGAGCTGATCAACTCCCCAGACTAGCCACTAGAATGGGACATGGGCACTAAACATGAGGGAAAGACCATTCGATGGCCTTGGTGTCTGAGCGACTCTGTCCAAGGCCTGCCTTGGCCACTAATTCTGTGACTATAGGCAAATCTCTTGATCAAATCTCAAAGTGCTCATCTGTAAAATGGAAATAACAACCAATGATCTATCTTCCTTACAGGGGTCTCTTAGGGACCAAATGCAAAGAAACCTAGAACTTCAGGAATCCAAAACCTGCCATCTCCCAGAACAGAGACTGTGCTTTTCTTACTCCTCACACAGGGGAAGGAGATACTGAGGCTTCTTCACACCTTTTATAGAGTCAGCATTGAAACCACAGGAAGGAGAAAAGGGTGACTCCACCCCAACAGAGGGACACAGCAGAAAATGGGTCTCTAACCTGCTGTGTACAAGACAGGCCTGTTGTCCTCATTTCCTGCCTTCCCCCACCCATCAGAGCTCCCGTAGGAACACCTCGAAGATTCCTTGTCAACAGCCAGCCACCCATCAAGGCTACTTAATGATCAAATCAGCCTTTCTAGGCCTTTTCCTAAAGGATTTTCATCTCTGTCCTTGTTCTCCCCTGGATTTTTTTCCACCACTCTTTGGCTTAATAAATGCCTTTCCAGAAGGCTTCAACACGGCTGGAAGTGTACTTGAACAGCAATTCTAAGTCCTTATTAGCTCTATAGTGATCAGGTGAAGGAATAATTGATCTCAATCAGGAACACCTGGTTTCATAATTGCACAAATGATTATAATTCAATAATAAAAGTCAATTTAACTAACTTAATTCAGATTGCTTTAACCTCTCACAGACAGTTAAAAAGTGAACAAGCAAACACGGAAGAAAAGAAAAAGAAAACAAAAAGGAAAAAATGAAGCTCTGTCTAAACTACCTGAGCAAATAGACCAAATAGGGGCCAAAATGTAATTGATTCATCGTCCCCTTACCATACACAACATGAATTCTTGCTTCTGGGCCTTTGCTCACTGTATTGTTCCTGTGGGGAAATGTCCTTCCCCCATCTCTGTACTACCAAACTCCATACACTTTTCCAGATCAAGCTCAAATACCACTACCTTTACCTTCTCTGGAAGCATTCTGGGGTGCTAGGAGTTGGAGAATCATTCGAATCCCCCACAGAGCTACAGTGATACAACGTCCAAGTGGAAGAAAGTGATAGGCATTGAGCGGCTATTTATAGACATTTATTTCTGTACTTCATTCCGTTCTCACAGAGAAATGGGAAACTGAGGCTCATAGAGCTTGATTTGCTCAAAGTTGCATAGGCAGAGAGCAGCAGAGATAGGACTTGAACTCTAGTCTTCCTGATTTCAGGGCCTGGACTCTTTGCTCCCCATCATGACAATCACCCTGGGTCTTCCTGGGCTCTTGGGCCTCAGCATGACTTCAGCCACCATGTTGAATTTTAGCTACTGCCGTTCAAGTCTGAACCATGAAGAACTTGGCCAAGAGATTGCTAGTCAGACACAGCTTTCTCTGTTAGCTCCACCCCATAGAGGTACCTCCCTCCTTTCTCTCCAGCCAACCATCAGTTCATGGGGATGAAAGGTAGACATGTAATGCTGGTTTGAGAATCACATAAACTTTGTGAATCCTAGAGATTGAGCTTCTGGGAGTGTGGCCCTGAGAAGAGGGAGAAAGTATTAGGCTGAGGTCAAGAGATGAGGGAATACTCCCAAACCAGTTCCAACTTGTGTCTGCTCTCTGGGTGGGAAGGGGAAGAGGAAGATGGTGTCAGCCCTCAATGACACACTGCTCCAGTTAGTAGATGTTCATGGTGTGCCTGCCAGGCCCCCCTATGCTGGGGGTTTTGAGCTGACAAGGACTATTATTGTGTTTGTTATCAATGATAATAATGGCACCTTCCATTCATTAAGTATCAGATGCCATCCTAAAGCTATACATGCACTAACCCATTTTTCTTTATAGCCACATCAAGTAGGTGGGTCACTACAGAAGTTTTGAGACAGACTGTGTATGGCCCATTATTTCACTTACAAGAAACACAGTCAACAGCATCTTTTCTGATTCACTTAGTCAAATTTCGACTTTCTCAGCTTATCAGTGTTGCCAGGAGGACTTTGTTTGTTTTTATCCACATGGATTTTACATTTCTCGATTTTTGTGTATCATAAAGCTTTTGTAATGATCCATGTAGTAGTACCCCTTTGTACAGATGGGAAAACTGAGATTAAGAGGATTTAAGCAATTTACCCAGAGTCGCAGAATTTGCTAATGGTAGACAAAGTTAAAATTTTAATTCAGGAATCCAGCTTTAAAGTCTGAGTTCTTAACCATTCCCCTGTAGAACAAGTCTAATTTGTCTCAAAGTATGGCCCTGCCCTCAAGGGCTATCGCCTAGTGAGGGACATTGGCATGCACATCAATAAACTAGTTCAGTGAGACAGCACCACTGGAGGCACACACAGACTATGGTGGTAGAACCAGGCAGAAACATGTGATTCTACTTTCTTTAGTGGAGAGCTGGATTTGGAGGATGACCCAATAGGGAAGACTTCCCATGAGAGGTAAATATTTGAGCTCACCTTTGAAGAACAAGTAAGACTATTCGGGGCATAGTGGGCAAGGGACATTCTGAGAAAGATGACCAGCATACATAGCCACTGGCCCGGACTGGGAGAAAGTCTGGGATATTCAGGAACCCCCAAAAGTCTGGTGCATGCTCAAGGACAGCACTGGTGTGCATGCCAGGTGGAGAAGAGGTGGGCTGGGCAGATGGGGAGTACGTTCTCTTCGACGGTATTCTGCAAATACGAAAACACTAGAGAGTAATAAGTAAGGGGTTAAAATAATAAGCTGTGTGTTAGCCACACTGGTAAGGAGGCTGAGCAGACCAGAGGGGCTTACCAGGGAGAAATGAGAAAGATTGAAGGAAAAAGAGGGCAGGCAGAGCTGCCCACAGCGGGAGACACTGTGATGACCGTGATAGCAGAGCATCTCTTTCTTCACCCCTTGGCCGCTGGTCCTCCTCCATCTGAGTTTCCCTCAGCCTTTAAGGGTTGAGTTCTTAGAGAGACCCATGCAGAGGCTTTGATGCACTTGGCATGGGCTTGCTGGCCAGTTTCTGAACAAAATGTCTTTTTCTAAACACTCTGGCCCTAGTGGATAGTGTTTCTTTTGAGAAGCTGTCACAATGAACTGTGAAATTTCCCCCACCCCCAGCCCTTGACTATCCTCTTTATTAAGAAGTAATTTGGTTCCTCAAAAAACTAAAAATAGAACTACCATATGATCCAGCAATCCCACTGCTGGGTATATAGCCAAAAGGAAGGAAATCAGTTTATTGAAGAGATAGCTTCACGCCCATGTTTATCGCAGCACTGTTCACAATAGCCAAGATATGAAGTCAACCCAAGTGTCCAACAGATAAATAAAGAAAATGTGGTATAAATACACAATAGGATAATAGTTGGCCATAGAAAAATAAATCAACTGGTGGTCACCATGTAAAGTGAAACAAGGTAGGCACAGAAAGACCAATATGGCATGTCCTCACTCACATGGGGGAGGTAAAAAACAAAGCGGATTTCACGAAGGTAGAGAGTAGGGTGGTGGTTACCAGAGGCTGGGAAGGGTAGATGGGGGTGGATGGTGAAGAGAAGTTGGTAGGTGTCCCAATTACCCTGATTTGATCATTATACATTTTATACATGTACCAAAGTATCACACGTACCCCCTGAACATGTACAATCATTATATACCAGTAAGAATAAAATGAAAAAAAAAAAAAACATATGCAGAAAAAGAAGTAATTTATATTAATTACAAAGACATAATTTATATGAATATTTCATTGTAAATTAAAAGAAATCATTTACATTAATTAATTGAAAATGTAGATAAGCAAGGATTCTTTAACATTTCTTGGAAATCGCATAACCCAGAGACAAACAGGCAGTATGTTGTGTTTACTCTTTCAGAAGTTTTCCACCAGTCACATCGAGCGTGTACATGGACATACTTTTCTTTTGCAAAAATGTGGTCATACTGCAGTTCTGTCTTTTCACATAGCACTATATGATGAGTGCCTTCCCATGGGACCATTTGAACAAATGGTTTCTAACCCCCTGCAAGCCTTGAAATGTGCAGCATGGCCCTGCATAGGGGATGAAGCGCCGTGGAAGGGTCCTGGGGCCATGCCTGGTTATTCCTCCCATAGCTGGGTGGGCCCCTCTGAACCTTGCCATTCTTATCAACCTCCTGGGCATAATATCTCACCCCCTAGCCAGCAGGCCCCCAGGGCTGGGGTGAGCCAGCATCTATGCAGTGATGGACAAAAAACATTAGGATCTTGTTGTATTATCTATAAATATAAGGACTCTGTAGAGGCTGTACTTGTGCCCCGAATTCCCTGCCTTTTGCCCCTGAGAGCTCTGAGATGATATCCCAAGAATCCCGAGATTCCAGCCTTCTCCCTGTGGTGCACACCAGCCAGTCTTCCTGGTTGGTGAGAAAGAAGCTCTAACACTAGAGTGGTGGGAGGGATTATATCAGGCTGCCTGGCTTGTCTGGGTTGTTTTACCCCATATTTTCTAGTCTTCAGGCTACTAGGGGTGCATGACTCAAACCTTCCCCATAGTGGGTCTGCTACTGATATTCAGAGAAGGCTCCCAGTGCCACCTGCTCCCTTTCAGAGTCACCCTGAGACCCTGCTGGCTAAACCCACCCCCTTGCTCATATCTCTGCTGCCTCTTTGCAGGGGATGCTCTCTCCTCTTCCAACCAACCCCTAAAACCCTGATTTTTGACCAGTGTGCCGTGCTGTTAGAGGATCTTAGCTGTGCCATGAAAAATTTTAAAGATCATTAATGAAGTGATTTTTGAAAGAAGTTCAAAGCACAATAAGTATATTCTTTTTTTTTTACTCTTTTTTGCAATCAACACAATTTAAGTGTGCCACAGAAGTTTAACCACAGGTTCAAGTGTGCTGTGAAATTTTTAAAAAAGGTTGAAAAACATTGCCCTAGAACTTCTCCAATTCTCTGTCTCACTTTCTGGGACTGGGGTAACACTACTCTATGGCCAGAGGGGAGGCTATGTGGTTTCCCAAGGCTTCAATGGTGACTTTCCAAGAAGGCCACACCAGCCCTCCAGTGCAGCCCCTGCTTCGACCCTGCCCCCTGGAGCAGCTGAGCTTTGTGCAGCCCAAGGTGACAGATGGATGCTCGTCATCAGCAGTGAAGTCCAGAGAGGAGTCCCAGCTGACGGAGTTGTGAACTGAATCCTCCCATCCACGAGGGTGGGAATTCATTCACAATTCCTTCTTCAGAAGTATTCTTCCTCTGCCCCCACCCACACCCTATCCCCAGTCTTCCTCATCTTCCTCTCCCTGCAAGGCTAGTTTAGGTGCTTGTAGCCTAAAGCACCTAGTACCTCTAATTACCACAGTAAATTCTGTGAACTTGTCTCCAAGTTATGAGTTCCTCGAGGAAGGGACTGTGTTTTATTTTCTGTTATTGCCCGGAACTGAACACGTGATGGTGCTTACTAAATATCTGGGAAATGAATAAACAAACTTGGTATACCTTAGTCCCACCAGGATCACACACGCCCTTTTGCACTTCTGGAGAAATTTTTTGATAACATAGAAATCCTTCCATCCTCTCTCCTGTAGCTGAGTGATGAGAAGATGCAAGACAGTCGAGATTGGCAGAACTGCCACCAGACTTCCCGCCCCTGTCCCCACGGCCCTCCCCAGCAGGAAGGTCAGACCTGTGATCCACAAGCCTTTGAGCTCACACACCTTCTGCCCTCTGTGGACTCCCTGGCCAGTCTTCCCCAAAGCTGCCTAGCACTGGTTTATTTTCCAAATGAATTTCACTTTTGCTAATGTCCCAAGAACTTTGTGATATCCTTGGAATAAATAGAAATTTTTCTGCCCAGATTCTGCTTGGGTATCACCAAAGTGAATTAGAAATACCTGAGTTTACCACACACAGGCAGAATTTGTTCATGCGGGAAGCATTTCCTGACTTTTTATTATGCCCCAGGTACTGTGCTAGTTTCCAAGAAGCCTCGTTCCCCCATAGAAAGGTTTTCCACCTTAGCAGGTCTCACTGGCTAAAATGACTTTGCCTAAAGACTTTTACTCTGTTGATCAGTTTATGTAATGACCCATTTGCCTAAAATTCAGCCCATTTGTGTGTTTTCAAATCTATTTAGTCTGGTCCTTTGCACTATTTTTTTCATTGAAAGATTTATTTTTATAATGAATTCATCTTAGATCTCTTCTGATATCATCTGCGATATAAATTTTTTTACAAATAAAGTATTCAAACCAAGCCAATGTCTGAAGACTGGAGTTTGGGGAACTGGTGGGCTTTCAATGCCTTTTAATCCATTTTCCTGACTATTGGCATGAGGCATTAATTTTTGGTTGAAGGGAGGACTAGTTTCGGAGGAAGCATGCAAAGATGGAAAATGGTGGTATAGGACATGGTTTTCCCCATCTGCAGACCTGAGACAAGGATTCTGAAGGAAAGGTGGAGGCTAAACATTGAGGACCATGTTCACAAAAGACTGAAAGACTTCATTCATACGCAGAGCCCATCCTGGGTCTGCGATGAGCCCACTGATCTCCCCTCTCGCTACCAGAGGCCAAATGTGGCTATAGCTCCTCCATACAGGAGCACATGCCCTGCCCAGGAACCATGTGGAGGGGAAGTAAGAGAGGAAGCCTGGGGGAAAGGTTACATGTGGACACGTCATGGAGCACAGGCGAGGTGGCTCTGGGGCTGAGTTGAAACAGCTGGGGGAAGGGCCACCGAGATCCTCTGGTCATCCAGGTTAAAGATAAAGGCCAGCAAGATTTGGACATTAATGTCCCCAGAACTTCACTTTTGTTCCCAGCTTGCTAAGGCCTGAGCACATTTGGGTTAAAAGACACTTTCAAGAATATAAAACAACCCCAAGCACGTTGGATAAATATTATTGGAAATACAAAATTAAGTTGAAAGTGCCCCATTTTAAAATTAAAGGAAAGATCGTCTTTACAATGGCAAGAAAGAAAACAAAATGAGGCAACAGCTAGACTGTTATTAGGCAGACTGATCATGGAGTGATCTGGTTTTAGGCAATGTAGCTTTAGGTGGCATGATGAAGTCACTGTTGCCCTCAGACGCACTCCTGGGACCCCCACACTTCCTCAGATGAGACTCTTGAAACAGAAAAGACTGGTCACTCCCATCTGGTCTCTGCATTGCCAAGGACAGGAGACCCAGCCGCTCCTGGGGCAGGGTGGTCTCCCCCATGGTGACAGAGAGCAGACAAAGGTGGCCAGGCTGGGGCAGGGACACACTGGGCTCTGCCCTCATTGCCACCCCCGGACAGTGGCCAACCCTCCCATCCACTGGGACTCAGGTCAGAAGCCTTGAGAGATTCTGCAGCTCCTAGGAACCTTGGCCTGGGGGATCATCAAAACCTCAAGCTCTAAAAGCCCTTAGGAATTATCTAGTCGGACTCTCTCATTTCCCAGACCAGTTGCTGGGACCCAGAGAGTGGAAGGAATTTGCTCGCTGTCACTGAGAATGTTAGTGACGCAGGCTCCCCAGCTGGGTTCAGTGTGCCACGCTGAACCCTGACAAGGGATCCTGGGTTACATCACTCAGTATTTCCAGTCACTGGAAAAGTCTAACTTTGTTAAACCCACAAAGCATAAACATTTGCTAATCAAAGTGCTTATCCAAATGATACTGAATGAAAGCAGTATTAAAACCAATAAAATACATACGTGCTACTGACCACCTACACAGGATTTATATCACATCCCCTTAAATGAGAATTAAATCGATGGCAGTTCTCACTGGCTGGGCTTTGAACAGCAGGGAGTTAGCAGGAGCCTTTTGGAGGACGTGAAAGGCAGCAGGAAGGATCACAATCAGTGGTCAGGAGACCCAACCTGGGGCAAGATCCCCACCCTCTAGGAGCCTCATTATCTTCATCCCTGAAACGGGGATGACGCTCCATCCTGGCCTGACCCCCCAGGGTTGTGGCAATGGTAACACAAGATGGCCTTTTGAAAATTGTAAAGTTTGATGCAAATCGCTATTTTCTGGATGTCCACAGCTGGGCTGGTGGCCAACAGCAGAAAGGAGAATAGCCGGGCAGGGCAGATCAGAGAAGGCAAAAGGTGTGGAATGGACTGGGAACTAGGCTCGTGCAGGAATAGTCACATTCACTGGAGCTGCTGAGTGTGGAAACAGCGAGATCTCAGGAAACTGAAAGACAAGTGGAGCTGGAAGGATCTGAAGGCCCTGGGTCTTCTGACCATGTGGCCTCAGGCAAGTCATGTGTGTTCTCTGAGCATACAAAATGAAGCTGAAAAATACCCACCCAGCAGCGCTATCATGAATAATAGTAATAATAATAACAACAGGCAGTCACAGAGTGCCCAATCTACCTTAGATACTACCTGGGTGCAGGCTTCCGAGTCACATGTTATCCACACCTCATTTTACTGATGAGAAAACGTAGGCAAAAAGAGGTGAAGTGACTTGCCCAAGGTCACGCAGCTCCCAAGTGGTAGAACCAGGCTTTGTATTTGGGCATCTGGCCCCAGAATCCATATACTTGACCTCTATACCTGGCGTATTAATGTCCTATTGCTGCCATAACAGATTACCACAAACTTAGAGTCTTAAAACGACGTGGATTTATTACCTTACAGCCCTGGAGATTACAAGTCCTAAAACCAAAGTGTGGGCAGGGCCTTGTCCAGCTAGGGAGGCGCCTGTGCTCCTCGGCTTATGGCTCTCTTCCCTTGTCACCTGACCTCTGCCAGCAGGGTCACTCCCACGTCCTCCTCTCTCCCTCTCAGCGGTCTGCCTCTCTCTTCCAGGGACCCTTGTGATGTCTCGGGCCTGCCCAGGTGATACAGGATGATGTCTCCTCCTCGAATTCCTCAGTCCCAATCACAAAGTCTCTTGTCATTTAGGTAACACGAGCACAGGTTTCAGGGGCTGGGTTGTGAACATCTTTGGGGACTGTTATTTTTTGAGCATGTTTGAATAGCACTTAACCCAGAGTGGGGACATACATAGTAGATGTTGGAGCTCGTGATCCTAGACGTGTGGGCAGCTGACAGAGACAGGCTGTCTGGTTTCACAGCTGTCAGGAGCCCAAACCCAGCTGACACGTAGGGAGCTTTGCAAGGCACGTGATCAGACGAGCCCTCTGACTTAGTTTGCACTGCCCCCGAAAGCAGACCTTGAGAAAAGAATTCCAGGCCAAGCCATTTATTTGGGAGGTGATCCCAGGAAATGGGAAAGTGGGAGATGTCCCAAAGCTAGTCACCAAGGAGGTAAATGGAGTCCCCTGTTGGGGACTGTGGGTGACAGTGTAGCCCTGTTCCCCAGAGTGATCCTACCTGGAGGACAACAGTGCTGGGGTGTGGATGCACCAACTCCCTCAGTCTCTGTTGAAAGTTGTTCTAGGGAGGGGGCAGTGAAGTTAACTCACCCGCATGTCCATCTACACACACACACGTGGAGCAGGCGCTAGTGGCTGGAGAAAACCCACAGACACCCAGGTGCTGGCAGTCAGACCACATGCCCTGAAATGGCCAAGACAGAGGGGCCAGGGCCGATGTCAGCAGTGCCTGGGACCCCACCTTGAGCCTATAGTCTTTATTTCCTGTGGACGCTGGAGTAACTACAGTGTAGGGATCCCAGCAAGCCAAGGTAATGCAGAACAATTAGAAAACCAAGGAGTTAGTATGTGTCCAAGGTGAAGGTAAAAGCATCGCCTGGATTCAGAGCAGCAACAGAGGGTGGGGAAAGATGCAGCCTGAGTGCTGCTCCCCTGGGCTTGCAGCCTTTAGGATGGGGGCTGTCCACAGGGCAGCCTGGGATGACCAGGCTCATCCCCCAGTGCTCCCTCAAAGAGCCACTTTCCTGGGAGGCTTTTGTTGACCTCTATTTAGACTATCATGTGGTATTATTACCAAACTTTTGAGTAGTTCTTGTCATTTTATATTAGAGAATTATTTTCCCCTCCTAGGTGTTGCTCAGGATGGTTCCTAACTGTCTTTGGTGTGGTTTGTGTCGTATCTCCCAGGGAAATAAACACAGATCCCATCCACACATGCTCGCCTGTCTTTCCCTCCTTAACCCGGGGCAATCTGGCTTTTATCCACCTCTCCATGGAAACAGCTCTCCCTGAGGTCACCAGAGGATTTCGAATTCCCAAACCTAATGACATGTCTTACTCAGGCTCCAGCCAGCTTTGGATGCTGTCAGACGCTGGCTGGCGGCACTCGCCTCTCTCTCTCCCCTTTTCTCCTCGAGGCTCTGTCTCTCCTGTTTCTGTGGCGCGACCCTTGGCGGGTGTGCCTGCTGCCTGGTCATTTCCCTGTCTCCACGTGGTCCTCTTCCTTCCGCTGCTTTTATTGTCAGTTCCCTATCTATCGTTGACTGTCCTATCTTTTCCCAGTGCACACTGTCCTTGGGAGATCTTAGCCAAATCTACCCATTTGCCTACAATGCCCAGATTTCCAGCTGTCCCCCAAGCCACCCTAAGGAGGAGCCACCCTTATCTAGGGATAAGGATCCCTAGATCCAGATAGTCTTCCCCTCTCTGCAGGTCAGTTCCACATGAAGGTCACAGTTGATAAGCCTGAATCTGACCTCATCTTCCTAACAAAACCAGCTCCTCTACCAGTGTGACCCATTTGGGTGAATGCCACCTCTCCGTCCCCACAGTCCCGACCTCTGGTTCTTATCCTCAGGTCCTCCTCTCCCTCACCTGCCACCTCAAGTCCCTCACTTGCTCCTGTTGTCGTGACTTCCTCTTAATCAGCTCCCACCTTGTCCTGGCTGCCTGGCTATCTGTGTGTGACTTGAGTCCTCATCAGGCTTCCACCGACCAGGGCAGGAGCCTCTCACTGTGTGCTCCTGCAGCTGGGATCAGCCAGGACAGTTTAATCCCAGTCCTGATTTCACAGATTAGGAAATCAGGCTGCACAGGGGATGTTGCCAAGCTGAGCACCCAGGCCTCCTGGGCCACAGTGGGGTAGAGGTCAAACCAGACAGGCCTACTTTTAACCCACCCTCTACTCGTTGCTCACCTATGTTATGACAGTTTCCAGTTGCTGCTGTAACAAATCACCACTGCATGACCTAAAACAACACACCTCTGTTACCTTCTGTTCCAAAGGTGAAAAGACCAAAATGGGTCTTAGAGGACTAAAATCAATCTATCAGCAGGGCTGGACCCCTCGGGAGCATCTGTTTTTTTGCCTTCCCCAGAAGCTAGCAGTGGCCTGCATGCCTGGCTGCAGCCCCTTCCAGCACCCGCATCACTCCAGCCTCTGCTCCCACTGTTACATTCCTCTGGCCTCACCCTCCAGCCTCCCTCTTGCAAGAGTCTTTTAATGACATTGGGCCCACCCAGCTAATCCAAGATAACTCCCCCTTGTCAAGGTTCTTCACTTAATCATATCTGCTAAGTCCACTTTGCTATGAAAAGTAACAGTTGTAAGTTTGGGGGATTAGTATGTGGACATTGGGGGTGATCATTACTCAGCCTACCATGCTAACTGTAATCCCTGAGAAAGTTGCTTAACCTCTCTGAGATTCTGGTCCCTCGTCTGTAGAATAGGAGTGAGGAGCAAAGGAAAGAATGTATATAAGGTACCTAAACATAGTAGATGCTGAACCAGTATCTACTGTCAGAAGCCAGGTGAGCCTTGGCACAGTGGAATGGGCCAGAGCATCTCAGATGTGTTCCTGAATGGCTCCCACGACCTCTTGAGGGCTACCGGAGGGAGACTTCTCCACATGTCCCCATTTCTTCCTTCTAGTCCTTCTAGGTGCAGGTGGCCAGGAGCAGGATCTGGCCATCCTTGCCCTCTAGCTTCCACATTCCAGAAATCTTCTCTAGATAATGAACTGCTCATTGACCATAAGAAGACATGCCATGCTGGCCTGAACCCCTGCGGCAGCTCTGTCTCCCAGCCCTGGCTTGAGGCAACTTGCTTGCTGACCTGGGGCAGAGGTAGGGGAAGAAGAAGGGCAATGTATATATTTTTGTGAAGTTAGAAGAACACATTTAAAGAAATAATGAATCATATTTGGGTCCCTATATTATGAAAATTTAAACTTTTGATTATGCATAGCAAATAAATCCTTATACTTATCCATTTCGTGAGAACAAACTTTTGTACAAGTGAAGATGTTTTAATTTTTTAATTATAACATTAAAAATTACAAATAAACTTGAAAACCTGGTTGAAGTGGGTAATTGTCTGGAGAAACACAAATTACTAAGGGAAAGTAAAAAGCCTAGATAAGCTGTCTAGTGCTGGACAACCTTTATTCTAAGAAGCTAAGAGATTTGGAGAGTTTGCTCCTGTCACGTTGTCTAACTATTAGGTAAGGTTTTTTTTTTATATATATATCTCCTTGCTGAACAAAATAAAAAATGTTGCCAGTCTTAAGTGTGTATTATTTTTCTTCTTTTAACATTTAATTGCCCCATGAAATACATTTTGATACAGATTACTGGAGCCTGGCGGGTGTCCAGTTTGACCAGGGAAACCATTCTCCAAAGAGGTGCCATGCTATGGGGCTCCTTGGCTCCAATTTAACCAGAGTCGTTTTATCTGCTTGATAAGTGCATGAACAGGGATACCTGGCTTCTATGCAAGATTTCAGTCTAAAGAAAGGGTTTCATACCTGAAAGATAAAAATTTGACAGTTCCATGACCGAGACTGTGCTGGGCCCTGGGGATACATAACAAACAAGACAGACACGGACCCTATTCTCCTCCACGGGTCTGTGGGCCATGGTTTTCAGTTTTGTGGAGCCCAAGAGAGGCTAAGGGAGCTGACACAAAGTAAATAAATGAATTGATTAAATAATTAAAAAATGGAAAAGCGTTATGGAGGCCAGAGAGGGAGCTGAAGCAGAGGGGAACAGGAGGGGACAGGTGGCAAGACCCCTTCTCTGAAGGGAGTATTTCAATTGCAACCTGGAGAGTGGGCAGGCACGGGAGGACAGGGATGCCATCTGCTCATAGCAGGGGCCAGGGCTGAGAGGGAGAGAGGAAGGGGATAAGCTGGAGGTGGTCAGAAGCCTTGCAGGCCACAAGGTGATAAGAAGGGGATAACAGTCATGGGTGGGCTGGCTGGTCCATGCCTCCATCAAAAGACACTTGGACTTGAGGCAGTCAAAGCAGAAATCCTGACATCTCTCCCTCCCTCTCCCAGCCTGTCTCTGCCTTCCCATTTATTTCATAACTGGCAATTATGCCTTTCTTTCTTTTTCTTTCTTTTTTTTTTTTTTTTTTTTTTTTGAGATATAGTTTTACTTTGTCACCCACAGCAGAGTGCTGCGGCATCATAGCTCACAGAAACCTCAAACTCCTGGGCTCAAATGATCCTCTTGCCTCAGCCTCTTGAATAGCTGGGACTACAGGCACCTACCACAACACCCAGCTAGTTTTTCTACTTTTAGTAGAGATGGGGTTCTCACTCTTGCTCAGGCTGGTCTCGAACTCGTGAGCTCAAGCAACCCTCCCGCCTCGGCCTCCCAAAGTGCTAGGATTACAGGCGTGAGCCACCGCATCTGGCTGCAATTTCACCTTGCAAGTGACTCAGGCCCAAGACTGTAAAGTGTCTTCTGCCCATGCCTAATGCACAGGGAATCCTCTTACTGTCCCTGACTTCCAAATGCATCCTGAATTAGGCCACTGCTCACCACTGCCAGGCTGTGAGCCTGCTCCCCAAACCAAGCACCTCTCACCTGGACTGTGGAAGCAGCCCTTACCCAGCCACTCTGCTTCCCCTTCTCTATACAGCAAAGACACCTTCAAAATCATTTCCCACACCAAACCTACAATAACTTTACACCTCGCTCAGAACAAAACCAAGGGCCAAGTCCAAGGTGGTCTGGCCCCAGTCGTCTCTCTGATCTTATCTTTGTTTTTCCTCTCTCACTCACTCACCTTCAACCCACTGTGCCCTCTTGCTGTTTTTGAACATAACAAGTAGCATGATTTTGTGGCACAGGCTGTACTTGCTATTTCCTCTCTCCGAATCCCTTCTCCACGGTTATTTGTTTCTTGTGGCTTGTTCCCTCTCTCTATTCAGATGGTCATGTTGTCAGAGTCAACATCCCTGGACACTCCTTTCATTATTTTTATCTTCACACCTGTATTTTTTTGTCATGACATGAATCGTCACCTGACATATTATATACTTATTTTTCTAAGCCATAGATTGGCAAATTTTTTCTATAAAGGTCCAGATGGAAAATATTTTAGGCTTTGCAGGCCATACGGTTGCTGTCACAACTACTCAACTCTGCGAAAAAAAATGGCCATAGACAGTACATAAATAAATGGGCACATCTGTGTTCCAATAAAACTTTATTTATAAAAAGAAATAGCAAGTGGTATTTGACCTATAGACCATAGTCTGCTGATCCCTAGTTTAAGCATTTGTTTTCTACTTCCCAAAATGCAAGCTCCAGGAAAGCAAGGATTTTCCACTAATATTGAATGGATATTCTCCATGGTATTTATGAAATTTTCTGGCATGTGATAGGTAATCCATAAATATTTATTGAATTAGTTAATTGATTGATTAATGAGCTCTTGGGGACCTCGATTTTAGAGGCCTGCCTACGGAGTTTGGATTCCCTTCTTTAAAAAGTTTAAAGAATCTTTGCCAGTTTTAACAATGTGCACGACTGCTGATTGACAGCTCTTATCTACAGCCTACAATTCTCGAATGGAGACATTTTGAGACAAATGACAGGCGCTTGCTTGTCTCAGTGTTTACTCCTCCCGTAAGAATACACTGTATGATGCACATCACACATTGAGTTGGATGTGTGACGATGCATCAGACGGCTGCCAACAGAAACACATTGAAGTAAAATCATCATCTCTGCAAAGGCGCAGAGATGACCTTCATACACCCCATGGAAAGAAAGAGGCCCACTGCAGCCGTGCAGGGGACAGGATGGAGCACCACCCCTGTGCCACAGGCCAGGTCGTGATTACATGAGTAGCCAAGACTTAAAGAGTTGTGAGGAGGGGAGATCCACTTAGCTCAGGCTGGAGGCAGCAGCTGGGGCCAGCTGAAAGGAGTCACTTTCATTCTCTGGGACTTGCAAGGTGTGGGACTGGCCATGCGTAGGATGTGCTCCTGAATTCTAAGGAACCCAGTTAAAGAAAGTTGTTTTTTTTTTTCCTTGGTGGGAGGGTGGTTGGGTGTGCAGGTCAGGACTGGGGACAGCCTGGTGCACCACTCTGAAGAACTGGTCCCACCTGAGCAGTGGGGAAGCACTGAAGATTTTAAGGAGTCAGTGGTTATGGTGATGGAAGTTCATCTGCAGTAAGGTTGAGAAATGAAATGAGCGAGCAAATGGATGTGAATGAGGGAGGGAGAGGCGACTCTCAGGTGAAGGAGTCAGTATGAATCTCGAAGGCACTGGTGAGCCACTAAAAGGTTTTAAGTAAAGAGTGACATGATCGTAGCTCTTTCCAGATGAAAAGGGGTGGAGGGATTAGAAGCTAATTCCTAGGATGTCATGTAGCCACATGACTCTGTGCATTTGGGTCACCACACTGACATCTTGTTTACTCACTAAATCTGACAGCAACCCTCAGGTCCAGCTTTCTCCATGAAGCCTTCCCCAATTTCCCACCTGGAAGGGACATTTCTTCTCAGGGCTTTCACACCTCTTCAAATGTTTCCAGCTAATTGCAGTGATTACTTTTTATCTCAGTCCCAGAGGGCCTGGAATTGAATCACAGCTCTGCCACTTGCTAGTGCTATGGCCTTGGACAAGTCCCTTACCCTTCCCAGCCTCTGTTTCCTCATCAGTAAAATGGGGATGATGATAATAATACCTTTCTCCTGGGCGGCGCCTGTGGCTTAGTCGGTAAGGCGCCGGCCCCATATACCGAGGGTGGCGGGTTCAAACCCGGCCCCAGCCGAACTGCAACCAAAAAACAGCCGGGCGTTGTGGCGGGCACCTGTAGTCCCAGCCACTCGGGAGGCTGAGGCAAGAGAATCGCTTAAACCCAGGAGTTGGAGGTTGCTGTGAGCTGTGTGAGGCCACGGCACTCTACCGAGGGCCATAAAGTGAGACGCTGTCTCTGCAAAAATAAAAAATAAAAAAAATAATAATACCTTTCTCCTAAGGTTGTGTAAGGATTTAATGGATTAAAATAGCTGATATACTTCAAACAGTGCCTGGATTATAATGGGCTCCTTATAAGCAATGGCTTTCAGTATTATTATTCTCATTATCATTACAGTTACTACTGTTAATACCATATTTATCTGTGCTCATGTCTTATCTCCTACAATAGATTTGAGCTATTTGAAAGCAAGAATAACACCATATTCATTTTTGTGTCCTCCCCAAAGTATGAGTTTAATAAATATTTGTGGAGTGAATGAATAAATGATCAAACGAATGAATATAATCTTTAGAATAGAATTTAACTATGGTGCTGTAAACAAAGTACTGTTTCTATTCAAGGATACTTTGATTTTTAAAAAGAAAAACAAACCACGTGGGGAATGGCAGGTTCCTGAGAATCTGAGTCAGGAGGTAGACAGGGTAAACTCCACAGTGGGCATTTTCAAAACCCGACCCTGAGCCTTCATGTTCCCATTTATAAAATGAAGAGTTTCGACTAAATTATCTTAAAGGCCCTATAGAGTCCAAAAGTTCTATTATTGGGATCGCTAGATTTTCAGAGTCTTGTTTTATGGTGACTACAGCATTAGGAATTTCCTAGAAAAATGAGTGGAAGAATTTTTTTAATTAAAAAAATACTTCCAAAGGACGCTAAGTACTAGGACGTAGAGAAAGATCTTATCAAATATACTGATGCCTTGAGTGAGCTAGAGGTGGATCCTCTGTGTCCTCACTTTAATTGGGACTGACACACCGAGAAGAGACATTCTGTCAAAAGTATGTACAGCGGCCACATTTACCCAAAAACACAGGAAGCTCAAAAACATGAATCGAACCTGTTCAGAATTCTCCTGAGAAAAGGAACAATGAGCAGCCCCAGCAAAATGAATCCAAGTTTGCTGGGGAGTCACTAAATTGGGCTGTACTGTTTTGAGCCATTTTGAGACTGGCGAAGACTGCGGCTTCTAAAAGCACCTGGAGGCTATGGCAAAATGGGAAAGCTGGACCAGGTGGCCCTGTCTTCCAGGTCTCTCTCAGCGCCCACCCCACCCCCCCACTTCTTGGGCAGCACCTTCTGCCTTGTGTGGCTATAATTTGTGTCACTGGATGTTAAATTCTCCAAAGACTTTGCTTATTTGTCTCAAGACAACCCCCATTGCCTGGTAGGTGCTAAACAAAAATCTATTGACTAAATGAATGAATGCTGACCAAGCCTAAGGAATCTGGCTTTGGGGAAATGTTGACATAAGGAATTACAGGTCCTTTAATTTCCTGGTTATGTGGTGGCAACCTACTGAAAATTTATTTCTGATTAAGATAAAGTCTATGTCGGGCGGCGCCTGTGGCTCAGTCGGTAAGGCGCCGGCCCCACATACCGAGGGTGGCGGGTTCAAACCCGGCCCCGGCTGAACTGCAACCAAAAAATAGCTGGGCATGGTGGCGGGCTCCTGTTGTCCCAGCTACTCGGGAGACTGAGGCAAGAGAATCGCTTAAGCCCAGGAGTTGGAGGTTGCTGTGAGCTGTGTGATGCCATGGCACTCTACCCGAAGGGCATAAAGTGACACTCTGTCTCTACAAAAAAAAAAAAAAAAGATAAAGTCTATGTATTAGTTATTAGACAAAGCAAGGCAACCAGCATGAGATCTTCTTCCTCTCCTGACTTCTTCTCAATCAGCCTGGGCTGGGAGCAGAGACCTGTGGCAGATGGGCCTGTAGCTCCAACATGGGCTTGGCCAGTGAGCCTACCCATCTCCGAGATGGCACTGGCAGCGTTGGGTGGCTGTGTGCTGGGGATGACAAAAGCCAGGTGGCAGCTACGGCTGATGCCCGTTGGGATTCTGCCTCTCCCACACAGACTCCGCACACGTGATCTCCCCCCAAAGAGCCCTGTGCTGGGCTGCTGGGTTCAGAGCAGAGAGAGGGAAGCTAAGATTCCTCCTCAACAGATGTCATCATAATTAGATAACTCATTATATCAAGGAATAAGGAGAGGAGATTGACATGGATACAATGCGAACATATTGACAGCTCTTCTGCATGTGAGTTTGTGCAATCTTGGAAACTGATTTCCTGGACAAGGCTCAAGGGATGAGTCAGCGGTTGGAGCCTGGGGAGATTTTCCACAATGAAATTCTAGTCCCAGTAAAGTATCCTAAGAGCTTTCTATCATGCAAGGCCATTCCCAGGGGCGGCCACGGCTCTAACTCAGTGTGGGTGTCTGCCTGCGTGTGGGAGAAGCCTAGCAGGGAGCCAGGGCCTGGGGGTGGAGGAGGGCAGGGGACACGGTCACACCGTGACTGAGATGGGCTGCGTGGGCAGTAGCTGAGCTGACCCCGAGGGCCCCATCCCTGACAGCTTCTCCTGACTGTCGTAAGAGCCCTGGGAGCCGGCCATGGCAGGCAGGAGCCCCAGCCTGGGTAGATCAGCCCTGGTCCCGGGGCCGGGATCGAGTGTCCTTCACCAGCGTTCCCAAGTGACCCTGCTCATTCTGTGGGAGTCCTCATCCTTCTGCTAGGGACATGCCTCTTTCTCTGTGGCAACATGTGAGCACAATCCTTTCCTGCTCGAACATTCTAAGATGGAAATGCCTTAAAAATGGAACAAAGAAAGGAAACTATAAATTGACACATGGTTGCTCTCTGGCTTAGAGTTTCACATCCATAATTTTCCAACAACCTCCTGGGGCGGTTTTCAGGGGCCAGCAATGGCTTCCATCACTCATGCCTTCTGAAGACCCCGGAGCAACCCAGCTTTTTCCCCTGTGGTCCAGCTGGTCATCTGTACTTAGCGCTTTTCTCCCATGGGGAGACCTAGGGGAGAGGAGGGCGTGAACAGGGACAGCCACTCCTTCCTTGGCCTCCATCCTCCAGCCCCTGTCCAGGCATTTCATCTGCTGCTCTCCGGCAGCCATTCCTTTCTCTCTCCCCACACCCGCCCCGGAATCTAATTCCCTGGCAATGACCTCTCCTAGTCTATAGAGAAAAGAGAATCCACTAGGAGGGTCTCCCTTACCTTCCTGCCCTGGAAGAGGCAACCCCCCCTCCTCCCCACAGGCTTTCACGTGACTGGAGCCCGTCTCACACTTGGAAAGTCTTGATCTATCCTCTGCGTTCTTGAATCTCTCCTCTCCTCTGCCCCCCACCTGGTTTAACCCCACTAGACTTTCCTCTGGGTAATTATGATATTTCCCACTCTCTCCCCACTGGTCTTTTTTGCTCCAACTCTTTTCCTCTTCCTGGGCCTTGGATTTCCCACCCACATCTCAGACACCACCTCTTGAGCCTACAGAAAGACCCTCCAACTGCCTGACCCTGGCATTCATGGATCTTGGTAAGAGTCCTGGGGAAACTCCTTTTGTGGGACCCAAAGTCCACGAGCAGGTAACACTTCTCAAAGTGGTTGAAGCAGGTAAGCTTTAAATACAAAGCTGACAGAGGCCATCAGCTGTTTATGCTTACGAGCCAATATTATGCTTGAAATGTTAAAAGTGCGGCAGGTTTTTAGCTATACATTTTTGAAGAACCAATGATCACTTTTGCCTGGAGAGCCCAGACCTCAATAATAGATGACTCAAAAAAGCCAGGACTATGCTCAGCTGGCCACATAAAAGAAAAGCAGAGATGACCGTGGCTCTGAGACAGCCTGAGGCAGTGACACCCACACCTGGTCTGGCCGCTGTCACTCCTTCTGATGGCAGTGAAGAAGACCCCATTCCCCCCTCCCCAGGGACCACACAAGGTCAGGATGTCTCCACTCTCCACTGGAGTCACTGGCACCAAACCATGGCATGTCTGCCTAACTATCAACTTTCTTTCAATTTGGTCTTGGGGGAATGAAGGACTGACTGACTGGGTTTTGCTCAGAACTTGTAAGTCTGTCTTTTACGAGCATTCAGAGGACCTGTTTGTGACTCCCACTCTGGCATAGAAAGAAAGTTAGTCCTTCGACTCATGTTGGCCTTCTGCCCCCTGCCAGCCTTGCCATGGGGAGCATTCTGTGTGGCAACTTTTTCTCCCTACACAGGCACTATGCTTTTCTCTTATGCTTTTTTGATGGCCAAGTCTGACCACTCAGCAAGGGCCCTGTCAAATTCTGCCTTTCCAGGGAGCCTCCTGGGCCCCGCCTAGCCTAGTGTCTGTGGCAGTCTGATGCTGTCCTGTCAGCATGCTCCACTCTCCATCACAGGGATTGTGGTGCTCGTCTTGTCTCCCCTCCTATTCCAGGAACTTTTCCAGGAGATGGAACAGTCAGAAGTCAGAGTCGTGGAGCACATCCCCCAGACCCCAGCACAATACTGTTGACTGAACATGACATTTTATGGAAAGAGTATATTGTGGCCCAGCACATACTTGATAACATACATTCATTATATTTCCAAATTTAATCTTTCTAAAGCCTTGGGAGGGATGTCATCCCATTTTGCAGATGGTGAAGTTGAGGCTCAGAGAGGTTCCATGACATGCCCAAGATCACTTAGGTAGCAGCCAGAGGCTGAAGTGGGATTTGAACCAGGCTTTCATTTGCAGACTCCTGCAATGTGAATGAGGGGTGGGAGGGGTAGACATGCTGATTTGTTTAGCTGAGTAAACACTACTTTATAAGCTCAGTCTTTCCCCACCAAAAATATGCATCTTACGTGCCTTGGAGAACTTTTTAAATAGCTCTTAGAAGAAGAGAATCAATGAGAACAACACAACTGGAGGGACAGCAAGAAAGAAAATAGGGAACCAAGAGTCTTGGTCCTCCTCCTCTCAAAGAGTTTTATTTACAGATTTGAGAAGAGAGAAGGGGCAGGTAAAGAACTTCCAGATGGGGAAACAGTGGAAGTGTGGACAACTTTGGGGGAATACATAGGTGCTGTCTATATGAAAGGCACAGTTTGTCATGGCTTTCCCCTGTCAGGTAGGTGGCTCTTGTCCATGTGACCTAGTGAGGTTGGACTGGTGGTCAGCCAGTATCTAGGCTATGTGCTCCTTTGTCCTCCCCATACCTCCTGCCGTGAGCAGAGCAGGAATGGGCGTCTATTAGTATGCGTCAAACCCTGTATTTGTCTGCTCAGGCTAGTGTAACAAAATACCATGGACTTGTATTAAACACAAAAATTTAGTTTTTCACAGTTCTGAAAGCTGGAAGTCTCAGATCAGGGTCTGGCAGACTCCGTTCCCGGTGAGTGCTCTCTTCCCTGCCCACATCTTCTTGCTGTGTGTCTCCTCATGACAAAAAGAGAGAAAGAGAGATCAAGTGCTTGCTGGCATTGCATTAATGTACACAGCTATGATTTAATAAAAAAAAAAAAAAAGGACACCAGTACCATCAGATCAAAGCCCCACTCTATGTCCTCACTGAGCCTTAATTACTTCTTTAAGTTTCCAAATACAAGCCCATTGAGGGATAGCGCTTCAACATGAAGAATTTTCGTAGGACATAATTTAGGCTGTAACAAAACCCAAATCTTCTAACTTCTGGGCCAACGTGCTTTCTCAGGGCCTGCTTTATATCTGCCTGTTCTGTGAGCTGGCCCTTGACACATGAATCCAGTCTGTCTATCTAGGGCAGTGTTTTTCAACCTTTTTAATCTCATGGTACACTTAAACATATAGTTAAACTTCTGCGGCACACTTAAATTATGTTGATCAAAAAAAGCGTAAGAAAAAGAATATACTTACTGTGCTTTGGATTTCTTTTAAAAATAATTTAATTAATGATCTTCAAACATTTTCATACCACACCTAAGATCCTCTCAGGACACACCAGTGTGCCACGACACACCAGTTGAAAATCACTGATCTAGGCTCTTGCACAAGGAGAAGAGGCTCACCCCTGTGTTTGGAACACTCTTTTTTCCTCACTCAAGGAAGTTTCCTACTGGTTCTCAGAATCCTGGGAGGACTGACACTCACGTATTATGGGACACTAGAAATCTGTCTGGACAGCAATGGGAAGAGAAAGAACTAGGGGATCCAGCTCACTGTCCATTCAAGTCCCATCAAAGGTGGGCTGTGGCTACAGAAACAAGAACGCCATTTAGAGGCTCTGTCCGGGTGTCTGTGTTTCCTGTGCTATTTCAACTGTACCTAGAGTGCTGTCCTTAGTTCTGGGCCACGCACTTACACCCACTTGTATTGGGAAGGAGAATAACACTCTGTGATTGATGGTTAAGGGAATTGTGAGTATAGCGGTGATGAATATCTCATCTCAGAAGAGCTGTCTTGAAGCCCAGGAAGCTGATGGGGCCCTATGTGGGCCTGGGGTAAGACAGGACTTCCTATAGATGAATGGATGGTGGTGATCTTCCCGTCCCTGGGTGTATCCAAGCAGAGGCAGGATGAGCATTGGAATTGGAGGAGGAGGCGGTCATAAGATCAGCACAGAGCAAGCTGTTATATATGAGATGTAGCCTGTGGGGCTTTCATTGCGAAGATACGATCTGCCTTCTTATTTTCATTTCAATTCATTACTAAGGGCAACAGAACAGGAAGGGACTTTTTGGAAAGTATTATATAAGAGTTCAAGGTAGCCAGTTGTAAATGACCCAGAAACCAAAGGAGCCCACGTTTAGCAAATATGTGGGCAATCCACATCATTCATACTTTGATGATTCTTACACTCTCTCTTACAAGAGAGATTGTCATTTCTGGCTCCAACTTCAGAAACAGTAACATACCCTTAGGGCTTGTAATCCACACTAGAGAAAGCATTAGCTCAAACACCTAGCACCATCTGAGTCGCTATTTTTCACTTGGATCAAACTAAACCAGCAAATATTTACTGAGCACTTTGCATGTGCAAGGCCAACCAAGATGGGTAAGATCTGGTCCCTGCCATCCAGACACCAACAAGAGAACGAAGGGGAGAGGACAGGCTTGTGAAAAGCTTTAATTACAATGCCACCTCTTCCAACACTTTTCCAAATTATTGCATATATTTATTTAAAATGACCAGCTGCCCCATCAAGCTGTGAGTTCCTCAAGGACAATATAGCTTATGGGTTAAAACGTAGCATAGAGGCTCTGTCCAGGTGTCTGGGTTTCCTTTGCTATTTCAACTGTACCTAGGGTGCTGTGTTTAGTTCTGGGCTATGCACTTACAATATTGATCAGGTTGTCAGGAGAGGGAGAATGACACTCGGTGACTAACTGTTAAGGGAACTGTGAGTATGGTGGTGGTGAATATCTCATCTTGGGAGAGCTGTCTTGAAGCCCAGGAAACTGATGGGGCCCTATGTGAGCCTGGACTAAGGCAGGACTTCCCACAGATGAATGGACAGTGGTGATCTTCCCATTCCTGGGTGTATCCAAGCAGAGGCAGGATGAGCATAGGGATTGGAGGACGAGGAGGTCATAAGATCAGCACAGAGCCATGTGCCAGCTGGAACTTTGGACAAGTTGTTTTACTGTTCTATATGTTAATTTCCTCTTCTGAAAATGGGAGTAATGGCCGGGCCCAGTGGCTCACGCCTGTAATCCCAGCACTCTGAGAGGCCAAGGCGGTGAATTGCTTGAGTTCATGAGTTTGAGACCAGCCTGAGCAAAAACGAGAGCGCAACCCCATCTCTACTAAAAATAGAAAAACTGAGCAAGAGAATCGCTTAAGCCCAAGAGTTGGAGGTTGCTGTGAGCTATGACACCACAGCACTCTACCCAGGGTGACAGCTTGAGACTCTATCTCCAAAAAAAAAAAAAAAAAAGAAAGACAGAAAGAAAGAAAATGGGAGTAATATTGGTGCTTATAATTGTGTGAATTAAAGTAATTAAATTAAATAATGCATGTAAAGCATTTAGAACTGTGGGCTGGTACATACATGTTCAATAAATAACTGCCTCTATTATTGTTAATTGTAGTACTACTACTAATATGGTGGGTTTACATGATGCAGGAGTTAATTTCTAAAGGAAGTTCATAATGTGAAAACCATACATAATAAATATGATTCTTCAAAATCCCATGTTCCATGCTCTCAGAAATACAAACTTCTCTCTTCTCTCTCTCCTTCTGTGTGTGTGTGTGTGTGAGAGAGAGAGAGAGAGAGAGAGATTTGCATAGAATTGGGCCACTTAAGTTTATCACAGCTAATATTTTAAGGCATAACAGGCATTGGGTCAAAACTTTTACAGGCATTAACCCATTTCAATTAATTCATATTAAATCTAGGAGGTATGTACAAGATTTTCTCCATTTTTCATATGAAGATACAGGCACAGAAAAGTTAAGCAACTTGCCCAAATAACAGGGACTTTAATTCAGGCAGCCAGCCTGGCAGGCTCCAGTGTACACACTCTCAACCACTGGGTCCAGCTGTCTTCCCTGAAGTAAATAGGGTATGACTGTGCTCTACCACTATTAATAATTTCAGTGTGCCCAGACATTTGTATACATCCTGGAATAGAGTGGGTATTTGATAAATGTTTGAGGGTTACTGATTTAGGAATTACTGCCTTTGCATGGAGAACTCATATCTCCACAAACTCCTAGGCGGTGGGCCGGGAACAGGGCGGGGCTGAGGCCGCCGGGGAGTGCCCCCTCTCAGGAGCCTCGTTGCTCTTTTCTGCTGATGGTTGGTCGGCTCCTGGTTCCGGTCTCTATCCTCCATCATCCAAGGAGCCAACTCATTCCCAGCTCACACAGCTGCAATAAGAAGTCTTCATCCCTCACAGTTGTCATGTTGCGTCAATTTGAAGCCGCCACATCACCATCTTCTTCCAGGCACTGCTGTGAGGTGGAAAGAGGGCAAGAGAAGGTACTTACGACCCTCAGGGCTTTTAGGAGGGACTGTGTAAGCAATGTTTCTCTAGCTGGGGAGCGGGGAGGGAGGAATAGATGTATTCTCAGGAGTCCATGTGTTCTCTTTAGAAATTTTTAAGTCATGTGCTTTTGTTTCATGACAACGTGATTGAATTTAGGAATAGCACATTCTAGCTAGG
This sequence comes from Nycticebus coucang, assembly GCF_027406575.1. Classification (NCBI taxonomy): domain Eukaryota; kingdom Metazoa; phylum Chordata; class Mammalia; order Primates; family Lorisidae; genus Nycticebus; species Nycticebus coucang. The sequence goes on from NC_069781.1 coordinate 38,501,595, forward strand.
CCAAGGGACAAAAGGTGCCCTTGCAACTAGGTTCCCAGATGATTTGGGAAGTTGAATGAGACGAAAACCTCTTCTTCTTGACTTTTTTCTCCTTCCTCCCCACCAGGCACTCAGAAACTGGCTCTACTTTGTATTTACAGTTAGATCCTTGCCTTCAGGGCAAGGCTTCCTGGTCCTTGAGCTGAGTGGGGACCCACCAGGCTGATGTGCTACCTAAGCATCGCATTCATGGGTGCAATGCCTTCCGGTTGATGATAGGTTCCTCTGTGCATTTGGTCCTGACAAAAACAACATGAGCCGAGTAGCGATACACACATTTACATTTATATCCAGTCCATCCTTTCCAGTCAGAGAGTCCATATTTGTGAATTCACCTCCTTGTTAAGATGTGTCTGTAGCTCCCAAATCAATACTCCCAGAACTTTTGCAGTCATTTGCAGACATGGACAGAATGGCAAAAAGTTTGAGTCACCCAGTGCACATATTCCCAGCTGAGGCCAAACCAGGCCACACTCTGCCTTCCTGCTTCTGTTCTCACACTACAGACGCGTGTCCTTTTTGTGGTTTACTTAGTACCATATTTTTCATATTTTTGTGTGTTTTTTTTGTTGTTGTTGGTGGTGGTGGTGATTTCACCGTTTAAAATGGTCCTGTGCACAGCACTGAAATAAGCACAGGAGGCTGTGACACGCCTTGCAGAGATCTCGAGCGTGTTGTTAGAAAAGCTTCGTGCAGCCGTGAGCTACAGTGCTGCTGGCGGGGGCGCGACGTTAAGGAATCAGCAGTAATATTTAATAAGGCATCTTTAAACAGAAACACACGTGAAACAAGGTTATGTTTTATAGTTGACAAAAACGTGAATGAAGGCTCAGGGGAACATAAGCCTGCACTTCCCCAGAAGCAATGGTCAGCATTTGGGGACGCGGTGTTCCCGGAGACTTCACACTACCCAGGGACCACAAATAATGAGAACACGGTGCACACAGCACCTACACAAATTACATAAAATAAAGGAAACCCTGCGCAGAGATTCAAGGAATCTGCCCATGTGTCCTAAGGTCTCATACCTGATGAGTGCTGGAGTCAGAACCTGCACTCAGGTCTGTCTGCATCCCTGTTCCGCCCACTACTACCCCCTCTCAGGATTTTTGGCCAAAGGAGGTGTATGGACATGTGTCATTGGTGGAATTTGGTTAAGGAGGACTCACTCCAGAAGTTTTCGTCCTTTCCCTGCTGATGCTGTTCTTTATTTCCTCCTCACCCTTGTTTTTTTATCTGTCTTTGGATTATCTGTAATCATTTTGCTGGTGCACTGAAGGTCCTTTGGAACAAGTGAGCCTGCAGGTACCTCTCACTGCAAAGCACAAACATTTCCCACAAGAGATCTAGGAAAAGAAGAGCGGAGTCAGCCCGGGAATCAACTTAGTAGAAATTCAAGTTCATACATGAGCCAGTGGGAAATTCCCCTACATTATTCATTTTTGGAGGGGGGAGGACATAGTCTCACTTTGGGCCCTGAGTAGAGTGCCAAGGAGTCACAGCTCACAGCAACCTTAAACTCTTGGGCTCAAGTGATTCTCTTGCCTCAGCCTCCTGAGTAGCTCGGACTATAGGTGCCTGCCACGACACCTGGCTGCTTTAGAGATCGGGTCTCACTCTAGCTCAGGCTGATCTTGAATTCCTGAGCTCAAGCAATCCACCCTCCCTGGCCTCCCAGAGTGCCAGGATTACAGGTGTGAGCTCCCGCACCTGGCCCCTACATTATTCTTACCGATAGTCAAACCCCAGAGCAGATGGGAGGAGAGAGCTAAAGGAATACCTGCCCCCTATCCGACCTTTCTTTAGCAGCCTTCTCTAATTCTGGAGAGTCTTACCGCTTCCCATTGAGGAGCAGAGGCTGTTAAGCACTTTTAAACAATCAGTGCCATTTTGTGGGAACTGAGATCCAGGGTATCACTGTTTTCAGATCCCACAATGCTTAGGAAGATGCGCTGCCTTGAGGAGTTTGGCAGGCATGGGCAGAGCAAAGGCAGGAGGGAGGAGAGAGGATAACAAGTATTTATGAGGTGGTATTTATATTTAGAATTTCCTTTCTTTTCCAGGGTTGGCGTGCCAGTCAGGACTCTCGATATAAACAATAGAACCCACCTTAGCTCAATTTAGGTGAAAGAGAATTTGTTAAAGAACATTACATATTTGTTTAGAGTTCTTACCATGAAAATTTTATATATATATATTATATATAATTAAATATATATTATATATATATAATATATATATCTCAATCAGATGGTTCACAGAATCTCCAGGACAGCCAAGGAGATCAGCTCAGTTCAAAAGCAGCCAGCAAGGAAAGTACCCAAACCCTGAAGTGAGATTACACCTTCCAAGAACACCGGCAACATAGACCTGGGCATAGACCCCACACCTTCACCGTGACACAGAGCACGGGGCGGCACAAGAACCTCAGGCTCTGACACCCCCAAGAGTGCATGCCTCATCTGCTCCTTCAGCCAAAAGGTAAATTTTGAGCGGCCCCCCTTCTTCCTGCTCCCCTTCCGAACTCAACCCTTCTCTGGGCACATTCAGTAGGTGGAGCCCAGGGCACTTGGGGTGGCTGAAAACAACAGAGATTTATTCCTTCACAGTTCTGGAGGCCCAAGTCCATCCAGGCGCTGGCAGTGCGGCCCTCCCTCTGGAGGCTGCAGGGTAGAACGCACACATTGCCTCTTCCAGCTCCTGCAGGGGTGGAGTCGGGGGAGAGCATAGGCATTCTCTGAGTTGTGGCCACATCGCTCCAACCCCTGTTTCTATGGTCATCTTGCTCCCAGTCCTCCCTCTGTGTTAGATCCCCTGCTAGCTCACTCTTGGGAGTACATTGTCGTTGGATTTAGGGCTCACCCGATAACCCAGGAATGATCTTCTCATCTCAAGATCCTCAACCTCTGTAAAGATAATTCCAAAATAATATTAACAGGTTCTGGGGATTGGAACTTGGTACATTTTTTGGTGGGAGGTGGGGGAGATACCCTTCAACTCACTCTACCTGGCTACAGATTCAGTTTACCTGTGGAGCTTTTTATATAAGTACAGATGCTGAAGCTTACCTGGACCAACAGAACTGCACTCTTCAGGGCTGTGGCATCCAGACTGCACTTTGCTGTTCTTATTGTTAACATCCCTCATTCTGTGTGCTCAGCCAGGCCTTAGGACCAGTGATTGTCCAATCACTTCTTTTTACAAGTGAGAACAGAAACTCAGAGAGGAGTCAAGACTTCCCCAAGGCACACAATACAAATTTGGGGTTCATGTTTTGACCCCAGCAGGCATCTCTCAACTACCTCCAGCTGTCTGCATCCCCCCAATACCCCACCTGCCCAGCACCAGGTTTCAGAGAATGCAGATGGCCAGCATCTTCCCTGGCTTGCTCTTAGCTAGCATCCTTATGGCCATTCTCAAGATTCAGGACAATGCCTGGTCTCAGCCCCACTGGAACCCCCAACAGGGACCACATCAACTTGCTAACTTGCTGTGTGACCTCAGAGAAGTCACTGAACTTCTCCCATTTTTATCCTCTCATCTTTAATATGGAGGATTCAGCTTATTGTGCTCTGAGGTAACTTTCGTAGCAGAAATGCTATGGTCTGATAATTCTAAGCATCTGAGAATGTTTTCTTTGGCCCTCAGCCATCCCAGGATGTTTGATAAAATCTGATCATTTGGAAAAGTCCCAAAATAGGAACAGATCAACATCTTCATTGGGTGCCGGGAGCCCACCTGATGGGAGAGTTGTGTGTGCATATGGTGCATCCGGGGGATGGATGGCAAAAATGTGGAGACTTAGAACTAGAAGGAATTAAAGATTATTCATCTGGTCCCAAATACGGAAACGGAGCATCAGACAGGGAAATGATTACTCCAAGTTCACACAGCTAATTAGAAGCAGAACTGGGATTAGAGTGAGCTTTCCTGACGTCCATTGCTGAGTTCTCTCTCCTACAAGAATGACACATAGATCTCTTTGCCTTTCCATTAGCAGCGGCTACTTTGAGCACTGTCTTCTGGAAGGTTCCTAGGCCTTTCAGGCTCAGTGATTGATTAGCAACGTCAGCTATAGCCTCCAGGAGAGTGGTCACCCAAGTTTTGCCAGCCCTGACTGACCAGGACTCGTAATAGAACAAAATTGTCAATGGGGAATTTGAGGCTCATTCTCCATAGAGACCCCAACAGGTGAAAGAAGAGGAGAAAACTGTATAACTGCTTCTGCAGAAAACTCTTGACTTCTGTCCCAAATTCAGAGGCAGTAGTCAATGGGTGCTTAGGGAACAGTTTACACCTGTAGTCCAAGTTTGTTGAGTAACACTGGGAACAAAGAATGTGGCAGACTATGAAAGGGGCAGGTGAAAGCCAAGATGTGAGAGATGGGGAAAAGAATTCCTAGGAAAGAAGAACGAGCTAGTGTAAGTTTTGTTATATTTTTTAACAGTGCCTCACCTTTAATATCACTGCTTAGACTGAGACAGGGAAATTAATTGATTTATTTTCATGAGCACAGTTGCAAAGTTATATGTAAAAACAACACGAGCATGTGGATAGGCCAGTCCCTCCATGCCTCTATCTAGTTCTACTTAATAATTTTAATAGCTATTCATCTAATCTTCATTGCAATCTTGTGAGATATACATTTTTATCATCACTGTTTTATAGGTGAGGAAACTGAGGTTCAGATGGACTGAAAAACTTGTCCAAGATCACATAATTACTAGCTGATAAAGCTGGGATTTGAAATCCAAGTCGTGATTTTGACACTTCCCTCTAATTACAAGCTGAACCCAAGCTGAAGCATATTTGGGAACTCGTGGAAGTTATTAGAAGTGAGGCACAGGCCTTTCTGGAACTTGCCCTGAAATTTCAACCCCTCTTGATATGAAAGCAGCATCCTGGTCTTTCTTCTGTTTCCGTTTACTAGACTCTAGATCTCTAAACTTCTAAACGGCCCACCACTTCAGAGGAAGCTGGTGGGGTCTGTGCACAGCTATTCTGCATATTCCCCCCAACACCAACATGACCAGTCCTGGGGAAAGGATATCGGCACTGACACACACTCTTCTCCTTCCCAAATTAATCAAGAAGTAGGAATTTCTGACAAATGCCATCTGCTGATTTTTCAGAGAGACAAGTTTTGGTGGTGTGACCAGCAGGTGCCTCAGCTTTTTCTAGCATGCAGTACCAAAATAGTCACCATGGCAACCCTCAGAGGGCAGACTTCCAAAGAGATGCATTGTGAGCACAGAAACTCTAGAGCACTTTCAAGCAAGAAGGAAGGCGGCTCAGCCAGTGGGTTTTCCAGGGTGTGAGCAGGAGCCTCTCTCCAACCTTCCGGCTGGACCCCAGGCTCCTGTGTACCAGGCACAGCCAGGCCTCCCCTGGCTGGGACTCCCATGAAGAGAGGAGAAAGGAGAATTTGTGGGGAGTGTGAGGCACAGCAGGCAACTCCCAGACTTTTTGCAGGAGCTAAAGTAACCCACAGGAGGGATAAAAGCGGTGAGGCCCTAGGTTGGAAGGGAGGAGAATGGGGTGTAATTTCTGCCCTGTCACTTGCTAGTCAATGACCTTGAGCAACTGACCCGGGTTTCTGAGTCTCAGCTTCTCACTTTTGAAATATGGAGGGTGAACTTGTGACACCTCTTCACAGGGAAAATTATGGCTATGATATGATGCTAATGGAAGCTCTTGGGTAGGGGCTCTGTAGACAGCACAGAACACGAGAGAACAGGAATTCAGGCATCAGGAAGCTTCGGTTCCTGACGAGGGTCTGCCTCTGTCTAATCTTAAGACCTTGGGCAAATCACAGAACTTGTCTCCATCCCTCACCTTGAAGGGAGGCTCATAAACCCACCTTGGTTTGCACAAGTTAAATAGAGAACAGGCTGATCAGAGATACAAGTCCTTCCCTCTTCACACTCTCTCTGAGTCTTCTTACTCCTGGGCTCCTGCGAGCTGGGATTCCACACTCCCATACGGCATTAGAAGCAGACACTAAGGCAGAAAGAAACATCTGAGGATTTTACTAGGTAAAGACCTAGAAGGAAAAATGAGAAGGGGGCTGGGAGAGTCCAGGAGAGGGTGGGAGAGCCAACCAACCTTGACCCAAGTGCAGGAGGGAGGGAAGGAAGGTCAGGTGGAAACTCCTGGACTGCTTGCAGCAAGGTCATCAGGGAGTCCCCGGGCCAAAGTCACTTGTCTGAGAAGTCCCATCTCTTGGACACAAGTCTGCCTTGGTATCCCTGCCATACTCAGTCGCTGATTGGCTGAGAGTTGCCAATGAAAATGAGGCCTCAACACAAATATGGGCTCAAGCAGCCGAAGGCTTGGTCCATTGGGCTCCCTGTCCACAGGGCATGTTCTTATGGCCACCACGCCTACCCAGTCCTAAGGTCCTTCACTTGAACATCTATGTCAGGTATTGATACTTGGCCTTAGGCCCAGATCTCCACTTCCGAAGCCTCATACCCTACAACCATGGTCCTCCTACCCAGAACATTATAAGAACTCAGGCTCAGTGTTGACTCAGGACCCCAGCTCTGGGAAGAACAATATTTCCCACATCTCAGATTATGTAGGAAAAGTGGATGGGCCGTGTCTCAATCCGCACTTGAATACACACATGCATAGGTATGAGTGCTTATTTGTCAGCGTGTGTGTATTTGAATGAGTGTATCTGCATATGTGGGTGAGCACTGGTATTTATGTGTATGTGTGTTGGGCATTTATACAATGACACTATTAGTACTATGGTAAGCACCTTGCACACAGTATCTCTGAGCTTTGCAAGCCTTTCTAGGTAAGTAGGTAATTATGCAGGTACAATCCTCTTTTTAGCTTAAATACTTTCTCCCACATATTACTCAAGTAGTACAAGGCAGAGCCATGGATTGAACCAGGAAATTTTTCCTTCAAAATCTGAGCTCTTGTCCTCTTCACCCCCAACCCCACCTCTTGTATCACCATTTGTTGCATGAAAGCACGTATGTTTATATGCACAAAATAGTAAGACAGAAGAGGGAAATACACATGGAGAAGTATAGATTAACTGTAGATTGGAGGCCAATGAATGGTGTTGCTGCCAAAAGCTCCCTCCCTCCAAAAAATAATTCTATTAGTGCATGTCATCTAAAGACGCTTATTTCATCCAAGCTGTAAGAATCTCTGTATAATGGGCTACAACACAAACTTTGGAGAGTCTAAGCAACTGAGGCTCTGATTCTTCTTCTATAATCAAACAAGTGATTCCTTTTTCTTATCCTTCCCCCCAAATCCTCGTTCCCATGGCAAATTTTTCAGCCTGCCTGGTAGAGGTTGTCTGGTCCTAGTTGGAGGTATTTAAAAAAAAAAGAAAATCTATCCCCACATGTTAGTTTTCTAAATCATTTGTCTTTGCTTATGTCCTGGCTGCATGAAATACTAGCCTAGAGAAATAAATTTTGAATCAGTTTCAATTACTATTTATTGAGCACAGGTACCATGCATAAAATTTTCATAAATAATCACATTTGATTTTGGTTCTCATCCAAATGATCTCCACCTTCCCCATGAAGAACCAAGGCTCTAAGAGCTTAGGAGACTTGCTCAAGTTTACCCTGTTAGTAATAAAACGAGGTAGGAACTGGAGCCCACAGTCTGGCCCTTTTTGCCTGTATTCAAGGTCTCTCCAGGCAGAAGATACAGTCTGTCCAAATACCTGCTTCCCAGGCTGTCCCTTAGTTCTGCTGTATCCTGAGAACCTGCAGGACCAGCCAAGCCCAGGGACAGGGCCACTTGGGGCCAGGGCAGGTAGACTTACCTGGAAGAGCACCAGCCTGGCTATCAGCATATCCACTTTCTTCCCATTTCCTTTCACGGACTCCTTCCTCAGCTCACAATGAGAGTCCAACTTCTGCCAGTCCTGACTGCCATTCGAGTCTTTTTTCTTTTTAAGAATTTTGAGGAAGAAAACCATCGTGTGCTTAAAAGGGTCCCGGTAATCAGACATGCGTGGAGATTTCATAGAGAGGTGGCAAAGTGCTTTCTAGGACATCCTTATGCGCCCGAATGGCAGCTGGAGTCAACATAGCTGGTGTCTGGGCAGGCTTCCAAAGCATGGCCGTTGTAGAGAGTAGGCAAGGGCTGTGACGAGGGCCCTGGCATCCGAAGGGCACTGCGTGGTTTATCGGGTGCTTTTGGCTCCAAACTCCCTGAGCCTTCACAGCAGCCCCATGCAGGCTGTGGTGTCACCCCTTCCACAGCTGAAGAAACTGCTCAGAGAGGTCAAGTGGATACCAATGGCAGATGAGTAGGGAGACACAGAGCTGAGACTCTTCTGAGACTGTGCCCGGCTTCTCTGGATCATATCCGATGGTCCTCATCCCTGTAGCAGAGCCGACAGCAGGATCAGGAGAAAATAGCAGAGGAACCGGAACATAGACAGGAACACCTGTCAGAGGTGAGGTAGTGGTCTCGGTCAGCAAGGGCTGCCATGGCAAGTGCCGCAGGCTGGGTGGCTTAAATAGCAGAAATTTATTTCTCACTGTTCAGGAAGCTGGGAAGTCCATGACCGGGTGTCATCGTCATCAAGCTGTGGCGAGGGCTCTCTTCCTGGTGTGATGTCTTCTCACCGTGTCCTCGTGTGGCAAAGAACAGAGAGCAAAAACATGCTCTTTTTTCTTCTTAGAAGGTTCTAATCTCATCATGAAGACTCCACCCTCATCACCTAATTACCTCCCAAAGACCCCTTCTGCAGAAACCATCAAACTGGGAATTAGTTACCTCCCAAGGACCCCCCTCTGCAGAAACCATCACACCAGGGATTAAGGTTTCAACATAAATTGGGGGGAAACACAAACATTCAGTCTATAGGAAACCTGGCTTAGTGTAATAAGCCAGGCCCTGTGCTAGGCAGTGTGGATGTAGCCTGAACAGAGCCACCCAGATCCTGCCCTGAACTCAGAGCACAGCAGGAGAGACAGGTGGTCTAGCAGGCAACTCTGAGCAGAAGGGAGAGCGTGCTGAGGAGAGGCACGTGGAGTTCACGGGAGGGCACTGTACCCCGACGCAGGGCTGAGTCTCTGGATTCTTTACCAAGTGCAAAGTGACTTGGGATTCGGAGTAGGAGTGAAGACAAGATGGTAGTTGTGAGAGAGGAGGCCCAGGAAGGCTTCCCAGAGGAGGCAGCCAGACGTCTATAGCTGGGACCTTGAAGAATGGGTTGGACCTTGATGGGCAGAGACTTGGAGGGGAAGTGTTACTGGCAGAGTAAATGGCATGAACAGAGGATGCCCCTGAGGGTGGCTGCTCACCTCCAGGACCTGGGTGTGCACGGAACAGCGTAGGGTAGCTGGAGATGCAGTGGGAAGACAGATGGGGGTCACGGGTGGACTTTCTCCTGTAGGCAATGGGGAGGTGTCTCTGGCATTTTCACTGGGGCAGTGACACTGTTCATCTTTGCATTTTAGAAAAGTGGGTGTTTGAAGCAGTCTGGACAACACTGGGAAGAGACTGGAGGAGCACGGTCTGTCCTGAACGGTGGGGTAGGTGGGATGTGACGAGGCAGCAGCATTCAGTCTAGGGCAAAAACTACATCACCAGGGTGATCACCCAGGCTGGCCGAGGGGCAGCACCAGAGCCGATCGCATCTGAGAAGAAATTAAAGATCTACCCAGAGGAGCCAGTCTGACTTAGACCCAAGACTGAGGCAAGATCGGGCTGGGAATGAGCCAGAGAGCAGGGACAAGGCACACGCAGGACTCGGTGGGAGCAGGGCTGGGTGGCAGGCAGCTGCTGGAAGGATGGTGTGCATGTGCCTGGACCTGTGCTGGGCGGGGAGGAAAGGTGACCTGGAGGTTAAAGAGTGACGGACCAGGAGGATTACTCGGGTCCCTGAAGGGGTGTCAGGGTAGACATGCCGCCCTGAGCAGGCCTTAGGCCATGTGCACCCAGGAAACGCAGATCAGTAGGCCTCACACAAGAGTCTGGCTCCCTCAGTCATGCCTGGCTGGAAGGGAGCCCCCTCGGCCGCACCCAGCTGTCCTGCTCAGGAATCCAGCCACCAGGCACCCTGCTCCTACTAAGCGTGTGATGCCAGAGGGGCAGAGATGAAAACCCAGTCTTTTTTTACTTAAAGACTCTAGTCAAACCCCTTTCTGGCACTTTGCATAGGTTTTCCAAAGGTCTTTGTCCCCTCACTGGGGACTGAGGACTCTGACTTGTCTACCCACTGGTTGTTCCAGGGGGCTCCCTTGAAAGCCTCCCGCTGTGTCCAGGAGCTCGCAGCAGCCGGGAGAAACCCCAGATGAGAGTCAGCTGCATTGCCCAGACAGCCCACCCCGCCTCCTTTCAGCACAGCGATGCCTTCCTTCTTTCTGTCCTTCCTTCCCTAGCTCGGCTGGAGTTTTCTGCCTAGCAGAGTTTTATGAGAGCATTTGGGAGCAATCCGGCCTGCTTCCCCCCGACAACAACGCCAGTGGCTGACCCCTCGCCTGCTGGTGGGTACTGTACCCACGGCCAGGGCTTGTCTGTCCCCCCTCCTGCTGCTGACGCACGCGTCCTATAATAAGCCTCTGTTACTTGGAGCTGGGGCGGCTCCGTAGTAAGCCGAAACCGCTACTATATTTACACCCTTTCCACATTTAGACAAAGGCTATTTTTAACAGAAGGTCTATTTGTGGGGGTTGCCCACGTCACACTCCGTTCACATGCATCGCACCATCCTCAGTCTGTTATTCTGATTTCACACTTGTACCGGGTCTCTCTCCTTCTCTCTTTCCTTCCCTCCTTCTCCCCATCATTTTTCTTTCATTTCTTTTTTCTTTCTTTCTCCAATTTCCTTCCTTTCTTTAATCAAATTGAGGTCTTTGGCAGGCTATGTTGCCAGAGTCCTTCTGGGGACACAGAAGGCCCCGTTGTCATGGAGGAGAGTGGGCAGTGTGGCCACACACTAGACGTGTGGACTGTCCTTGGCGCCTGCTGGGGAAACAGGCACAGACCCCAATCCCTGGGGACTCCATAATGGCTCGTTCTGCTCTAAGTTTAGTGTGAGCAAGACACTGGGACTGTCACCACAGGGCCTTTCCCCACAAAGCATTCCAGTTCTGTGCAGGGTGTGTGTGTGCATGTGTGTGTAGGGGTGTGTACACATACATGCGTACATGTGTGTTTGGGGAGGAGTGGCTAAAAAATTCAGCGTAAAATAAGCCAATGGGCTCGTCTTCCACGCAGAACACTTTTTCCACTTAAAAGTTCATTTTATCACATTCATCTAAGACAATAGACTTTTTCTTTGCTTTGATGAAAGGAGGTTTCATACTTTCTAGATGCATGAGCCACTTATGGAAAGGGGAAAACACAATGAAGGGAGATAGCCCAAGCTAAGTGCCTGTGGGACAGTGCAGAGATCTGGACCCTGAAAACAGAGTTGAAGGCTGATGCTGCCTGCACCAGGTGTCAAGAAGGCAGGCCAAGCCCCACAGCACTTGGGACTGGCCTAAGCTCACTTAGCTGGTAAGTGGCTTTGCTGGGACTTAAATCTATATGGCTGCAAACCGCATTCTGGCCTCTAAATCTCAGGCCTTCCTCACTGCTCCCATCTCAGCTCTCTAGAAAAGAGAGGTCTGCATTAACACTGTTTGTGTTCTTTTCTTTCCCTGTTCTGCTCCTCTCCTCCTGCAACCCCTCCCCAACCCTGTGAGAAGAGACCTTTCCCTCCCTGGAACCCCATGAGCACCATCTTGGTCTACTCCTGCAGGTTCTGAGTGATCTGAAAACGACTCTGTCAGAATCTGAAAAGGACACCGGGAAAGGCCTTGTGGATGCAAAGATTTCTCAGAGAAATCTCATGTCATCTGATTTTATTTTACTCCTCTTAACAATCAACTTGGATTGTAGCTTCAGAGTGAAATATTATTTTTGTTGCATTTCTAAGAGCAAAGCATACTGAGATTTGAATCTGTGTCAGACTGTGGCGGCAACAGAGTACAGAGCCCATTGTGGGACTTCCTGCCCTCTTTAGCTCAGCTGCTGTGGGTGTCCAAAAGCACATGGAAACCCAGTGCCCAGGTCCCCATAATCAAGACTCTAAAATTGCTGATTCTGGCTCAGACATTTCTTGGAGACTCTGATAAGAGATTAGCATCTCCTTGGTCCTAGCATCAGGAGCCCTAAGCCCTGAAGCCTCACAGCTGTAACGTCAGGGCAAGTCACATTGCTTATATCTAACAGCATTTCTTCCCCTAAAATGGAAATACTAGTACTACCTTGCCCACTCGCACACTTCACAATTTGCGAGATGTTCAGATGAGAGTGTGCATGTGACTGTGCTGATTTGAAAGCTGGTGCTGATGTTTTCAATATTCATGTAGATGTGAACGGGGGCTTCAGAAGGGCAGGTGACATGTACATGGTCACACAGCAAGTAAATGGTTGAAATAAGGGCATAATGGCCTTGTATCCCTCAGCAAGGGCTGAAAAGGAATCCCAGCACCAGTGGGAAGGTTTGGGTGCTGGGCTCCAGCAGAAATGGGGACACTGCCTTGGGATGGGGCCCATCACTCTCCTCAGCTGACCTTCCCTGCACCTCAGTCCCAGAGGTGTCTCAGGCTTCTCTGCAGGATGAGTGTCCTGCCTTGGCCAGAGCCGAAATCCCACAGCAGGGTAAAGGGAGCCAGTGTCATGAGGCTTCTGGTTTCAGGACATACTGGAAAGGTGAGAAGGAAGCTTGTCTTCCCATGGATCTGGGCCAGGGCCGGTGGCAGGGCCTCCCTGCCAGGAGCTGGGACGTTCCAGGCATCCCCAGGTCAGTAGGGCCACCAGCACTATTCCAAAGCATTCGCTTGGTCAGAAAATAAATCATTCAGCTTTTAGCAGGGACCAGATGCTTTGTCAGTGCAGGCAAAACCTTGCCCCAGATCTGCAACCTGGCCTGGCCTTGCACTCACCTGATTTAGGGAATAGTTTGTAGAAGAGAAATCAAGTCTTATGTAATTGCTTCTTAGAGGATTGGATGAGAAGACTTCCATGTGACTTTGGCCTTCATGCCTTGGCTACCCCTTCCCACCACCACCCACTATCCACGTCCCCACACCCCCACCCTGTCCAATTCCCACCTACTTTGAAGTCTGGGTATAGATAGTAATCCTGGTGTGAAATATTTTCTGCTCCCCTCTCCCAGTCACAATCATCCACTCCCACTCCCTACTTGGGGCTTCAGCACTCTCTGTGAACAAGGCAGCCATCCCAGGCTGGTCTGTGCAGGGTTATCCCTGCACCTAGCCTCCCACCGAGGAGAAAGACAGAATGGGATTCAGGTCAGGCTTAGTTTTCACCTGTTCTCAGGGTGGCCCCAGGCCTCTCAACTGGAGGGACATAGACAGGATAATAGATGCTGATGTCCTCACCAGCTCCCCTTTTAAGGACCCACACACCCACTCCATAGCTGCTGAGCGCCACCCACTTGCCTGCTAATGACTCACAGTTGTGCCCTTTTCCCCAGGGAGTTGCTCCTATGGGACAGGGGCTGCTTCTCCAAAAGATTACAACTTTCTTCCTGTGCTGATCCCCCAACCACCATGACCAAGAGCAATGACTAAGTGACACAGGAATGCAAAAGAGCAGTGCTCTTCCCTTGAGAAGGGACACTGCCATGTGCTTCAGGCTCCAGAGAGTCACTTCTGCCTCCACTCTTAACCGAGAGAAGGTCAAGGCTGGCTTTCCTTGAGACCACTGTTTAGGGTGACCAACCTAAATTGCAGTTTTAGCACTTAAAGTCCCATGTCCCAAATAAACTATCATTTCTGGGCAAATGAGGCTAATTGGTTAGCCTAGACTGGGTTACCAGATTTAACAAATAAAAAATACACGATGCCCAGGTAACTTTACATTTCAGGTAAACAAAGGGTACATTTTAGTGTCTGTCCCATGCCATATTTGGAACATTATATAATTTACAAAAATACTTAGTGTTTATCTGAAACGCAAATTGTACCTGGTCCTTCCATTTTCCCTGGACTTCACAAAACATCCCTTTTGGGTCCATCCTTAGCACTGGATGGATGGGCAATTCTAGAGAAGCTCTCTGGCTGACCCTGGGGGCAGGCCACTACCTTTAATTATATTTGTGCAGAACTGGCTTCCTGGAAACCACAGGAAGACAGAAGTATCCAGAAATCCCTGTGAGCAGGGGCCCTTTAGGGAGATTCCATTTCATCCATCCAGGACAGAGATAGGTTAGTGGCTTCGGGTCTTAGCCTGGATTTAACATGCTGAAACATAAGAACTGAATGAAATGACTTCTGGGGGCCCGCCCAGCAGTGGACCAATGAAATTTGGAGTTCTCATAAGCCTGACATTCATGTTCAGTTTGTGTAGCACTTAACTTGGTCCCTGGCACAGGTAGTACTCACCTCAATTGCTTGAAGCAGTAGTTTTTACTATAAGCAGTGGTATTAGGAACATCTGCCTCCTCAGATAGCATGGGAGTAAAAAGAATATGTCCTACAGGGCACTCAACTGAACAGATTTCAGCTCCAAGACACCCAAAGTCAGAGTGAATTGCTTCAGAAGGCATCGTGAGGTTTCTGTTGTTCACTGGGAAAGAACAGGGAGAGAAGACATTTATCTAACTGCTGTGTCAGATAATTTCCACCCATCATCTCCTTTAATCAAACATGGGGATATTCCGGCACAGGCTGGATGAGAGCATGGGAGTGGGGGTCAGGCTCCGAGTGCTAGACAGGAGCAGTGCAAATGTCCCTCCCAGACCTGGGGCTCCCACATTTATGATAAGCCCAGGAGCCACTCTCCTGTCCAGAAATTTGGCCAAGGGTCCCAGAACAATGCCACAGGCTCCAGCCCTGCACTTTTCAGAACTGTGCACATGCTCAGACCTATCAGAGGACTGACTGGTGCCCTGGGACTGGGGGTGAGCTTGGAGACTGACCCAAGAGCCCTCAAAATCCTCCTGATCCCTAAGTCCTCCAACACAGGAGACAGCCTGTCACCACCCTGTGCCTCTGCCTTCTCTAGTGGCTCCCTCATGCCCGTCCACCAAAGGAAATGGCTTTCTGGTGTCAAAGGGACATCGGGAGTCCTCAGCTCATATAAAACCCCACTACGGAATCTTCGCCCACAATCCCAGGATTCAGGGCTGGAGGAGACTGCAGGGGCACACAGCCTAACCTTAATGGGCACTCTGGAGGACACCCCTCCCGTGAGCTTCCACCACACACCTTCACTGTGGAGTGCTCACGCCCAGCTGGCATCAGTCACCCTTCTGGGCGTGGGGGACTCCTTGGTCATTAGAAGGTGCTTCTCATGTCCAGGTACCTCTGATTTCCCGCGGTTTTCTCTCCCAGGTCCTAGCATTTTCAGGGCTGGCGCGAGAGAGTCTGGCCTTGTTGGCAGAGGTGCAGGATGGCGTATGAGAAGGAGCAGTGAGAGGTTCAGGTCAAGGTGGTGAGAAAGGTCAGAGAGAGCTGGCAAGGATGTGCACATTCTAAAGGGACCTGTATCCTGTGTGCTTCACATTTTCCCATTATGCTTTTTTAGAAAAGTTTGTTGCTCAGGAAGTTACTCCTCAGCTGTCTGGACTCCATGTTCATCTTAAATAACTTATGCTCTAAGCACTACAGAGCAATGGGGATATCGTGTTACCTATTATGCTAACAAGAAAAGAGTGATTAGGAAGGGAGGGGACTCAAAACTGTGTCATGGGAGAAGAGTTGGAAGAACTGGGTCTCTTTAGCCAGAAGAATGGGTTTGAATGGTGAAGTGATTGCCTCTGAAAGTCTTTCCTAGGAAAGAAGGATTGGACCCATTCCAAATGGAACAAAGCGCTGGATTTAGGAGGAAGGGGAAACCATCAGAGGGACACAAAGCTCTCTGCGAGGTGGAGCTATCTAGCACTGGTAAGGTAGTGAGAAGACCCTGTCACCAAAGGGGTTCAAGCAGCAATTGCTGAAGAGAGACATCCAAGCAACTCAAGCACCAGGTTGAACTCTTGGCTTTTTAATCTGACAATCCATGAGTTTTCACTTAGTATGTGCATATCGCCACCAACAACAACCACGAACACACGCACACACACACTCACGTACACGACCCTGTCATGTAAAGCCAGGTGCACCAGTGTGGGGCTGCTTCTCTTGCTTTGCTCTAGCTTTGCTTAGCTTTGGTGGCCCAGAGATTTTCCCATCACCGACTTGGTTGTCAGCAAGAAATCAAAGCCTTTCCCCTCTCCTTGGGAGGAGCAGAGCAGATTGTCTGGATCTGCCGCGTACTGCCCTGGCTCCAGTCTCAGCACCAAACACGTTCCTTCTGCGCAGTCTGTTCCCGTTTTACAATGCAGAGGGGAGAGCTGGAGAAAGTCCCACAGCCCAGAGCCCTGGCAGCAGAGGATGGGGCTTTGCTGTTGGACCCCATGGTTCACATTTGCATTCAAGAAAAGCCCAAGTTGAGCCCTCTTGCTGTCTTCTGGATACAAGCAAAAAGTTCCAGTGGGTTGGCACCTGTCCTCCGGCATCTTTCAGAGAGAAAGTGCCACCTACTGCAGCCTCTCCAGTGTTTTCTCAAGGGCCAAGCCTAAAAGAGGTTTTCATACGAGGAAACTCCCTTCAACCTCTCTAGCATCCTGGAAATTAAAATAAGAAGTTAATTTTTCTCTACAAAATGGATGAGATTATGCTCTGCTGCCTGAGGGTGGAGTACTGGACCTTTGTTTTATTGAGATCCAGAAAGTATGCTTTTTGACTAGAGAGAGACTACATGTATATTACACATACTGTGACCAGCCACTAGTGATTCAATAAGGTACATTCATGAAAATTTACCGAGCACCCACTCTGTGGGTACCGGGCACTGGAGAGCAAAGGGGAGTGAGATCTCCAGACGTATCCTCAAGAAGCTTGTAGTCCAGGGGAGAGACCATCACAAGCAAAAATCTTACATGCATGCAGCCAGGGCTCCAGAAGCAGGAACTGTGAGTGCACTAGCAGTCTGGGAGTGTCTTCTAGGAAGGGATGCTTGGGGTGCATTTTCAAGGACAAGCGGGATTTTACAAAGAAAGCGACAAAGGTCAGGAGTGGAGAGGCATCTGTGCATGCACAGGTCTGGGAAATTTGTAGAAAAGCTTTGTTTACTTAAGGAGGAAGGCGAGCTTTGGGGTGTCCAGAGCTGCCAAGCAGGCAGGGAAGCACAGAGGATGAATCTGGAGCCGTGGTGTTACTTAACCAGGGGCGATTCTGTCCCCCGGGTGCAATTGTTTGTCACAAAGAGAGAGCAGTTGTGCTACCGCACCTGGTGGGAGGAGGCCAGGGGTGCTGCTAAACATTCCACAGTGCACTGGGACAGCCTCCAGCACAGAAGGAATTGGTCCAAAATGTCAATGGTGAGGAGGTGGAGAACTCCTGAGCATGGGAGGTGCTTAGCAGTGTCCCTGTCCTCTAGCCACCACAAAGCAGCAGCACCACAAGACCAAGGAGGGAGCTCCACTAGGGGCACTGTGCTTCCGAGGGTCACATGGAGAGCACAGGGAAGTTTCTGCTATCTGAAGTTGCTTTAGCTGTGTCTCTGCCAGTCCCCCCCCCCCCAGGCTTTATTTTCTATAAACATTTGATAATCCTGCATTCAGCATCTTCCTTCAAATTGTCGATAAAAATATTAAACACGAAAATTTCTAGACAAATAAACCCTGAGATTTATAGATCATTCAGTTTATGGAGCATTTGCATTACTCATCTCATTTCACTCATTTTACAAAACGGAACATGCAGCTCAGAGATGTCCTGCAATCTAGCAAGTATTTAACTATAACACAGTCAGCTCCTTGCTCTTCTCCCAGGCTGGTCCCCGAGGGCCCCAACGGCCTGGCCAGCCAGCCACAGGGGATGCTGGGAGTGTCCTCCATCCTGGCTTTACAGGGCTCCTTCCAGCTTCCTGGATTCATATCTATGCTGGGAGCTAAGAGAAGGCACCCTGGCCTCCTCTGACCGTGAGCTGTGAGACACTCACATACCTTCTGATCACAGGAGACCTCTTGCTCCCTGAGGCTAAATTGGGAAGAGAGCCTCTCCTGGCCCCATGTCAGGGACAGCTGCTCAGCTCATGTTCTCTGGCCAGGAAGCCTTATTGACCCTGTGATTTGGTCCTTCCTCCAAACTGGCAGATGGGTACAGATGCCTCATCGTGATGCTGCTTCCCTGAGACCCAGCGTGTCTGACCACTAAATCACCAGAGGAGGACAGCACCAGTCAGCTGAGGAGTGCACTCTTTCCAAGTGGAACCCCAGAATACTGCTGATCTGAAATGTCTCAGGGACAGCCTACCAAACCGTGCCAGGTCACACACGGCAGAAACACTCTCAATAACCAACACTGGTTGTTCTGACAGCTTGTTCAAGGCCTGTTAGTCACCAGTTTAGATGTTTGTAACATGAGAATTTTCTACCCCAATAGCTCATTGGGAACTGATATCCTATATTCCCAAAGCTATGGACAGCTCCACAAAGCCATTCAGGAAAAAGACCAAGCACCTCCCCGCTCCTCCTCCTCTCCCAGAATACATTAATACAGGCCCAAGAAGAAGAATCAAGGGCAACTAAATCAAACAGTGAAATTCTGCCTGCTGCCAAGTGCCCCATGCCACCCACACTGTCTACCCTGTCCCCCACCAAACCTCTTACCCCAGCATCTCGGAGAGGCTCCATCCTCCTCCCACCAGTGTGGCCCCGCGGCTCTCCCTGACTGCCAGTGTCCCACCCCTTTGATGTAGTTCCTTTTCCTGTAGGGTCCCTTTGTCAAGGCTACAGGTGTCCAGAGCAGTGTCCTGGCTGCCAAGTGGAATGAACAAGAGCAGTCAGAGAGAAGAGGTGGCCACATGGGGCAGGTGAGAGAGATTGATGGAGGTTGAGCTCTAGGTGCTGATCAGGGAGTAAGGGAACAGGGCAGTGCAAAAGCTGAGCCTGTGTTGAAAAGCCTGGCAAAGGGAGCTCAGCAGCGGAAGGGTTGAGGGGAAGGACGGGGTCTTTTCCAACTTTGAGAACTTTGCACAGCACAGGGGTTTACCCTGGCTTGGAGCTGCACTACGACACTGATCCTAGGGCGTAAGCATCTCCTTCTTGGGGTGCGGGACAACAGCACCCATTTCTCCACAAGCAAAGTGCTTGCATTTCCCAGTACAGCACTCTGGCCCCGAGAGGACCTGGGTCCTCTTGCCTCATGGTTGTTCATCACCCCCAGCTGGGGCTGAGCAGGATTCGCTCCTGCTCAGGAGGTAGCAGGAGGTCCTCAGTTCATAGCACAGGGGTTGGCCTAGTTCAGGGGGCTGGGGGGGGGGGGGTTCTGCATCAGGACCCGGTGGCAGCAGCGAGGCAGCCCAGTGTCAAGTGGCTGCTCTGTGTGATGCAGTTTCTAAAAATACGCTGACCTGCTGCTCCTGGCTGGTGAGCACCAGGCAGGCAGGGCAGGCACGCACACTCTGCTCCCTCCCTGCTCTCCCACCACCTCTCCTGCAGTTCAGATCACCCAGGGATCACCAGGTGCTTCCTGAGAAACACAAACGTCTGTTTGGAGAGCACACTGTGACCAAAGCCTGTTCTCTAATTCAGTCACTCACTCATTCAGTTCCTCACATGCAACCAGGCCAGGCTCATGATGGATGCTACAGGTTGGGGGAGCAAAGCCAGGCACAAAAGGATGTGCTGTATGAACCCCTTATGCAACACTAAAGAGAGGCAGTCCAGCTTTGAGCAATGGAAGTCCGCATACTTACTGATGACTTCTTGAGGGTAGAGTGTAACCACCACCGGTAAGGGGGGGATGAGTTTTCTATGGTCTCGAAATGCTCTTTATCACGATCTGAGTGATAGTCTCAAGGGTGCGATAAATTGTAACACAGAGGGAAGAAGGCTCAGTGGAAAGCAATGGGGAGTGTGAGTGAGCTGAATAAACCCACGGGATGGGTACTGTGAATGCTATTTGGGTGACAGACACACCTATAGCCAGGATTAAAGCATTAAAAATGACCCCCTTAATGTTTTGAAAAAATTTTTTTTTTTTTTTGGCCTGGGCTGGGTTTGAACCCGCCACCTCCGGCATATGGGACCGGCGCCCTACTCCTTGAGCCACAGGCGCTGCCCAATATTTTGAAATTTTTTAAAGGGTGAAAATGTACTGAACGGTACACTTGAGAGTTGTACCCTTTATTGCATGTATGTTAGACCTCAATAATTTTTGAAAATGTGTTTAAAATAGGATTCTGGTTTTACTTTTTAGAGATATATACATGTTCAGCACAACTTGTTTACCCATTCACCTGCTAATAAACGATCAAATTGTCTACAGCTTTAGGTTATTCCAAATGAAGTTGCCATGAACATTTGTATACAAGTCTGTGGACATATGTTTTTATTTTTCTTGGGTAAATATCTACAAGTTGAATGTCAGATCCTATAGTTAGTTTATGTTAAACTTTTTTAGGAAGTTTACTCAACTGTTTTCTGTAGTAATTATGCCATTTTATGCCCCTATCAACAGGGCCGGAATGTTCCAATTCCTCCATATGCTCACCAGCACTGGGTATGGTCAGTCTTTTTAACGTTAGCCATTTGGGTGGGTATGAATGGTATCTTACTATGGTTTTAATTTGTATTTCCCAGTGACTAATGATATTGAGCATCATTTCATGTGCTTATTTGCCATCCATACATTTTCATTGGTAAAATGTCTATTTAAAGACAGAGTTTTGAAAGAGTCTCATTTTTTTAATATCAGATGCAGTAAAGCCTTTCATGAACATAATCTTTGGAATTCATCAGACCTGGCTTGGTCATGTACTGTGTAATTTAGCATAAGTAACTTACTCTTTCCAACATTTTCCTCTTGTAATGAGGAAGTAGAGGATAATAGATCCTGATAAGGCTTGCATGAGGATCAAATACTTAAAGCCTTTAAAGTACTTGACTCAAGGTTTAGCATATAAAACTTAATAAACATTATCAATAATTATCATAATACCTCTATAGATCTGATTTGAATTTTAACAACAAACTGGCAGTTTGTTTACCTTTCTCAGAAACCAACATCTATGGGAATTAAATGGTGCCTTGTGTTCAGTACAATAGATATACATTATTTTTTATCCTTAAGGTATGTGAAGAATGGAATTTAATACAAGTGCATTATAATCACGGCAGAAAGAGTCTTTAGTAATATTTAAAACAACCTCATGCCTTAGCCCAGGCCTCTAGAAATCAGAGCCTAAGGACAGAATTACAATGTTGGGGACTTTATTTGAGAGGCACAAACCTAGGGTAATTAGGGGGAGAGAAAAATCAGGTAAGAGAAGATTCTGAAGTTATCATACAAGTTACCACTATACAGAAAGATGCCAAAGAGACACAGAAGGTCTCTTGGAAGGAATTCTTGCTCAACACCCAGAAGTTCCCTAAAGAACAGAGGCCCAAGGTGGAAAGAAGCAGAGGGTTCCCATCTGACAGCTTCCCTCTCAGGGTCAAGGTTCGCTTCACGGAGAGCAATCTCCCCTTCACTTCTGGGGTGTGGCATCCAGCTCCACAGTTGCCACTCAGGAAAACACATACGTTTCCTGTGTTGTGGCATTTCCTGTAAGCCCAGAAGTCCATGGACAGCTAGGTGTAGGTGGGGCACCAGCCCAGGGAGAAAGACAAGGTGCATCAGATCTATGTCCTGTCCTGTCCTCAAAAGCAAACCCTGAGTCAAAGATTTGAGAGCAAGAGGTTTGTAGGGGAAAATATTCCAGGAAGAATTCGTGGGGGGTTGGGAGGAGGGGAGACAGGGAGAGGAAGCTGAGGCAGGGAGAGGGCACTGGAGGGGCTCAGTGCCACTGGGGGCTTCTGGGAGACAAGAAACACTTTTCAGGATTCTCCCACACTCATTTCTATCTTCCTCCCTCAACGGAAAAGAGAGGAGTCCCAGGTGCTGGCCGTAGAGTACCAGTGGCCCATATGCCACATCTGCTACATCGGAGGTTAGCAAACCTTTCCTTAAAGGTCAGAGAGTATAAGCATTTTAGATTTGTGGGCCATATGGTTTCTGTTGCAACTAGTCAACACTGTCATTATAGCTCAGTCGTAAGCAGTACATAAACAAAGGAACGTGGCTGTGTCCCAGTACAACTTTAGTTACACAAACAGGCAGCCAAGCAGCAGGCCATAGTTTTCAGACCCCGGTGCTACACGTCTGATGGAGTCCCATTTTGCAGATGGAGAAACAGAGGCCCAGGAGAGGAAGGTAATTGGTCATGTAGCCAGCCAGAGGCACATCTCCTGATTTTCTGCCCTACATTTTCTCCACTATACCTCGCTGCCTCTTTATCAGGGCCTTTGTGTGTTTTTTGGGAACTGGCAACCAGAACTCTTCCAGAAAGTATCTGTGTAACCCATATTCTTAAAATGGCAGCAGTGTGTTTCCTCTTGATGGCTAGAGCTTCCCGGGCCTGAAGCCTTGCAGTCTCCCAGAATGGCTCTGAGCAGCTTCCTCTCAGAGCGTCACAGAGTGGGGGTGCTTTGGAAGCCTTCCCGGTGCCAGGCCCTCTCCCCTCAGCCTCTGACTCGGCTGCCTTGGCAGAGCAGATCCCGGCAGCGGCCACAAAGCGCAGAGTGAAAAAGCAGTTAGAGCATTGGATCCTGGAAAACTCTAAAAATATCCAGGAATGTGTGCACATATGTGGCCCTTCTGTGATCAAAACATCTGGGAAGAAGATCAAATGCTCTGCTTTAATTAGCCCAAATTCTGTGAGGACTTTGAAAGGGAAAGGAAGTTGGAAGTCATTGACTTTACTGGAGTGGGGAAGGACGTCACAAAATTTTGGATTTTTTTAAGACAAAGTAAGTCATGCGTATGCAGAATCTTCCCCGGGGGTGAGTCCTGGACCTCAATTTCTCTGGGATCCTGGGGATTGTTTCTCATAACAGGGGCAGAAAGTTCATTGGCTGCAGGCTTGAATTCCTGATTTGATGCTTCTTTGTGAAAAAAGAAAGATGAAAATGCCAAGTTTCTCAATCAAAACATTAGGAGCAGTGACAGTGTAACAAATCACTAACTGTCAGATTTGCAGAAAGCCTACTGTAAACCAGGCATTTGTCTGATGGGGAAGCCGAAACCCACAGAGAGCACTTTCCTGGTGTCTCACAGAGAGGGGAGAAGCAGGGTAGAAACGCGGGCATCCTGACTCCCAGACCACCATGTGTCAGGGAGAAGGGCTGGAGTGAAGTTTTAGTCCTGGTTCTACCACTTCTGAGCTACCGGACCTCCTCTGTATGCTAAAGATGCTAAGAGTTAGTTTCCCCTGTAGGAGCTGGGTTTGGAATCTCTGGGTCTTGTGCAGCTGCTTGCTGTGGACCCACACGAGCCCTAAAGGGTGAGCAAAGGCAGACATATGCCTGCTCTCCTCATTACTAATCATGGCCCCAAACCCCAACCAAGTCTGAGTAATCTGGGCTGGCTGATGTGAGCCTGGAATTCCACTCGTCCCCTGGTTTGAATCCTGGGCCAGAGACCAGCTAGCAGGTCTATAGGGTACCCTTTCCTCAAGCTCTTCCCTAACTATGGGGCAGAGAGAGCAAGCCACTCCCTGCAACCGAGGCTGCCTGGCTAAGCCACCCAGCCATGCTTCTTTCACCTGCACCACTTTTTGGACCCATTGGCTTTTGGCGGTCAAATAGTGGCTGCATGGGAGATGAGAGGAAGGCCCAGAGTAGGATTCCCAAAAGAGAAGCTGCAGACAGAGAAGGCTCTGAGCAGAGCCTGCTACTCAGACAACTTGCACTTTCAAGGGCCACTTGGTCTCCACCACAGGTGTTGCCTAGTGCGCCCTCTACAGGCCAACTTTTTGTTTCTCTCCAGTTATCCAATGGGCTTAACGACCAGGCCCACCTGGGCATTGTGTCACCTACAAGGCAGAAGAAAATCATGAATCATCAGAATAGTGTTAGTCCTATCTTGGCAACATTGTTTCCTTAATCCTTTCCACTGTTTCCCCTTGTTGTGTGTCCTTTGAGCTGGGAGGTCTACACACTCAAGGTCCTTATAAATGCCTCTTTTGGGCCTTCATACATCCCCCATCTTAACTGAAAAGTTGTGTTCTCTCATACTAACTACATGGCTAACAAGCCAAAGACTCCCAAATGGACGTCCAAGAGCAACAAACCACTATTGTGACCAAGACCACCCCAATTTGCCACCACCCTGTCAAGTTATCCTTGTGTATCTCCTCCTATCTTAGTCCACAGAAATATTAAACAAACATACACCCTTTATCATAGAGAAAAACAAACTCAAGTTACATCAAAATCTCTCTTCTATAAATTGCCCTTTGTTTCTGCTCATTCCACCTGATGCCAGCTGTAAGAGCTGTAGCAGCCTGGACGGAGGCAGGAGCAGCAGGCAGACTGAGACACCCACCCATCGATGTAGCATCAAGCACGCTACGACACACCCCCCCCATGTGGGGTCCATCCAATGCCAGCTCTCTCCTGTGTCCTGTTCTTCCAAAGTTCAGAGACTTAATGAGACAAACTGCTGTCCCAGGATTCACTTGCAGCATCTGGAAAAGACAAACTCATCTCAAAGTTGAATGGCAACCACATATGCCAGCTTCCAGGAGATAGACCTGGGACTAAATGAGATTCCTCCTTAGAGCTCACCTGGGGAGACTGAGAGCATCTGAATGGCAGGGATTGTCTTGGATTTATCTCCACTTCAAGGGCTGTCCTGTTTTACCTATTGGGTGGTCACATTATAAGTATTTTTTAAAAAGCATCCCAGGGTACTTTTTGTTTGGGAAGTAGGGAAATGGGATTAGAGAACTGCTCCGTCTCCTTCTAGTCTAGATATTAGAGGAGAAAAGAGAAGTTGCATGCTGAGAAGTGTATACTGAGATACACTTGTGATTTCCACATTCTGTAGGTAGGGGACAGACACCATGCACTTCTTAGAGTCACTGTTGACCAAGGCAAACTTACCCCAGGTTTGCTCAGGAAAGTCCCAGCCTGTTGTCCCGACTTCCTGTCTGGTTTAACATTTATCTGGAATGTATGCTATCTTTATTTGGGGAGGGAGTGGAAGGTACTTCATTCTGCCATTGCTCACTGTATAAACCTCTCAGTGAGCTTATTTGTACAATGCATCTGAGGAAACTTCCAGATGAAAGTTAAAATAAATGAGACTTTATTGCCTAACTATCATGTAAACCCCAAGTAAAATGAACTGAGTTCATTGGTTCCAGAGATAGACATAGGAGAAGAGGCAAGGATTGGATAAAAGCCTCCAAAAAGAGTCAGGCAAGACTTTTCTAATACTCTTGATTTTTCTGGCCCAAGGATAAGAACCACATCCCTAAGTTAAGAGAAAGAAGATCAAAATATGGGGGCATGTCGGCTGAAGGTTACAACTTCTAAAATACATTCTTATGCACTCAACTCATAAAAAGGAACTTTCTGACTTGGGTGGTGAGCACTGCTCTAATGAACCATTAAGGTAAGGATGGTAAAAGGATTTCAAACAGATACTTAGGGCACTGTGTTGAGAAAGACTCTAGGTTCAGCAAGAATGAGAGCCATCATTGATTAGGGCTGTTGACCATGGTCCAGGAGCAGAGAGCATCTACACCCAACTCAGTAATTTACCATTTCTGTGCTAACAAGAACTTTTAATAGGAGGAACAAATAAATTTTAAAAATCTTCCTTCCACATGGTATGCCCTACTAGAACCTTTTTCCTTTGGGGAAGGATTATGTCTGCAACTCTAGTTGGTTAAGAAGAGCCCGTGGCTGTTCTAGTTTGAGACTCCTCTCTCCCACCATTAATTTCTTAAGGGTGGCTAGAGTGGGAGATTTAAGCCTGCTGCCTTACTCTTGTATGCTCATTGCCATGGGGGGTGCCCTTCCTTAGTTGCACTCATAAAAATGGTAGTCTTACAATGAGCCAGGATAACTTTAAGTGTAGGGACACAGTTAAACCTTATAGTTCAGATGTAGTCTAGTCTTCTTCACCAGGGTGGGAAGGGTTGGTGCCAAAGCAATCTCAATAGTAACACACTTTTTCCTTCTGACTAGCTTTGTCCATCTGTACCTTGCTCGTGGAGCTAGCAGGATTGGTGCCAGACAAAGGGAAAACAGATAGACTCATAGATTTCATACATCACCAAAATATCTTGTCAACTTAGCACTACCACCAATAATATATATTCTCCTGGAGATGTAAGGATTAAAGTTAATGTATATAAAGTACCTAGGATTCAGGTCACTGTTACATAGGTAGTTGTCACTATTATTATCACAATAATGATCAATGTCACTTACCAAATCTTTCCTCAACTGATTTGATTTTTGTCCAAAGTAATATGTACTAAGGTGACCAGAAGTAATTGTCTTGAGAAAACTGCGGGACAACAGCAGGCAGTGAGAACCTCCGCCAAAGACCCATTCGTAAGAAATTCAATATGAATTCCATCCTATAGTTCATCATTCAGATGAAATGTTGAACGTAATGGAAAGTTTGAAGTCAGCCATTTGGCTTCCTTAAATTTATAGTTTGTGAGGTTTTCATTATGTCTTTCTTTAAAAACATTCTGGAGGCCCAGGGTGAGCTTCCCCAGATAATGGTTGCCTACCAGTGGGCTGGGTTGAGATGTGCACAGACTGCGGATATGGTATATTCAGCCACTGGGAAGCCGGGAAGCCCTTTGGCAAGCTGTCTTCAGGATCACCAGCAGCTGAGTGGTGGGTCTTACATGCTGGCTACCCCATGAAAATAGTCACCATGCCATTACAATAGGACATGTGTATGGGACAGCCCTTCAGAAGGAACTGGTTCACATAATTAAGCACAACTGTAGAAATAGGTTTTGTAGATTTTGATAAGTTATAAATGTATATATTGCTTATTAGCGAAAGAAAAAGGCTTTATGTGGGAGAGTGTGTGCACTTCTAAGATATACCAACAAAGATGCTAAAGGCCTCATTCTCCAAGGAAAACTTTGGTGGATGAGAAAGCTGGAGGTGCTGGCCAGGCCCTGACTGTATAAATAAATGTTGGACCAAAGATGTTAAAGGGCTTCTGCTTGTACAAGGAGGGGAGGAATCCAGAAACAGAAGGCCCAGAGAGGCCAATGAGGCAGCTGGTAGTCGGGGAAGGAGGCTAAAAATGTACAGTGTGAGCCCAAACATGCTCTGTGTGAGTTCAAGGATAATCTGTGTGAGCCAAAGGATATACAGTGTCAGTGTCTGCTGTCTCCAAAGTCATGCATTTGAGAGGTGAGACGAAGTGGGATTTGGCCAGGGGAACCAGGTATATCCTAAATTCTGCCTTGGCCCAACCACTTTCTTCCTCATGAGGAGTCCAAAGGAGACAGACGTGCTCAAAATTATCAAAATAAGATATTATTAGCTGAGGCTGTGACACTCAAATCTATTATGAAATCCCAATAAACGACACTAGATCACATTGAGGCCTTCCTTATCCTAATCAGTACAAGTTCTGTAAATAGTTAATGTTCCCCTGAATCCGGGAAACTCTCTCATCTGGGGCAGATGTGCCTGGGGCTGCTGTGGTCTCTGTATGACTTGGCTGTCCCATGCCCAGGATTCCTCCCACTCTGGCTTCACCAGCATCCAGCTCCTCCATCTGCCAGTGCAGGGCCAAGGATGCCTTAGAAACCACAAGACCACAAGGAAGAAACTAAAGGAAGGAAGGTTTTAGCTCAGGCTGAGGAAAAGCTTTCTAAAGGTCCAGTGCTGCATGAAAGGGCTGCCTCCGGAGATATGAACTTCCTTCCATCTCTGGCAGGGCAGCTTTTGGTGGAAACCCTGTAGAAGGGTTTACAGCCTCGAAAGAGAACAGACTGTTAGGTCCGTTTCCATCTTAAGAAGCTGTGATTCTGAGTTACTTCTCTATTCCAGGCCTCAATTTCCTGAATGATCCCTGAAGTTGTTTCCTGCTTAGTGATCATGATAGACCCTTACTAATATTGCCACGTGTTCTGGTGTGTTGTGGGTAGAGAGAGCAGAATGGATAAAAGAATGAACAAGCACATTTACTATTTGTGCTGATGCTTCAATGTAGCACAGTGACTGCCACCCTAGGAAAAAAAATTTTTTTTTCCTTGAGGCCATGATTTAAACACAACTTACATGGCAGTTAAGGTGTTAAGGAAAACCACTGGATTGCCTAGTGAGGGGAAACTGCAGGAGAAAATAAGATGGTAGCTCTGCATCATTGTTATTGAAGATAAATATGTGGTCATAAATATTTTAAAGAATAAACACATGGGTATCTCTATACATCTTCCATTCTGCCTAATGTTTTATCAGCTCATGCTTTTCCCTTCAGAAACTGTGTGCCTGCACGTGGTATATAATCCAGTTTCCCAACCAGCTTTCGGAGATGCCAAATATTTAATGACACCCCACCTAGAAACAATAAATACATTTGAGTCAGTCTTAGACTCCTGGGGAAAGGGATGCTGAAAATTTGATGAAAGGGATTAATAAATTATAACCAGGCTATTAAGATGTGATTCACTAAAGGCTCCTGACACTCTTTACCTCTCTCTAATTAGAAGTAGGAAACAAATAAACAGACTCACCTCCCTGTGGTCAGAATTCTGCCCCCACCATTCTGAGGCCACTTTGTTGGTTTAGCTCATAGACGTTCATTTAGACATTAAGACAGCTTGTATCAATTAGCAATAAGGTTCTGACAGTCAGTTCAGGGGCAGTGTGCTGGTTCTCTACACCAGATGCTATGAATGTATTGATGAGACGCCAGTCACACTGCAGGGGAGGGGGAAGGTCCCATTTGTGGGCTGTGGGTTATCTTCCCAAAGCGCTTCTGCTGATGGATTTCAGGGCCTGCTTCAAGGTGTCATAGACCCAAGCTTCCTGGAGGGAAACTTACAGATGGTTTCGTCCCACCTCTGCTTTCTTTCTTTTTTTTTTTTTTTTGCTGTTTTTGGCCAGGGCTGGGTTTAAACCCGCCACCTTCAGCATATGGAGCTGGTGCCCTACTCCTTTGAGCCACAGGCACCGCCCCCACCTCTGCTTTTTGCAAAAACTGAAGCCAAAGGAGAGGAAATGAGTTTTCCAAAGTCATACAACTTTTGATAACAAAACCTACCAAAGGCCTAGGTCTCTGACCCTCGGACATTCTATGTCTATTTCTACACCTATTGCAGGGTCCCAAATCCAATAACACTGTGCTCCTTTATCCAATCGCTGGGTCAACGTTTATAACACAGGCATCAGATGACAACTGCTGGAGTTGGAAGACAAGGGCAGCACCTCACAGCAGGTGCACCATCAGTGGCTCCTCTGCCTGAATGCCAGATGCAGAGCTCTGATGTCATGCTCATCCAGTTTGAGTGCAAAAACTGATTCTCTTACTCACCTTTAAATCCCAGAGCCTGGAACAATGCCAGAAGAGAGGAGTCCTCAAGGGGTGTGGGGGGATTGTTGAAATGAATGAGTCATGAGAGTTTATCTAATTTCAGAACTTCTCTTTTTTGTTGAGTGCGTAGTGACACAAAACCAAAGATATACATGGTGACTCAAACAAAGAATGCAAAAATGCATTCTTCTTTAAATATGTCATGGGTTCTGCTCCAAGACACTCTCCAAAAAACATTTATTCAGGTTTACTACCTGCGAGGTGCTAGGTGAAGAGAAATAAACACAGCCCCTTGTCCTCAGAGGCTCACAGTCTAGTAAGGGAGACAGATGCTCCAATGGCTATAATCCCCAGTGGTGGTGTGTCATGCC
Source organism: Nycticebus coucang (assembly GCF_027406575.1). Lineage (NCBI taxonomy): Eukaryota > Metazoa > Chordata > Mammalia > Primates > Lorisidae > Nycticebus > Nycticebus coucang. Next base: position 38,531,413 of record NC_069781.1, read on the forward strand.
AGCAGTGTGCCATAATAAGGGCCTGCAAGCCAGAGGTAGGGGAAGAGGTGATAGCTGAGCTCAGTGTTGAAGGATAAATCAAGTAGAGAAATGACAAAGAAGGAGGTTGCACACAGAAGGAACAACGTGTACTAACCCCTCACATGAGATGGCTTGAGAAAGCTCAGCCAAAGACACAGGAAGGATGTAAATTGACAGATTTTAACATGTTGTACAAATGAAATTTAAATGTTTGCTTTTCTAGAAGAGGTCATTGTTGGATGGTGGAAGAAGTATTGGATCTGTAACAGGAATAACTGAAAAAATAATGATTCCATTTATAAGTGCTGAACTTGTCCATAGAACTATACATCCCAGGCTCTTGTGCTATACAGTTACGTACAATTCAGGGATTATCACATTGCCCCAATTTTCACACGGGGAAACTGATGTTTCACATGGGGAAACTGTCAGTGAGTACTGGACAGTTCTAGCATGACTGTTTTGCTGTTGGTCTTATTGTTGAGACCCAGGAATGTGGCATAATTATATCTACCACCTCAGATACAAGTGCAAGGCCATATTTTCCCCTTTCTATATGGCAGAGAGCTCCCCTTTGCCATATAGAGCAGCAATCCCTACTTCTTCCTGAACTACCTGTGTGGTGATTCCTACCAGAGTACCCAGGAATATCCCAGACATCCTGAGATATTCAGGGGAACACGGGCCCACCCACTCCGCTGCTCAAGTACCTTGGGCACTTCTCAGCAACTGCCCTTGCAGCCCTGGAAATGTGTCTCCAAGGTGGGGGTAGGGGCATAACATGAATGGCCCAGTCACTTCCACTTTTTTTTGTATTATGATTATTTTAATTTTGAACTTGTCACAACACATAGTAATACCATACCACTGAGCAGGAAAAAAATTAAAGAAAAAAAAAGTCAAAACACCCAACATATAGTACATTAGGTTTTTTTTTTTAATGATGCAAAACTATATTTAATGGCATGAGAGTATGTTCACGAGATAACATTAACAAATGAAAAGAAATTGGAATGAAAATATGTTTAGTATGACCCATTTTATCAAAAATGTAACAAAAGCATGTTTTTATGGTTAGAGAAAAAGATTGCATGTTTTATATAAAATAGGAACAGTGGTTATCTTTGAACAGGATGTTGAAAATAATTATTTCTTTCTTTTTTTTTTCTGTGTAAAGGTTTTTTTTTTTATTATTAAATCATAGCTGTGTACATTAATGCGATCATGGGGCACCATACACTGGTTTTAAAGACCATTTGACACATTTTCATCACACTGGTTAACATAGCCTTCCTGGCATTTTCTTAGTTATTGTGTTAAGACATTTACATTCTACATTTACTAAGTTTCACATGTACCCTTGTAAGATGCACCGCAGGTGTAATCCCACCAATCACCCTCCCTCTGTCCATCTTCCCCCTCCCTCTCCTCCCTCTCCCCCTTCCCCATATTTTTAGGTTATAACTGGGTTATAGCTTTCATGTGAAAGCCATACATTAGTTTCATAGTAGGGCTGAGTACATTGGATACTTTTTCTTCCATTCTTGAGATACTTTGCTAAGAAGAATATGTTCCAGCTCCATCCATGTAAACATGAAAGAGGTAAAGTCTCCATCTTTCTTTAAGGCTGCATAACGCACTTTCACTTTTTCAAGTGTTCATTCCCCTTATCCCATCCACTCATCTCTTCCTCACATGCTTCCATACTTCAGAGTTGCACTCCAACTCCTTAGATCAGTGTTTTTCAATCTTGTTTTTTTCATCTCACAGCACATTTGAACTTATAGTTAAATTTCCACACCACACTTAAATTATATTGATCAAAAAAAGTGTAAAGGGCCTGAGCTCTCTGGGAGGCTGAGGCAAGTGGATTATTGTTCAGGACCAAGCCTGAACAACAGCAAGACCCCATCTCTAAAAATAGCCAAGCATTGTGTCAGGCACCTGTAATCCCAGCTACTTGGGAGGCTGAGGCAAGAGGATCACTTGAGCCCAAGAGTTTGAGGTTGCTGTGAGCTGTGACACCATGGCATTCTTCCAAGGGTGACAAAGTGAGACTCTGTCTCAAAAATAAAAACTAAAAAAGAATACACTTATTGTCTTTCGAACTTCTTTTAAAAATAATATAATTAATAATCTTAAGAATTTTCACAGCACCTCTGTTGAAATTCACCGCCTTAGATCAACAGGTACCTGGTAACCTTGAAGTCCAGCACTCCTTCCCCACAGGGTCACTCTTCTTCCTCTGGGCTTTCCATACCCTTGGAGATAGGAACTTCACTCTGCAACCCATCCACAAAAGACTGGGACTCATGGAAGATAAAAATGGTTTCTGATTCTCTGAGTGTCCCCAGCTGGGTGAATGGTGAGCATCCTCTGAATTCCAAAGAAGATGCAAGCCCTGACTCTGCTACTTCCTGGTGCTAGGTACAGCCTGCAGTAAAAGCTGATGAAAAGCAGGGCTCACTTGGTCACCTTTCAGGCTGACGGGAGACAGAATAGTGTGCTGCGGCAGATTCTTGTTCTAATAAACTTCTGGTGGTCCCATGGCCTACCCTCACCTCCAGCCTCCACTAATCAGCAGGTGTCAGTAGCAGGTGACCAGGTGCTCCTGATCAGTCAGTCCCACCCCCACCCCCATTTATACCGAGTGAATTACGCCCTTCCCTATTTTCCTGCACATTTGTTCCTGCCACCACCCACCCCAACCCAGAGAGTAGAGTTAAATACATGTATTTAACTTCTATCTTGGATATCATCAAAATTTTTAAGTGGATTTTTTTTTTTTTTTAAGAAATATTTCTGACTGAGGAATGCTCAATATTCTGACCCTTATGGTGCTAATTAGCTCATTCGCTGTGTTTGAATCCCGGCTCCTCCAGTTGCTGGCTGTGTGATCCTAAACCAATTCCTTAACCTCTCGGTCAGGTCTTCCCATCTGTGTGATAGAAATAATGCCACATTTTTCACAGGGGGGGTTTACACTTAAGAAATAATTACAAATTGTTCATAAAAGATACTCAATGAATCACTGTTCTCCTGTGTTTAGGAAAAAAACTAATGTGTCCTCTGCATAAATATTGTCTTCCATACTATCTTTCTAATCCTCTGGAGAGGAAAAGGATGGCTGCAACCCTCTATCCCTCAGAAACGACTTAGTAAAATAATATTGCAAAGTGTCCTTTGGATTGGAAACTGGACTTTTTTTTAACTTAATAGGATCAATAAGAAAAATTAATGCAAAAAGTTGTGATGCCAATTTGCCATAACTCACATTCCCCTCTATCCTCTACCCTACCATGTCCATATCAAATCTCCAAATTCAAATATCAGTTGGTGGTTTCCAAGCAAAGATACACACGTACCTGGCAGGGTTCATGTCCCAGGTCCCAGCGTGACTAAACCAAAAATGATAATCAGTTGAGAATGTCAATTGAATGCTGTAATGAAGGTCAATGTATAATAAGGCCTTTTGCACTGAGTTTGTACACAACCAAGACAATGTTTACTTGGCTAACTCAAGTCCACAAGCACGTCTATTTGTTTCCCTTGGCATCTCCTGACACACCAGTGTGGGGTATCCTGAATGTTTCAAACATAATAAAAATGCCTATTACGCTGTGCCCCGGTATAAGTCATATGCCTCCTTTCTCTGCAGGGCCTAAAAGCCTGCATGGGTTCTTTAGTGTGCCTGGCTGACTTTTAATGCCATTAGCTATTCACTAATGATTCATTCAGGGATGAGCAAGAAAAGGTTGCTGGAAGAGTCTGGAACTTTCGTTCAGTTTTCTTGTCTCAAATCCTCTTTCATTGAATCTGTTGTTTCCTCTGCTGAATGCTTATTGATTTCCCTTTCAGATTCACAGTAAAGACTGAAATCATAGGCTCACTGGCAAATACCACGTGCTGCCTCCAGGGCCTCAGTTGCCCATCTCTCCTCTGGCTGTTGCCCTTGACAAGGAGGAGGCCTCAGACAATGGAAGGCCCCCTGGACTCATGGGTCCTCCTGTCCATCTGGTGGCCCATCCAGCCCTAGAGGGAGTCATTCTAATCAAGGCCCCTTTC